>NC_051849.1:198009551-198640434 GCF_905115235.1 Hermetia illucens
GCAAGATATAGCGGAAAAACGACGGCCCGAGGGACTCACCAAAATCGAGGAAAATTGAAAATTTCCACGACCCCCGGGTCGTAAAAATTGGCAAAAATGCAAAATCGGCGGATTTCTTCGAGCGATACCTCGTTCGAACGGGGAGGCGGCCCGGATTCAGGAAATGCAAGAATTTTCACTCTACGATGTCGGAAACGCAAGATATAGCGGAAAAACGACGGCCCGAGGGACTCACCAAAATCGAGGAAAATTGAAAATTTCCACGACCCCCGGGTCGTAAAAATTGGCAAAAATGCAAAATCGGCGGATTTCTTCGAGCGATACCTCGTTCGAACGGGGAGGCGGCCCGGATTCAGGAAATGCAAGAATTTTCACTCTACGATGTCGGAAACGCAAGATATAGCGGAAAAACGACGGCCCGAGGGACTCACCAAAATCGAGGAAAATTGAAAATTTCCACGACCCCCGGGTCGTAAAAATTGGCAAAAATGCAAAATCGGCGGATTTCTTCGAGCGATACCTCGTTCGAACGGGGAGGCGGCCCGGATTCAGGAAATGCAAGAATTTTCACTCTACGATGTCGGAAACGCAAGATATAGCGGAAAAACGACGGCCCGAGGGACTCACCAAAATCGAGGAAAATTGAAAATTTCCACGACCCCCGGGTCGTAAAAATTGGCAAAAATGCAAAATCGGCGGATTTCTTCGAGCGATACCTCGTTCGAACGGGGAGGCGGCCCGGATTCAGGAAATGCAAGAATTTTCACTCTACGATGTCGGAAACGCAAGATATAGCGGAAAAACGACGGCCCGAGGGACTCACCAAAATCGAGGAAAATTGAAAATTTCCACGACCCCCGGGTCGTAAAAATTGGCAAAAATGCAAAATCGGCGGATTTCTTCGAGCGATACCTCGTTCGAACGGGGAGGCGGCCCGGATTCAGGAAATGCAAGAATTTTCACTCTACGATGTCGGAAACGCAAGATATAGCGGAAAAACGACGGCCCGAGGGACTCACCAAAATCGAGGAAAATTGAAAATTTCCACGACCCCCGGGTCGTAAAAATTGGCAAAAATGCAAAATCGGCGGATTTCTTCGAGCGATACCTCGTTCGAACGGGGAGGCGGCCCGGATTCAGGAAATGCAAGAATTTTCACTCTACGATGTCGGAAACGCAAGATATAGCGGAAAAACGACGGCCCGAGGGACTCACCAAAATCGAGGAAAATTGAAAATTTCCACGACCCCCGGGTCGTAAAAATTGGCAAAAATGCAAAATCGGCGGATTTCTTCGAGCGATACCTCGTTCGAACGGGGAGGCGGCCCGGATTCAGGAAATGCAAGAATTTTCACTCTACGATGTCGGAAACGCAAGATATAGCGGAAAAAACGACGGCCCGAGGGACTCACCAAAATCGAGGAAAATTGAAAATTTCCACGACCCCCGGGTCGTAAAAATTGGCAAAAATGCAAAATCGGCGGATTTCTTCGAGCGATACCTCGTTCGAACGGGGAGGCGGCCCGGATTCAGGAAATGCAAGAATTTTCACTCTACGATGTCGGAAACGCAAGATATAGCGGAAAAACGACGGCCCGAGGGACTCACCAAAATCGAGGAAAATTGAAAATTTCCACGACCCCCGGGTCGTAAAAATTGGCAAAAATGCAAAATCGGCGGATTTCTTCGAGCGATACCTCGTTCGAACGGGGAGGCGGCCCGGATTCAGGAAATGCAAGAATTTTCACTCTACGATGTCGGAAACGCAAGATATAGCGGAAAAACGACGGCCCGAGGGACTCACCAAAATCGAGGAAAATTGAAAATTTCCACGACCCCCGGGTCGTAAAAATTGGCAAAAATGCAAAATCGGCGGATTTCTTCGAGCGATACCTCGTTCGAACGGGGAGGCGGCCCGGATTCAGGAAATGCAAGAATTTTCACTCTACGATGTCGGAAACGCAAGATATAGCGGAAAAACGACGGCCCGAGGGACTCACCAAAATCGAGGAAAATTGAAAATTTCCACGACCCCCGGGTCGTAAAAATTGGCAAAAATGCAAAATCGGCGGATTTCTTCGAGCGATACCTCGTTCGAACGGGGAGGCGGCCCGGATTCAGGAAATGCAAGAATTTTCACTCTACGATGTCGGAAACGCAAGATATAGCGGAAAAACGACGGCCCGAGGGACTCACCAAAATCGAGGAAAATTGAAAATTTCCACGACCCCCGGGTCGTAAAAATTGGCAAAAATGCAAAATCGGCGGATTTCTTCGAGCGATACCTCGTTCGAACGGGGAGGCGGCCCGGATTCAGGAAATGCAAGAATTTTCACTCTACGATGTCGGAAACGCAAGATATAGCGGAAAAACGACGGCCCGAGGGACTCACCAAAATCGAGGAAAATTGAAAATTTCCACGACCCCCGGGTCGTAAAAATTGGCAAAAATGCAAAATCGGCGGATTTCTTCGAGCGATACCTCGTTCGAACGGGGAGGCGGCCCGGATTCAGGAAATGCAAGAATTTTCACTCTACGATGTCGGAAACGCAAGATATAGCGGAAAAACGACGGCCCGAGGGACTCACCAAAATCGAGGAAAATTGAAAATTTCCACGACCCCCGGGTCGTAAAAATTGGCAAAAATGCAAAATCGGCGGATTTCTTCGAGCGATACCTCGTTCGAACGGGGAGGCGGCCCGGATTCAGGAAATGCAAGAATTTTCACTCTACGATGTCGGAAACGCAAGATATAGCGGAAAAACGACGGCCCGAGGGACTCACCAAAATCGAGGAAAATTGAAAATTTCCACGACCCCCGGGTCGTAAAATTGGCAAAAATGCAAAATCGGCGGATTTCTTCGAGCGATACCTCGTTCGAACGGGGAGGCGGCCCGGATTCAGGAAATGCAAGAATTTTCACTCTACGATGTCGGAAACGCAAGATATAGCGGAAAAACGACGGCCCGAGGGACTCACCAAAATCGAGGAAAATTGAAAATTTCCACGACCCCCGGGTCGTCAAAATTGGCAAAAATGCAAAATCGGCGGATTTCTTCGAGCGATACCTCGTTCGAACGGGGAGGCGGCCCGGATTCAGGAAATGCAAGAATTTTCACTCTACGATGTCGGAAACGCAAGATATAGCGGAAAAACGACGGCCCGAGGGACTCACCAAAATCGAGGAAAATTGAAAATTTCCACGACCCCCGGGTCGTAAAAATTGGCAAAAATGCAAAATCGGCGGATTTCTTCGAGCGATACCTCGTTCGAACGGGGAGGCGGCCCGGATTCAGGAAATGCAAGAATTTTCACTCTACGATGTCGGAAACGCAAGATATAGCGGAAAAACGACGGCCCGAGGGACTCACCAAAATCGAGGAAAATTGAAAATTTCCACGACCCCCGGGTCGTAAAAATTGGCAAAAATGCAAAATCGGCGGATTTCTTCGAGCGATACCTCGTTCGAACGGGGAGGCGGCCCGGATTCAGGAAATGCAAGAATTTTCACTCTACGATGTCGGAAACGCAAGATATAGCGGAAAAACGACGGCCCGAGGGACTCACCAAAATCGAGGAAAATTGAAAATTTCCACGACCCCCGGGTCGTAAAAATTGGCAAAAATGCAAAATCGGCGGATTTCTTCGAGCGATACCTCGTTCGAACGGGGAGGCGGCCCGGATTCAGGAAATGCAAGAATTTTCACTCTACGATGTCGGAAACGCAAGATATAGCGGAAAAACGACGGCCCGAGGGACTCACCAAAATCGAGGAAAATTGAAAATTTCCACGACCCCCGGGTCGTAAAAATTGGCAAAAATGCAAAATCGGCGGATTTCTTCGAGCGATACCTCGTTCGAACGGGGAGGCGGCCCGGATTCAGGAAATGCAAGAATTTTCACTCTACGATGTCGGAAACGCAAGATATAGCGGAAAAACGACGGCCCGAGGGACTCACCAAAATCGAGGAAAATTGAAAATTTCCACGACCCCCGGGTCGTAAAAATTGGCAAAAATGCAAAATCGGCGGATTTCTTCGAGCGATACCTCGTTCGAACGGGGAGGCGGCCCGGATTCAGGAAATGCAAGAATTTTCACTCTACGATGTCGGAAACGCAAGATATAGCGGAAAAACGACGGCCCGAGGGACTCACCAAAATCGAGGAAAATTGAAAATTTCCACGACCCCCGGGTCGTAAAAATTGGCAAAAATGCAAAATCGGCGGATTTCTTCGAGCGATACCTCGTTCGAACGGGGAGGCGGCCCGGATTCAGGAAATGCAAGAATTTTCACTCTACGATGTCGGAAACGCAAGATATAGCGGAAAAACGACGGCCCGAGGGACTCACCAAAATCGAGGAAAATTGAAAATTTCCACGACCCCCGGGTCGTAAAAATTGGCAAAAATGCAAAATCGGCGGATTTCTTCGAGCGATACCTCGTTCGAACGGGGAGGCGGCCCGGATTCAGGAAATGCAAGAATTTTCACTCTACGATGTCGGAAACGCAAGATATAGCGGAAAAACGACGGCCCGAGGGACTCACCAAAATCGAGGAAAATTGAAAATTTCCACGACCCCCGGGTCGTAAAAATTGGCAAAAATGCAAAATCGGCGGATTTCTTCGAGCGATACCTCGTTCGAACGGGGAGGCGGCCCGGATTCAGGAAATGCAAGAATTTTCACTCTACGATGTCGGAAACGCAAGATATAGCGGAAAAACGACGGCCCGAGGGACTCACCAAAATCGAGGAAAATTGAAAATTTCCACGACCCCCGGGTCGTAAAAATTGGCAAAAATGCAAAATCGGCGGATTTCTTCGAGCGATACCTCGTTCGAACGGGGAGGCGGCCCGGATTCAGGAAATGCAAGAATTTTCACTCTACGATGTCGGAAACGCAAGATATAGCGGAAAAACGACGGCCCGAGGGACTCACCAAAATCGAGGAAAATTGAAAATTTCCACGACCCCCGGGTCGTAAAAATTGGCAAAAATGCAAAATCGGCGGATTTCTTCGAGCGATACCTCGTTCGAACGGGGAGGCGGCCCGGATTCAGGAAATGCAAGAATTTTCACTCTACGATGTCGGAAACGCAAGATATAGCGGAAAAACGACGGCCCGAGGGACTCACCAAAATCGAGGAAAATTGAAAATTTCCACGACCCCCGGGTCGTAAAAATTGGCAAAAATGCAAAATCGGCGGATTTCTTCGAGCGATACCTCGTTCGAACGGGGAGGCGGCCCGGATTCAGGAAATGCAAGAATTTTCACTCTACGATGTCGGAAACGCAAGATATAGCGGAAAAACGACGGCCCGAGGGACTCACCAAAATCGAGGAAAATTGAAAATTTCCACGACCCCCGGGTCGTAAAAATTGGCAAAAATGCAAAATCGGCGGATTTCTTCGAGCGATACCTCGTTCGAACGGGGAGGCGGCCCGGATTCAGGAAATGCAAGAATTTTCACTCTACGATGTCGGAAACGCAAGATATAGCGGAAAAACGACGGCCCGAGGGACTCACCAAAATCGAGGAAAATTGAAAATTTCCACGACCCCCGGGTCGTAAAAATTGGCAAAAATGCAAAATCGGCGGATTTCTTCGAGCGATACCTCGTTCGAACGGGGAGGCGGCCCGGATTCAGGAAATGCAAGAATTTTCACTCTACGATGTCGGAAACGCAAGATATAGCGGAAAAACGACGGCCCGAGGGACTCACCAAAATCGAGGAAAATTGAAAATTTCCACGACCCCCGGGTCGTAAAAATTGGCAAAAATGCAAAATCGGCGGATTTCTTCGAGCGATACCTCGTTCGAACGGGGAGGCGGCCCGGATTCAGGAAATGCAAGAATTTTCACTCTACGATGTCGGAAACGCAAGATATAGCGGAAAAACGACGGCCCGAGGGACTCACCAAAATCGAGGAAAATTGAAAATTTCCACGACCCCCGGGTCGTAAAAATTGGCAAAAATGCAAAATCGGCGGATTTCTTCGAGCGATACCTCGTTCGAACGGGGAGGCGGCCCGGATTCAGGAAATGCAAGAATTTTCACTCTACGATGTCGGAAACGCAAGATATAGCGGAAAAACGACGGCCCGAGGGACTCACCAAAATCGAGGAAAATTGAAAATTTCCACGACCCCCGGGTCGTAAAAATTGGCAAAAATGCAAAATCGGCGGATTTCTTCGAGCGATACCTCGTTCGAACGGGGAGGCGGCCCGGATTCAGGAAATGCAAGAATTTTCACTCTACGATGTCGGAAACGCAAGATATAGCGGAAAAACGACGGCCCGAGGGACTCACCAAAATCGAGGAAAATTGAAAATTTCCACGACCCCCGGGTCGTAAAAATTGGCAAAAATGCAAAATCGGCGGATTTCTTCGAGCGATACCTCGTTCGAACGGGGAGGCGGCCCGGATTCAGGAAATGCAAGAATTTTCACTCTACGATGTCGGAAACGCAAGATATAGCGGAAAAACGACGGCCCGAGGGACTCACCAAAATCGAGGAAAATTGAAAATTTCCACGACCCCCGGGTCGTAAAAATTGGCAAAAATGCAAAATCGGCGGATTTCTTCGAGCGATACCTCGTTCGAACGGGGAGGCGGCCCGGATTCAGGAAATGCAAGAATTTTCACTCTACGATGTCGGAAACGCAAGATATAGCGGAAAAACGACGGCCCGAGGGACTCACCAAAATCGAGGAAAATTGAAAATTTCCACGACCCCCGGGTCGTAAAAATTGGCAAAAATGCAAAATCGGCGGATTTCTTCGAGCGATACCTCGTTCGAACGGGGAGGCGGCCCGGATTCAGGAAATGCAAGAATTTTCACTCTACGATGTCGGAAACGCAAGATATAGCGGAAAAACGACGGCCCGAGGGACTCACCAAAATCGAGGAAAATTGAAAATTTCCACGACCCCCGGGTCGTAAAAATTGGCAAAAATGCAAAATCGGCGGATTTCTTCGAGCGATACCTCGTTCGAACGGGGAGGCGGCCCGGATTCAGGAAATGCAAGAATTTTCACTCTACGATGTCGGAAACGCAAGATATAGCGGAAAAACGACGGCCCGAGGGACTCACCAAAATCGAGGAAAATTGAAAATTTCCACGACCCCCGGGTCGTAAAAATTGGCAAAAATGCAAAATCGGCGGATTTCTTCGAGCGATACCTCGTTCGAACGGGGAGGCGGCCCGGATTCAGGAAATGCAAGAATTTTCACTCTACGATGTCGGAAACGCAAGATATAGCGGAAAAACGACGGCCCGAGGGACTCACCAAAATCGAGGAAAATTGAAAATTTCCACGACCCCCGGGTCGTAAAAATTGGCAAAAATGCAAAATCGGCGGATTTCTTCGAGCGATACCTCGTTCGAACGGGGAGGCGGCCCGGATTCAGGAAATGCAAGAATTTTCACTCTACGATGTCGGAAACGCAAGATATAGCGGAAAAACGACGGCCCGAGGGACTCACCAAAATCGAGGAAAATTGAAAATTTCCACGACCCCCGGGTCGTAAAAATTGGCAAAAATGCAAAATCGGCGGATTTCTTCGAGCGATACCTCGTTCGAACGGGGAGGCGGCCCGGATTCAGGAAATGCAAGAATTTTCACTCTACGATGTCGGAAACGCAAGATATAGCGGAAAAACGACGGCCCGAGGGACTCACCAAAATCGAGGAAAATTGAAAATTTCCACGACCCCCGGGTCGTAAAAATTGGCAAAAATGCAAAATCGGCGGATTTCTTCGAGCGATACCTCGTTCGAACGGGGAGGCGGCCCGGATTCAGGAAATGCAAGAATTTTCACTCTACGATGTCGGAAACGCAAGATATAGCGGAAAAACGACGGCCCGAGGGACTCACCAAAATCGAGGAAAATTGAAAATTTCCACGACCCCCGGGTCGTAAAAATTGGCAAAAATGCAAAATCGGCGGATTTCTTCGAGCGATACCTCGTTCGAACGGGGAGGCGGCCCGGATTCAGGAAATGCAAGAATTTTCACTCTACGATGTCGGAAACGCAAGATATAGCGGAAAAACGACGGCCCGAGGGACTCACCAAAATCGAGGAAAATTGAAAATTTCCACGACCCCCGGGTCGTAAAAATTGGCAAAAATGCAAAATCGGCGGATTTCTTCGAGCGATACCTCGTTCGAACGGGGAGGCGGCCCGGATTCAGGAAATGCAAGAATTTTCACTCTACGATGTCGGAAACGCAAGATATAGCGGAAAAACGACGGCCCGAGGGACTCACCAAAATCGAGGAAAATTGAAAATTTCCACGACCCCCGGGTCGTAAAAATTGGCAAAAATGCAAAATCGGCGGATTTCTTCGAGCGATACCTCGTTCGAACGGGGAGGCGGCCCGGATTCAGGAAATGCAAGAATTTTCACTCTACGATGTCGGAAACGCAAGATATAGCGGAAAAACGACGGCCCGAGGGACTCACCAAAATCGAGGAAAATTGAAAATTTCCACGACCCCCGGGTCGTAAAAATTGGCAAAAATGCAAAATCGGCGGATTTCTTCGAGCGATACCTCGTTCGAACGGGGAGGCGGCCCGGATTCAGGAAATGCAAGAATTTTCACTCTACGATGTCGGAAACGCAAGATATAGCGGAAAAACGACGGCCCGAGGGACTCACCAAAATCGAGGAAAATTGAAAATTTCCACGACCCCCGGGTCGTAAAAATTGGCAAAAATGCAAAATCGGCGGATTTCTTCGAGCGATACCTCGTTCGAACGGGGAGGCGGCCCGGATTCAGGAAATGCAAGAATTTTCACTCTACGATGTCGGAAACGCAAGATATAGCGGAAAAACGACGGCCCGAGGGACTCACCAAAATCGAGGAAAATTGAAAATTTCCACGACCCCCGGGTCGTAAAAATTGGCAAAAATGCAAAATCGGCGGATTTCTTCGAGCGATACCTCGTTCGAACGGGGAGGCGGCCCGGATTCAGGAAATGCAAGAATTTTCACTCTACGATGTCGGAAACGCAAGATATAGCGGAAAAACGACGGCCCGAGGGACTCACCAAAATCGAGGAAAATTGAAAATTTCCACGACCCCCGGGTCGTAAAAATTGGCAAAAATGCAAAATCGGCGGATTTCTTCGAGCGATACCTCGTTCGAACGGGGAGGCGGCCCGGATTCAGGAAATGCAAGAATTTTCACTCTACGATGTCGGAAACGCAAGATATAGCGGAAAAACGACGGCCCGAGGGACTCACCAAAATCGAGGAAAATTGAAAATTTCCACGACCCCCGGGTCGTAAAAATTGGCAAAAATGCAAAATCGGCGGATTTCTTCGAGCGATACCTCGTTCGAACGGGGAGGCGGCCCGGATTCAGGAAATGCAAGAATTTTCACTCTACGATGTCGGAAACGCAAGATATAGCGGAAAAACGACGGCCCGAGGGACTCACCAAAATCGAGGAAAATTGAAAATTTCCACGACCCCCGGGTCGTAAAAATTGGCAAAAATGCAAAATCGGCGGATTTCTTCGAGCGATACCTCGTTCGAACGGGGAGGCGGCCCGGATTCAGGAAATGCAAGAATTTTCACTCTACGATGTCGGAAACGCAAGATATAGCGGAAAAACGACGGCCCGAGGGACTCACCAAAATCGAGGAAAATTGAAAATTTCCACGACCCCCGGGTCGTAAAAATTGGCAAAAATGCAAAATCGGCGGATTTCTTCGAGCGATACCTCGTTCGAACGGGGAGGCGGCCCGGATTCAGGAAATGCAAGAATTTTCACTCTACGATGTCGGAAACGCAAGATATAGCGGAAAAACGACGGCCCGAGGGACTCACCAAAATCGAGGAAAATTGAAAATTTCCACGACCCCCGGGTCGTAAAAATTGGCAAAAATGCAAAATCGGCGGATTTCTTCGAGCGATACCTCGTTCGAACGGGGAGGCGGCCCGGATTCAGGAAATGCAAGAATTTTCACTCTACGATGTCGGAAACGCAAGATATAGCGGAAAAACGACGGCCCGAGGGACTCACCAAAATCGAGGAAAATTGAAAATTTCCACGACCCCCGGGTCGTAAAAATTGGCAAAAATGCAAAATCGGCGGATTTCTTCGAGCGATACCTCGTTCGAACGGGGAGGCGGCCCGGATTCAGGAAATGCAAGAATTTTCACTCTACGATGTCGGAAACGCAAGATATAGCGGAAAAACGACGGCCCGAGGGACTCACCAAAATCGAGGAAAATTGAAAATTTCCACGACCCCCGGGTCGTAAAAATTGGCAAAAATGCAAAATCGGCGGATTTCTTCGAGCGATACCTCGTTCGAACGGGGAGGCGGCCCGGATTCAGGAAATGCAAGAATTTTCACTCTACGATGTCGGAAACGCAAGATATAGCGGAAAAACGACGGCCCGAGGGACTCACCAAAATCGAGGAAAATTGAAAATTTCCACGACCCCCGGGTCGTAAAAATTGGCAAAAATGCAAAATCGGCGGATTTCTTCGAGCGATACCTCGTTCGAACGGGGAGGCGGCCCGGATTCAGGAAATGCAAGAATTTTCACTCTACGATGTCGGAAACGCAAGATATAGCGGAAAAACGACGGCCCGAGGGACTCACCAAAATCGAGGAAAATTGAAAATTTCCACGACCCCCGGGTCGTAAAAATTGGCAAAAATGCAAAATCGGCGGATTTCTTCGAGCGATACCTCGTTCGAACGGGGAGGCGGCCCGGATTCAGGAAATGCAAGAATTTTCACTCTACGATGTCGGAAACGCAAGATATAGCGGAAAAACGACGGCCCGAGGGACTCACCAAAATCGAGGAAAATTGAAAATTTCCACGACCCCCGGGTCGTAAAAATTGGCAAAAATGCAAAATCGGCGGATTTCTTCGAGCGATACCTCGTTCGAACGGGGAGGCGGCCCGGATTCAGGAAATGCAAGAATTTTCACTCTACGATGTCGGAAACGCAAGATATAGCGGAAAAACGACGGCCCGAGGGACTCACCAAAATCGAGGAAAATTGAAAATTTCCACGACCCCCGGGTCGTAAAAATTGGCAAAAATGCAAAATCGGCGGATTTCTTCGAGCGATACCTCGTTCGAACGGGGAGGCGGCCCGGATTCAGGAAATGCAAGAATTTTCACTCTACGATGTCGGAAACGCAAGATATAGCGGAAAAACGACGGCCCGAGGGACTCACCAAAATCGAGGAAAATTGAAAATTTCCACGACCCCCGGGTCGTCAAAATTGGCAAAAATGCAAAATCGGCGGATTTCTTCGAGCGATACCTCGTTCGAACGGGGAGGCGGCCCGGATTCAGGAAATGCAAGAATTTTCACTCTACGATGTCGGAAACGCAAGATATAGCGGAAAAACGACGGCCCGAGGGACTCACCAAAATCGAGGAAAATTGAAAATTTCCACGACCCCCGGGTCGTAAAAATTGGCAAAAATGCAAAATCGGCGGATTTCTTCGAGCGATACCTCGTTCGAACGGGGAGGCGGCCCGGATTCAGGAAATGCAAGAATTTTCACTCTACGATGTCGGAAACGCAAGATATAGCGGAAAAACGACGGCCCGAGGGACTCACCAAAATCGAGGAAAATTGAAAATTTCCACGACCCCCGGGTCGTAAAAATTGGCAAAAATGCAAAATCGGCGGATTTCTTCGAGCGATACCTCGTTCGAACGGGGAGGCGGCCCGGATTCAGGAAATGCAAGAATTTTCACTCTACGATGTCGGAAACGCAAGATATAGCGGAAAAACGACGGCCCGAGGGACTCACCAAAATCGAGGAAAATTGAAAATTTCCACGACCCCCGGGTCGTAAAAATTGGCAAAAATGCAAAATCGGCGGATTTCTTCGAGCGATACCTCGTTCGAACGGGGAGGCGGCCCGGATTCAGGAAATGCAAGAATTTTCACTCTACGATGTCGGAAACGCAAGATATAGCGGAAAAACGACGGCCCGAGGGACTCACCAAAATCGAGGAAAATTGAAAATTTCCACGACCCCCGGGTCGTAAAAATTGGCAAAAATGCAAAATCGGCGGATTTCTTCGAGCGATACCTCGTTCGAACGGGGAGGCGGCCCGGATTCAGGAAATGCAAGAATTTTCACTCTACGATGTCGGAAACGCAAGATATAGCGGAAAAACGACGGCCCGAGGGACTCACCAAAATCGAGGAAAATTGAAAATTTCCACGACCCCCGGGTCGTAAAAATTGGCAAAAATGCAAAATCGGCGGATTTCTTCGAGCGATACCTCGTTCGAACGGGGAGGCGGCCCGGATTCAGGAAATGCAAGAATTTTCACTCTACGATGTCGGAAACGCAAGATATAGCGGAAAAACGACGGCCCGAGGGACTCACCAAAATCGAGGAAAATTGAAAATTTCCACGACCCCCGGGTCGTAAAAATTGGCAAAAATGCAAAATCGGCGGATTTCTTCGAGCGATACCTCGTTCGAACGGGGAGGCGGCCCGGATTCAGGAAATGCAAGAATTTTCACTCTACGATGTCGGAAACGCAAGATATAGCGGAAAAACGACGGCCCGAGGGACTCACCAAAATCGAGGAAAATTGAAAATTTCCACGACCCCCGGGTCGTAAAAATTGGCAAAAATGCAAAATCGGCGGATTTCTTCGAGCGATACCTCGTTCGAACGGGGAGGCGGCCCGGATTCAGGAAATGCAAGAATTTTCACTCTACGATGTCGGAAACGCAAGATATAGCGGAAAAACGACGGCCCGAGGGACTCACCAAAATCGAGGAAAATTGAAAATTTCCACGACCCCCGGGTCGTAAAAATTGGCAAAAATGCAAAATCGGCGGATTTCTTCGAGCGATACCTCGTTCGAACGGGGAGGCGGCCCGGATTCAGGAAATGCAAGAATTTTCACTCTACGATGTCGGAAACGCAAGATATAGCGGAAAAACGACGGCCCGAGGGACTCACCAAAATCGAGGAAAATTGAAAATTTCCACGACCCCCGGGTCGTAAAAATTGGCAAAAATGCAAAATCGGCGGATTTCTTCGAGCGATACCTCGTTCGAACGGGGAGGCGGCCCGGATTCAGGAAATGCAAGAATTTTCACTCTACGATGTCGGAAACGCAAGATATAGCGGAAAAACGACGGCCCGAGGGACTCACCAAAATCGAGGAAAATTGAAAATTTCCACGACCCCCGGGTCGTAAAAATTGGCAAAAATGCAAAATCGGCGGATTTCTTCGAGCGATACCTCGTTCGAACGGGGAGGCGGCCCGGATTCAGGAAATGCAAGAATTTTCACTCTACGATGTCGGAAACGCAAGATATAGCGGAAAAACGACGGCCCGAGGGACTCACCAAAATCGAGGAAAATTGAAAATTTCCACGACCCCCGGGTCGTAAAAATTGGCAAAAATGCAAAATCGGCGGATTTCTTCGAGCGATACCTCGTTCGAACGGGGAGGCGGCCCGGATTCAGGAAATGCAAGAATTTTCACTCTACGATGTCGGAAACGCAAGATATAGCGGAAAAACGACGGCCCGAGGGACTCACCAAAATCGAGGAAAATTGAAAATTTCCACGACCCCCGGGTCGTAAAAATTGGCAAAAATGCAAAATCGGCGGATTTCTTCGAGCGATACCTCGTTCGAACGGGGAGGCGGCCCGGATTCAGGAAATGCAAGAATTTTCACTCTACGATGTCGGAAACGCAAGATATAGCGGAAAAACGACGGCCCGAGGGACTCACCAAAATCGAGGAAAATTGAAAATTTCCACGACCCCCGGGTCGTAAAAATTGGCAAAAATGCAAAATCGGCGGATTTCTTCGAGCGATACCTCGTTCGAACGGGGAGGCGGCCCGGATTCAGGAAATGCAAGAATTTTCACTCTACGATGTCGGAAACGCAAGATATAGCGGAAAAACGACGGCCCGAGGGACTCACCAAAATCGAGGAAAATTGAAAATTTCCACGACCCCCGGGTCGTAAAAATTGGCAAAAATGCAAAATCGGCGGATTTCTTCGAGCGATACCTCGTTCGAACGGGGAGGCGGCCCGGATTCAGGAAATGCAAGAATTTTCACTCTACGATGTCGGAAACGCAAGATATAGCGGAAAAACGACGGCCCGAGGGACTCACCAAAATCGAGGAAAATTGAAAATTTCCACGACCCCCGGGTCGTAAAAATTGGCAAAAATGCAAAATCGGCGGATTTCTTCGAGCGATACCTCGTTCGAACGGGGAGGCGGCCCGGATTCAGGAAATGCAAGAATTTTCACTCTACGATGTCGGAAACGCAAGATATAGCGGAAAAACGACGGCCCGAGGGACTCACCAAAATCGAGGAAAATTGAAAATTTCCACGACCCCCGGGTCGTAAAAATTGGCAAAAATGCAAAATCGGCGGATTTCTTCGAGCGATACCTCGTTCGAACGGGGAGGCGGCCCGGATTCAGGAAATGCAAGAATTTTCACTCTACGATGTCGGAAACGCAAGATATAGCGGAAAAACGACGGCCCGAGGGACTCACCAAAATCGAGGAAAATTGAAAATTTCCACGACCCCCGGGTCGTAAAAATTGGCAAAAATGCAAAATCGGCGGATTTCTTCGAGCGATACCTCGTTCGAACGGGGAGGCGGCCCGGATTCAGGAAATGCAAGAATTTTCACTCTACGATGTCGGAAACGCAAGATATAGCGGAAAAACGACGGCCCGAGGGACTCACCAAAATCGAGGAAAATTGAAAATTTCCACGACCCCCGGGTCGTAAAAATTGGCAAAAATGCAAAATCGGCGGATTTCTTCGAGCGATACCTCGTTCGAACGGGGAGGCGGCCCGGATTCAGGAAATGCAAGAATTTTCACTCTACGATGTCGGAAACGCAAGATATAGCGGAAAAACGACGGCCCGAGGGACTCACCAAAATCGAGGAAAATTGAAAATTTCCACGACCCCCGGGTCGTAAAAATTGGCAAAAATGCAAAATCGGCGGATTTCTTCGAGCGATACCTCGTTCGAACGGGGAGGCGGCCCGGATTCAGGAAATGCAAGAATTTTCACTCTACGATGTCGGAAACGCAAGATATAGCGGAAAAACGACGGCCCGAGGGACTCACCAAAATCGAGGAAAATTGAAAATTTCCACGACCCCCGGGTCGTAAAAATTGGCAAAAATGCAAAATCGGCGGATTTCTTCGAGCGATACCTCGTTCGAACGGGGAGGCGGCCCGGATTCAGGAAATGCAAGAATTTTCACTCTACGATGTCGGAAACGCAAGATATAGCGGAAAAACGACGGCCCGAGGGACTCACCAAAATCGAGGAAAATTGAAAATTTCCACGACCCCCGGGTCGTAAAAATTGGCAAAAATGCAAAATCGGCGGATTTCTTCGAGCGATACCTCGTTCGAACGGGGAGGCGGCCCGGATTCAGGAAATGCAAGAATTTTCACTCTACGATGTCGGAAACGCAAGATATAGCGGAAAAACGACGGCCCGAGGGACTCACCAAAATCGAGGAAAATTGAAAATTTCCACGACCCCCGGGTCGTAAAAATTGGCAAAAATGCAAAATCGGCGGATTTCTTCGAGCGATACCTCGTTCGAACGGGGAGGCGGCCCGGATTCAGGAAATGCAAGAATTTTCACTCTACGATGTCGGAAACGCAAGATATAGCGGAAAAACGACGGCCCGAGGGACTCACCAAAATCGAGGAAAATTGAAAATTTCCACGACCCCCGGGTCGTAAAAATTGGCAAAAATGCAAAATCGGCGGATTTCTTCGAGCGATACCTCGTTCGAACGGGGAGGCGGCCCGGATTCAGGAAATGCAAGAATTTTCACTCTACGATGTCGGAAACGCAAGATATAGCGGAAAAACGACGGCCCGAGGGACTCACCAAAATCGAGGAAAATTGAAAATTTCCACGACCCCCGGGTCGTAAAAATTGGCAAAAATGCAAAATCGGCGGATTTCTTCGAGCGATACCTCGTTCGAACGGGGAGGCGGCCCGGATTCAGGAAATGCAAGAATTTTCACTCTACGATGTCGGAAACGCAAGATATAGCGGAAAAACGACGGCCCGAGGGACTCACCAAAATCGAGGAAAATTGAAAATTTCCACGACCCCCGGGTCGTAAAAATTGGCAAAAATGCAAAATCGGCGGATTTCTTCGAGCGATACCTCGTTCGAACGGGGAGGCGGCCCGGATTCAGGAAATGCAAGAATTTTCACTCTACGATGTCGGAAACGCAAGATATAGCGGAAAAACGACGGCCCGAGGGACTCACCAAAATCGAGGAAAATTGAAAATTTCCACGACCCCCGGGTCGTAAAAATTGGCAAAAATGCAAAATCGGCGGATTTCTTCGAGCGATACCTCGTTCGAACGGGGAGGCGGCCCGGATTCAGGAAATGCAAGAATTTTCACTCTACGATGTCGGAAACGCAAGATATAGCGGAAAAACGACGGCCCGAGGGACTCACCAAAATCGAGGAAAATTGAAAATTTCCACGACCCCCGGGTCGTAAAAATTGGCAAAAATGCAAAATCGGCGGATTTCTTCGAGCGATACCTCGTTCGAACGGGGAGGCGGCCCGGATTCAGGAAATGCAAGAATTTTCACTCTACGATGTCGGAAACGCAAGATATAGCGGAAAAACGACGGCCCGAGGGACTCACCAAAATCGAGGAAAATTGAAAATTTCCACGACCCCCGGGTCGTAAAAATTGGCAAAAATGCAAAATCGGCGGATTTCTTCGAGCGATACCTCGTTCGAACGGGGAGGCGGCCCGGATTCAGGAAATGCAAGAATTTTCACTCTACGATGTCGGAAACGCAAGATATAGCGGAAAAACGACGGCCCGAGGGACTCACCAAAATCGAGGAAAATTGAAAATTTCCACGACCCCCGGGTCGTAAAAATTGGCAAAAATGCAAAATCGGCGGATTTCTTCGAGCGATACCTCGTTCGAACGGGGAGGCGGCCCGGATTCAGGAAATGCAAGAATTTTCACTCTACGATGTCGGAAACGCAAGATATAGCGGAAAAACGACGGCCCGAGGGACTCACCAAAATCGAGGAAAATTGAAAATTTCCACGACCCCCGGGTCGTAAAAATTGGCAAAAATGCAAAATCGGCGGATTTCTTCGAGCGATACCTCGTTCGAACGGGGAGGCGGCCCGGATTCAGGAAATGCAAGAATTTTCACTCTACGATGTCGGAAACGCAAGATATAGCGGAAAAACGACGGCCCGAGGGACTCACCAAAATCGAGGAAAATTGAAAATTTCCACGACCCCCGGGTCGTAAAAATTGGCAAAAATGCAAAATCGGCGGATTTCTTCGAGCGATACCTCGTTCGAACGGGGAGGCGGCCCGGATTCAGGAAATGCAAGAATTTTCACTCTACGATGTCGGAAACGCAAGATATAGCGGAAAAACGACGGCCCGAGGGACTCACCAAAATCGAGGAAAATTGAAAATTTCCACGACCCCCGGGTCGTAAAAATTGGCAAAAATGCAAAATCGGCGGATTTCTTCGAGCGATACCTCGTTCGAACGGGGAGGCGGCCCGGATTCAGGAAATGCAAGAATTTTCACTCTACGATGTCGGAAACGCAAGATATAGCGGAAAAACGACGGCCCGAGGGACTCACCAAAATCGAGGAAAATTGAAAATTTCCACGACCCCCGGGTCGTAAAAATTGGCAAAAATGCAAAATCGGCGGATTTCTTCGAGCGATACCTCGTTCGAACGGGGAGGCGGCCCGGATTCAGGAAATGCAAGAATTTTCACTCTACGATGTCGGAAACGCAAGATATAGCGGAAAAACGACGGCCCGAGGGACTCACCAAAATCGAGGAAAATTGAAAATTTCCACGACCCCCGGGTCGTAAAAATTGGCAAAAATGCAAAATCGGCGGATTTCTTCGAGCGATACCTCGTTCGAACGGGGAGGCGGCCCGGATTCAGGAAATGCAAGAATTTTCACTCTACGATGTCGGAAACGCAAGATATAGCGGAAAAACGACGGCCCGAGGGACTCACCAAAATCGAGGAAAATTGAAAATTTCCACGACCCCCGGGTCGTAAAAATTGGCAAAAATGCAAAATCGGCGGATTTCTTCGAGCGATACCTCGTTCGAACGGGGAGGCGGCCCGGATTCAGGAAATGCAAGAATTTTCACTCTACGATGTCGGAAACGCAAGATATAGCGGAAAAACGACGGCCCGAGGGACTCACCAAAATCGAGGAAAATTGAAAATTTCCACGACCCCCGGGTCGTCAAAATTGGCAAAAATGCAAAATCGGCGGATTTCTTCGAGCGATACCTCGTTCGAACGGGGAGGCGGCCCGGATTCAGGAAATGCAAGAATTTTCACTCTACGATGTCGGAAACGCAAGATATAGCGGAAAAACGACGGCCCGAGGGACTCACCAAAATCGAGGAAAATTGAAAATTTCCACGACCCCCGGGTCGTAAAAATTGGCAAAAATGCAAAATCGGCGGATTTCTTCGAGCGATACCTCGTTCGAACGGGGAGGCGGCCCGGATTCAGGAAATGCAAGAATTTTCACTCTACGATGTCGGAAACGCAAGATATAGCGGAAAAACGACGGCCCGAGGGACTCACCAAAATCGAGGAAAATTGAAAATTTCCACGACCCCCGGGTCGTAAAAATTGGCAAAAATGCAAAATCGGCGGATTTCTTCGAGCGATACCTCGTTCGAACGGGGAGGCGGCCCGGATTCAGGAAATGCAAGAATTTTCACTCTACGATGTCGGAAACGCAAGATATAGCGGAAAAACGACGGCCCGAGGGACTCACCAAAATCGAGGAAAATTGAAAATTTCCACGACCCCCGGGTCGTAAAAATTGGCAAAAATGCAAAATCGGCGGATTTCTTCGAGCGATACCTCGTTCGAACGGGGAGGCGGCCCGGATTCAGGAAATGCAAGAATTTTCACTCTACGATGTCGGAAACGCAAGATATAGCGGAAAAACGACGGCCCGAGGGACTCACCAAAATCGAGGAAAATTGAAAATTTCCACGACCCCCGGGTCGTAAAAATTGGCAAAAATGCAAAATCGGCGGATTTCTTCGAGCGATACCTCGTTCGAACGGGGAGGCGGCCCGGATTCAGGAAATGCAAGAATTTTCACTCTACGATGTCGGAAACGCAAGATATAGCGGAAAAACGACGGCCCGAGGGACTCACCAAAATCGAGGAAAATTGAAAATTTCCACGACCCCCGGGTCGTAAAAATTGGCAAAAATGCAAAATCGGCGGATTTCTTCGAGCGATACCTCGTTCGAACGGGGAGGCGGCCCGGATTCAGGAAATGCAAGAATTTTCACTCTACGATGTCGGAAACGCAAGATATAGCGGAAAAACGACGGCCCGAGGGACTCACCAAAATCGAGGAAAATTGAAAATTTCCACGACCCCCGGGTCGTAAAAATTGGCAAAAATGCAAAATCGGCGGATTTCTTCGAGCGATACCTCGTTCGAACGGGGAGGCGGCCCGGATTCAGGAAATGCAAGAATTTTCACTCTACGATGTCGGAAACGCAAGATATAGCGGAAAAACGACGGCCCGAGGGACTCACCAAAATCGAGGAAAATTGAAAATTTCCACGACCCCCGGGTCGTAAAAATTGGCAAAAATGCAAAATCGGCGGATTTCTTCGAGCGATACCTCGTTCGAACGGGGAGGCGGCCCGGATTCAGGAAATGCAAGAATTTTCACTCTACGATGTCGGAAACGCAAGATATAGCGGAAAAACGACGGCCCGAGGGACTCACCAAAATCGAGGAAAATTGAAAATTTCCACGACCCCCGGGTCGTAAAAATTGGCAAAAATGCAAAATCGGCGGATTTCTTCGAGCGATACCTCGTTCGAACGGGGAGGCGGCCCGGATTCAGGAAATGCAAGAATTTTCACTCTACGATGTCGGAAACGCAAGATATAGCGGAAAAACGACGGCCCGAGGGACTCACCAAAATCGAGGAAAATTGAAAATTTCCACGACCCCCGGGTCGTAAAAATTGGCAAAAATGCAAAATCGGCGGATTTCTTCGAGCGATACCTCGTTCGAACGGGGAGGCGGCCCGGATTCAGGAAATGCAAGAATTTTCACTCTACGATGTCGGAAACGCAAGATATAGCGGAAAAACGACGGCCCGAGGGACTCACCAAAATCGAGGAAAATTGAAAATTTCCACGACCCCCGGGTCGTAAAAATTGGCAAAAATGCAAAATCGGCGGATTTCTTCGAGCGATACCTCGTTCGAACGGGGAGGCGGCCCGGATTCAGGAAATGCAAGAATTTTCACTCTACGATGTCGGAAACGCAAGATATAGCGGAAAAACGACGGCCCGAGGGACTCACCAAAATCGAGGAAAATTGAAAATTTCCACGACCCCCGGGTCGTAAAAATTGGCAAAAATGCAAAATCGGCGGATTTCTTCGAGCGATACCTCGTTCGAACGGGGAGGCGGCCCGGATTCAGGAAATGCAAGAATTTTCACTCTACGATGTCGGAAACGCAAGATATAGCGGAAAAACGACGGCCCGAGGGACTCACCAAAATCGAGGAAAATTGAAAATTTCCACGACCCCCGGGTCGTAAAAATTGGCAAAAATGCAAAATCGGCGGATTTCTTCGAGCGATACCTCGTTCGAACGGGGAGGCGGCCCGGATTCAGGAAATGCAAGAATTTTCACTCTACGATGTCGGAAACGCAAGATATAGCGGAAAAACGACGGCCCGAGGGACTCACCAAAATCGAGGAAAATTGAAAATTTCCACGACCCCCGGGTCGTAAAAATTGGCAAAAATGCAAAATCGGCGGATTTCTTCGAGCGATACCTCGTTCGAACGGGGAGGCGGCCCGGATTCAGGAAATGCAAGAATTTTCACTCTACGATGTCGGAAACGCAAGATATAGCGGAAAAACGACGGCCCGAGGGACTCACCAAAATCGAGGAAAATTGAAAATTTCCACGACCCCCGGGTCGTAAAAATTGGCAAAAATGCAAAATCGGCGGATTTCTTCGAGCGATACCTCGTTCGAACGGGGAGGCGGCCCGGATTCAGGAAATGCAAGAATTTTCACTCTACGATGTCGGAAACGCAAGATATAGCGGAAAAACGACGGCCCGAGGGACTCACCAAAATCGAGGAAAATTGAAAATTTCCACGACCCCCGGGTCGTAAAAATTGGCAAAAATGCAAAATCGGCGGATTTCTTCGAGCGATACCTCGTTCGAACGGGGAGGCGGCCCGGATTCAGGAAATGCAAGAATTTTCACTCTACGATGTCGGAAACGCAAGATATAGCGGAAAAACGACGGCCCGAGGGACTCACCAAAATCGAGGAAAATTGAAAATTTCCACGACCCCCGGGTCGTAAAAATTGGCAAAAATGCAAAATCGGCGGATTTCTTCGAGCGATACCTCGTTCGAACGGGGAGGCGGCCCGGATTCAGGAAATGCAAGAATTTTCACTCTACGATGTCGGAAACGCAAGATATAGCGGAAAAACGACGGCCCGAGGGACTCACCAAAATCGAGGAAAATTGAAAATTTCCACGACCCCCGGGTCGTAAAAATTGGCAAAAATGCAAAATCGGCGGATTTCTTCGAGCGATACCTCGTTCGAACGGGGAGGCGGCCCGGATTCAGGAAATGCAAGAATTTTCACTCTACGATGTCGGAAACGCAAGATATAGCGGAAAAACGACGGCCCGAGGGACTCACCAAAATCGAGGAAAATTGAAAATTTCCACGACCCCCGGGTCGTAAAAATTGGCAAAAATGCAAAATCGGCGGATTTCTTCGAGCGATACCTCGTTCGAACGGGGAGGCGGCCCGGATTCAGGAAATGCAAGAATTTTCACTCTACGATGTCGGAAACGCAAGATATAGCGGAAAAACGACGGCCCGAGGGACTCACCAAAATCGAGGAAAATTGAAAATTTCCACGACCCCCGGGTCGTAAAAATTGGCAAAAATGCAAAATCGGCGGATTTCTTCGAGCGATACCTCGTTCGAACGGGGAGGCGGCCCGGATTCAGGAAATGCAAGAATTTTCACTCTACGATGTCGGAAACGCAAGATATAGCGGAAAAACGACGGCCCGAGGGACTCACCAAAATCGAGGAAAATTGAAAATTTCCACGACCCCCGGGTCGTAAAAATTGGCAAAAATGCAAAATCGGCGGATTTCTTCGAGCGATACCTCGTTCGAACGGGGAGGCGGCCCGGATTCAGGAAATGCAAGAATTTTCACTCTACGATGTCGGAAACGCAAGATATAGCGGAAAAACGACGGCCCGAGGGACTCACCAAAATCGAGGAAAATTGAAAATTTCCACGACCCCCGGGTCGTAAAAATTGGCAAAAATGCAAAATCGGCGGATTTCTTCGAGCGATACCTCGTTCGAACGGGGAGGCGGCCCGGATTCAGGAAATGCAAGAATTTTCACTCTACGATGTCGGAAACGCAAGATATAGCGGAAAAACGACGGCCCGAGGGACTCACCAAAATCGAGGAAAATTGAAAATTTCCACGACCCCCGGGTCGTAAAAATTGGCAAAAATGCAAAATCGGCGGATTTCTTCGAGCGATACCTCGTTCGAACGGGGAGGCGGCCCGGATTCAGGAAATGCAAGAATTTTCACTCTACGATGTCGGAAACGCAAGATATAGCGGAAAAACGACGGCCCGAGGGACTCACCAAAATCGAGGAAAATTGAAAATTTCCACGACCCCCGGGTCGTAAAAATTGGCAAAAATGCAAAATCGGCGGATTTCTTCGAGCGATACCTCGTTCGAACGGGGAGGCGGCCCGGATTCAGGAAATGCAAGAATTTTCACTCTACGATGTCGGAAACGCAAGATATAGCGGAAAAACGACGGCCCGAGGGACTCACCAAAATCGAGGAAAATTGAAAATTTCCACGACCCCCGGGTCGTCAAAATTGGCAAAAATGCAAAATCGGCGGATTTCTTCGAGCGATACCTCGTTCGAACGGGGAGGCGGCCCGGATTCAGGAAATGCAAGAATTTTCACTCTACGATGTCGGAAACGCAAGATATAGCGGAAAAACGACGGCCCGAGGGACTCACCAAAATCGAGGAAAATTGAAAATTTCCACGACCCCCGGGTCGTCAAAATTGGCAAAAATGCAAAATCGGCGGATTTCTTCGAGCGATACCTCGTTCGAACGGGGAGGCGGCCCGGATTCAGGAAATGCAAGAATTTTCACTCTACGATGTCGGAAACGCAAGATATAGCGGAAAAACGACGGCCCGAGGGACTCACCAAAATCGAGGAAAATTGAAAATTTCCACGACCCCCGGGTCGTAAAAATTGGCAAAAATGCAAAATCGGCGGATTTCTTCGAGCGATACCTCGTTCGAACGGGGAGGCGGCCCGGATTCAGGAAATGCAAGAATTTTCACTCTACGATGTCGGAAACGCAAGATATAGCGGAAAAACGACGGCCCGAGGGACTCACCAAAATCGAGGAAAATTGAAAATTTCCACGACCCCCGGGTCGTAAAAATTGGCAAAAATGCAAAATCGGCGGATTTCTTCGAGCGATACCTCGTTCGAACGGGGAGGCGGCCCGGATTCAGGAAATGCAAGAATTTTCACTCTACGATGTCGGAAACGCAAGATATAGCGGAAAAACGACGGCCCGAGGGACTCACCAAAATCGAGGAAAATTGAAAATTTCCACGACCCCCGGGTCGTAAAAATTGGCAAAAATGCAAAATCGGCGGATTTCTTCGAGCGATACCTCGTTCGAACGGGGAGGCGGCCCGGATTCAGGAAATGCAAGAATTTTCACTCTACGATGTCGGAAACGCAAGATATAGCGGAAAAACGACGGCCCGAGGGACTCACCAAAATCGAGGAAAATTGAAAATTTCCACGACCCCCGGGTCGTAAAAATTGGCAAAAATGCAAAATCGGCGGATTTCTTCGAGCGATACCTCGTTCGAACGGGGAGGCGGCCCGGATTCAGGAAATGCAAGAATTTTCACTCTACGATGTCGGAAACGCAAGATATAGCGGAAAAACGACGGCCCGAGGGACTCACCAAAATCGAGGAAAATTGAAAATTTCCACGACCCCCGGGTCGTCAAAATTGGCAAAAATGCAAAATCGGCGGATTTCTTCGAGCGATACCTCGTTCGAACGGGGAGGCGGCCCGGATTCAGGAAATGCAAGAATTTTCACTCTACGATGTCGGAAACGCAAGATATAGCGGAAAAAGCGACGGCCCGAGGGACTCACCAAAATCGAGGAAAATTGAAAATTTCCACGACCCCCGGGTCGTAAAAATTGGCAAAAATGCAAAATCAGCGGATTTCTTCGAGCGATACCTCGTTCGAACGGGGAGGCGGCCCGGATTCAGGAAATGCAAGAATTTTCACTCTACGATGTCGGAAACGCGAGATATAGCGGAAAAACGACGGCCCGAGGGACTCACCAAAATCGAGGGAAATAGAAAATTTCCACGACCCCCGGGTCGTAAAAATTGGCAAAAATGCAAAATCGGCGGATTTCTTCGAGCGATACCTCGTTCGAACGGGGAGGCGGCCCGGATTCAGGAAATGCAAGAATTTTCACTGTACGATGTCGGAAACGCAAGATATAGCGGAAAAACGACGGCCTTCAAGTTCCTCACAGTACGCTCTAAAGGAGTCTCTCGTCTCGAGCAGCTAACGAGCCTTTTATATTCACGCTGTGAGTTGCGGAAGTTTAACCAGTCATCATTCTAATCGCTCTACAGGCACGATTCAGAAGTCGGCTGAGTTTTCGCAGTCCTCAGTTCCACCAAGGACCCGTTTTACCGGTTTGGGCTCGGGAAACGAGACAAGCCTCTTCATAGCCTTCTAAAAGTGTGCAATTCAGAGTTTTCAATTCATCTTTGAGCGCCAAAGGAGTCCTTAGTCGCCTGAAGAGCTGCACTTTATTGCCAAGAAGTTCGCTCAACTTTCCAGTCTGTTTTTTTTCAGGATTCCGTCTTTATATTACAGAGTGTTTCGCCCGAAATAGTCAGATTGGATTCTAGGTCTCGGTGATCTGGCGGTGAGGCTTCGTTTAACACTTGCTAGTCTCTAAATCCTTTGAAGTACAGATTATTAAGTCAATTACTTCATTTATTCTCGGTCCCACGAACGTAGGGGCGCACCTTACGTTTGCAATCATGAGACCAGCTGAAGTGATGAAATCAAACAGTTTCTCTCCTCTGGGATCGCATTTGCTACTGCCCCAACAAATATGTTGAGCGTTCTTATCTCAACCTATTAAGAGTTCGACACTAGATTCTGCATACACCTCACAAAAAATCACAGAGTAAATAAGCAGAGGCAACTATGATGTTTTTCCCCTCGTCATTAATCTGGTGTTTTATGATGACCCTAACTAGATCCTGGGAACAGAACTGTCCCAGCAAGGTTGTCTTGACATCAAGAAACAAGCTTTCGGTCTTATGAATCTTCAATCGTAAAAGATCCTAGCCCCCTTTACTGATCCAATGCCACAGATTCTATTAAATCGAATCTATGGCTCTTGCACCAGAGAAATATACGGGTAGTCCTGTAGCTTTGCCATGCTCGCTGCCAGCCGTGTTTGATTTCTCTGAAAATAGCCGCATTAGGAGGTACAGAGCCACGAAACTCCCATGGCAGCGGTGTGAAATGAGACTGCAGCTTGCCGGCGGAAGTAGGCCTTGGTGCGGAGCACAGTAAAACGTTGCCGACCGCAGATATGTTGATCTTAGGTTTCTTGCGTGCATTACCGCTAATAGACGACTCTGGTCCATCCAGTGTGAGTCTTACCGGGGATACCAGCTTCTCTCACCTTCCTTCGAAGATTCCGCTTCCTTGCGTCCGATTTCTCTGGACATTACCGCACCTAGTGGTGCAGCCATGTGCATGGCTTCATTCCCAAGGTGCTTCATCTTCTTCCGCAGTGCCGTCTGCTGCCGCCGGCATGGATTCTTCCCAGGTTCACGATATCCGGGTCGGTTGGCTCCATTTCCACATACCGGCGTAAAGCCAGTAGTGTCCACATCATCAGCTTCCCCTTCTTTCGCTCTTCCTGGTAAGGGTGAAAGAGGCACGGTTCACCCTGTAGTCCCTTCTTCTTAGTGGTTGATGTTCCCTTCTGCCGACGGGTCGGCCGTAGTCGGATTTTCAGTTTTTACCGAGTTGCTGTGCTTCCCTTTCTGACTCGCTTCACCGTAGGCACTAAATGCAAGCTTTCCATTGAGTTGGAAATCCTTCTACAGATTTCTCCGTTAGGGGACATGAATTTTTGGTGAGGCTTCCAAAGTCTGCCAATCGGCTACGATCTGATTGCTCATGATCGTGGGTGGATTCGAAGTCTGTGGCTACTTACCACTTGGAGAGTTAAAATAAACATTCATGTTTGGACACCCAAAGTATAACAGTGAACCACTACAGGCTCCCCCACCACGACAAAGTGGTGTCCAAGGGGGAGTCATTGACTCTTAGTCAGGTTGATTTTGAAGGTTTGATACAAAACCAAAATTTTTAGTCGATCCAACCGCATGTTATTATCCCTTCATGTGACAAAATCGAGTTCCCTGAACAAGCAGCAAGCGCAATCTCCACCTGTAATGTGAGTAAATTGCAATTTGGTGAAAACGAATTACACGGTTCAATTGATATAAGAACGAGAAAGTATACAACTTTCAAATTTGTATCCTAACAACATTTGGTTTCCAAGGAGCTCAGTATGCCGGAACAGGACGGCGACAAGGCAATAAGCATTACTGGCCAGTATGACAACTTCAGGAACAGCGCTAACATGAAAACAAACTTCGGAAAGGATATCAAGGAACCACACGGCTTTGCCTATTTTAAAGCAAGGCTGAAAGGACTTCATGAACTGTAGGGGACATGTCAAACACACTGTCATCTAGTTCTTGTTGAGGCTGCGACTACTTCTGATCGGCGCGACTCGTAACTCGAATAGTTTGTTCGGTATGAAGATTACTACTTGAATCTTCTGCCAGCCTGGGCTCAAGATGAGCAAGAATCAAACGGCGCGTATCAGCCAGGAGATGGATATCAACAACGAAACTGCAGCAGTGGGAATACAACGCAAACAGTTTGACAATAAACGAACTATCGCATGGTTCCACTACCTACCTGCGCATTAGGCTGGGCCAGTGCCTACCAAGCTGAAAGCTCAATACCGAAATTTGCTGAACCAACTGTCAGCATTGGAAGAGATTGAAATCTCTTCATTATCTCGAGTGTCAAATTACACAAGCAAGGAACAAGGATTTTGCGATGGAACTGAAGCTGCTTTTTCTTCTTCAATCGGCTTGAAATAAAAATTCGTCGTCAGACTCCTCACACTAAAATCAAGGATGACCTCCTTTAAATAGTGTTGACACCCCGCCTTGGGTTGTGTCAAGCGGTTTTACTGAGTGAACTGACCAATAGTACCCTTCAGCCATCAAAGGGCTCCAAAGCAAATACTGTCTACTACTGAGAGTGCCTGACCAGAGATCCTTCTCTGACCACAGTTGGATACTCTTCAGTCTCTCTCGCACTTTCCCTCCAGCGAGGAGGACTATGAGTCAGAACCTCGCTTGGAGGGTTTGCGGCAACCCCAGCTGTGCGAGACTATCAAATCGGTAATTACCGGGGATAGGATCGGCTGGGCTATAAACAGCTTCTCCGCATACAAATCTCCAGGCCCAGATGGCATGATGCCAGTCATGCTACAGAAGCAGCAGGAACGGGTTGTGCCGTGGCTTGTTGAGATTTACCGAAGCTGCATCACTTTAGGATACGTACCGCAGTCCTGGAGGCGCGCACGGGTGGTTTTCATACCGAAAGCGAGCAGGCGCGGTCATGAGCCCGCGAAGGACTTTCGGCCAATCAGCCTGATCTTTTTCATGCTGAAGACCCTAGAACGCGTCCTGGACATTCAAGTAAGGATGGTTATGGAGAGAACGCCTTTCTCTAAATCCCAGCATGCCTACCTCAAAGGAAAATCCACAGAAACCGCCCTCCACGAGGTAATTGGCACGGTTGAGCGGTCGCTACAGTACAAGCAGCACACCCTTGCTGCCTTCTTGGATATAGAAGGAGCTTTCAACAATGTCAGTACCAACGCCATCAAGGAAGCCTTGACCGGTATTGGATTGGAGGGGTATCTCACGCATTGGATTATATCCATGCTACCAGGATAATCCAGTCCGATCTGGGAGGCAACCACCAGAGCTGTGAACAGAGGCACGCCCCAGGGTGGTGCTATCTCACCGGTGCTCTGGTTACTAGTAATGGACAAAATTTTACGTACATTGGACAGCAGCGGGGTGAAGGTGGTGACCTATGCCGACGACTTGGTGATATTAGTATCAGGGATGTTTCTGTCCATTATGAGCGACATCATGGAAGGAGCGTTGCGAAAGGTGTGCCTGTGGGCCGCAAGATGCGGACTCAGCATAAACCCAACCAAAATGCAACTGATGCTAGTCACCACCAAGATTAGGATACCTGAATTCCATCTACCACGGCTGAATGAACAAAGATTGGTTCTTTCCTCTAATATAAAGTATCTGGGTGTAATCCTGGATCC
This sequence comes from Hermetia illucens, assembly GCF_905115235.1. Lineage (NCBI taxonomy): Eukaryota > Metazoa > Arthropoda > Insecta > Diptera > Stratiomyidae > Hermetia > Hermetia illucens. The sequence continues at coordinate 198,038,228 of NC_051849.1, forward strand.
TAAGCTAAATTGGAGGTTGAACATAGAACTGAGGGTTAAGAAGGCCTGTATAGCCTTCTATGCCTGTAAGAGAACCTTTGCAAAGAAATGGGGTCTCCGGCCGAGGATGGTTCTCTGGATGTACACCGCCGTAGTGCGTCCGATCCTGACGTACGGCTCTATTGTATGGTGGCAGACTTTGAAGGAGAAATACAATAGAACGAAGCTTAATAGGATTCAAAGAACCGCGTGTGCAGGTGCTACGGGGGCTCTGCAGTCCTGCCCGGCAAATGCTCTCAATGTACTCCTGCATCTCCCCCCCTAGACCTCCACATCAAATATGTTGCAGCGTGCAGTGCCGTCAGATTACGTGAGTCCGGATGCTGGGCAGCGAAGTCCTACGGCCACAGCAACATCCTAGATGAAATACCTCGAGAAATCTGGGCATCCCCCACGGACTATGTCACACGCAAGCTGAACTTCACGAGAAGCTTTGCTGTGGACCTTCCAACCAGGGCAAAGTGGGAGACCGGCGGCGTGTTGCAAGACTATGACATAGTATTCTTTACGGACGGATCAAAGATGGCCTATGGAGTCGGCGCGGGGGTTTTCTCGAATACACACGGTGTATCCAAGTCGTATGGTCTCTCAGGTTTCACCAGTGTATTCCAGGTGGAAGTACTGGCGATATTGGAAGTCTGTCGATGGCTGGAGCGTGATTCGAGCCCCAAGCGTAACATAGCCATTCTGACCGATAGCCAAGCGGCCATCAAGGCCTTGTACTCAACGACGACATCTTCCCGGCTGGTGGGGCAGTGCAGAGACGCGCTCAACCATCTGGGCGGCACGCGCAAGGTCACTCTCCTCTGGGTTCCCGGGCATAGGAACATAGAGGGGAATGAGCGGGCTGACAGATTAGCCAGGCAAGGCTCTGCTCTTAGCAGTCCCTCGGCGAATACAGTCGGTATTCCGCTGGCGGCTGTCGGGGGCCGAGTCTACTCGCACTACCTGGCAGCCGCGGGCCTGAGATGGCGAAGGCTTACGAGCTGTGCCAAATCAAGGAGAATTTGGCCCGCTTATAACATAGCCCGATCACGAGAACTCCTGTGCCAGACGCGTGCAAATGCATTCAAGATTACGGCGGTCTGCAGGGGGACTGGCCCATAGGAGACCATGCCGCTAGGCTCGGCTTGCCCTACAACTCGCATTGCCGAAGCTGCGGAGAAGGAAGGGAAACCCGCATGCACTTCCTCTGCGATTGCCCAGCTCTGGCTCGAGTCAGGCTACGGACACTGGGTAAACCATTCTTTGGGGACCTCAGTGAGATTTCTAGCTGCAGGGTCGGAGAGCTGCTTTCCTTCGTGAATGCTATGGGCTGGCTCTGAAGATCCGAGCCAGCTGGACTCTGCTTCCCTGTTCCTATAACAACAGTCACGGTCTTAGGTGTTTGTGGCATCAAAACGGCGCACCAAAGCGCTAATTGGGCTCCTCGGAGCGGCCACTGATACCTACCTACCTACCCTTCAGCTCCACCGATGTTCACAACTTTGACAATATTTTTGTAGAGACTCTGCAATTGCCCTGCACATGCCGATAAACTGATAAAGCCACATCTAATGTGATCAACTAAGCCAATCTAGGTCTAAACCTGCAGATATCGCATGGCGTATAACACTCTCTCTCACTGGTAGAATGGGCCCAAATATTTAAGCGAACTTGATGGTGAATAATCAAGAAGGGAAGGTTGTTTCCCGAATATGGTGCAGTTGATACAGAAATGCGAACCAATTGCAAGTGACTCATAGGTTCTCAAATAGTCATAGCCTCATTCACAAGGCTTATCAAAATTTTTACCAAAATGGAAGAATAAACTTAACAATCTGCTGTAGATGAATCTGTCCATCATCTTCCCCATTGTATCCAGCAAGCAGATAGGACGATACGATGCTGGGTTTCCAGGTTTCGGAAGCAACACAAACTTTTGCTTTTTCCACTGGCCAGGTAATATTTCTCCTATGTACGCTTCGAAAGTGTTAGCAGAAAGTTCGGTCCTAGTTTTCACTGCGAGTTTTAAAGCTCAGTTCGTCTTGTCATCCTACCACATATTTCCCGTAGCTCGTCTACAGTCTATGCCTTCATTTAGCTGGACAATCGTTTGCCTTCCCCTGTTTTTTGTGGTGAGGGAATAAAGTGGTAACCATCTATGTCAGGAGGCGCGGACGGGTCGCCTGGGGTGATTTTCACAGCCTTTTCATTGCCACCCTATAGGCCTCGCCCTAAGGGTTATAATTGGCATGGTCAGACAGCTGTTTGAAGCAGTTCTCCTTGCTTCTCTAAATGGCTTCTTTTTGGAGGCCACGCACTTGCCTCCATGTCTCCTCTCGGCCGTCGTGACCGGGCTTTCCCCTGAGCCTCAGGCAAAGTTTCCTTGCCCGAAAACATGCAGTCCGCATGGTTCGAGTCCCCTCACATTAGTTGTCCGGCTGCCCCGTACGTTTGGTCTTTGACCCAAATGCTACCATCGTGGTTTTGTTATGCCTCACTAATCATGCCACATGCTCCCTGAGCAGATACATGACGTAGCCTATTTTCACTCTCCCTATTGCTAACACTTTGAGTGCTGTATGTACTGGTAGGCTGATGATGGCGGTTTGTGTTCCCCTGTAGGTTTTCCTCACCGTTGTCACCGCTGATTCCTGTAATCCGTCAAGATCGAGCCGCTTCTCCAACGCTTCGCGAACTTCCTCCTTCGTGGTGATCTTATATATTTCCTTGCAGATTAAAGTGACCTCCGTCCTTCTAGCCCTTATGTTGACTTCCTGTCCTAACGACTTTCCGATTTGACTCAACGATTTGTCCACAGTTACATCCTTGTATTTCTTGAGCTCCAACATAAAATCTTTCTGGAGCGTCTAATGCGGCTGACATTATCTCCCAAGCTAGTCAGTTCAGGGTCTGTTTGTCTGTTCCGCAAGCGCCTTTTGAAAATTGGCTCTCTTTTCTCGAGATCGATGCTGCAACCATTTCACGGGCAGCTTCAGCAGTAATCCTCATGTGGTCCGGCTTTTTGTGAGTTGAGTTCTTTCTGATTTTCGGGGTCTCTCTCTCTTTCGTCGTTGTCTGTACCGTACGTCAAACGGATGCCTCTTATCATGGAACTTCTATATCGGTGAAAATTCCTCCGCTCCTTTATAAATTCGCACAGCTCCATGATCTTTTTACCCAGTGCAGTAAAAGCAGCTTTTGATTGGTCGTTGCCTCCAAAATCTTTCGTACTGCACAGTTCATTTTGTCGAAAAGCAGGAAGACTTCCAGAAATATTGTAAGCATTTTTAGAGGCCATAATTCTCTAGCTGAATATATGCTCAGAGTATGGGTTTTCCAAGATGATAAGTCTCCATCCTGTAATGATGTAGCAGGATCCACGGAGCATTCTCAATATTAGTACTACGCTTATGGACGGGATACTTTGTTAAACGGGGGAAACCATGAAATGGACCACACGAGTGCGATTGCTCAGAGGCTATGCCGTTCCCTCACCTCCTATACACACAGTGGAGTTGCCAAATCTCACATCCCCTTCGCGCGGATGCATATTTATTTATTTAATGAGGACAATACACAGAAAACAAATTCCTTATTACATATTGTCCTCAGAGGGAGGAGCAAGTGAATGGCTTATTTTACGCTTAAAACTAGAAAAGGAAATAGGGTCCAAGGACCCAAGCTGCAGGCCGTTGCAGGACCGGCATAGCCTCGCAATCGGAGAGTGGAAGTAAATCTCGAGCTCCGCGAAGGGTACATCAAAAATGTCCGCACTACGTGTGTTATGAAAAGAGGCGAGACGGAAAGTAGTATTCAAATTGGCGGAGCAGTCCATCACACAATTGCAGAGTTTGAAAAGAAGGAAGATACGGCGTTGCTGTAGGGACGAGGGGCGTTGCTGAGGGTGCGGAGTCGTGATGAATAATCAACCCGTTACGGTCTTTAATGAAGTGCTCTAACACACTTCAAGGCCCTGATCCAACATGGATTGTTGCGCCAACGATTATTATTATTATTATTATAGTTTCAAGAGCGTGGCAGTCACGAATGCGGAAGGTGGACCAGACTACACAGCAATATTTAAGGATGTTTCTAACAAGTGAATTTACGAGTGTTAAGGAGGAACGTAGGATAAAACCAGACATTTGGGAAGCTCTATTGATGATGTCAACGAAGTGGCAATTGAAACGAAGTTTGTCGTCGAATATTACACCCAGGTGTTTGCAGGAAATTAGTCGTGAAAGCGGTTGTCCACTGAGAGAATAGGAAAAGGATATTGGGGAGGGTTTAAGCGAATAACACATCCAGTGGCATTTGTTGACATTCAGTGTTAGCTTGTTGACCGAACACCAACGGACTAAATTATCAAGGTTGGACTGTAAGAGAGCACAGCCCAGCGGAGATGAAACAGAGGCAACAATTTAAGGTCGTCTGGTGATGATGGAGGTGAGGTCATTTATAAAAAACAGGAAGAGTGACGGGCCAGGTATCGACCCTTGGGGAAAACTAGAGGAAGAAGAGAAAGAACGAGATCAGTAACCATGAAAAGAAACTTTGCAGAAACGGTATGACTGAGGGAGGGCAGTCTAGTAACGAAAGTTTAGAGAGGAGAATGCTATGGTCAGCGGTATCAAAGGCTTTGGAGAAAGCCGTATAAATAGCACGTACCTCCTGTCGAGAACTAAAACATTTAGCAACAAAGTTAGTAAAGGCCAGAAGGTTTGAAACCATAGATCTATGTTTCACGAAATCATGCTGCTCTTTGACAATGAGGTTTCCGAAGTGTGTCAGCCAGTGTCAACCAGCCGTTCGCGTATCTTTCGCGGATTTTGGAGCAAGAGGAGAGAAGAGAAATGGGGTGGTAGTTCACAGCAGGAGAAGGGTCTCCGCTCTTGGGGATAGGGATGATAAAGTTCTCTTTCCAGAAACGGGGAAAGTAGTGTTCATCTAGACTTTTGTTGTAGATTATACTCCAGGAGAGGGAAATGTATTTTCTACAATTAAGGAGGAAGAGGAGAGATATTGGGGTCAAGATTACCAATGAGGAACTCAACCAAGGAAGCTGTAAGGAGAGGAATGGCCAGAGATGCGGAGCAGTCTGCAGTTATGAGAGGTGTAGAGAGTGGAGGGCTTGAGAAAGAAAACCCTGAAAAAAAGTAGGTGTAGAGTAGGTCGCAGGATTGTTGAGGGGAGTTGGCAGTAGAGTCAGCGAAACTGATAGAAGAAGGAAGAGATTGAGTGGGACTACGAGAATTGCGAGTGTGAGACCAAAAGGATTTTAAGTTACTGCGAGCAAGGGCGGCTTTGACGCTCAATAACTACCTTTTATGCGCTTTTCTGACCATTGACTTCAAAGTAGAGCGTATAGCCCTTAAAGTGAGCAATGTCGGCGTCATTCTTAGAAGCCCGAAACTTCTTCCGCAGTGTATATTTCAGGTGAATGTTAATAAGAATTTCCTTTGTGAACCAAGTTGGGTACGAACGTAGGCAGCGAGGGGAAGAAGGGACATAACAGGAGAGGAGATCGGGCAAGATATTGTAAAAGGTGTTTAGAGTTTGATCACATGATGAGTTTCTTAATATGTGTACCCAGTTGAAAGACGCTAAAGCTGAGTTCAGACCGTCAAAATTAGCTTTGCGGAAGTTGAACTTAGTAGATTTACGCTTGGTTTTGGGTTTTGAACGAGGGAGCTCCGCTTCAAATTCAACCGTAGGGTGGTGAATCAGTTTTGTCATACGGGGATGTGCAAGGAAATAAAGAGAGGTGGCGCTCGGGGAGATTGAAAAGGAAAAGATCGAGAGTGCGGCCCAAGGAGCTTTTGGTGGTACCGAAATTCAGAACAGAGCAAATGTTCATAAAGGAAGAAAGTGGAAGGGAAGAATGGGAGAATATGTTGAAAGGAATTGGAGGGATAGGATGATTGGGCCAGTGGAGTATGGGGAGGTTAAAATATATACAGAGGAAGAAAGGGAGGGAAGGGAATCTAACAGTAAGGAGTTCAGACAAACTGTCAAACAATTCTTCATACAGGTGAGAACGGCAAGCACAGAGGACTTCTACACAAGATACAATGAAAGAGAGGAAGTTGGGCAGGAAGACACGAAGACAAACACAATCAAAAAGAAAACCAGAGGAGTAGAAGACGAGTTCAGCGGGAAGTGTATCTTTTATTGCAATTAGGACCCCACCGCCGGTTGACTTACGAGATGCATCCCGGTCCCTGTCACAGGTGAGAAAGTGGAGTACCTTTCGAGGAGCTCGGAGTTTAATATAGTATCGTCCAGCCAGGTTTCGGAGATACAGATGGCATGGTCTTGCTGAGCCAGCGCGGACATTAAACATGGATCCAGTTATATAGCTCGGCGAGCCAGGCGGGTTGCCTTGAAATTTACCCACGAATGGGGGCGTTTGTATGGCTTGATCAATACACGTTCAGGCCAGAAAAAAAGGATGCCAACGAGGTCAATTTTGTGTGGATAAATCATTTTGAAAAATGCAATCACCCGGTCGGTGTTGTTATCTTTTGGTTGACGCAGCACAGAGGAAAAAGTAAACCAACTTTGCTCTTTATATACTCGAGAAGATCGTCCGTAGAAGTTGCGAACCCTAGCCTGGAGGTAAAGAGTTGTTTAGGTGGGGATGCCACCTTTAGCTCGGGGCCACTAGTATGGGTGGATGAAGTGCCAGTATATGTGGTAGCGGCGGGAAGTTGAGTATCCGGAGATGAGCGTCTATGGGCATGCTTATGTGCAGGCTGGGTAGGTGGGAACAAAAAGCCTGTCCGCGGATAGAAATTGGCAATGGGAAGGATACCCAAAAATAAAAGCAGACTTGAAGGAGCGGAAAGAGAGTAAAGTTAGGGTGCAAGGCCTCGGAAACCCAGAACCGGCGGTTTTTGGGATTGGGCCAACTGGCTCCTGTCCGTCGATATTCAATGACCGCAGTGCCTCTATAGTGGGAACCTTGGCTACTGTGCATCTAATGTTAAAAGCGTATGGGAAGGACTGTAGCTGGTTACATCGGCTGGTCCGTTCCAAAGAAGCTCGATTCTGCTCAGATCGTCTCCCTCCCCCCCCCCCCCCCCCACACGGTCACAAGCCCCATGATCGCTACCCCCAGTGGGAAGTGTGAAGCGATAGTTATTGATGAGGAAGAATCTTTGGCGCCAAATCACCCGGAAGGACTTTGAAGTGATCATTGAAAAGCTCAGTGATCTCAACGTAGCTTGACCATCGCTACTGACTGCGATGGCTGCCTTTCAACCATTCGTCAATCAACTAGGTTGTTGCCTTTAGAATCGAATACTCTTCATTCTGAAAGACCGTTGCATGTTGTCCCAGATGACTTGGTACTTGACCATGAAAAATCGCTTCTATGCCTTTTATTTATTGATAAAATTCAATGGATTCATGACAATCACTCACCAATAATTATTTTTTAGTTTGGGGGTCTATGCGCATAAATATACGGCACTTTGCTACTTCGTATAACAAAATAGAACATAAAAGCTAATGTGATATGAAAGCCTGAGCAAAATGAGCGTTTACCTTGAGAAATGTGCGAAGTATAGAATATCCCACATACCACATCGAGCGCATAGCTCTCTTCCTCTCCCGCGCACTGTTGATTTCTTGACTTGCCATTCATACTTAGATATTTCTTAAGAAAAGCACTAATTGAGTTCTCCCAATTTTCTTTTTATTTGTCTCTCTGTGTGGACCAAGAGTTCCATAACCACAACTAAATTTATCTTCAATGTACGCCGAACATCTTTTTATATAATGGTGTCCTTATGATAATGAATGAATGGATGCCTCACCTGGGCAATAGGACCATGGAATGTCCTTGATGGAATTCTTACGTAAAAGTGAAAGCCTCTCCTCATATAATCAATCATTCAAGATGCTACGGCACGAATTTGCTTCTTCTAATTAATTAATCAAATTCATAAGAAATAGCAAAAAGCAATTTCAAGGAATTCAAGAAACAAGGACTGTTGGTGAAGTGATGGAATTTCAAGAATCATGAATTTCTAATAAAGGACATATCTTTTTAACAGGTGTGGATAATTAAGTAGGTTATATTCATCAAATTCTTTTTCTTTCGGGGGTGCTATAATTCAATTCAAAACCAAGGCCGCATCCATAGTCTCTCTCCGTCTCGATGTAACTCCAAGATTCTGGGGACTATTCAATAAGTGGGGCAGTTGGACGATGGCAGTTTTTTTTGCCCGTAACAAGGCCGAAATTAGAAGCTTTTCTAGAACCGTTGCGGTCTCGCGAGAATCTCAACGCTTCAGTAATTTTGAAGCGAACTTGTTGGGATTCATCCTGGGAAATCTAAATTGGTAGTTATTCCTCCGTCAGTTGTGGGTTTGTTTGCAAGACAAAAATGAGACCATTTTTGACGTCACTCGTTGCCCAAGTGTGGTCTGGTCGTTGGATTGAACTCCGTAGGATCGGGATATTTACCACTCATCAGAATTTCAAATGATCTAAACTGTTCCAATTCACTGGATACCATTTCTTCCTTATAAGCTGGTTGATTCTTTTTGAAGACTTTCTTGTGAGTTGGATATCAAGGCTTCGATATGACTTATAGGGCAGCCGATGTTATCACTCCTGTGAAGGATGCATAGTAGAGTATTATAGAGATCGTAGCCGAATTGGTATTGCCTATAAGTAGGTAGGAATCAGTGACCGCTCAGTGGTGCGCCATTTTGATGCCACAAACTCCTAAGACCATGATTGCTATAATGAGAGCAAGGAGGCAAAGTCCAGTCGGCTCAGATCTTCAGAGCCATCCCGCAGTGTTCACAAAAGAAAGCAGCTCTTCCACGCTGCAGCTAGAAATCTCTAAGGTTCACAAACAATGGCTTACCTTGTATCCGCAGCCTGATTCTAACTAGACCTAGGGCAATCGCAAAGGAAGTGCCTGAAGGTTTCTTCTCCGCTGCTTTGGGAATGCGAATCGTAATGTAAGCCCGGAGCGACGTACTTTCGTTTTTAAGGTTTTGTGTAAAACAAAACCTAATTCAAATTGGTTTATCGTCTGTCAGTCCGTCTGTCTGCCACACGCACACGGTCAAACGGATGATCGGAACTTAGATGAAAACAGGATTGTACTGATAGTTGCTTTGAAGGTTTTGTGCAAAATCAGCATACTGCACTTCTGTGGAATATGCTGATCGACTCACTGCTATGCGAACTGCCAATACACGCTCAAGCTTATGCTGATGACGTGGCTGTGCTTGCGGTTGATCCAGAGTTTAGAACGGTGTGTTTCTACACAAAAAAGTTCCGTTGATCTGATAGACAGTCGTGCCTCAGGCATGCACTTTCAGTTAATCCAAATAAAACCACAATGGTATTATTTACAAAAAGGAGGAAACTGAATGATCTTTGCCTTCCAGAGATGAGAGGTACAACCCTTCAACTCTCCGAAAAAGTGAAATATCTGGCATTTATCCTAGACAAGAAGCTTGTTCGGAACAAACATGTAGAGGTAAAACCTCTCTCTATCTCTCGCCTTGAAGTCTCTCTGTCGCCTTCCAGTTTCATATTGTGCGCTTTAAGGAGTCTCGTTTCCAACACATAACGAGCCTCTTATATTTACGCTGTGTCTGTTCTTATTGCTTTTGCAAGCACAGTTCAGAAGTCGCCAGGTTAATTTCCTGAGTTTTCGCAGTTTCCGGTTCTACCAAGGAACCATTTTACCGCTTTGGCCTCAAGAAATAGGACAAGCTTCTTCATAGCACTCTAAAGCTGTGCAGTTCAGAGTTTCCAATTCATCTTCAAGCGCTAAAGGGAGCTGTGCTTTATTGAACTTTGTCCAATCCGTTTTCCTAGGTTTCTTAGCTCCTCTCCTTCCTAGGATTCTTAGCTCCTCTCCTTTTGGATTGCACTTGTCACTGCCCCAACGAATATTTTGAGCATTCGCATCGCAACCAATTAAGAGCTTAAGAATATGATCCTGCATACGCTTCCCGCACACCATGCCGCCAGAGACTCGATGCCTTCGTGTTTGATTTTTCTAAGAAGAGCCGCACTGGGAGGTACAGCAGTTACCATGTCTTCATCCCTGAAAGGTCTCACTTCATCTATCTCAGCATTCGTCTGTTTTCCACTTAACACCTTCTCTGGTTTGCGGTGTCCGGTTTGTATAGATTCGGTCACTCGGATTGGCATCAAGTCAGTTCCGTTCACGTCTCTGGATTCCCTTTCTTCCGCCTCCTCCGTAAATGGTCTTGAGGAAATTATAAATAGGTAGGATTTACTTTGTAGTTCCTTAACCAGTGCGAACCTCCATACGGGGTTTCTGTCACTGTATGCTCCATTGGGGAAAAAAGCGCCTCGAAGATGATGCAATTCGTTCTATATTGTGTGACTCGAAGACGGCCATTGTTATTCGCTTGCAAAATGGAGATGATACTCTACAGTTTCCTGATATGATTGATTTTCAGTCTATATAGGAAAAAGTGAAGCACCGTATGGTGACTTCCCCCGAGCACATTAACACTCTTTTGGTCCAGTTCGAATACCAAGCTGAAACCTTCCACGTTTCTAGATTTGTCCTTCCTGGCATTCATGAACTTTACTCCCCAATGTCCAAAGTCCGTGCCCGGGTTCTGTTCACCCAACACGCGGATGATGTCCTCTGCCTTCCTTGTCCTTGTCCTTCTGACATTTTGTTATCCTTGGAGGAAACTTCCACGGCAGCAGGCAGAACTGAAGTTGCAGCTTGGGCATACTTCCTCTTCCTTCCCACCTTCGATTTTGTATTCCTTTGGGAGAGATGTGGATGCGTGGAGGTAGACTTGCGGAGCGCAATAAAGCGTTGGCCACCAGAGTTGTGTTGGTTTTATGCTTCTTGTGCGCATAACCGCTAACAGAAGAGTCTGGTGCATCCTGTGTGGATCTCACTGGGGTTATCAGTTTATCCCCACCTTTCGCCGAAAATTCCGCTTCTTTAGGTTCGATTTCTTTGGACAGTACTGCACCTAGTGGTACAACCACGACCATGTCCTCATTCACAATGCGTTTCATTTTCCTTCCCAGTTCTTTCATCCAGTTGGGTCCTTTTCCATATACCCGCGTTAAACCAGTAGCTTTCACGTCACCAGCTTCTCTTTCTTCCGCTCCTCCCGGTAAGTGTGAAGGGGAAGGTTCTGACAGGCAGGATTCAGCCTGTAATTCCTCTCCTTAGTGGCCGAAGTTACCATTTGCTGAGCCTTAATCTTCCATTTGCGAGTAGATTTCGACGGTAGTTCCGCGGATGATCCGACCGTAGTCGGGAGTTTTGTTTGAGTTTACCGAACGTACCTTCTACATACACATATATGCACACTGTTCTAAAAGATCAACCGACAGCTGGTATAACTTAATAAGTTTGGTCTTGTATTGGCACATTTTGCAGTTTGCGTATTCTCTAGAAATGACGATAACGTGTTTCTTTGGAGATAGTCTTTCGTTGTTTCTGGATTAGTTGAACATTGATTCACTCAACTTGATGACCGATATCAGAAAAGGTGTACAGGTATAAGTAGCTTTTATGCCCATAAACTTACCCTTAAGTTTTGTAAATGGAGCAAGGATTAACAGGACTTTCAACGCTAGTAACCCTGTTGGTTTTCACTGAATGGATACGGTGGCCTTTTCTCACGAATGTGACGTTCAACTAGTCTATCTAGAAACTTAGACCATAATGCTATTGAACTAATTTGTCTGAAGTATCTCCAATTTGAACAGTCAGATTAGGGAAGTACATAGCTCAAAGCAAAACTTGCCACAAAAATATATCCTGGAAATCAATCTAGATGCTCTATGCCTACTCTTAGCGTCACTGTGTAGATGTTGCCCTTGCCAGGTGCTTGGAAATGCTTGAGAGGTATAATTGCAGTTCTTTCTTTTTCGCTGGTAACCACCACTTCCGCAGTGTTTTAACTTACCTCGCAACATTTTCGTCTACGGTTTCTTTCAAGGGAAGGACGTCTCATTAGATGCGCGCGTCATGATTATGAATTATATCTACAGGAAAACCACCTAGTATTCCTGTCCTAAGCCGACCGAGATTGGAATAATTTTTGTTTGGAATTGAAGGAGCTCTGAGTCGGCCATTCACTTGGTAGAGAACTGGAGCACTTTTCTGTATTATGGCCTCCTCTTTTTGGGCTAACACATAAAACTCAAAAATATAGGACGACTGCGGGTTTCCAAACAACAATTATTTCCGCTTTGGTTGGCTTCGGCCGGAAATACTAGGTAGTTTTCCCTATCGCTCATGACGTGAAGGTTCTCTCCAATAAGCCCCGACCCCCATCAAGTGGATGGCGGATTCAATTGCAAGAAAAACATTTTCTTGTTTCCAGAATCATTAAATCTCTCCTGACAAACTCTGCCACCTATTTTTCTGGATAATGTTCTTCCAAAAGAGTCGGTACTGACTTAACTCTGGAATTTGTGTAAGTACCATCCAGTTTTCTAAAAGAGTCCAATTCGGCCAATTCATCCCGTTCAAGGACTCTGAACACTTTTGAAGTCTTTGAATTTTTAATTCTGTTTCTATTTTGTAAAACGTCCTTGGGTGCCTAAGGAACTGCACTGAACTTAGAGTCCATTAAACTTTGTCCAGTCTGTTTTCTTTGCGTTTTGTCTTTTTATTGTGGTGGAATAGCGCAATAATCAAACTAAACTAGAAGTAACCATGGTCTGAGAGTGAGACCTTTCCGAGCACCCGCCAGTCTCTTATCAACTCTATCATTTTTGACGTTCAAATTTTTAGATCAATTACTTCACTTTGCCCTTGTTACAACACATGTTCACAGCTATGACGTCAAGTGAAGTGATAAGGTTAAATAGCTTCCATCCGCTAGAATTACGTTTGCTGTTTCTCCAACAATTATCCTAAGCTCACTTGATCACTCACTCACTGACTAGATTTTTCATACGGCATCGGATTCCTAGTACAACTCTCCTTTTGACATTTACCTAGTATGGTGATATTCCTGCATGGAGAATTCCCTCAGCATCGTTACTCCTGATAATTTTGACATTAGGATAAAGGCTCCCTGCATTGTCAATTTTTTATTGTCGTTCATTGCCTTTTTATTTGATTGAAAACTACGAATTTGTGGGATCGATCCCACGGCCTCTGTACCAGAAAGCTATAAGGGCAGTCCTGTAGCTTTGTTCTTTTGCCAGTAGAAATGACAAGAATTTGGCATGCTGTTAGTTAATTTGGCCAACCTTTATGTTCCTTGATATAAATCTTTATGTGGTTAGATACAGTTACAAGGAAACTGCACGGTCTGCTTGCATCCCTGAAAACTGCTGTATTTAATAGTACAACAGGGACCATGTCCTCACCCGCAAAGGGTTTCGTTACTTTATGCAAAGTTCTGTTTCCGTTTAGCGCCTTTTCTGATTCATGGTACCTGGTCAGAGCAAATTTAATTCCACAAACTAGTATTGCGCCAGTTCCATTCGCGTATCTACCTGTCTTTTCTTCTACTTCCACGTTCATTTAAGTTTAAAAGGTAGGATTTAGTGTTTGGTCCCTTCACAAGTGTAAGTTTTACACGCAGATCCATTGTATAGAGACGATCTCGTTCTTCACTCTCCAATTTAAAATGCTTTAGAGAGTTATGATTGAATTTCAATTTTTGTAGGAAAGAGTAGAACATAATATTATGGCCGGAAAATCCTCAAGTCCAGTCCGAACACCAAGCGGCACCCCTCAACTTCTAAGGATTTATTCCTCTTGACACTTATGAACATTAACCTCCAGCGTCCGAAATCAATGCTTGGATTTTGTTGGCCACATATGTGTATGGTTTCCCCTTCCTTCATCCGAAGGCGGAATCTCCAACGTCAAACATGCTCTGCATGTGAGAGCAGCTGAAAATGGTCTCCAAATGAAGGAACCTTGATTATTAAATCTTCGTTTCACTCAAGGCTTCAGCATTGTGCTCCAACAGAATTGCAAATTGTTTCTCTCCCTATTGTGATTATAAAAGGAAACTCCCACGACAATGATTAGAAGGGATACTATTGCCTTGTCATGTGACCTCTTCTTTACCATTTTTTTGTTAGTATTCCTATTAGAGGAGACAGCTTCATTCAGATCTCGCTCATCATCTACTAAGACGTCTGTCCTGATCACCGCGAAAACATTGGAAATAGGCATTTGCGCGAAGTGCTTCAAAGCATTACCGAATATCAATACTGTTGGCTTACGCTTTCTGAGCGAATTTCCACTGACCGCAGAACGTGGTGCATCCAGTTTGTTTCTCAACGAGTATAACCATCTTCCATCAACGGCTTTGCTTCCATACATCCGATTTCTACAGATTTTGCTACACTTAGTGGTATAGTAATGCTCATGTCCTCATCCCAAAACAGCGTCGCTTTCCTTTGCATTGCCATACTTTGCTATTGGCTCTGAGATTTTTCGAGTTCACAGGTTCCATATATTGCTATTAGACCAGTTGCGTCTTCACCTCCAACTTCCCTTTATCTGGTAGGGGCAGAGAGAAAGCATAATATAACCTCCAGTTCGCATTCCTTAGTGGCCGGAGTTTCCTTCTGTAGCTCCTCCTTCTTCCGTTTTCTGAATAATTTAGGCCCGCCATAGTGAGGTTTCCAATTTCTCCCACCATGGGGGTTGACGAACTCTCCTTTCTTCCTGACCTAGACACTAAGTGCAGGCTTTCCACTGAAATACGAACGTGTTTTCCACGGATTTCTGCGTGGGGGGAAATGAATCTGATAAGGTCTCTGGTTAGTTTCGCGCTCCTTCCTCCCAGATCGAGAACGAATTGGCGGTATGACCTTAAGACCTGTAGGATAGCCGCTAGGCCTTAAAACTGAAATGCTGGAGGCCACTGGTCTCGACGCATACTGAGAAGATCCAAACTCGGGAGGCTTCTGCGAACATCATTCCACGCTATTACAAACAATTAATGTATTTGTATTTGTTGACTAGGTGCTATCTAGATTTCATGTTTAGAAAATCTTAGCTGGAATCTAACTACATATTGCCTAGATTCTTCAGGCCAGTTTTTCGGTATTTTAGACCAGTCCAAGTTGGGGAACATTTACAATATATTCAAAATTCAAAAGGTCACCATGGGAAACGAGATTAACGAGCGATATTACTACCCGTAAAAAACTCAAAAGGGGCTCAAAAATGTTCATACCGCAAGATTTACTGACCTATTATTGAGCTTCCCTATTAAAGATATAATTTATCTGCAAAATGTTATATTATTGCTCATTGTCCACACATCCTGTCGCTATGCAGAGCCCCTATTGAAAATAATTTTGTGAAGAAAAGTTTCTAATTTATTGTATTCTTGGGGGTATTTACTTCCCAAGGAACCAGGAATGTGAATGTCACTTCATACACAATGCTTGTCCTAGGCTATCTTGTATCAAGTCCTGATAATAAATAACAAGGATATATTTTCAATATTTCCCATGCGGCTAATATTCCTGCCTCGAACACATCCATCCTGAACCAATTCATCACGTTCTAATCTGAGAGTGGGTGGAAAAACTGGCACTGAAATCATGCCTTAATGAAAATAAAAAGCATAATCTTAATGATTCACTGCGGCAATTTAAAGCAAGAATCACACTTTCCAAGGAAAAACAGGAAAAATCATTATAATTAAGGTGATTTAGCAGATTAAGCTGTTTTGTAAATTGTGAGAAAGTTCACCCTTGAAGCCTTAATAGCAATTAAAAAAAATGTTGATGTGGGAAAAGAGGGCTTTTGGGAAATTAAAATGTTAAAATTATCCGGAGCTGCGGAAGTAAACTCCCTGGGTATCCGAAAATATCAATCAGGAAAGAAATATAAAAGCACATATATATATATACATATATTTTATATACACAGAAGTGTTAAAAATTTTAGAAAAGCACATCCATTCGTCAAAGCTGGCATGGATGTTTTGTGGGATTCGCACCAACTAAAGAAGCACCCCCATCTCTCTCCTGCCTTTGCCCCACCGGACCACTATCTAGGCATTACTTCACGGGGCGGGCCTGCCTTCCGTAGACCTTCATGTTTCCAACTCTGCAGTCCTCCACTTCTTTGCTTCCTTCACAGCTCCATTTTGTCTTTAGGGTACAGACTCTCCATTTCTCTGCGCTCTTCTTCCGCGTGCTTCTCTCAGGACTTGGGTTTTTATCCGCACAATTGTGTGGATGACCGAAGTTCAGTTTGCCTCCGATCTGACCACTTCCCGGATTAAGTTTTGAGGACTCACGCCGACTCCCAGGGCATCGCTTAGGCTCTCTCCTCCCGGAATCTCGGGCGCTCAAACAGCACATGCTCCGGGTTCTCTGGGATTCCGCGACATCTGTGACAGTTCGGGGAATCATCCACACCGATACGATGCAGATACGTTCGGTAGCAACCACCGTGTCCTGTGACAAACTGCGTGAGATGATAGTTCACCTCCCCGTCTCTCCGTGTCGTCGGTCAAGCCATTCCCTAATTTCAGGAATAAGCTTATATGTCCATTGACCCTGCGACAACTCGTCCCACCGTCAATGCCAGAGTCTATGTGACTGTTCTCTTGCCGTTCGCCGGTGACCTGCTTCCGTTCTTGACGGACCCGCCAGCTTCCGTCCATACAAGCATCGCATCTCTTTCGCTACTAGGTCAATAGCCACCATCCCTGCGATTACAAACACCGCATCATCCGAACTAGTTCGAAATGCACTGCATACCCTCAGCGCAATCAGACGATAGGCAGAATTTATCTTCCTCCAGTTCTGTACGCTGTCCAAGCCTCCGCCCAGACAAGCGACGCGTACAACAATATGGACCCGCACGACCTCAGCTATCAGCAGCCTACTGCACTGGTTTGGTCCACCTACTTTCGGCATCATCCTGGCAAGGGCCGTGGTGACCATTGCAGCTTTTTTACAGGCGCACGATATATGCCCTTTGAAACTCAGCCTGGCATCGAAAGTCACGCCAAGGTATTTGATGGTCGGCTTTGAAACGATGATATGGCTTCCAATCCGCAGACTGATCGTATTTCTTTTCCTGCAATTTGTAATGAGGATTGCGTCCGTCTTTTCCTCTGCCAGGCTCAGTCCGGCCCCTCTCTAGCCAGGACCTTACAACCATGACCGACTCGGTGGCGTAAACCTCCACATCCTCCGGGAGTTTTGCAGCGATCACTATCGACGAGTCATCTGCAAAACCGACCAACGTGGCCTTCTATGCTACGGGAAGCAAGAGCACTCCGTTATACATCACGTTCCAGAGAAGAGAGCCCAACACCGAATCTTGTGGTACCCCCGCTGTAATGGGCATTGGGCCCGTCGTCCGTCCCTTACCAGAGAGTTCTGTCCGACAGGTAACTCTCGATTAATTTAGCCAAGTAACCAGGTACATTAATTTTGGCCAATGACTCCTTAATGCAGTCCAGTCACCACGGCACAACACTTACCAGAAAGCATTGCCTCTCGAGCCAAGTCCACCACCTTTCCCACCGCGCCAACATTAGAGCGAACTTTCCGGAACCCTTATTGTTCATCTGCAAGACCATTCTTGTCTTTTATGATTGAGAGTAAACTATTGCAGATGATGCGCTCGAACATCTTCGCCATAGTGTCCAACAAACAGATAGGGCGATAGGATGCTGGGTCCCCTGGTGGCTTGCCTTGTTTAGGCAACAACACCAGTTTTTCCTTTTTCCACTGTGGAGGAAATACGCTTTCCAAGTCAAAGGCAAACCCTCCCCTCCGATTTCTTGCCCTACTCTGCTTAATGAAATAGTAACGGATCTTTACCCACAGAATGTGAGTACCACTAACCTTCCCATTGTCGCGATAGACACCGCCGAAGTTCCCATGGTAAGTGAAAATGAGCTATGCTGCGGATAAAATTGTTGGAAATAAAGCACCTGGCTTGGATAGCATCCCCAATAAAGCTCTCAAGGCAGCAGTGAAAATAGTTCCAAATATGTTTGCCGAGGCGTTCACCACATGCCTTAAAGAAGGAGCATTTCCTCCACAATGGAAGAAACAGAAATTAATACTAGTCCTCAAGCCAAACAAACCTTTGGGGGAAGCTTCGTCCTACAGGCCGATATGCCTTCTAAATAATACTGGCAAATTATTCGAACGAGTAATCTATAACAGATTACTTCCAATTGCCGAAAAGGATGGCAGTCTCTCCTAGAATCAGTTGGGTTTTCGAAAGAGGAGGTCCACAGCGGATGCAGTTGTCCTAGTAGCTAACACAGCTAAGACCGCACTTGACGAGGGCAAATGTCGTGCAGTGATCACACTCGATGCGGGAAACGCCTTCGATTCCGCTGGATGGAGCAAGATACTTTAGTTCCTAATCAACTTAGGCGTGGCGAAGTACCTGGCGAGTATCGTTGCCGACTTCCTAATCGCTAGGATTCTGTGCCGCGAATCAGATGAAGGAACGAAATTATACCAAACGACATGCGGAGTTCTACAAGCGTCCGTCCTAGGGCCACTCTTGTGGAAAACCCCTTGGAATTAGCTGTACAGGATATGGAAGTAAGGTTGGGATAATTCCGAAAAAGACCCCTGGACCTGGAACTCTTTGTGAGTTTGTCCGAGTGTGTCCTTGCTGTTGTTATGGGAAGACATTATTGGCTCTTGAGTTTAACATAAAATAACGGAGGCAAAGAAGCTATTATTGTATTTCAGAATTAAAGTGTTTACATGTTGGATACATTTCAATGAGAGTAACATGAAACTTTAGCATGTGAGATCGATACCACCAAGGGTTATTACATACCAACACATGAAGATGGAAACAAAGGATTGTACCTCTCCAAGTGGTAAGAAATCACAGACTTCGAACCCACTCACGACTTTGAGAAATCAGGTCTTGGTCGAGGCACGGATTTTGGAGACCTCATCTAATTCATGTTCCCCCACAAAGAAATCTGTGGAAGACAGGCTCTCCGCTTCAGTGCAAAACCTACACCCGGTGCCTACGGCGAGGTCAGCCGAATGAGAGGAACTGGAAATCTGACTACGGCCGGCCGGTCGGTGACACTGTTACCTAACTCTTCTAAAATATGAGGAGGAAAGCTCAGCAGAAGGAAACTTCAGCAGCAAAGGAGAAGGGACTACAGGCTTGACAGCCAGACCCTTCTCCTTCGCCTGTACCCGGAAAAAGGGAAGAAAGGGAAGTTGGTAATCTGGACGCAACTGGTCTAACGCCGGTATGCGAAACTGGATCCATGCAGCCCGGACTACGTGAACCTGAGAGGGCTTCTAGCCTAAGACAACGGAAGACACGGAATGAGGACATGGACGTTGATACTCCACCAATTGTAGCGATATCCGGAGAAATCGGACGCAAAAAAGCGGAACTTTCTCCGGAAGGTGAGGACAAGCTGGTACCCCGGTGAGATCCACACGGAACGCAGCAGACTTTTTAGTTAGCGGCGGTTTTCATATTGGACTGTACTAATGGGTACAAACATAAGAGTTAGTTAAATCAACCTGCAGTATGTCAAAGCTTCTTCCTATCTACTGGCGGCAAAGCTGGCAAAGTTGCAGAACTGTCCTTATATATTTCTGGTTCAAGAGCTGTCTACGACGCGGTCAGCCAGAAAGGATAGTACTGCACCTCCCTTAAAGAGAGGAACGGGAAACCTGTCTACGGCCGTCCTGTCGGTGACACTGTTGTCTAACTCTTCCAAAAAACGGGAAAGGAGGGTTCGTCGGAAGGGAAAAGAGAAAGGACTACAGGCTTGTCAATCCGAAAGTTCTCCTCCGCCTCTACCAGGAAAAGCGGAAGGGAAGTTAGTGATATGGATGCAACTGGTCTAACTCCGGTGTATGGAAACGGATCCATGTAGCTCCGGTACCGTGAACGTGGGAGAGCTCTCAGCCGACGACAACGGAAGGCACCGCGAAAGAAGAGGAAGTTTCTTGGGAATGAGGACTTGGGCGTTGCTGGACCACCAAGTCTTCCAGAGAAATCGGACGTAAGAAAGCGGAACTTACGGCAGAAGTTGAGGACAAGCTGGTAAACTCGGTGAGATCCATGGGTTCATTTTAACAGAATCTGTAGAATTGGATCACTGAAGGGGACTAGGATCTTCTTCGATGAAAGATCCTCGAGACCGAAGACCTGCGTTCTGATGTCAAAATTGTTAGAGGCAACCATGCTTAGACAATTCTGTTCCCAGGACCTTGTTCCGGTCAACTTACAATACCAGATTAATGGTAAGAGAAGAAATGTTATAGCTGCCTCTGCCTACTTACTCTCCGATTTTTCGTGCCCTCCGCCGACGCAAGAGCTAAGGGATCTGGTAGTGTATGCAGGATCAAGTGGCCTTGAACTTTTAATAGGTTGTGATGCGAACGCTCATATTTGTTGGGGCAGTAGCAAATGCAATCCTAGAGGAGAGAAGCTGTTTGATTTTATCACTTCAGCTGGTTTGGTGCGCCCCTACGTTCGTGGGGCCAAGAAGAAGTGAAGCACTTGACCTGGCAATCTGCAGTTCAAAGTTGTTAGAGTTAATTAGAAACTGACGAGTACCACATGAAGTCTCACTCTCATATCACTGCTACTTAGAATTTAGTCGAACTATTACAGGCGAACAGCTTCTGAATCGCACACTTTTATATTGCTTTGAAGAGGCTTGTCCTATTTTCCGAGGCCAAACTGGTAAAACGGTTTCATGGTGGAATCGAGAACTGAAGAGACTCAGGAAATCAACTAGACGACTTCTAAATCGCGCTTGCAAAAGCAATAAAGACGAAGACTGGCTAAACTGCCGGAACTCACAGCGTGAATATAAGAGGCTCGTAAAACATTCGAAACGAGACTCTTTTAGAGCATACTGTGAGAAACTGGAAGGTGAAAGGAAGACTTTCAGGTTGTGCAGAGTCCTTAATAAGGATGAGTTGGCCAGGTTGGATTCTCTTACAAAACCAGATGGTACTTCCACGAACTCCAGAGTTGAGTCCATACAGACCCTCTTGGAAGTACACCACCCGGGAGAACAGGTCTTAAAAGTGGAAAGAAAAAAATTGGCGGTTTCTGCAAACCCTTCAACAGGAAGGTGTTGCAAGGGGAATCGGGACACTGCGAGAGCAGTTGTTACCAATAAAAAGGCGAGGGCTGCAATGCTATCATTTGAACACTTCAAAGCACCTGGCATGACATCTACCCAGCGATGCTAAAGGAGGGTATAGAACACTTAGAGCAACTTCTAAGAAATATTTTTCGAGGATGTTTTGCTCTGGGTTACGTGTTTTCCTCTTGGCAGAAAGTGAAGGCAGTCTTCATACCAAAGCCTGGGAAAGATGACTATTCTAATCCAAAGAACTTCAGGTAAATCAGCCTGACATTATTTTCACTGAAATGTCTGGAGAGACTGGTTGAGCGTCACATTCGCGAGCAGGCGCTAAAGTCGCTCCCCCTAAATGAAAACCAACATGCTTACCAACGTGGAAAGTTCTGTGAGTCCGCTCTTCATTCTTTGGTTATAAAATAAAGGATGCAACCCTAAAGGGTCAGTACGTGATGGAGGTGTTCGCGGACATTGAAGGGGCTTTTAACTGTGCGCCGTTCTAAAAGCTCTGTGATGCCCCCGAAGAGCATGGTGTTGACGAAGCTCTAATAAAGTGGATCTACGCTATGCTAAAGCAGAGATTTTTTTGTTCTGAAGTGGGTGTTGATCGCTACTTAACAACCGAAGCGACGAAAGGCTGCCCTCAGGGAGGTGTGCTATCGCCACTTCTATGGAGTGTACTAATCAACTCACTACTACGCGAACTGCAAAATATGCCAATGCATATTCGCGGTTATGCGGATGACGTGGCTGTGCTAGCTGTTGGTCACAACACAACGTGCCGTTGATTTGGTTGACAGTTGGTACCTCAGACATGGACTTTCAGTAAATCCAAATAAAACCACAATGGTATCATTTACAAAAAGGAGGAAACTGAAGGTTTGGAAGAGTCATTGGGAGAACTGAATCTAGTCTTCGCAATGGCTTTCGATTCTCAGATCCCCATACATCTGTTTGGTAGAAGATATGATGTTATCTTGGAACTCTGGGTACCTGGTCGTTGTGGTGTAAACGGAAATGAAATCTCGGATGCCTTAGCAAAGAGACTTCAACTTTCCCCATGCCCGGACCCAAACCAGCAATTAGAGTGTCGATAGCATTGGCTGATGCTGCTATCAAAAACTGGGAACAAGCCTTAATGCTGCTAGACAGGCCAAACTCTGCCTGTCAGAGCCAAACAAACATACTGCAAAGTTTATCCTGTCGAAAAGCAAGAAGACTTGCAGAAGTATTGTGGTCATAATTCACTATGTTCAAAATAGGAATTATCCAAGATGATGCGTGTCCATCCTGTAAAGAGGAAGCGGAATCCACGGAGCATTTCCTATGCGAGTGCCCCGGTTATGGAGGCGCCAGACATCAGATTTTCGGTGCCGATGTGCTCCAATTTCAGCGCATTTCATGGTACCGCACGCCAAAGGCAATTGTAGTTAAACCCAATCTTGATGTCTTATGTAAAGCAAAATCTTATTATGTAAAATCAGTTTACTGCTTCTCCATCCGCCTATCTTTCTTACAATAAGAGGTAGACACGTTAGTAAGATACTGCTACACCTTGGAATTCTCACTCACTTAAGGTACGCTGACTTTCTCCTTATTTTGCCCATCAGAGCAGCCTTAAATCATTACTTCGCAAGGAAGACCATGCTTCAACGCTCCACCTTGACAAATTCCTCCTTACGACAGGGTTCACTATGCACCAGCTTTGTTCTTACTTCAGCGTCTTTCCGACATTGTTCTATGGACCTAGGTTGATTCTCAAGGAATTTTCCCAGCTTTTCCCCTTTGTACAAAATCGCGGACAGTAAAACATGACCCTCGGTCTTCCGGTATGCAGCTTCATTCCGAACAAACAACAGCATCTTCAAACCTGAATTCCTGCAGATACTCCTTGGAACCACCATGTCGAAGCAGTTAATTTGGTTGCATTGACTCATTGAGAATCATCTCATTCAGAGACTCCGGTATTCAGTTTTGGGAATTACCGAACATGAGAAGAAACCCAACGGCGCCCAGCTATAATTGATATGTTGTTAAAGGACTGGTCGCATCGTCAGGTGCATCGCCAGAGGTGCGTCGACCTCCAAATGTGCAAGCATCGTTGCCGGTTCCAGTGCTTTTTTGAAGGCTTGAAGGGCTGCGGGGGGTTTCTTTTGATTTTGCCTTGAAGAATCTTGTTAAATGATCTAACCTTTAGCAACAACATTATGGATATAAACTTTCTGTAGAGATTCAGCACACCGTAGAATCCTCTGATCTGCTTCGCTTCGGTTTGACTTTGAGAAGAAACGTGTTCCCTTTCTTTAATACTAGGTATCCTAAAAAGAATTAACTTCTTCTGACAAAAAGCATTTGCTTCTGGGCGAAACCTTGGACGTGCGGAACTGGGTACATACGCACCGTCTCAACTCGTTATTCTCTTTGGTGGTACATATGCAAGGGTGCAACTCAAGGACTATTAAATGGACGCACCAATCCCAACTGCATCTTTGTACTGTACATTTTTGCGATATTTAGCTTTTCCTGAGCTAACAGAATAGCAATTTTCAAGTATAGCATCACCAACCTGGCACTCAACTTCGGCCTTCGACGAAGTTTCCTTTGGTAAGACCCAGGTACGACATATAATAGGAGGCGTTTTCAAACTAATACTGGGAACAAATTTCTTAGCACACTACAAGCTTCTCATAGATCTTCTGTACGGTTTTCTCTGAGAATCAATAGCTCAGCTTGCTCATCAAGGAAAGGTGGCAGAACATACAATACCTTCTATAAAGGTACGAGGAACCCCGTATCAGGACATCCTACTGAAGTTTTCGCCGAACGGAGCCGAAAGGATTACCAGTTGCTTTAAAAACTAGACAGTTGCACGACTTTATACATGCAATGTTTTCGACATTAAGTCTCCCGTGGTACCAATATACACCCTAGAAACGAAGACTTTCGAACCTGAACTGTGATCACCATTGGGAACGAGGGTACAGAAGTCTACTTTCGGAAGAATTCATGGAATCTGAAGTTGCTTCCACCATGCTTGCAATAAATGTAACGTGGACCTTGTCCACTAAGTCGGTTGCAGTTTATAGAGAATTGTCATTTATTGCAGCCATAATGCTGGGCGTCTTACCCATGGACTGATGTTGCTCTGAAACTACGGTCCCACCGAAACTCTGTACACTTGGTCTAATATTTCATGCCGTTACTGCGTACAATACCAGAGTGTACTACGCAGCCTTCTCGCAGACATAGCCCAGGAGTCGATTGAAATCGAAGTTCGCGTCGATTATCACCCCTTTGAATTTGGTAACCGGCTATCAAGCAGTGGATGGGTATGCATACAAACACTAATCAAATTCGTTTTCCTTCTGTTCGTAATCAACACCGCCTCTACCTTTTGGTCCGCAAGAGCAAGTTCAACCATCAGGCACCATATTTTTATAACGCTGATGGTTTCATTAGCGTAAACTTCATCATCTTCAGGTGCTTTTGCGACCACAGCAAAGTATTCCGCAAACTCTATTGTGTTAGCCTCGATCGGGACAGAGAAGATAAAAACCCCATTGTGCATCCCATTGCGCAAAAATGAAGCCAACTACGAGCTACATGGCATTCCTACGTGGTGCGTTATTGCTTAGGTCCCTATTCCGTATCATAGTAAAGGGTCATTTCCGAGAAGTAACTTTCAATCAGTTTAGTCAAGTGTGTTAGTTTTAATGAATGAACTTTTTATCCATTCCAAATTGGCTGAAAGGAACGCATTTTTGATGTTCAGTGTCATCACGACGCAGCATTTATTGGAGGACTTTGCGTGCAGCCAGCTCCAAAGCCACGTCTACGGTATCGACAGTTGAATGAGCTTGAAGAAAACCAAAGTGCCGCTCTGATAGTTCAACCCTTTATTTTATGATAGAGAGAAGTCAATTATAAATCATCCAATCCAGTATATGATGATGGTTTTTGTGAAGGAGACAACTCATTGAACGATGCACGCCTTAAATTTCTTTAAAGCATCCCCCCTTGTTGCTGCGTATAGCGTATTTAAACCTACGTCAAGAGTTTTGCATATACTTCCTATTGTTCCATGGAGCCTGGAGTTTCTCTGAATCGTTACTATAGCACTTTTGCGCAAAAGTATGTAGCCCCAACTCCGTGATTTCGTCGTTAGGTTAATAATTTGACTGCTTATTGGTGAGAGATTGAACCTAGTTATTTTTACTCCTTTTTGGAGCCGCTTTCTTTGGATCAAGGCCCCCAAATATCATCTCTACAAATGCATCTCCTTTAAAAGCTTCCCACCCGCGGAAGCGCATACGCCGTGTAGGCCATTTTTGATTTAGAGGAAAACTGTCAGATGGTCGTTGTGGATATAGTACTCACTGATAGACCAGACTATTTTTCTGGCATATATGTCAAATTCATATTGAGGAATATTTGCAAACACAAAGTCTAGTTTCTCGAAAGCTTCAATCAGAGTACGCTCCCAGCTTCGATTGCTTCAATCTACAGCCCACGAGTTAATGTGATCCGTCATTATTTCGGGAGTTTTCCTTCTTGCATTCGGAAAGTATACACCTAGCACTTCCTCGACTGTATGGGCGAATGTAAGTTATTGTACCGTGATCAATCTTATATCCGGGAACTCCATCATTTATTAGATGGTTTGATTTTCACACTCCCATATTGCAGCCAGTTGCGTCTTAGTTCCTGGCCCCGCTGTTGTTGTTACGTTTACTAATTATGGCCACTTCGACTCCCTTTTTATAAATAATAAGAGTAAGAGTTAGAGATTAAGATTCCAAATTCAGAGCATCTGAAACACTTGCGGAACGAGCATTTGCTTTCTAAATCGACCACGGAGTCAGCCTGTTTCAGCAGCTTGAGTCGGCAATTTTTTTTATTTTGGATTCTAGACTGGGTGGCCCAAACTGATTCTCTTAGACCTTTCGAATATCTCCTTCAATCGAAACTTCACCAATCTCTTTACATTATTCGGCAATCTCTTTCTTACTTAAGCCCCTTTCCCACCTCACAGGGGAGATTTTCAAACAATTTGGTGGGAGAACTCTTCAATTCCAGCATGAAATTTCCTTTCTTGAAACGTCGAATTCCATAAAAATTTGTGAAGTAATTTTTCTGGAAATGATAACTAACTTGGATTGTGTCTAATTTTATGTGTCACTTTTCTCTTTGTGTCAACCTTGATGTACGCCTCTGCTGTTCCTTTTTGAGGTTTTATCTTCTATGCATTGACGCCACTATTTGACGGATTTATTTAAGCAGATATTGGTATAGCCTCTCCAAATAAGTGAACACTTTTAGCCCGCGCACCCCCCTTTTACACCGAATGACAGAACTAACACCGTACTAATTACTAGATGGGGCCTTTTATTTGATACTCCAGGTGTTCATATTCGATAAAAAAATGCAACACCCCTTTTTTATGTACCCCTCCACCTTAAAATCAATGTTGAGCCCTATTACTCACTACATGCGTGGTCGTTCACAATTCTAACCTTCTCACCAAATTTCATATCAATAGAAGTAACCGTTTCTGAAGAAAGTGTGTGTGACGGACAGATAGACTGATGCGGGACGTCATTAGTATTCTCTTCCCATAAGTTTAAAGTGAATCGAAACTACCCACTCGATAGATAGATCCCGTCAAATTTCCGAGGTAACCACATCCGAAGTTCTGGAAGCACACAAAAAAGCCCCAAGCTTAAGTCAAAATATTTACGACGTGCTTAAAAGAAGGGATTTTCTCGGAAAAGTGGAAGCAACAGAAGCTTCCGTTAATCCTGAAGTCAAATAAGCCTTCGATCTTTCTGCTTTTTCATCGTCGGTAATTCGGAGAGGAGACAAAAGGAGACCAATAAATCCTACGCGGTAATTACTCTCAATGTTAGGAATGCCTTCAGTTCTGCAAAATGGAGTAAAATTATTAGCGCTTTAGTCAAATTAAATATTTCCAAATATCTGCTGAGCATGGTTACAAAATTCCTTTGGGGAAGGCTATTATTTTACGGACCATTAATTTAAGGTGTATTGAATAAACTGTGGGGTTCCATAAGGATCGATCCTCGATCCTCTCCTGTGGATGATATAGTCTGAGGAAATTTTGTGGCTGTAGCTCCCTAACAGCGTGATCGTTATTGTCTTCACCGATGACATAGAAGTGTTTATCGTACCACAAGATATTAAGCAGATCACGGTCCTCACAAACGAGGCAATTTTAAATTTTGGACTGGCACTCGTATAAAACCAGGGGTAATTCCGATATACTTTACATCGAGACTGTCGAATATCCCATACACTCACAAGCAGCGCTTAAAAACTAAGGATAATGATTGATTAATAAACTACATCTTAAGAGCTTAGTAGCAATGGCTCCCGGAGTTGGCAAAAATGTTACCGAATATACGAGTAGGTAGCCCAAGGCCAAGCCATCTTGTCCTGTTTGGGCATCTGCATTGAAGCAAGAAGCAAATATGAGAGCAAATCCAGTTCCATGCCAGTTGAGTGCATTGCAGGCGTCGTGCGATTACCCTAAAAAATCAGACTAAACAGCATGTGTCAACAGGCGTAATCACTATTGATGGGGGGACGATGCCATGGACCATATCATGGGCCATATTTTATGCTCTGGAGCAACTTGGAGGGCGGTAGAAAAATTAATAAAGGCGGGGGAGGATGGGAAGAAAGTGATTAATTACAGTCCTAGTCGCAGTTTGTAACTGATCCCTCCCCAAGCGAAGGAGCAAGCGACGGATTTAGTGAGTGAAAGTATCACATAACCATATGGAAGGAGGCAACAGTAGGTTCTGAAACTTTCCACCTTCCAATAACAAAAAAAAAACAGGCAGCCCGACAGACAATAAACCGAATTTAATAAGGTTTTATTTTGCGCGAAACCTTGAAAACGATGTGAATATCACAGCGGCCCTGAATTAACTTCTCGGGTCCAGCTGATCACTGGTCCACACTTCCTCAACCGGTCCAAGCTTCACTAATTTGGTGACCCCGACCTTGAACGTCTAATTCTATGTTGGTAGTGGCAGTAGCCAAAATTACAGCAAATGCTTATAAGCCGTATATCTCAACTTCCCATCTAAACGAATTCTCATTCGCCTCAACCGCAAACACTACGTTAGGATTGCATATAATAATGTGCAAGCAAAAAGCCGACGATCATTTCGCAATATAGAAGGATGCTACAATTGACATACGATACTTAAATACAAATGGGTTGTAGAGTTTTGGGGAAAGGTACGAAGTGTTAGGATTATTGTACCCAAAATAAAATTAATCGTTTTCACAGCTAAATTTCTAATATATTTAAGCGAATGTCGGGATGGGAATTAGGAAATTAAATTGAAGAATCTTAGGGGTGCTAAAACGGAAGAAGAAGAAGAAATGCTGCACATTAGCAAATGCACTCCTTTGTTAGATTGTTACTGAACAAGACGAATGAAATGGTTCATATGTCGCACAACCGCGGGGATACTAATAATTTTCAACATTGAAATAAACGATGGTTAGTGATAATGACTATTTTGGACGATCACTACTATCAAACCATTTCCAAGCACATTAGAGTTCCGTTGTAAATGGAATAATTCGTCATCAGAAAGGCAAAGGTTGCTTTCCTCCATAGTATATCCTCCACATGGATTATTTCAAACTGAATTAATATATAACACTTTTCAAAAGTGTCATAGCGAATAGGCTTATTTTATAGCATAGAAAGCTACTTTTCGACTCTTCGAGCGGAAATAAAAGATTCATGCAGGTCAGTGTAACCACAGATCAATAATCACACTACAATGCAAGAGATACTTGTTGAGTGTCCTGACTACGAGTATGGTTTCGTGTGCATCCTGCCTGGATGCAATACTATGCCATTCTTTTTCCGAAATTCGAATGATTGATTGAATTGTGCAGTTCCTTTCAGGCACCATCAATATTCTAGGAGGTCCACTGGTTCACCGACACAAATTGATAAATAGACTCTTTGGATTGAGATATTTTGAAAAAACGATATTTATTGAAGGGAATGCAACACATTCGATGGACTTTTGAATATGCACTGTCAAAGTTAATTTTGCTGGCTTTGATGGAACCGATTGAATACAATTGGTTGCTCATTGACTTAGACGAGCACCTTTTTCATTTGGACATTTTTGCCTGCTCGGTTCTGATGGAAAATAATTTGTTGTAATCCAGCATTGTATCTTTCTAGTACTGACACAGAGGATGTTATCTATATGTTAGATGATTTTCAGAAGGGTTTATTGGCATGCTGATAATCCGCCGTAATGTGGGATAGTAAGTCCTATTCAAAAAAGTGGATCTGTTGATGGTAGTGCCCTTGTTTCTCTTATAAAATTGTTCATCATTTTTTTAAGTTGAAAAATTTATACTGAAGCCCGCCACCCTCATTTTATACCAGCAAGTCTCATTCGTCCTATATTGGCAAACATATGGTACATGCGCAAAAAAGGACACACAGACCACATACGCTCATCAAACTTCGTAACAACTGGCTCAGCAGTTTCGAAATAAATCGGGTGTAACAGACAGACTGACAGACGGACGGCCCCAGCTTGGGGCAAAAATAGTTGAGCTGTCGGAATTTACCAAGGACAAGCACAACGTGCACCAAGTCATAAAGAATATGGTTAATAGATCGCAGATGGAGGAAAAGAATAATAAGGATACGCCGAACTCCGCTGGGCGACCCAAGTGACGCCTAACCGTACTATTATCAAATCACAGCGAAATAAAAGAGTACGTGAAAAAGAGGGGATCCAATAAATAATCAGCAGGTGTGTAAGAGAAAAAAAGGTGGATAGGACATTCTGAAAACCAACACCAACAGCTCAGAAGGAGGAAAGCGAACAGCGAATGTAGGAAACTCGACCAGCATTGCGAGGCCCAAGACGAACGAAAACGATGGATGGACTAAAGTTACCAACAAAAAAAACGAAAGGAAAAGCAAAAGTGCGAACTCATCCAGATGCGATTGTTATCTCCAGTAAGGGCAATCTGTCCTACGCTGAGATACTCAAAAAGGTCAAAGCAGATCCCGACCTAAAAGAACTAAGGGGAAATGTGAACAGAATCCAAAGAATCCAGAAAGGGGATCTTATGTTCGAGCTGAAAAGATCCAGCGTGGGCAAAACTAATGACTTTCGCACTCAAGTGAAAAACTCACTTGGGGAGAATGCCGCAGTGCGTGCCCAAAAACATGAGATCTACATACAATGTAAAGATCTCGATGAAGTGACATCGAAAGGAGAAATTTGAACTGCTTTGAAGGAGCAATTCAAGTTGGAGGAACTTACTGAGGAGTCTGTTTGAGGTTTACGGAAGGCCTATGGCGGTACTCAAGCGGCCACAATACGAGTACCAGCGGAGGCAGGGCGGAAGCTGTTCGCAGCCGGAAAACCTCCGATTGGATGGGTTGTCTGCCACCTGCCGTAAACTTCGGTTCTAGACCTGACCTTTGTCAGCCCTCCTCTGGCGCGTGGAATGTTCTGTTGCGTCAGCGAGCGCTACACTCACAGCGATCACCAGGCAATCTTCTTTAAGACATGCGTCGCGCCACAGGGCAAAGAGGTATCATGTCAGAAACCAAAAAGATTTCAAGCTGGTCTGCAAAAGCTTTGGATGAGCAGACTTTCAAAGAGGTGCTGTTAGATCAACCTCATAAAGCAGGCGGCTCTACGGACAGAGCCGTCCATCTGGCTCAATGCATTGACAAAGCATGTGACGCGTCATGCCTAGGAGTTTCTCATTCCCCAGTAGAAGATCAAACTACTGGTGAAATGATTAACTAACCGGCCTTCGATCAGCCTGCCACCGAGCCAGAAGAGCGGCTCAGAGGGCGGTAGGTACTGTCGATCAGAGGCAGAAAGAGTGCGCCTATAAGGCAGCCCGAAAAACCCTCAAGCTCGCCATCCAATGGAGGAGTTCTGCTCAGGAGCGGATGTAAACCCTTGGGGTAGTGCTTATAGAATCGTGATGGGACGATTCAGAGGTCGTTCATCTGCATAGATCACGTGTCGTACCCTCTTGCTGAAAATCATACCGGGGTTATTCTCTCAGTAAGAGGAGTGCACCGACATATTCCAGGCACCTCTGAATGTGACGGCAATTCCCGTAGTTAACAGAGACGAACCGCTTGAAATCTGCAGTAGACTAGGAGATAATAAAGCGCTGGGCCTGGACGGAGTACCGAATAAGGCCCTTGAGCTTGCCGTGAAATCCAGGCCGGACATGTTCGCTGAGTTGTTCGAAGCGAGGGAATGTTTCCAGCGGCATGAAACGGCTGAAGTCGGTACTTCTGCCTAAGCCTGGTAAACCTCCAGGTGAACCATCCTCATACCGACCCATATGCCTTTTGGACACTGTGGGGAAAATGTTAGAGCGGGTAACCTATAATAGATTACTCCCGGTTGTTAAGAGCCAAGGCGGCCTTTCAGATTGGCAGTGTGGGTTCCGTAAAGCCAGATCAACCGTTGATGCGATCAAATTAGTTACTGGCTTGGCCGAAGATGTAATTCACGGAAAGGGTAGCAGCAAATATTGTGTGGTAGTAACCCTGGATGTGAAAAATGCATTCAATTCGGCCGATTGAAATCTAATACGCAAATCCCTAGCGAAGGTTGGTGTTCCCGCCTATCTCGCTACTATCGTCGATAGTTATTTACCTGAAAAGAGGCTCTAGTATGATACCGATGACGGACCCCAGGAGTACATTGTTTCCGCGGGTGTCCCGCAGGGCTCCGTATTGGGCTCACTACTGTGGAACATCATGCACAACGATGTACTCAATCTTCTCCTTCCGGAGGAAGGGGTTGTTGTCGTAAAGTAATTCGATGATGCTGAGTTATACACAGGCGAGGAAATCGATGCTGTTGAAAGTTGGCTAGAGAGCTCTGGTTTGACACTTGCAGAGGAAAAAGCATAAGATCCTCATCACTAAGCGCTGGAAGAGAAATTACGCCTGTATTAGAATCGGGAATCATATCATCACTTCCAAGCCGACCATCAAATACTTGGGGGTGGTGATAGACAGGAAGCTCAGCTATAAGCAACACGTTCAATATGTTAGCGATAAATCATCCACTGCTAGTATGGCCCTGGCAATGACGGTGCCAAATGTAGGAGGGCCACGACATACCTCTAGGTTGCTTACAGCCAGGGTGGTGACCTCAATCATGCTCTACGCGACCCCAGTTGGAAGGGAGGCGTTGCGGATGTCATTTAACACTAACAAACTGAGTGCAGTCTACAGGAGCCATAAGGGTATGCTCTGGCTTCAGGACTGTCTCAAATGATGCAGCATTCATCATCTCTGAAATGGTGTCGATTGACACCTTGGCGGATGAAATGGCGATCATATACAATGCGAAGATAATCTCCCCCATATGGCAGACGAAGAACGCTGAGAGGGAGAGATCTATAAATAGATGACAAGAACGGTGGGAACGCTCGGGAAAGGGTCGGTGGACTCACAGGCTCATTCCTGCCATCAAGTAGTGGGTGGAAAGACAAGACGGTGAGATTAATTATAATCTCACCCAGTTTCTCACTGGGCACAGAGGATACCGCCGAAATCTGCACAGGTTTAAATTGGAGACCTCACCGACTGTCCAAATTGCGATGGAGTCCCAGAGGACCCAGAGCATGTACTCTTCTACTGTCCGAGGTTTGTAGAAGAAAGGAGGAATCTAGAGGAGACTCTAGGAAAGGTGCTGGTGCCAAAAAATCTGGTGGCGAAAATGGTAGCACAACAAGAGCATTGGGATGCGGTCAACTCCATGGTCCGAACTTTCTAAAATAAACTGCTACAAGGCGGGGGGGGGGGGCGGGGATGAAAGGTGATTAAGCTAGAATTAGCTGACTCCGCCAAGTGATGTAATACCTTAGGGTGGTTCCGCGGGACAGAGAAGCAGTCAGGGGTGGTTTTAGTGGGTAAAAACCCCACGCACACGTGTCTTTTGAAGATTTCCACCTCCTTAAAAAAAAAACAAGGACAGACCGACCTACGGACAAACAAACAGACGGACAAATTTTCAGCGGCCTGAAAGTTGTAGTCTCCTATCTTTATTGTTTTCGTTTGACCAGTGCAATTAGCTTTTTGGCGCTGTCGTTGCCACCATGTACTTCGTCTTGCCTTCATTAATGTGCAGCCCGAGATCTCGCGCCGATTGCCACCTGCTCGATCTGGATGAAGGTAGATTGTTCATCTCGGGTCGTTATTCCCATAATGCCAATATCGTCAGCGTTGGCCAGTAGTTGGGTAGACTTGAAGAGGATGGTGCCTTTAACATTTACGTCTGCATCACGGATCACTTTCTCGAGGACCAGGTTAAAGAGGACGGATGATAGGGCATCCTCTTGTATTAAAACGTTGTTGATGTTGAATGGTCTCGAGAATGATCCTGCTGCGTTTATCTGGCCTCACATATTGGCCAGGGTCAACCTAGTCAGTCTTATCACTTTAGTTGGGATACCGAATTCTCTCATGGCCGTGTACAGTTTTATCCTGGCTGTACTATCATAGGCGGCCTAAAACGATGAAAAAATGGTGCAACTGATGTCCATATTCCAACAGTTTTTCCATTGCTTGTCGCAGAGAGAACATCTGATCTGTTTCTAATTTGCCTGGAGTGAAGCCTCTTTTTGGTATGGGCCAATGATGTTCTGGGCATATGGTTCTGTCCGGCCTAGGAAGATAGCGGAGAATATCTTGTAGATGGTACTCAGCAACGTGATACCTCTATAATTGCTGCACTGCGTGATATCCGTCTTTTTATGTATGGAACAGATAACAGCTGCACTGTGAAATATCTCCCTTTTTATGTATGAGACATAATGCCTCTTTGCCAGCCGTCAAGCATTGATTCGCTGTCCCACCCACACCTTGAGCAACAGTTGGTGAACTACTTGGTGTAGTTGATTGCCTCCATATTTAACCAATTCGGCTGTAATTCCACGGACTCCGTCGACTTATGATTTTTTAGTCGGCAGCATTTGTCCATCGTCTTCAGTTGGCGGGACCTCCAACTCGCCGATATTTTGGTTGTTAAGCAGTTCATCAAAATACTCAACCCATCGCTCCAATATGCCCATTCTCTCGAGAATCAGATTTGCCTCTTTGTCTCGGCAGGGTGAGCATCGAGGTGTATTGGGCTTCATCCTGCTGTTTTGTTGGTTCAGATATCCGCGACTGGTGCGGTTGCTCCCAGTACTTTTCGAGTTCACAGACCTGTTAGTTCTCCCAGGCTTCCTTCTTTTGTCTGTAAAGTCGTTTCTCCGCAGTGATCACGTTGGACGTGAAGAAACTGGTCGGCCCGGGAAACCTTGGAATACTTCAAAATTCGACTTGGAAGCCACACTATAAGAAGTAAGGAGGCTACTTAGATGTGATGCTCGACAATAGACTGAAATTCAAAATGCATGCAAAGTACGTCGAAAACAAGTAGCACTCTCGCAAATGCTGCCAAATATTGGCAGACCTAAATACGTCAGTAGAGTGCTGCTTTCTCTAATCATTAGCTCAATCTTGCTCTATGCCGTTCCTGTATGAGTTGCAGCATTGATGACTAAGGAAATCAGGAGAAGCCTATTGCGCTCATACAGATTATTACAGATTATGTGCTCTGAGAGTAGCTTGCGGCTTTCAAACGATATCGGACGACTCGACGTTAGTTATACCCGGGTTGTCGATGGTAGACATCTTCGCTGAAGAGAGTCACGAATCTACACCAGGAGAACGACAACCCAAGACGCTGTGCAATTGATCAAGAGCGAGGAAAGGGCATCATCAATGATCAGATAATAGACCCGATGGGATAGTTCAATGAAAGGCCGATAGACGCATAAGCTGACTCCTATCATCCGTAGGTGGGTTAATCGCCATCACGGAGCCTGTAGTTACCAGCTAACGCAGGTTCTATTAGGTCACGATGGGCACCAAAAATATTTTCACAGGTTTGGGCATGACTACTCGTCAGCATGCCCAACCTGACCAGGCGAGGAAAAAGATGCGCGCAATATTCTATTGCAGTCGCTTCCCGGCGTGGAACACTAACATTCCGAGCGTGCATCTTCTGGTGTGCAAGCTTCAGTCGGAA
The DNA here is from genome assembly GCF_905115235.1 of Hermetia illucens. Lineage (NCBI taxonomy): Eukaryota > Metazoa > Arthropoda > Insecta > Diptera > Stratiomyidae > Hermetia > Hermetia illucens. The sequence goes on from NC_051849.1 coordinate 198,073,494, forward strand.
GAGAAATGGCAGGAATTAGTGTCATTCGTAACTAACGCGCAAAAAGAGCTTCGTATAACGGAAAGGAAAAGGCGAGCGAACAGCCACACCGAAATCACAGCATAATTTCTAACTGGCCCCGTGAAGTAATATCTGATGACATTTCCGCGGGGTGAGAGGTTCAAGGACGTATGGGTGTGGTTTAGTACGTAGGCGCGGATTTAGGTCCGCGGATCGTGAACGTTAGTGGCTTCTGCTGAGGTCTTTGAAAGATTCCATATCCTGGCTTGCTCACACAAAAAAACAAAGGACACTCGAATGTCCTTCATTCTACTGACCTAAAACACAAAACTTTCTGTGTTGAGGTAATTTATGCCAACAGGATTCCCAAAGTTATCTATTCAGAATATCAAACAAAATCAATAGATCTTCCAGGAAGCCCTATCCATTCACCTTACAAATATTAGCCGACATTTTTCTCTACCCACTCTCAAGGACTCTCTCTGACTGCCATCAACAGAACGCAAGGCCATTTATGCAGATATTTTATTTTAGGAAAAGCACGTTTAGTATCGTATCCTGAATAGATTTAGAACCTTCATAGTTCCCACCTTGGCCGCATCAAATTTACAAATAGACAGCATTAACCCACAATGGCGAGAGTTTCCGCCTTGATCCAAATGTCCTCCGGAAGAATCGATATTTCTTGTGATTTCCATTCAACGCAGAAGCTCCTCAGATATCTGGATATCTGTTGCTTCGTGCCATCACTTAAGTGATTGTTTTCCAAGCCCTGACAGGTGTGCTCCTATTTAAGAAGAATGAAACGAATGAAAGGACGACTGTCGAATCCCATTATTGGCTTGTCTTGTGGATTTGTAAATATTGCAGGCATTATTCGTGAAAACGATTGAACGCGGCGAATTCGACAGACACGGATAAGTTGGATTCAAGCCGTTTAAATGGCGATAATCGAAATGTTTATCAATCATTGTCATCGAACACGCAATTTCGGAATATCGCCTCCATTCCAGCTGAGGACGGGGCTGCGATTGATTCTATGATTTGGCATATTTTATTCCTTCCCGTGTTGGATGGCAATTTCATAAATTCACTGTGACAAGGTGGAGTAGGCAAATGAAGATAGGACAAAGGGGTCGGTTTTTGTGATTGACTAGTTGCCTTCGTTTTTGGAGCGTTTTTCCATTAGGTTGAATACTTTGCAGGGAGGATTATGTTAGTGGATATTTCCGCAAAATGAGAATGTGCTTTGCGGCACGTTTGCGGTTTTATTGTGATCCATTAGAAAGTTCTTATTTGGAACGCTAGTGGGTAATATCGCGCTTTTAATCAATAGATTTATGGTCTAGTGGAGAAATCGAACTCTTTGTGGGAAGGGTCAAGTTGTCTATCAGGTGGCTTTGGGTCTGGTAGTATGTGCATTTCCCAAATTTGGCGCTTTTATTAATCTCAAAGTGTTTAATATATCAGTGAAGTCCATGCAAGTCCTAGTTGACAGAAGCACGCCCCGGATATGACTTTAGGAAGTTACTGTGAGGCACGGAATGCCACTTCATCACGCCTTTCTTAGATTAGAATCGGAACAGCTAATAAGAAATTGCAGACACTTTCAACCATCGATGGGTGGGTGGATGGATAAGATGCTTGTGGCGTATCGTACCAAAGCTAATTTACATAAAAAGTGTTATCCTAGTCACTCGTGTTTCTGCCGCAAAAGCTTTGGGCAATCTAGCGTAACGTGAGTAGTTGTTTTTGCTTACGGATGGAGGAGGGGATTTTAAAAGGAGGCTACTATGCTAGGTTACAGGAGTGTGCGGTGTTCCCACCTACCCAAACCACCCTCCTTTCCGAGTATATCCTCGCAGGACCACTATGAGGTATTATTTGAAGAAAAGAACTCTAAACTAACATGTCACCCGCCTGACACTTCCCCTGGCACGTGGTGTTTACAGCAATCCAATTCGCTCTGATGCTGGCATCCTCTCTATGGGATCGTTGTCTACTTGAGGGCAACGCTCAACCTCCTTTTGTCAACGACGAATCTCGAACAATGGATCATAACATATTCAGGTTCTCGAGTGTAGCGGCGCAATTAGGAGAGTCGAGAGATTCATTCAATACAAAGCGTCGCAAATACTTAACGTAACAACCGTTTACTATAAGGAACAGTGCCAGACAGTCAGTTCTCCAGGTTTTCACTCAATCTATTTAGCAATACATGCACAGGGTCACTTCACTGCTCTTGTAGCTCCTTTTGGAGTCATCTTTCTTAGTGGCTTTTGGAAGTCTACAATCACCCCGGACATTTGCTAGAACACATCATCAACGGCGCAACAACAGGTATCCGGTCTAGGCCTGCCTTACTAAGGAACTCCAAACATCCCTTTTTTGCGCCGAGGTCCACCAATTCGATATCCCTGAAAGCTGTCTGGCATCCTGATCTACGCCACGTTCCATCTTAGGCAGGGTCTGCCTCGTCTTCTTTTTCTATCATAGATATTGCCCTTATAGACTTTCCGGGCGGGATCATCCTCATTCATACGAATTAAGTGACCCGCCCACCGTAAACTATTGAGCCGGATTTCATTCACAACCTGACGGTCATGGTATCGCTTATCGATTTCGTCGTTATGTTGGCTACGGAATCATCAATCCCCATGTAGGGGGCCAAAAATTCTTCTGAGGATTCTTCTCTCGAACGCGGCCAAGAGTTCGCAATTTTTCTTGGTAAGAGGAATACAAAAGGACTGGCAAGATCATTGTCTTGTACAGTAAGAACTTTGACCCTATGGAGAAACGTTTCGAGCGAAACAGTTTTTGTAAGTTGAAATAGGCTCTCTTGACTGCCATCAACCGTGCGCGGATTTCATCATCTTAGCTGTTATCGGTTGTGATTTTCGACACTAGATAGGAAAACTATCAACGGTCTCTAAGTTTTAGTCTAACATCTTTATTCTTTCCGTTTGACTAGTGCGGTTTGATGTTGTTGCTTGGTTGGTTTTCGGTGCTGACATTGCCACTATATGCCTTGTCGCCTTGTCTTCTTCGCGCCACCTGCGAGGATCGTCCCCTAGCATTTACCTCAGCCACGGTTCACTTTCTCCAGGGCCACATTAAAGAGTACACAGGGTGCTGGAACACCCTCTTCCTTTACGTCTTCGGGACAAAGGCCAGTTCACAAGCGGTGTCGGCTCGTCGTGATCGATTTCCCCATTTTATTTTATCAACGGCCTGATCTGGATGCAACCTCGACGCTTTCAAATCCTCATCCAGCGTATTAAGCCACGATTATTTCGGCCGGCCTTTTGGTCGCTTACCATCGACTTCGATGTTCAGACCAATCTTGGCAAATGAATTCTCGGTAGCGCGAATTACACGACCGTATTATCGAAGACGCCTCTTTCAAAGTTTTTCCAAGATTGGTGCAAGCACAGGAGGCGCTGATCAGGATAGACCTAGAGCATGTATTCTTGCGAGGAAGAGTCTGCACGCTTTCCGGACCTGAATTCCAGAGACCTAATCGTGGTCAAGCTGGAGCAGGCGGGGGCAGAGAACGTGTATATTTCCTGTTGATAAGCTGCGACGCCAATGCCAGGCATACGGTTTGAGGCAGCTCGGAAATCAACGAGAGAGGTGAGTCATTCTTTGATTTTATTATTACTTCAAACCTATCGGTGTGTAACAGGGGCAGTACACCAACCTTCCATTTCCCCTGCTCGAAGGACTGTGGCGGTTGGGTGAAGGTCCTTGATATCACCCTGATAACCGACAAGGGGATTTTTAGGGTGAAGGACTGGAGAGTGTCTGACCAGAGATCCATCTCTGACCACCGTTGGATACTCTTCAGTCTAGATCTCGCCGCAGAGGTCTCCAAGCCCTTTAGAGACTCCAGGATTATCGACTGGAGAAAGTTTGGTCAGGTAATTAAGAACAAACTCTCCGGTGCACAAATTGGGAAGATTGACACGACAGACGAACTGGAGTCAAAGGGTGGGGCTCTGGAGAAGGCATTCGATACCGCCTTTAAAGTCTCGTGCCCTACTAAGTACCGCAAAAAAACCCTGCCACCGTGGTGGAATAAATATCTCTTTAGCCTCAGGAATCTTCAACATCTGCTACAGGCAAAAATACTGGCAGCCATACAGGGACTGCCTGAAGAAGTACTGAACCGCCAAAAGGCGGTATTGGCTGGACTATTGTCATCGAAAGCAGAAATGAATCCGCGAGGCTCAGTAAGATTCTGTCCAAGGAACATCAGAGCCCATCCTTTCTTAAAAAGTCGGAAGGCTCCTGCACGGAATCTTCTAGAAAAACCTTGGAGCTGCTGGTTCAAATGCACTTTCCCTCCAGCGAGGAGGACGGTGAGTCAGAACTTTGCTTGGAGGGTTTGCGGCAACCCCAGCTGTGCGAGACTATCAAATCGGTAATTACCGAGGATAGGATCGGCTGGGCTATAAATAGCTTCTCCGCATACAAGTCTCCAGGCCATTTTACGTACATTGGACAGCAGTGGGGTAAAGGTGGTGGCGTATGCCGGCGACTTGGTGATATTAGTATGAGGGATGTTTGTGTCCATTATGAGCGACATCATGGAAGGAGCGTTGCAAAAGGTGTGTCTGTGGGTCGCAAGATGCTATTCATCACCAAGACAAGGATACCTAAATTCGATCTACCACCGCTGAATGAACAAAGATTGGTTATTTCCTTTAATGTAAAGTATCTGGGTGTAATCCTGGATCCTAAGCTAAATTCGAGGTTGAACATAGAACTGAGGGTTAAGAGGGCCTGTATAGCCTTCTATGCCTGTAGGAGAATCTTTGCAAAGAAATGGGGTCTCCGGCCGACGATGGTTCTCTGGATGTACACCGCTGTAGTGCGTCCGATCATGACGTACGGCTCTATTGTATGGTGGCAGGTTTTGAAGAAGAAATACAATAGAACCAAGCTTAATAGGATTCAAAGAACCGCGTGTGCAGGTGCTACGGGGGCTCTGCAGTCCTGCCCGGCAAATGCTCTCAATGTACTCCTGCATCTCCTCACCCTAGACCTCCACATCAAATATGTTGCAGCGTGCAGTGCCGTCAGACTACGTGAGTCCGGATGCTGGACAGCGAAGTCCTATGGCCACAGCAACATCCTAGATGAAATACCTCGAGAAATCTGGGCATCCCCCACGGACTATGTCACACGCAAGCTGAACTTCACGAGAAACTTTGCGGTGGACCTTCCAACCAGGGCAAAGTGGAAGACCGGCGGCGTGTTGCAAGACTATGACACAGTATTCTTTACGGACGGATCAAAGATGGCCTATGGAGTCGGCGCGGGGGTTTTCTCGAATACGCACGGTGTATCCCAGTCGTATGGTCTCCCAGGTTTCGCCAATGTATTCCTGGCGGCTGTACTGGCGATACTGGAAGTCTGTCGATGAGTGGAGCATGATTCGAGCCCCAAACGTAAGATAGCCATTCTGACCGACAGCCAAGCGACCATCAAGGCCTTGTACTCAACGACGACATCTTCCCGGCTGGTGGGGCAGTGCAGATACACGCTTAACCGTCTGGGCGGCACGCTCAAGGTCATTCTTCTCTGGGGAATAAGCGGGCTAATGGATTGGGCAGGCAAAGTTCTGCTCTTGGCAATTCCTCGGCGAACAGAGTCGGTATTCCGCTGGCGGCTGTCGTAGGCCGAATCTACTCGCACTACCTAGGAGCCGCGGGCCTGAGATGGCGAAGGCTTACAAGCTGTGCCAAGTCAAGGAGAATTTGGCCCGCTTATAACATAGCCCGATCACGAGAGTTCCTGTGCCAGACGGGTGCAAATGCATTCAAGATTACGGCGGTCTGCACGGGGCACTGGCACATAAGGGACCATGCCGCTGGGCTCGCCATACCCTACAATTCACACTGCCGAAGCTGCGGAGAAGGAAGGGAAACCGTCATACACTTTCTCTACGATTGCCCAGCTCTGGCTAGAGTCAGGCTGCGGACACTGGGTAAACCATTCTTTGAGGACTTCAGAGAGATTTCTAGCTGCAAGGTGGGAAAGCTGCTTTTCTTCGTGAATGCTACGGGCTGGCTCTGAAGATCCTAGCCGGCTGGACTCTGCCTCCCTGCTCCCACAACAACAGTCACGGTCTTAGGAGTTTGTGGCATCAAAACGGCACACCAAAGCGCTAATTGGGCTCCTCGGAGCGGCCACTGATACCTACCTACCTACCCCATTACCCCATTAATTGATGGAATGGAAGTAGTAAAGGTTGGGTAGCATGTACGTATGGCAAATGTGGCTCTGCAAATAGGAGCTATATCGTAGACTTTGGGTTCCGCAATCCGAAGGACATGGGCATTTCTGTAGTGAGCGGTATCTTTGATATTAGTCATTGGCTTGCTAGCAATGGAACGCTTGGATGGACTAATGTATAGGGGCGCACTATCTTCCAACTGCGAGAGGAGTTCCTCGACGCTGTTTCGTCTGCAATTTGATTGGCGAATCACTAGCCAGCACCTATTCTGTATACTTTATGTTAGTGTTGGCCTGTGATATCTTATTTGTTCTCTTGTACGCAGAGCGGTATGTGACTGGCGGAAAGATTTCTTTCCGGTTCTCAGTACTGAGCTGATTCTGGTTAAGTCATTGGAGGGTGCCGTTCCCACGTAAAGAGGGCGGTTCGACCAAGATCGACGAACTGATGCCTCCGAAACGGTTCTTGGCTCGAAGTCTCAACAGAAGTTATTTGGTACCTTTGGTTATCGGAATGACCCTTTGAGAGTATATTCTCCAAGAGAATTCCTGGGAAATTTAGTATCAGTCGTTGTTTTTATAGCGCAACCAAAGCTTTTTATAGGCTCAAGCGTGGAATTGCACTGTTCAAATCGAGTGCCATACCCCTCAGTTGCAACAGAGATGTTAGGTAAGCCTCGCAACTCCGAGTGCGGATACTGAGCCTACCCTCCCCGGAGTACCAGGAGCACAGTTTGCGTTATTATTTTCGCCTCGTACTATGCGCCATCTGCACATACAGATGCAGGCAAGGAGGCCAATATTCAGAATGGCCGCTAGTATGAGTGAAGCGGGGAGCTGCCTAAATCGAAGGAAGATTGATATTCTTTCCAGGCGGTATCCCGAATTACTGATACCAAGGGATAAAATGACAACCAGGTTTCACATCGATAAGAAGTTTGAAACACGTTGGAGTAATAAAGCAAACTGGGAGAGCGTGGGTGCGACATACGGCTTAAACCAGCAACTGATTACTTGGTACACTGACGGATCCCTCACAGCAGAGGGAGCGGGTGGCGGTGTCATTGGTCCAAGGAAAATGTACTTTGAGCCAATGGGCAGGTACACTAGCATATTCCACGCGGAAATATACGCCATAGAAAAATGTGCCTCCTTTAATCTGCAAAGGAACTATAGGGGGCAGAACATAGCTATTCTCAGCTCAGCGATCAAGGCACTTAGGTCCAACCAGGTGAACTCTAAACTGGTATGGGAATGCCTTGAGAGACTGAATACACTCAGCTCGTCCAACAAGGTCTGGATACTTTGGGTTCCAGGCCATGCTGGGTGGGAAGACAACGAGGCAGCGGACGAACTAGCCAAGAAGGGAGCAGGGACGCCTTTACACGGGCCAGAACCCTTCTGTGGAATCGGAAACGGTTTCATGGCTATGAATCTAAGAAATAAAGAGAAACGGTTGAGGGAACTATATTAGGCGGGCCTGCTAGGGATGGAGCAGTCCAGGGTGCTTATTGGGGGATACGAACCCATGCGCACAAAGGATTGCTTAAACCTCACCAAAAAGGACCTCCGAATCATAGTGGTCACTGTCGGCTAAACTATCACCTAGGGAAGCTAGGGATATCTACGGACACTGCCTGCAGGTTTTGTGAGGAGGAGGACGAAACCTCTATACACGTCGTGGAACAGTGTCCGGCACTTGTGCAAAGTAAGTCGGGACATCTGGGAGAACACTTAATACCCGATGCAAAGCTGAAAGATCTGGAAGTAGGGAACATACTAAAGTTCCTAACGGTTATAGGCCTGCTTGAGATACTCAATAGCTGCACTATAATCAGTAAAAGGAGCACAATAGTTCTTCAAGGACGCGCTGCGACTTTCCCTTAACAGAATAATAATTATGGTCAATATTATTTCCATCAAAATAGCCCAACGCACCGGGCTATGGAGCTTGTCACTCAGTTATTGAATACAATCAAGGAAGAAACTAGTTATACGGCTAGATAGTGATTAAATCTTAGCCCGAGGGTCATTGTATTCCCCCACATATGGTTTGTACATATAATATCAACACCATAACTGAGGAATCATTTCACTAATATTCTACGCCTAAATCTCTCAGCCACTTCGGATTAGTGTGACAATAACGTGAAAGCCAGCGTCAATACATCATTTATATCGATTTCATGATTGCTTTTCACTAGGACGCAATCAAATCCAACTTTATAGTCGTGCGGACAGACATGAATATTATAAATAGCAATTTGTTCTGCCGCGGTAGTCCTTCAACAATCAACAATAGGCGCAGGCCTTGGCTGAGTATCTAGCATTTCACCTACATTGCCTGGATGAAAGCATAACTAGTAATTGGTTAAATATTTCATACACTCTATTCACGTTTCCCTGCCATATTATGGTTATTTTTATTGATATTATGGTAGAATTTGGTCGTTATTATGATTACTGAGGGGGCTAGGAAATTACTCGTCTGTATTTCGAATAGTAAACAGTGAATGATTGGGTGTATCCAAATAGTATCCCACGCGGGGAATTGATTGATGTTTTTATGTTAAGTGAGGGTTGCAGAGCTACGTTTATAATCACTTCAAAACCGACGTCTACAGCAAGCTGGCTTCAAAATCGATATTGAATTTGATAGTAGCGTTTGGATATGAATAGGACGCCAGTTGAATCAGATGAGATATTTATACCGCTTTTGCTTCAAATAGGTATGCTCACTTTAATTTAATGAGTCGTGTTTCAATAACCACTTCGAACTTAAAATCTACAGTAACGTCGCCTGTCGTCCTCCGCAGACAATAAACCCCCTCCAGCGGTTCTTAAAATGAAGATGCTACTCCGTATAAGTAATCGATCGGATCTGTCAGTGGATTCTTTGGTTCTTCCCAAATGACTGTATCCAGCTCCACTAGTTGTCAGGGTGAAGTTTGCGAAGCCGGCGATTTGGAGCCACTCAATCACTTTTCTGAAATCCCCTCGTTGGCGCACCAATCCATATTAGGTCAGGGCCTTGAAGAGTGTTAGAGCACTTCATTCAAAGCCATACACTGCAGGAGAAAACGTGGTCAGCATTGCGCTCTCCTGAGATTATTGCCCTGATTTGACTCAGGTACTCATTTGCAGCTGAGTCAACTGGTATCCGAAATCCAATCATGATAACAATTATGCGGACCATCTTCCCTAAATGGGGTGCAAATCTAGCTCAGAAAAGAGATGACTGAACTAACCACGTTACATCAGCTTCTAAGGGTCCACTATGGCTTCATCTAATTTCCTGTTAAATGTAATTTCTTTTTCAATAAGGTAGTCCTTACCATTACTGTAGCTATTTTCTTTTTTTGGGGGTGGTGTAAGTGAATCCATTGCGCACGTCGGACTACTAACTAAACATCTTGCGTCAGATCACCCCGAACTCTCCCGCCTTGCAAAGCCTTCAACTCAGGGAATTCCTTTCACCAACGAGAGGGGAGAATAGGAAGGGAACTGTCAGTACAAGTAACCCGCTGCCATCCGGCTCCACCACCGGTCGAGCTCTATCTTCTTTGCAATAAACAGAACCCAAACGTAATACGCAAATCGGCTCCAACTATCAGCACTCTTCAACATCTCCTCAACAATGCTGTCTGGAGAGGGATCCCTTGTGTTTAAATAGAGCCGCTGGCGAATCCCATCCCACCTTCTACTAGGCTGCTGGGCGCCGTCCACAACCCCATTGCAAAATATAGAATCCAGAGATCGTGCCTTTCCAACCTTACACAGGTAAGGCTGAAAACCTCCATGCCCACTTAAGAACTAGGTAAGGAATTAGTCCGAACGGAATGCTGACCACATTGCCTCCTACAGTGTACTGTAGTGTACGGTTACAGTCTTGAATGAAGTGCTCTAAAACACTTGAAAGCCTTGATTCAATTGGATTGTTGCGCCAACGAATAATCATTAAGGAAATAGCAAATCTCACCATGCTTCCCATTCAGCCACGCACCTAGGTTGCCAATGAGCCGCGCATTCCATCTAGGGTGCCGTGCCGTTCTACACGACCAACCACTTCCCTTGGCTGTTCTCCCTTACGCTTGTATATGGGTTGATGCTCCTTAGGAAAAAAACGCATCGGCGACCACTCGTGCGATAGCCATCACGGTCGGTTCTGAGGCAGTGTGCAAACATCACCCGCAAGCTCATCTTGGTAATCGCGCGAGACGCTTACGATATACCTCCTCGCCAACAGCGTCAACCCATGCCTCTGAATCATAGAGCATGATAGCCTTGCTCGCTGCTGCTTTGATTTACTCAAAAAAGCTCGCCTTCGTCGCTCGTCGTCAAGAGTCAGCACGAAATACTTTACCGCTGGTTTTAACTCGATTGTCGACTCGCCAAACGATATGGAACGCAGGGTCGGAATTCTCTTTCTAGTCAGGATGACTACTTCGGTTTTTCCAGTGCAAGGTTGAAACCATGAGTAGTCGTCCGCTTACCCGTCGCATTGATATGTTGAATCTGCTTTGCGCCTGTTCGACAGTGCGTCCAGCAACAGACGCCGCGACATCATCTGCATAACTGACCAGGCACGGCTATTCTGGCATGTCGAGCTTAAGTAGACTATCATAGAAAGCGTTCCAGAGGTCTGGCCCTAGGATGGATCCCTGTGCTACCCCGACGTAATTTCTATCCTCCTCTGACCCTCTAGCGTTTCATAAAACAGGGAGCGGTTCTAGAAATAGTCCCTCAATATCCAGAAGAGATAGTTCGGCACGTGGAAAGTGATGTCACGTGCGCTTAGAATGTCTTTCCATCTTATGGAATTAAAGCCATTTCTAACGTCAAGCGTTATAAGGAGTACCACCCATCGAGCTCGGCGGCTTTGTGAAACTGTTCAACGAAAGGCATCCACGGCTTCTATGACAACATTAACTGTAAATCCCCTTGCTCTAAAACCGAACTAGCGTGGGGATAAGTCTCTGGCAGGGTGTGGCATGTTCCAACGAAAAGGGCAAATGACCTCTTTCAGGTAAGTATTGAATGCGCCGTGCAGTAGGTCTGGCCGGTGTTGTAATACCAGTTTGTACACCTCAGCTGGAATACCATCGAATCCTGGCGCCTTCTTAGACTGTTCCAACTCTTTTATAAAGAAAAGTAGGCGTCAATACCTGTTTACGTCGTATTATGGAGTATGCTAGCCCGACACTACTTCGGCGGCCGGCGTGCAGTTTTGGCACTTTAACGCGATGTGATCGGAATACGGAAGCAAGTGGAAGGGTAATATAGGTCCCAGGGCGAAACGTGAATTGGTACCGACAATTGAGCACAAAACCTGGGAGACGCCTGCTGAACCAACACCAACAGCTCTAAAATTAAATCCTATCTCCAACTTCGTGTGGTGATCGCTGGGAGTTCTTTCTTAATGAAAAACTGCAGACGGAGAAGGATGAAGGCGAGCCTCCCGCGCCTAAAAATGGGACAAATTGTATCAATTGGTTTGGTTCTCCGTGTGGTTGATAATCCTACACGGAGAACCAAAGTTGCGAAGCAACGAAAGAAGCATTGGACAGGATGGATTTTATAACGACGAACCCGGCAACAAAGACAGAACAAAGATTCGAACATTTTCTAATGTAACGTGCATTCCCTGTACAGGCTGAATGCTCCTCAGCAACTAGTTGATACCTTGTCCCAATATTAGACTGATGAACTAGCGCTGGACAGGGACCGGCTTCCTGGATCAAAAGAACCTCATTCAAATCCCTTTTGTGATTTAATACAAAACTTTAACAGCTTTCTTTCCATGTCCACTTTAATTTATGATACAAATTGTCCATAATATCCTATACGACGAGGAAGACTACTACGATAATAAAGGATATCCTCCCACCCATAAAATAAATGGAGTAACAAAATAGGTTGCCATGACGACTGTTTAGTAGAAAGAAGCTAAGTAAGGTTTGTCTAGGAGATTTCCTGGACTATATTGGAACTAATTAAATTTCAAACAAGATTTAGTCATCATGGTTATGGTAGAAGTTACGCCGAATGGGGTGCGCAGTCTAGCCTAAAGGGATCATGTACCATGTGCAATTTTTGATATGTAGTTAACATGGAGCAGTCTTTCCTTACAAATGAAGCGATTGCATATTGTATTGTCGATGCAAAAGTTTGAGACCCATATGGTATCATTAAGCGCTTAAATGAAAGGAAGGCAGGGTAGATAGGTTTCAGTGGTCGCTTCGATCAGCCCAATTAGCGCTGTGGTCGCCGTTTTGACACCATAAACTCCTAAGACCGTGAGCAAGCTCATCTTTCTTCTCCGCAGTTCCGTCAATACGAATTGTAGGGTATGCCGAGTCTGGCGACGTAGTCTCCTATGGGCGAGTACCCCGTGCAAACCGCCGTAATCTTGTATGCATTTGCACGAGTCTGACACGGGAGCTCTCTTGATTGAAATGGGCCAAATCCTCCTCGACTTGGAACAGGTGGTGAGTTTTGGCCAACTGAAACCCGCGGCTGCTAAGTAGTGCGAGTAGATTTCGCTCTTGACAGTCGCCAGCGAGACACCGGCCATTCGGTGGTTGATCCGTCAGACTGCCCATTCCCCTCTATCTTCCTATGACCGGGAAACCAGAGGAGGTGACCTTGAGCGTGCCATGCAGGACCAGATTTTTAATATAGAGATCTATGGGGGAAATGCAGGGGTACAATTGAGAGCATCTGCCAGGCAGGACTGCAGAGCTCCAATAGCGCCTGCACATGGGGTTCTTTGAATCCTATTAAGCTTTGTTCTATTGTATTTTTTTCTCAAAGTCCAGTGCCATCATACAATAGAGCCATACGTTATGATTGGATGCAACACAACTATCCTCGGCCAGAGACCCCATTTCTTTGCAAAGGTTCTCTTGCCGACATATAAGGTTGTACAGGCCTTTTTAACCCTCAGTTCTATGTTCAATCTGCAATTTAGCTTTTGTATCCAGGATTACATCCAAATACTTTACAGTTGAGGAACAAACTAATTTTTGCTCATTCAGCCACGGTAGGTGGAATTCGGGTACTCTTACCTTGGTGGTGAATAGCCTCATAATGACTTGCATTATGCCATCTGACAATGGAGATTTATATGCGGAGTAGCTGGGTATAGCCCAGCCGATCTTATCTTGGGTAACTGCGGATTTGATAATTTCGCGCGGCTGGGGTGGCTGCAAACCCTCCAAGCAATGCTCTCACTCACAGTTCTCCTCGCTGGCGGAAAAGTTCGTCTGAACCACCAGCTTTAAGGTTTCAACAGAAGATTCCGTCCAGGAGCCTTTCTACTTTTTGGAAAAGAATAGGTTCCTATGTTTCTTGGACAGAATCCTACTCCGGATTCGCTGGTGCTCTCGATGTTCTGACAATAGTCCAACCAAGTCCGCCTCTTGGCGGTTTTGATGGTCGACTTGTATTTCCTCAGGCAATCTTTATATGGCTGCCAGTAATTATGCCTGCAGCAGATGTTGAAGATTTCTCTGGTCAACTTCCTGAGGCTGGAGAGATCTTTATTCTACGACAGTGACAGAATCTTCTTACTGTATTTGGAAAGGCAAGAGATTTTAAAGGGAGTATCGACTGCCTTTTCCAGAGCCCCGACCTTCAACTCCAGTTCATCTGTGTTGTCAATCTTGTCAATTTGAGCACCGGAGAGCTTTTCTTGATTCTCGACAAAACTTCCACGAGTTGATCATCGACTGGCCGTTGCTGCTTACTTTTCTCCAGAGGTTGCTTGCATGCTTTGCTCCGCTTGTGTTCTTGTTCGAACTCACCTTGAGATCGATTGCATTTGAGAGTGGTGGGGTTCGCTTTCTGCTCCTCTGCCAGGCGTTTGCTATTATATTTCTCAACAATCGCCTGGTATTGAGTCTTTTTTTCGTCCACAGCACCGGCCTTCTCATCTTCAGCAATCTGAGAATATGCATGGCCTTCTGGTACCGGCTCTATAGAAGGACTCTAGTGAACCTCGCTTCTTAGCTGGTTTTCAGTGACCAAAGTTCTTGTCGACCTTTACTTTTAAGGGATCCTCAACGTCAAGGGGTTTGGGTTAAGAATACTATGTCTAGTACTCGCTACACCCAGCTTAACTGCTTCCAGGCTGGAAACTACTAGTTCGTCTTCCACCTCGCTCCAAGGGGTCCCCGTGGCTGGTTTCAGCACAGCAGTTCTATGGCATCGATTATACTGTTCCCAACGGCTACTGCCTCCTGAATGAATACCACCAGCTCGTCCTCCGATGATGCGTCTGGCATCACCTTCTCTTCTTGTCTCGTCGGTGTATTTGTTTTTTTTTGATAATTAAGTCCATGTTTTGGTCCCACGAGTAATCCGGGAAAAATGTCCACCCTAGATAGTAAGGCAACCAGGGTAAGGGTCTTGTTTGAAAATGAAGATGCCCAAGGTATTTATTCCATGCTTGCTCGTCGCATGCTGTTTCACCTTGGCTTGGGGTCTTATTAGTACCTTCTCCAGTGCAGGGAGGTTGATCCCCGGAATGTTGCTTCGACCATCCTACCGACAGATCCACTTGCCCTTAACGTATGACCAGCAGGCAAGCAAATCCTCTACAGTTGAATTAGCCTACTCCCAGCCCGACTCTACACACTCTTGGCCCGTCCGAAGACGGTTTGTAGCGGCCACTGCGGGAAGGTCGTGTGGGGACTTACCGAATGAGGCAACTTTAATTTGAAGCATATTCAGACCAGGCCGCCCTGGCTGAAAGGAAGGAATACATAGAAATATCTTGCGGTAGCAAGCAAATGGTCAGTATTGGAAACGATAGGGGCTTATCGCTGACCAGAATCTCGAAGATGACAGTCTATTTCAAAGTTTGTAATTTGAAACAAGAAGTAGAGATAAATAATGGAAATGCTTGTATGTTCGGAGCTTAGTTAATGAAAGCAATAAACTCGAGAACAATACGAGTACAACAATAATTAATAGTATCCTTTGAATCCGAAATTGGATAGTTAATTAGGCCTGCATTGTATGGCACTGGTTACAATATACATATGATAAGTGGGAACAAAAGACAGAATATTGTAGTATCAGGAGCCTATAACTTCGGAAGCAAATCAACTCCGATTTCTATCAATATGTAGCTAAGAATCAGTGCAATCCTCCTAACTGGTAAATTTGGCCTTTGAACAAAGGATACTATACACTTGAGAAACTGCAAACGAAGTTACTTACGACAACGATTATTCTCTTTGTAAAACCGAAGTCGAGAAGTGCTACAATTTCAGCTTCCTTTCTTTCTCATCTGGTAGAACTTACTATAAGGACGTTCATTAGCTTTCAGCATCAGCTGACATTTCGTTTGGCTTACATTTTCCCGAAAAAGTTACGTTTTCATAGGCGGGCTATTGACCACCGGCTCTATTTTGAAAAATTACCTCCCATATGTAGTTCACAAATCCCCAGTGTCCGTCTTCCTTTTCCATTTCAATTTCAAATTGCTTGAACAACAATACATCCTGAAGCATCCGGTGTAATTTATCCTGTTGACCAGCCACGTGCCTTTTTATACGTCAAAGGATCAGACACGCAGAAGAATAACCGTCTCTTGCCTATGCGGAAAACAAATAGCCTTCGATTCTGGAGATCAGACTTGATAGATGCTTGCCATTTGTATTTTGGGTTGTATCCTTAACGGTTGCCCGTTTCGATATGTTTCCAATCGGAAAATATGTAATCAATATAACGACCCCCTAATGACAAGTTAAATATCTTTCTTTACTGATTGAATTCGTGAAAGGGGTTGTTCAATCATTGACGAACTCTAGTAATACAGCACTTTGTCTTTGGTGCCCCTGGAAAGTCAAGACCCAAAGACAGTCGTTTTTCGAATTTAAATTGACTTTTTTAGATTTAGATTAACAGAAAATTGATTGTAATTAAGTGGAACGAAGTTGGTTATACATATATTGATTAAATTTGGAAAGGTAACTAAGATGTCTGCTTCTCCTTCTTCTAATTAAAATACTTCTTAGAACACGTAAATACGTTGAAGGAAAGGCTTTGAAATCTTTTAATTAGCTGGAATTCTCATTTCTATGCTCTTAGATTCGAGGGATTCATTTTAACGACTTGAGAGCGGTTCCTGGAAGGTATATAATAATACTTCGCTACTAAAAGCTTCCTAAAATAGTACGCAAATCTGAAATTCGAAATAAGTATACCAATCGGGTTCCATCTCATAAATTTCCTAGGAACAAGAAGAAAGCTTATACAGCATTAACTGCGTACTGCAACGCTTATTAAGTCAGCGGAACCTCCTGTTGACTTCCTTCCACAACGCGGATTATCTCAAGCAGTGACTTTGACATTCCGCCCATCGTAAGATAATAATATTGTGAAGGGACTTCGCACTTCGTCCTGAAAGAACTATTATGCCCCCTTGTTGGTCGCCGCGAGCTCCTCCCCGATCCGGACTTACGGCTAGAGGGACCTGAGCCTCGGATTGCCTGAACGTTTTTGGGGCGGACATCAGCACCTCTATTTTAAGCGCAGACTTCTGGTGTCACCATGGACTGCTGGTGGTTCTGCAGGATAGGACCTTGATAGACTCCGAAACCTTTTTTTGAAATGGTCAGGAAAAACTGTCACCTGGGCAAACGACACTTTTTCTGTTGTTTTCGAAGACATTGCCGACCATCGCACACGCGCACTCCTCCTCCTATACCGAATCATCATACCTGTAAGCAGTTTCTCTCAGTGGATTTAGCACGAGCACATCAACACTACCAGCTTCCTGATCTTCTCCAAGGTGCGTCCTCTATCACCTCAGAAGCTAGTTGTTGAAAAGAAAGAGTTGAATGATCTTATGTTTGTGAATATGTAGATATTTCAATAGTTGTTGGTCATCTCCACTCTACATGGTCCCTAAGCCAAACGGCGAATGGAGCCTTCACAGAGATTACAGGCGTCTACTCGGGCAATTCCCGACTGATATCCTATTTCACTTATCCATGGCTTCGCGCATTAGCTGACGAACTGCTGTGTTCTCACGACCTTGGATCTGGCCAAGGCGTATCCCTGTAGATCCCGAAAACATACCAAAACGGATACTTGCACACCTTTCGGGCTCTTCGTGTTCACCAGGATAACATTCGGCTTGAGTAACGTTGCGCAGATATTCCAGAGATTCATCTACTCTTGCCTACGAAGCTTAAACTTCTGTTGAGCATGCTGGGAATCCTCAGTCCGCACCAACTTAGTGACGGGCCGGACCACTTGGGAAGCAACTCACTTCCTCCTAAGTGCATTTTTCAAAGCTTCCTTGAGGTCAGGCTTATTCTTAACCTTGAAATGCAAATGCAAGTGAAATTTCTCGACCACATGATCACGCCTAACGGAATTCAATCAGACCCAGATAAGGTTGAAGCAATCAAAAACTTTCCCCTGCCAACCACGGTGAAGGATCTACGAAGGTTCTCGGACATGTTAAACTACAATCATTGTTTCCTGCCCCAGGCTGCTCATCACCAAGTGATTCTCAATGCTTACTTGTCTGCGCCCAAAACAAAAGACTCGCGCGAGGTTGTGTGATAAACTGAAGCTGTCCCCGCGTTAGAAACCGGCAAATAACTGCTGGTTGATGCTACACCTCTGGCATTTCCTCCACCCTAGCCCTGTTCATCGATGCCTCAGACTTAGCGGTAGGCACCGCTTTTCACTAACGGGTGAACCAAACCTGACAACTGTTGAACTTCTTTCCTTAAACACTCAACCCAACACAACGCAACTACAGCGCCTACGATCGTGAGCTACTCGCCGCGTACCACTCTATTAAATTGCTTCTCTTTTCCCCTTGAGGGCAAAACGTCAACTGTGTTCAAGGACCACAAGCCCCTTACGTTCGCACTTTGCCAACTTCGGCAACTGCCTTTCATCAGGCAGTTTCCTTCCGACATCCAACTTATAACTAGAAAAGCGAACGTGGTTGCAGACTCTTTATCACGGATCTCGGCGGTTACACCCGCCACGGTCGATTATACTGCAATCGCCTAGAAAGAGAAGGACCACGCAGAGCTTCAGAGCCTCCAAATACAAGTTAAAGGAGTTTCCTATCTTCGACTCAAACTGCAACTGATTCTGTGGGACCTCAGACAATTGACCTAGACCATTTATTCCAGCCAATTTTCTCAAGGAAGTATTCCACGCAGTACACGATCTCGCGCACTTAGGCATCAGAACGACAAACCTGTTAGTCATCAAAAGTACTTCTGGCCGTCCATGAAAAAGGACATGAGCTCTTGAGCCTGACAGTACATGGCGTGTCAGAAGTGTAAAATCAACAAGCACGCCAAAAAAGAAGAAGACGTATTCAATCGGTCGACCAAGTGCTTTTACACCATCTGCTTCGACACCATTGGTCCTTTGAGAGACTCGCACTGTCACAAGCATCGTATATATCACAATTATTGACAAGTTTACGCGGTGGATGGAAACAATGCCTCTGACCGACATTATTGTATAATCGTATGTCAAGGCCCTCTGTGGAGAATAGATCCCGTACTTTGGGGTACCAGCCGTGATCATCTCGAACTAGGGGATGCAATTTGAGTCTACCCTTTTTTTCTGAGTTAGGTAAATTCCTGGGTTTCAAAGGCCACAGGACCACTGCATATCATCTACAGTCCAATGGGATATAGGAACGTTCGCACCGGACGCTGAAGGCTGCTTTAATGGCTCGCGACGATTATTCTCTTCGGCCTTTGCAGAGCCCACCGAGAGGAATTCACGGCGGGAAACCACGACGGACCACAGCCTCAATCATTGTTTCCTCCGCCTCAGATTTTCAATGAGGCGTGGCCTCTGAGGTTCCCTCCCATGGGTTGTTGTTGGGGTAGTGAGGGGCCTAAACTTCCAACATGCTGACCTGTTGTATAGCAATGGAAGCAATCGACCCCGCTCCTGCATGGTAGTCTCAAAAGACTTCCAGGCTAAGTTGGTTGACGACCTATGTGATGGCAACACCACATCGGTTAAGCTAACCATAAAAAGTCAACAGGGAGATAAAGAGATACTATGGTACTCTGCATATTTTCCCTATGACGCAGAAGACGTTCCCGGTGGAACATTTATCAGAGCTATGCAATATGCCAAAAGTAGAGGCATGGGGGTAATAGCAGGATGTGACTTCAATGCTCACCACATATGCTGGGGAAGTTCCAACACATCAATGCAAGAGGATCGAGACTACTGGAGTATCTAGTAGGAACCTTAATTTGGGTAATGATCCTACTTTCTTCAACGTGGTCAGGCGAGAGGTCATCACCATCACGTTGGCATCTCCTGACATCGCGGCTCTGATCGGAGAGTGGAGAGTATCAAACGATATCACACTCTCGGATCACAGACGCATTGACTTCGTAATGTTCTTGGATCCATCTCCATCTACTCCATTTCAGAATCCGTGGAAGACAGATTGGATGATGTATAAGATACAATTGAGCGCCCGAGTCACGATCCCTGGGAAGCGCATCAAATCCAATGCTGGAATTGAGAAGACAACCCAGATGATCACAACTAGTATAAGAGAAGCTTTCGAAGATACCAAAGAAGAGTAAAACACCATGATGGAACTCAGATTTGGCAAAACAGGGGAGAACGACAAGGATGCTTCTCAATGGTACTTTGAAGTGTGATTCAGGCGCTAGTTGGAATCGCTATAAAGAGGCACATAAGGCTCTAAAGAAGAGCATAATATCGGCTAAACGATAATCATGGAGACACTTTTGCGAAGAGATTAACTCGCTTGAGGCAACCTCAAAGGTTAAGCGGATTCTGGTTAAAGAACGTAACCAGAAACTGGGTTATTTATGTTTACAGAAGGAGGGAGGAGGGAGGTACACAGAAAGCGACGAAGAAACGGCAAAACCATTTGCTTGAAGTGCACTTCCCAGGCAGCATCCAAAATCTAATCTCGGGGCCAACAGGTACATACAGCCCTCAACCGAGAGACTGGAATCTGGCATGTAAAGTTGTATCACTGGAGCTAGTAAAACGGGCATTTAACTCGTTCCATAGTCTGCATATTCGGATGGCATCATTCTGGCGCTAGTAATAGAGGAAATGGATGCCCTTGGTCTACACATTCGGAATATGTATCGCGCATGCCTAGCACACGCCTATATTCCATGTGAGTTATGTGAAGGTGTTATTCATTCATGCAGGGAAACCCACCTACACAGACGTAAAAAGCTTCGGACCGATCAGTCTAACGTCCTTTCTGCTAAAAGGACTAGAAAGACTAGTAGATCGGTTCATAAAGGATACACACATTCCTAAGTGGCCACTTCACCATAGGCAACACGCCTACCAGAAAGGCAAATCCACGGAGACAGCACACTATCAAAAGGTGATGTTCGAAAAAGAAAACGCCTTAGGCGTATTCATGGCCATCGAAGGCGCCTTCAATTATGCCTCATTCGCGGTAATTTGTGATGAGGCAAGACAGAATGGAATCGAACCGCTTCTACTCAGTTGGATCCTTCACATGCTAGAAAGGAGGAAAATCCACATATCGGTCGGCCAGAAGTCTATTGAACCAGGATGTCTCAGGGGCTGCCCACACGGAGGGGTTCTCTCTTCACTGTTATGGCTCTTGGTAATGGATACCCTGCTGTGGCTCCTGGAGGACAAAAAGTCTTTGCGCAAGCATTTGCGGACGACCTAGCCGTAATAATTACCGGCAAGTTTGCGGACACAGTATGTGACCGCTTGAATGCAACTCTGCATGAAATCCACAGCTGGTGCCTCCGCAATGGACTCACGGTGAATGCTAGGAAAACTGGACTAGTTATGTTCACTAAGAACGTCAGGTGGCGCAGCTATACGCTACCTATCTTAACAGGGGCGGAAATCCAGCTGGCACAAACAGTCAAGTACTTAAGAGTTCATTTCGGCTCCAAGTTAACGTGGAAGCATCACATCCAGGAACAATATTAGAAATTCTGCAGATTGCTCTGGTGCTGTAGGAATTCGATAGGTAAGACCTGGGGACTTTCACCAAAACAGATATACTGGATGTATATATCCATAATAAAGCCCATTTTGATGTATGCATGCATCGTCTGGTGGCCAAGACTGAAGTTTGCTAACAGCAGGAAGCTGCTAACGCAGATTCAGAGACTTGGTTGCCTAAGTATTACTGAATCAATGAGTACTACGCCGACTGCGGCACTTGCAGCTATCCTAAATCTACCCCCATTCACTTGGAGGTAAAACGGAAAGCAACCAATGACGCATATAGGCTCGGTACAATTGGGGCGTGGAAAGATGACCAATCACACGGTCATGCGTCTATCTGGAAATTCATTGACAAACATCCGGTAGCCCTGATGCCGACCGATCATATGGTTTCCAGATTCGTCTGTGAAAAAACATAGACTGTCGTAATCACTGAAAGAGAAGAATGGTCGACAAACGGCCATGAGTCTTTTCAGATTACAGACTTAATAATCTTGACCGACGGGTCAGTCATGGAGGGTGGGGGGTACTCTCGGAGAATCCGATTATAGAACTGGCCCGACCCCTCGGAAAAATTACGACCATATTCCAGGCGGAGATATATGCCATTTCATTGGTAGCAGAAGAATGTCTGCGACAAAAGCGAATCTGTTCCAACAGTCGGGGGCATAAAAACCTTAGTAGGGCTTTTAACGGGACACTGCTTCTTAAACTACCATATGGAAAAGATTGGAGTAGTGGTTTCGGCTATGTGCAGCCAATGTGAGGAGGAGGAGGAGACGGCCCTGCATTTTCTATGCAACTGCCCGGCATCCTCAGATCTCAGACGAAGAGACCTTGGCAAGGTTTTCATCAATGAAGAATCTGCACACTCTCTGCCTCTGAAGAATGTTCTCAGATTCGCTAAAGCCTGCGAACACCTTAGGCAGGAAGCCATTGAATAAGCGATTTACGAGGATAGTACAATAGGCCTGACAATGGCCTGAGTGCTCGGAGCTGCGGCTCCCACCAGTAAACTAAACTAAACTAGGGACTGCGATCGTAAATCATCGGATAGTGTTCTTCGGCTATCCCTTGTACATTTGCCTGACGACAAGGTCTTCGATAATTTCCTGCTCTTGTGAGTACGTGTTTGTTCTAAAAACGTTTTCTACAGTATGGACAGTCGAATACCCTTGACCGCACTAGCAGAACTAATGGCGGGCCTCTTGCCTATACTTCTGACCTACCTGGGATTTCCGTTGTTAAGGACCTCTTTTTGTTTCTGGCCTTCCTTTAGATAGCACAGATAAAATTTAGCACCTTCGCCACTGGGGTCTGTTTCCTCCTTGTAGTTTGATATACTGATCTTAGACGTACGTCTTTGATAATTGCATTCTTCACAGCAGGCCAATATTGACCTTTACTATTCTGCTTGACTTTCTAGGTTTTCCCTTTTTGGTTGTAATCACCTGGTTCTCGGAATCGGTGGGCCAGTTTGCGTAGCACGGGCACTCGCTTGTTTGTTGTTAGTTTTAAGGCGTAGGCGTGCCCATATGATTCCCACGAGTATGGGAGTTAAGAGGTCCGCCGTTCCATAGCCTCCCGCAGCCCAGTAAGGTGAAAATTATTCACTGGGATAACCAGGTATCAGTGAGGCTCCGCTCGAATACAGCCAACCATTCTCGACTGCAAATTATCCAACGGGCACGGTTGTCATGACACCTTGGATTGAGGGAGGTGTTTTTCAATTCCTCATCAGGAGCGAACTGGAACTAGAAACAGCGGTGGGAAACCTCAACTCAGTCGCCATTAACGCATATGAGGTCAGCTGTGCGACTAAAATAGTTAAATCATCAAGAAATGTACCACGGTGGAGCAAGAACCTGGCCAGAATGTGAACATGGGCACGAAAACTCTTCAACCGGGCAAAACAAACCAAGGACTGGCAGAGGTACAAAAATGTACTGATTGCGTATAGCAACGCGACAAGGAAGCAAAAGGGAGCAGCTTCATGGAATTCTGTGAAGGGATCGAACAGATCACAGAAGCAACCAGGCTGTACAAGGCTGTAGCCAAAGATGGCGGAATATCCTCTATCTGTTTGAAAAAAGAAGATGGGACATTCACCGAGAATGAGGAGAACAGGGTGCACCTGATCCTCAGAATTCATTTCCCCAGGTCCTACCTCACGATGACAGGTGACAACATTCTGCCTGACAACACAACAACGAATGAAAGGGGAAGAAAGGAGAACTGGAAACTAGCAAAAGAGGTATGCTCAGAAGCTAGGCTAAGGTGGGCAGTGGGAACTTTTAAACCGTTGAAATCACCCGGAGTAGATGGCATTTTCCCAGCACTAATCCAGAGAGGCCTAGGAATCATCCTAAAGTCTCTTCTGAGGGTGGTAGGCGGGAGCATAGCACTGGTATACATATCAAGGGCGTGGAGACGGGCAAAAGTGGTCTTTTCACTCTAAATCGTTCAGACCAATTTGCCTAACATCGTTCATACTCAAAACGGTGGAAAAGGTCATAGACAACTATATTAGAATTAACGTTCTAAAGCGCAGTCCTACATCACTGCCAGCACGCTTACCGGGCAGGACGGTCAACTGAAACTGCTCTGTATCAGCTGACAGAGGTACCGATGCCATAGAAACAAAAGAAATTGCACTGTGTGTGTTTTTGGATATCGAAGGAGCATTCGACAACACATCGTACAGAGAGATACAAGATGTCCTGAGCCGCAAGGGAGTGGAAAACACCCTGACATTCTGGATGGGCAAAATGGTAGAAAACAGCCAAATAGAAGTACCGACAGTTACAAGTTTTATTGTCATGAACACTAAACAAGGCCGTTCACAGGGCGGAGTACTATCGCCGCTGATGTGGAGTATGGTAGTGGATGAACTCCTGGACGTGTTAACAAATACTGGAATACAAGTCCAGGGTTACGCGGACAACATTGTTTTACTCTGTAGGGGCAAATATGAAGATACCCTATGTGATTGAATGCAAACTGGACTAAGGATTACTAGTGACTGGTGCAGGAAGGTGGGGCTGCGGATCAACCCAGCCAAAACCATCACAGTACCATTCACTAGGAGGCGTAAGCTTGATCACCTGAGAGCCATAAGATTATCTGATATGGAAGTGAAACGAGAAACAGAGGTCAAATATTTGGGAATTACGCTAGACCAAAAATTACTCTGAAAGACACATGTCGGAAACACTTGTCAGAAAGCCACAAGGGCTCTGATGACTTGCAGATCCATAGCAGGGAAAAAATGGGGTTGCAGTCCGAAGATACTATTTTGGATATACACTGCAATAGTAAGGCCAATGATTACCTATGGAGCGGTAATCTGCGCAGAAAGAACCGAACTCAGCACACAAGCCAGGGAATTACATTAGCTCCAAAGGCTGGCTTGCGTGTGTATCAGTGGGGCAATGCCTAACGGTATCTCTGGAGGTCCTTTTGGGATTAACCCCTCTCCATCTGCACATACAGATGCAGGCAAGGGAGCAATATTCAGGATGGTCGGGAGAATCAGTGAGGCGGAAAGCTGCCTAAATCGCAGAACATAGTTATTCTCACCGGTAGCCAAGCATCGACCAAGGCACTTAGGTCCAACCAGGTGAACTTTAAACTGGCGTGGGAATACCTTGAAAGACTGAATACACTCAGCTCGTCCAACAAGGTCTGGATACTTTGCGTTCCAGGCCATGGTGGGTTGGAAGGCAACGAGGCAGCGGACGAACTTGACAAGAAGGGAGCAGGGACGCCTTCACGCGGGCCAGAATCCTTCTGTGGAATGGGAAATAATTTTATGGCTAGGAACGGTTGAGGGAACTATACTGGGCGGGCCTACCAGGGATGGAGCAGTCCAGGGTGCTTATTGAGGGATACGAACCCATGCGCACAAAGGATTGCTTCAACCTCAACAAAAAGAACCTCTGAAATATAGTTGGAATTCTCACTGGTCATTGTCGGCTGAACTATCATCTAGGGAAGCTAGGGATATCTACGGCCACTGCCTGCAGGTTTTGTGAGGAGTAAGACGAAACCTCTATACACGTCCTGGGACAGTGTCCGGCACTTGTGCAAAGTAGGTCGAGGCATCTGGGAGAACACTTAATACCAGATGCAAAGCTGAGATCTGGAAGTAAGGAACATACTAAAGTTCCTGACGGTTATAGACCTGCTTGAGATACTATGATCAATAGGTACACGTGCGACTTTCTCTTAACAAAATAATAATAACAATGGGACTTACGAAGCCCGCCGTTCCATAGGCCGCCGCAGCCCAGTAAGCTCAAAATTATTCACTGGGATGACCAGGTATCAGTGAGGCTCCGTTCGAATACAGCCAACCATTCTTGACTGAAAATTATCCAACTGGCACAGTTCTCATGACACCTCGAATTGAGGGATGTGTTTTTCAACTCCTCAGTCTACGTAGCGAAGCGTTTTGTTACTAGCGGCCTTATTAGACGGGAGATCCAGGTGTGAATGCCAGTGAACTATATTGTCCGTCAGTCTACCTTGCAGTCCACTGCTTGACCCCAGGTGAATAGGTTAGGCGTGATGGGCTTTTTATACGGTTGGGTGAAACTAACGATTCGTTAAAGAACTATTAATCGGTAATCATAAACTATTTGAAATCAGCATTACTGTACGCCCCATAATGCGATAATTATTTCACAAGTCCGTGAGTTTTATTGTAAATTTTTTAAATATTTGAAATAATCATAAAAGGAAATTTTCCATTTTCAGAATTTCATAATTTATTGCTTCATCGTGTATTAAACCTTAACTAACTTATTTCCCCCACTCCTTTCCGAACCCTTGGTAACCGTTTTATATCCCTCTTATGGAAGAATGTTCTCTAACCGAGCAAATAATATTATCCTTTCTAGAGCGGCTGGAAAAAGGGATGTACTCGTTGAATGTCGGACGTAAAATTCAAAAAGGTCATGAATATCAAAACAGCGCTGTAAGAGAGAGAGTTTTTCCTCATTGCATGTCTTCACTGAGAAGTGGGAATAAATCAGATTTTTGTCAGATATGTCCAACACAAGGCCAAGAGCGGGTAAAAGGAGCAAAGTGTAGCCTTTAAGAAGTTTGAACTATCCCTTTGTGGTTAAAGGGAATACACAATGTTTATATAAGGGAGAGGAGACGAAATTCCAACTGAGATTAAATGGAACTTTCTTTGAGTGAATTTCGTGGAAGTATGACTTTCACCGCCAATTATTTCAAGGTATTGCTTATGGAGTACTCCAAGGTGAAACAGAACTTCTGTCACAAAGGAGATGTTCAGTGCTCCAGTGCAACTCAGAACTATCCTTGCAATAGCGGTGTCAAGAGAGACGTTGATGTGATGTCAAAATGTCGACCTGATTTACATAACACAAAAATATTCACTGGTAACCCTCTCTCAGGCTCTTATTTGCTTTTCAGTTGACGAGACCACATCATTCATATCACAGCACTGAGAAAGGATATGTAAACATATTTAACTTCTAAATCAACAGATCCGGGCAACCAATTTTTCACTATATTATGTAGACAGGACAAGTAGGAATCTGATTACTAGGATCATCAACAGAGGGTCCATTCCAACTAAATTGTATACGCAGCTTATTGCAAAACAAACAGATTTGAATCCTATCCTTTTCTCCGAGGACATACGTACATAGAATAACCAAATAAATGGACTAACGGAGAGTAAATAAAACAAGAAGAAAGACCAACCAACAAACCAAGAAATGCAAAAGAAAATGTGCTCCTTCCCAGTATTTGAAGTTGGCCTTTTCCAATTTAACGGAGGAATGATTTTTAGTTTTCTGGTTACGGATGAATAATATTTGACCCATAGCCATCCATACCTTCTGTATCTATTAAGTAGGATGGCATGTCATTGGTTCGTAAACGACTTCCTTTCTCCTGGCCATTTCAAATTCTTATCGATCTCTCAATGTCAGACGAGGCATGTGAGGAAGGCACGCGAAAAAATAAAAGAAAAGTTCCTGAAAGATAACGAACGAATAACTGGAACAATGATGGGAAATGGCTGCAGGATAAAAGGATGATATGAGCAAGTCAATTGAAATGTATGAATGCAAAGATATTGTGCGGATGTTGAAAATGCTTCATAGATGGTAAAGGCAGAGGGTCGTTTTGATAAAGCTGTGTTTCCTTGAAATTGGACAATACATATGAGTAAGATAAAGCTTGAGACAGGCTTTACCTAGGAATTTTTACGTGTAGTGGGCACATTGAGAACTTTCAACCTTTATCTGAATTCAATTCAGGAAGTAAGATATGTGTACTACGTACAAATAAGGACAGGTTTGTTAGTTTGCTTTCGTAAATATGCTCAATGGTGTTTATAGGTTCGCCAATGGAATAAGTAAATTAAATAAATTCGGTGGCGGTCTGGTTTGAGTATACTTTAGCTCTAGGTTGCCTAATTTGACAAGTCCTTATTTAGAGTAAATATTTTTCTAACATCAGAAAAGTAAAAAATTGAAAATTCTTGGTTCATAAAGCAGAGGCGACTTCACTTGCTGGCAGCAAATTCCTCTCGGCTGGTTGCTCGTAGGTCAAGTAGGACGAGAAGCAAGACTTGAGTCCAGGACGGATCGTCGTGTGCCTTAATGGCGACTTTCAGCGTCCGGTGCCAACGTTCTAGTATCCCATTGGATTGCGGGTGGTATGCCGTAGTCCGCTGGCGTTTGAAACCGTGGAGTTTGTCTAACTCCGAGAAAAGGGTGGACTCAAATTGCATTTCTTGGTCAGTGATGACCAATGCAGGGACGCCAAAGCGAGGATCCACTCTCGACAGAAGACTTCGGCACGCTTGGTAGTGTGGGGGAATGAGTCCACTTCTTGCCTTACATGTCTGGTGACTTTACACTTCTCGCATGCGATGCACTCTCTGTCCCAGGAGTTGACATCCTTGTTCATGGAGGGCCAGAAGTATTTCTCGGTGACTAGCCGATTTGTTGTCCTGTCGTGAACCGCGTGAAGCACTTCCTTGCGAAAGGTGGCCGGAATGTATGGCTGGGGTCCCTTCTCCGAGTCTTCGCAGCAGAGAAACAGATTCGAGCCGAAGATGGGCAACTCCCGAAATTTGTATTTGGGGTTGAATTTGAGACTCTGAAGTACTGCGTCATCCTCCTACGCCTTAGCAATTGCCGAGAAGTCGAGTGCGGCGGGGATGTGAACCTCGGAGACATGTGACAAAGCGTCAGCAACTATGTTGTCTTTGCCGGACAAGTGCTGGATGTCTGACGTAAACTGCTTCATAAAACTCAGGTGTCGAAGATGAGGAGGGGACGCTTTGTCGGGCTTTTGTTTTAAAGCATATATGCAAAGCTTATGGTTTGTGAACACTGTGAATGGCCTGCCTACAAGGGAGAAGCAGAAGTACTTAATGCTCAAGTACGCGACGAGCAGTTCGCGATCGTAAGTGCTGTAGTTCCGTTGAGCGGGGTTTAACTGTCTGGAGAAGAAGCTCAACGGCTGCCAGACTTGGTTCACCTTTTTGTGAAGAGCAGCACCTATTGGGATGTCAGAGGCATCAACAAAAACGGCTAGGGGTGTATCTTGTCGAGGAAATGTCAAGAGTGTAGCAGCAGCCTGTTGCTGTCGGGATTTATCGACCGCGCGGACAGCCTGTTCAAACCAAACAATCTCTCGTGTGTCTTTTTTTTTTGGCCAGACAAGTACGCGTTCAAGACGGACTGCTATTGGGCGGTCTTGGGCAGGAAACGACGATAGAAGTTTAGCATGCCCAATAACCTCCGCTAATCGTTCGCGGTTTTCGGACGTGGGAAGCTTGAAATCGCTTGCACCTTGTCTGGGTCGGGCTGTATTCCGTCAGGGTAAATGAAGTGGCCGAGGAATTTTACCTGTATCTGGAGGAACTTGCATTTCTTAATGTTTAGAACTAACCCGACCTCAAGGAGACGTTGAAAAATGCACTCGAGGTGGGCTAAGTGCTCAGACTCAAGAAGCGACCAAAATATCATCCAAGTACACAAAACAGAAATCGAGGTTTCGCAGAACCGAGTGAGAGAACCTTTGAAAGGTTTGCGCCGCTTTGCACAGCCCGAAAGTTATCTGCGTGAACTCGACGAGTCCAAGGGGTGTGCATATTGCCGTCTTCGGAATGTCTTCTGCAGCGACTGGGATTTGGTGATAGGCCTTGGTTAAATCCAAGGTCGAAAAGATGCGGTAGTTTGCGAGATGATGCGCAAAGTCGTGGATGAGTGGAACAGGATATCGATCAGGAACAGTCTGCGCATTCAGCCTTCTGTAATCCCCACAGGCGCGCAATTCGCCATTTGGCTTGGGGACCATATGGAGTGGAGAAGACCAAAAGCTGTCCGAAGGTCTGCAGATACCCTGTTGCATGAGTTGTTCAAACTCTTTCTCTGCAATAGGCAGCTTCTGGGGTGGTAGGCGACGCACCTTCGAGAAGATAGGGGAACCAGTAGTGTTAATGTGGTGCTGCACATTGTACTTCACTGGTTTAGACAGACTTTATTCGGTTGTAATCTGGCTGGAATTTTGGAGGAGTGTCCGAACACGAGAGTCGGTAATGTCCTCTAAAAGTACGGAAAGATTGTTACTTGGTTGAGATGCCATTTGGCCCGACGAATTAAGGTTGATCGCGGGGTTTAGACTTGTTTTGCAAGTCCACCAGTAACTCATAGTGACACAAGAAGTCTGCGCCTAGTATGGGGAAGCTGACATCCACCAAGATGAATCGCCACGAAAACGTCCTACGCAAGTCAAGACTCACGTCCACTTGCCTTGTACCCTTATGTGTTAATTCGGGAGGAATTTGCTGCCGCCAATTTTAACGATTGAGGAAATAATCGATGGTGCTGGGGTACGGGAATAACGGAAACCTCCGCACTAGTATCTATGAGATAACTACTCCTGCTGAGAGGGTCATAAATTGTTAGGCGACGTGGCGCTGCGTTGTGGGTGGCCGCAGCCAGGACCCGCCGCGGACCTAGTTTTTAGTCCTGCTACCAGATCGTCCTTTTCGAGAAGCAGACCGCAAGCGACCTCGCGACCTGCTTTCCGAACGCTGAGCATCCAGCGTCGCCCGCATTTCAGCCATACTGGCTGCTAAGACGGCTATCTCGCGCTTCAGCTCGCCAACTTCGTCCGACAGCTGCTATGGTCGGACGAGCGTGCACCTCGCGCACCTTGTGGACCGAAACTGCCAGTCTCTCAAAAGAACCGGAGACGCACGCGAGGACTGCTTGGGTACCCTCCGGGTGTCAACGCAGCCAAAACGACTTCATCAAGTCAAAGTCGCCTCATTTCGCGAAGCAATTGGCTGGGGGTTCAATGCCCAATGTTAAACCTGCCAGCAAGTGATCCAGTTTTGCTGACTTATTTACCAACAGGCCCTTGATCAACTCGGTCTTCAAAAGCGTGTAAGAGGCCGATTTTACCACGTCGGCCACCAGTAAGATGGACTCCTCATACAGACCGACTATCGCGTAGTTGAGCCGGGTCGCTTGCGCCGTTATTCCGGACATCTGGAACTATGCTTCCAGATGGACGAACCACAGCTCCGG
The DNA here is from genome assembly GCF_905115235.1 of Hermetia illucens. NCBI lineage: Eukaryota > Metazoa > Arthropoda > Insecta > Diptera > Stratiomyidae > Hermetia > Hermetia illucens. The sequence continues at coordinate 198,104,333 of NC_051849.1, forward strand.
GTTCCGCCGCCGAAATGGAGGGGCGCGAACAGCGGGGGCGGTCACATGAGGGTCTGATGGGCCTGCCGCGTCTTGATTGTCAAACGACATAACTAAAGCTAAGTTAACAACGCGAGTGTTGTCGAAGACACGGCTGTACCAGATTCTGACAAAGCCCTGCACTGACTACGGTAGACCGCACCAACAAATGTCCGCTCGAGCGAAAAAGAGAAACCAACGACGCACACCCGAGCGGACGCTTGATGCGCAGACCGAAAAGATCAATAAGATATATGTTTCCTTGAAAATGAAAACGCACGATTTACTTATTAATATAATTTTATTTGTTTCGACAAACTCAACTCTAACACTCAACTCTAACAACTCAACTGTTCGTTCCATGTCTTTTTGGTGTCCTTATATGTGGACAACATTATCTTAAGATCAACCTTTGAACTATTGACTAGATAAGAAAAATGAAACGCTCATTAGAATTATCTGAAATACATTATCGCGTCGACTCATTAAAATGCATCTTTCTGCTCATACGCATTTTAAGCCTAATCAGAAAATTGATTCTCGCGTCTCAAATTTATCTCTATTTGTCGTTGTCGTTTCATTTTTCTTATCTGGAGTGGTCTAGTTTATGACTAATAGCTCGCCAAAAGAGTGGAAATCCCGCGATGAAAAATTCCACAAACACGTCGACGCTGTCTCTTACAGCGGTTTAATTTTTATTCTTACACCAATAACTTCGAATTCAATAACAAATTAACACGGATTTTTGATTATTATAGTTATTGCTAAATTAACGCTGCAACGTCGTCGAAGTCAGCTGTCTTTTTCTCTTGCTGCAGCTGTTGCTGCTTTTCGGCCGGACCGTTGCGACAGGTACAAAAAGACGACCCCTACCATTGTCGGAGTTGGATGGAGTCGGCCGGACAGCCCCTGCGATCGGTTGAGTCCCGGTTCGGGCTGGGGTGAATGCGGGCGGCAGTCGCGGTTCATTCAATTCACCGGGGCACTTGAGATCCTTGGGCCACGGCTACTCCCGACCCCGCTGCCGTTTCCTTCTCGACAAATGAGTTGTGAGTTCCGTGGTTCAACAGTTGATTTATCTGACCTGCAGCTCGGGCCGTGGGCGCAGCTTTTCTTCGTTTTCGGAGAATTTGCAGGTGTTCTGTTGTTGGGGTCACCACTTTGGAGTAAATATTTTTCAGAAAAGTAAAAAATTGAAAATTCTTGATTCATAAAGTAGAGGCGACTACTTTCGCAAATTCACTTCATATAAACTTTACTACGCGAGAGTGCGTGTGATCACGCCGGCGGTTGGAGCATACGCGAGAGTGCGTGTGATCACGCCGACGGTTGGAGCAGAAGAGAGATGCGGTTCCTCTGTCTTCAAACAACGGAACTCCCCCCCACTGGCGCTCCACTCTTGTGGTGAGTTGTGGTGAGAAAAGCCGCGGAGAGCGGCGGTGGCGTCATCCATTCCGCGTATCCATCCCGCTGCGCCACACTTACATGACCTTCCCGTAGTGACTACTGGGAGCAGTCTTCAGATGGGGGAAGAGTGTGCAGATCCTGTCTGGAAGTAGGTTCATTCGATTGATAAAGATGTTTGTCTGCTGATCCAGTGTTAGGAGCAAGGATATTTGGAGCTGGGTGAACCGAAGCAGTAGTCCGGGCAACATCCTCCCTGTACTAAAAAAGCTACTAACAACAGCCCAAGTCATATTTATTTATTTATTTAATTTATTGAACAACAAACAGACTAAACTCCAATTAATTATTGTCCCCAGGAGAAGGAGAAAGCAAAAATCTTATCCTACGTTTAAAACTACTTAAAGTAGAGGAGTTAGAAGGACCAAGCTACTCTGCGTTGTAATTTCGGCAAAGCCTGGGAATCGAGGAATGAGGGTAGACTTCGAGCTATGTGAAAGGCACGTTGAAAATATCCGCGATGCCTTAGAAAAGCAGTTCCGACCACTTGGCTTGCAAGATTCCGCAATCAGGGGGCTGAGGAAGGCATACGGAAGCAGCGTTCAAACTGGTGGCGGCTGGAAAAGCAAAAATAGGTTGGTTCGTTTCCCGACTCAGGAAGCAGGTGCCCATCAAGCGCTTTTCCAGAAGCTTGGAATTTAGCCACATAGCGGCGAAATGCACCGGTGACAGTGACAGGTCAAAAAGTTGCTGAAAATGTGGGGGGGGAGGTCATATGTTCAGGGATTGCAATGCTGAGCCTGAATGTATGCTTTGCAAGAAAAAATAGGGTGTCGACTGTCGGCACGTTGGAGGCAGCAGCACATCCCCAGTGTTTAGGGGAGCTTTGAATGCAGCAAGGAAATGAGATTGACACAAATGAACCCCAACCACTGCGACGCAGCGCAAGACCTTCTCTCGCAGACCATCTATGAGAAGGGAATCAAAACTGCCATAATTAGCGAGCCTTATCGCAATAGTGGGGCCTGGACTGCAGATGTAACTGGCAAAGCGGCAATATAGGCGTGTAGAAATCAAGCCATTAAGCCATTCAAGAAGTGATGGAGTTTCCAGAAGTTGGATTCGTCAGGGCAAAAATAGCTGGTATCTATATATATAAGTTGCTATGCTCGACCAAGGGCGACGATAACAGAATTCGAAGGAATGCTAGGTATGCTAGTCTCTCTCTGATTTCAACGCGTGGGCCGTAGATTGGGGCAGTCGCAGTACCAACACCAGGGGCCGCATCCTGCTCGAGGCTTTCGCGGAGCTAGACTTGGTGATGACCAATACGGAAAATGTTTCCACTTTTCGTGGGACAGGGTCGGGCTCAATAGTCGATCTGCCATATGTGAGTATCACATTGGCGAGGAGAATGACAGGGTTTGTCAGTGAGCATTATACGCACTATACGCGCGATTTTCCTCCAGATCGAATATGGGGCATGCGTCGATGTGCGTTCCTATGAAGTTGGAAACCGGGACTGGTCCGTGGAAAGGTTTCAAGAGGATGCATTCGTAGAGATGCTATTGGGAGGGCAAAATCCCGGTGGTGCGGCTACAGAAAAGGTAGAGCAAATGATGAACGCATAAGGAAAGCATGCGACGCTGTTATGCCGAGGCGACGAGTTCTCGCAAAAAGGCGCTGAAAGAATTCGTGGAATGAAGAGATCGCGGTGTTACGGGATGCATGATTTCGAGCTAGAAGAATCTGCCAACGATCTAGAGGAAGACCGGACTTCGACGAGAAACGGCTAGTATATGTGAACCTTCGAGGTAGGCTTAAGCAGGCTATAAAGACCAGCAAGCGAGAATGCTTCAAGGAACTTTGCGCAGAGGCAGACCAAAGCCCCTGGGGAACAGCGTGCAGGATAGTTTTGAAGAAGATGAGAGGGCGAACACCACAACTGACCTACCGACATCCTCTGCTCGATATCGTGATGGCGCTCTTCCCCCCACAAGGGGAGTACAAACAACACAAACAAGCATTGGACGTCTACACCATACCTGCGGTAACTGAGGAGGAACTTACGCAAATTTGCCGGAGAATTGGTGATAACAAAGCACCCGGTGTGGATGCTATTTCCAATGCAGCTCTTAAGCTGTTAAGATCAGACCTGACTAGTTTATCAGCGTTTTTGAAGCATGCATGGTAGAAGGAGTTTTCCCCGACCGGTAGTAGAGGCAAAAACTAGTTTTGCTCCCGAAGCCGAATAAGCACCCAGGACCCCCATCATCATACCGACCGATTTGCCTCATCGACACGGCAGGAAAGATGCTCGAAAGGGTCATCTACAACAGACTGCTCCCTATCATCGAATACAAGGATGGACTATCGGAGCGACAATTTGGATTTCGTCAAGCCCACTCTACGATCAACGCCGTAGACCTTGTTTTGAAGCTGGCTCGAGACGCGATGTCGTCTAAAAAATGCTGTGCCGTGGTGACGTTGGACATCAAAAATGCGTCCGATTCCGTAAGTTGCGAGTGGATAAAAAGGTCACTGGCTAAAACGGGTGTCCCTAGTTATTTGACTAAGCTCCTCGACAGTTACCTTTCCGAGAGGACACTTTGGTACGACACGGATGAGGAACCCAAGCAATACACCGTCACAGCAGGAGTACCACAGGGCCCGGTGTTGGATCCTCTCCTGTGGAGCGTCATGTACAATGGTGTCCGTGTCCTTTCCGTACCAAAGGAGGCCACGATAATCGGTTTCGCTGATGATCTAGTTGTGATTGTCGTCGCGAAATAAGCTGAACACGTTGAAATGTACGCTAACGAAACCATTAGCGCCATAAAAGATGGATCAGTTTGACGTTGACGAAAGACAGAGGCGGTCTTGATTACCAATCGTAGGAAGAGGAATACGGTTAATATTCGTGTTGGTGGTCACGTCATCACTTAGAAACCGGTTATTAAATACCTAGGGGTGATAATTGACGCTAAAATCAATTTCGAGGTACATCTGGACTATACCTGTGAGAAAGCGGCAAATACCAGCGTGTCATTTGCGCAGATGATGCCTAACATTATTGGAGGCCCAAGATACAGTCGCAGATTACTTGTGGCCGGAGTGGTTCGCTCCACACTATTATACGTGGCATCAGTTTGGGAGGAAGCACTAGCGTGTGAGAGTAATCGTAGGAGAGTAAATATGACTTATCACTTAGTGGCGCTAAAGGTATGCAACGCCTTCAGAACAATATCAGACAAGGCAGCGTGTGGTATTGCGGGAATGATCCCAATAGACATTCTGGCAAATGAGACACGCTGCCTGTACGAGAAAAGTAAAATGAATTCTCCTGAAAAGAATGCAGAATACCGAAAGGCGGCAAGGCGTCAGAACATGGTGATTACAGGAAGTTCCTGCACCAATTCAGGCTGGATGATTCTCCCTTGTGTCCTGAATGTGCTTGCACACCTGAGGACCCGGAGCATGTTATGTTCTACTGTCCACGATTTTTCTCAGAAAGGAGGAGTGTGGAAGACTCCCTGAAAACCAGTAGTTTGAGCCCCCAAGATGTATTGTATTGTAACCCTTCGCGACTTCCCTAGTTGCCACTTTGACTCTCTCTATAGACTGGTTGAAGCGAAACTTTCCAAATGTGGTCGATATTGAGGGGAGGGGGGCGTTCTCGTCGGCGGCCCAATAACTCTTTAATATTTTTTTGAGTAGCCTAATTGCTCCGGCATCTACTGAAATTATGACAACTCCGAATAAAGGTCACTAAACCTTCGGTCATTGTGATTCACGGTCGAACGATACTGGAATATCGCTTGTGATTCGAAATTTCAAATTATTGAGCAACTGAGCAGATCGGAAAGTCACTTCCAATACAGACATATTTGTATCTACTTCGCCCGAAAAAACATACTTTATCCTTATAGTCTATTGATGTGATTACCTCAGAATCAACTGTTGGAGAAGGATCCGATAAAATACGTATGTACAAGTTGTCCTATGAATATATATATACATTCATTCTGGCTTCAACAAAGGAACGTGTTCTATATTACATATAGAACGAAGATATTACGAACCTTTTCATTTTTAACAAATATTCGGCATTTTATCGAATCTGCCAACTCTAAGGATATAGCAGCTAAACCTGCTCGTCAATAACTTCAATTACGCTTTTATCCTGAAAGTTCGCTGAGTAGGTAAAAATGAGGAGCAGAAAAGCATATTCAGAAACTGGCCGCCCTTCTCCGTTCATATCCTGTAAAAAGGACTCCACTCTACTCCAACTTTGTCCTGAAGGAAAGGGAAATTATTTGAAATATTCAAACGCCGATGTTATGATACCTTCCTATTTTGAAATGATGTGGGTGGCTCTACATCTGATTTGGGCACAGAATACTTCCCGCATTCATATACGTATGTATATGCAGAAACTGAAAATGAACTTGGCCTCTCAACATTGTAGGAATGCCCTACCTATATGTGTTTATAAGCAAATACGAGAATAAACACAAAAGCCTAAACTGGAATAAAGTAGACAAGAGATGTCTGACAAAGAAACTTTTCAAAAAGAAGAAACTTCGAATGAATAACACAACCAGCGCACCTTGTCCTATCGGAATGCCTATTTGAAATAGGCAAACAGAAACACGTCTCAATGCTCCCAGACTTGTAAATTTCTTATCTTATATGATATTGATGCTGATATGATACCAACTCCCTCACCTGCCGAAGATGGCAAAAATGAAATAGGACATCGAATGTTCGAAGCAATACTGCTTGCATTGAGGATGTGGCAAAAAAATATTCAATCTATCGTATTAGGAAAACCGAAACAATTTCCCTGAGGTTATGGCAAATAAAGTTTATGAAATATGTCACCATTGAAGATGATGAGCAAAATATGAGATAAAAGCTAACATTTGTAGGCGATGAAAAGAAGACTGTTTAATATGAACCACGGAAGAGTTGACCATAAATCTTTCAAATAGATACTTCACAATTCTATCTTATTCAAAAAGATCATCACCATATTATCGAGGACAGTTTTTGCCGATGGCATATCGCACACGTTAAGAAATCAAAAGGCAAGTAACATATAAAGACACACCGACGCAAACTCTCTCGACAATCTTTTTCCAAAAGATTCACCCGGATCCCCCACCCAAAATACCGCTATAAGCGTTCAAAGTTTTTGCCAAGATTCCTCCAAAAATCGGCAATTTTCCTGCACCCAGACCCCCCAACCTATATATCATTTTGAAGCTCAGAAGTTACGTCATCAATACAACTCGATGACGCACCACAATATCATAATACGTCATCAATACCCAGTAAATGGAATGTAAAACATAATTAGGGTGTTTGAAAAATACAAGATGGTCATTAAGCCATGCGAAATCCGTAGGTAATTTGGGTATTAGATAATAAAATGTAGGAAGTTCGTTGAAATACGAAATCCGTCGGTAATTAGGGTAAAGATAATAATAATAATTACTCCGCCGAAGCCGGTCCCAAGCCCGGTTGTGAAAGGAGGAGGGATGGATAGCTTCAGTCTGAATGGCTGTACGCCACCGCAGCGTCTCAGGGGGTAGGTGAGGAAAGTGCAGGAACTTTGCAGTCTTGCAGATTACTCACTAAGGAAGCTATCTACACACCTGGCAGCTAGGGATAAAATGCACCACCAAAAAATGAGAAGAAGGAGAAATTTAAGGTCCGGTACGGATAACCGGCGGGAGTCGTCTGACTTGGTGACTGGGTCGGGCTCTCGTAATGGACAGCACGGCGTCGAAACCGCTAGTCGTGGGGCGGTTCGACGTCTAGGCGCCACGACGACCAGGAGCACAGCTCCGCCTGCTGCAGCTGTTTCGCCACAATCTGTGACGACCACTTCAGCAGGTTCGCGTAGGAAGCGGACGAAATGGATTGAAGAAATGAACCTCTTCATCATCCGCTCCTACTACCAAATAACGGCGGGGGCGCGTACAACATCTTACCGCCCCTTGTTGCGCCAGAGATTCGTCGAGCGTTTCCCGCAATTCGCGCACGTGACTGTGCAGTCGCAGACCAGTACCGCTTCATTACTCGCAGAGACACAATCCCGGCCACCATCAGGGAGCGTGTTCGACTTGAAGTCATCGGGGAAACTGGTGACCGAGAGTCGATGGGGGCAGAGGCGGCGGCATCAACAACACCACGCCGCACTGCAGGCAACATTTTCAGTACTCGCCGAAGCATTCTTCCCCACCGTGCAACTGAAGTTTCCCTGAGGTTCGGGACGAATTCTAAAGAGCGTGTATAGAATTCTCGGAAATGGATCCTTTGCATAGACCAGGTATTCCTAGGCTCTATGCATCTCCAGCAACTCCGGGAATTCTATGTCAAATCAATGATGAGATTGCATCTCGACTGTGTGCTGATATGTCGCTGCTGCAACTACAATCACTTGTGTATTGTGGTGCAGTTGCGGCTATTAGATTGCATGGTCAGAAGATTCGCTTTCGCGTTATTGGTTTGATTGACAAAAGAGATCCACCATGGAAAATTCGTCTGGAACGTCGGCGGGACTCACTAAGGCAGGACATTGCTAGACTGATTCAGATTAGGACGGGCAATGCCAGCCGACGGGTGAGAAATAAAGTGCAGAGGGTTTACCGGGACTATGCCATCCCTTGTGAGACACCCGTAGTTGAAATTCTGGACACACTAAAACAGAAACTTTCTGTCATATGCAGTCGGTTACGACGGTATGGCGAAAGTTATTCCAGACGTGTCCAGAATGCAACATACGCGAGGAACCAGCGGAACTTTTTCAGATCTCTCAACGAATCCCAACAGAGCGCCCAGACAATACAGTTCTCGGTGACGGAAGCGAAAGAGTATTGGGGGTGGACTTTGGGGGTTACCTGCCCAGCATGCTGGGCATGCTAAGTGGATCACCGCCGAAGGCACCCGCCATGCCAATACACCTGGCATGAATTTCGCGGATGTTACCGAAGAGGAAATTCGACGAGCCATAAACATCTCGAAGAACTAGAGGGGCCCAGGTCTGGATCGGGTGCAGAATTTCTGGTATAAGAAATTTACCAGCGTACACAGTCGGTTGGCACGCAGTATAAATGAGGTCATGAGTCGGCCGGAGGAATTTCCACCTTTCCTCACTGCGGGGATTACCTACCTTATCCCTAAGAAGGACACGGTGCAGGACCCCGCAGACACAAGACCGATCACTTGCTTACCAACCCTCTACAAATTCATCACGTCCATTATTAGTGGAAGGATCAATGCGCACCTCGAGACCAACAACATTCTGTCCGAGGAGCAGAAGGGCTGCCGAGTTGGGTCAAGGGGTTGCAAAGAGCAACTCATTATCGACTCGGTAGTTGTAGGACAAGCAACTAGAGGCCAAAGAAACCTCTTCAGTTGCTATATCGATTATGCCAAGGCTTTTGATAGCGTTCCGCACACCTGGCTAATCGACATCCTACATCTGTATCGCATTGATCCGAAACTAATAAAGTTTTTGGCGACAGTCATGGAAGGGTGGCATACCACCTTGTCAGTCCGTACATCTGAGGGTGCTAATACCTCAGAGCCCATCCGTATTCGGAGGGGCATCTTCCAGGGGGATTCATTGAATCCTCTTTGGTTTTGTATGGCACTGAACCCCCTTTCATGGCTACTGAATGATGCTAGAGGGCATGGTTTTGCAATAAAATATGGCCTACGTGCTAAGTGCGAACTGACACACTTGATGTACCTAGATGACATCAAGCTGTATGCTGGTACTGACAACCATCTTAGAAGTCTGTTGCGAATAATAGACATGTTCAGCCGTGATATTCGGATGGAGTTTGGATTAAACAAATGTCGAATCCAAGCCATCCGCAAAGGTCATCACGAGCCGCATGCCGGACATAGCATTGGTGACCTCCATATCGAAGCTATGACCGAGACAGACTTCTACAAGTACCTAGGAATTCTGCAAGGAACCCATGCTCGAGTTGGTGATCTGAAGGAAGCTCTGCTGTCCGAATTCCTGCGACGTGTAAAGCTGGTGCTGAAATCGCATCTCTCGGGGAAGAATAAAATAAGCGCGTTGAATGTATTCGCTATCCCTTCACTGGCTTATGCATTCGGAATATTGCCGTGGACGAAGACCGACCTGGAAAACGTTCAGCGGCGGATACGGACTACTATGTCCAAATTCCGAATGCATCACCCAAAGTCGACCGTGGAGCGGATAAACCTGCCTCGTGACATCGGAGGTAGGGGCGTGGTTGACGTGGCAGCACAACATCATCGCCAAGTCGACTCGCTGCGCGCTTATTTTTACAGTAAAGAGCAGGCGAGCCCCCTGCATGCGGCTGTCTGTAAGGCAGACTGTGGACTGACTCCACTTAACTTGAAGGATCGATCTTTCAATCCTCTGAGTGGGGTGAAGTCGGACCAGGAGCGGATCGAGGAATGGAAGTCGAAGGCAATGCACGGTAAACACGTGAATTGTCTTTGGCAGCCATTTGTCGATTTCCATCTGTCGAACAGATGGCTGTGTGCTGGGGAGCTCTTTGCTGAGACGGACGGGTTCATGTGTGCCATTCAGGATGGCGTGGTCGCCACCCGAGCTTATAAAAAGCTCATCATGAAAGAACGGGTGGAGAACGACCAGTGCAGAATGTGTGGTTCGGCGTTAGAGACGTTGGAGCATCTCATTTCTGGCTGTACTGTTATGGCACCGGTGCAATACATCACCAGGCATAATGCTGTATGTAAGGTTATCCATCAAAACCTTGCATATAAGCATGGGCTGATCACGGGAACATGTCCGGTTTACCGATATGAGCCGCAAGCAGTACTTGATAGTTCTGCTTACAGCATGTATTGGGACCGGCAAGTTCTGACTGATCGCCACACCGCACACAACAAGCCTGACGTACTGTTAGTTGACAAGACGGGTCGCTCCGCGTATATTATTGATGTTGCTATCCCTCATAATAGCAACATTGAACGGAAATACGTGGAGAAGAAGGTGAACTATGAGCCATTGGCTCGGGAAATCAAAGAAATTTGGCGTCTCGTGCGGGTGGTTGTAGTTCCCATAATATTGTCAGCTACAGGTATTGTACCTAAATCCCTGACGGCTTCCCTTGATGTCCTGGGACTTTCGCACAGTCTGGTTCAAACCATGCAGAAGTACACCATTCTGCATACGTGATCGATGTTGCGGGGAGTACTCGACGGATTCTCCCACTGACCTACCACCGGCCACCACCACCAGTGCCCCTTTTAGTTTTTAAGTAGGTAGAATCGTCCGAGCCTAAATGCTTGGCACTTAGTGCCAGTATTAGGTAAAATCCGGCATCTGCCGAGATTGTGATAACTCGGAACATAATAATAATAATCGTTGGCGCAACAATCCATGTTGGATCAGGGCCTTGAAGTGTGTTAGAGCACTTCATTCAAGACCGTAACGGTACACTAGGAGGCAATGCGGTCAGCATTGCGCTCGCCCGAGATTATTACCCTGATTTGACTCAGGTACTCATTCACAGCTGAGTCGACTGGTATCCGACGTCAAATCACGATACAAATTCCACTACCACCAGTGAGATTTGAACCGCGACCTTCCGTACGACAGTCTTACGCTCTAACCACTTAGCTATCCGGACACAAGGGTAAAGATAAATATAGAATATAGAAACTCCTACAAAAGATAAGAATGTGTGTTAGAATCGTAAGTGTAAACCTAAGAAGAAATTTAGTATTCAAAATTGTACTCGTGAAAGAACCAAATCTTCTCTTTCGAAACGAAGATCGAAAACCCCACTGTCTGTAAACACCTTTCAGAAAGGGGGGTCAGGTTCGGTCGTAGACCTGAGCTTTATCAGCCCTTCGCTGTCACGTGGTATGCCGTGGTGCATCAGCGAACCCTACACCTACAGCGAACACCAGGCAATCTTCTTTGAGACATATTTCGAGCCACAAGGCAAAGAGCTATCATACCCGAAACCGAGAAAGATTTCAGGCTGGTCTGCAAAATATTTGGATGAGCAGGCATTCTTAGAGGTGTGGTTAGATCAACCCCATAAAGCAGGCGTCTCTACGGAAAGAGCCGTCCATCTGGTTCAATGCATCGCCAAAGCATATGACGTCCATACCTAGGAACTGCTTATTCCCGAGTAGAAGACCAAATTACTGGGGGAATGATGAACTGACCGGCCTTCGATCAGCCTGCTACAGAGCCAGAAGAGCGGCTCAGAGGGCGGTAGGTAGAGTCGATCAGGGGCAGAAAGAGTGCGCCTATAAGGTAGCCCGCAAAATCCTCAAGCTCGCCATCCAGCGAAGCAAGAGGAAAAGTTTTAAGAAGCCCTGCTCAAAAGCGGATGTAAGCCCGTGGGAGAGTGCTTATAGAATCGTGATGGGATGATTCAGAGGCTGTTCATCTCCGCAGATCACGTGTCCCACCCATTGCTGAAAATCATCCAGGTGTTATTCCCCCAGTAAGAGGAGAGCACCGACACATTCCAATCACCTCTGAATGTAACGGCAATTCCACCAGTTACCAGAGACGAGCTGCTAGAGATCTGCGGTAGAATAGGAGACAATAAAGCGCCAGGCCTGGACGGAATTCCGAATAAGGCCCTTAAGCTTGCCGTGAAATTCAGGCCGGACATGTTCGAAGCGTGCATGCCCGAGGGGATCTTTCCAGTGGCATGGAAGCGGCAGAAGTTGGTACTTCTGCTTAGGCCTGGTAAATCTCCAGGTGAACCATCCTCATACCGACCCATATGTTTTATGGGGAAAATGTTAGAGCGGGTAATCTATAATAGATTACTCCCGGTTGTTGAAAGCCAAGGCGGCCTTGCAGATCGGCAGTATGGGTTCCGTGAAGCCAGATCAACCATTCATGCCATCAAATTGGTTACTAGCTTGGCCGAAAATGCAATCCACGGAAAGGATGATGATGTTTTGTCTTACACAAAACCTTGAAAAGGGCGAGTGTTGATTTGGATACAGAATTTATAAAAAATCCTCTCCTACCGAACTTCAGGCTAGATATGTATCTAAAATTTTATTTCTTTCTTTTCGTTTTTATTATTTTCGACAAACATACGTATCTTCCGATACGTCAAATACAACTGGCGAGCTGACCATCTTGCATGACATTTTATAGAAGGTCAGGCTCGTACTTTGATCCTTACATTTACATTTCGAACTTATCACTACTTACATACACATGACTCATGAGTGATAGGAGTCGATGACTACTTCTTATCATTATGCATTTCTTATCCTATCTTATGACAAACAGATGTGAATGTTCATGTTAATGTTCATCTGTTTGTCTTACAGTCGGTCTTATCAGAGGATAATCATTATGCATATGTAACTCTAAAAGGATTACTACTTTATAAAGTACTCGTATTATAGTTTGCTTGTCTTTATACATATTTCCATAACTCAAATCTGAGGACAGATTTTTCACTTAGGTAGGGAGGTTTTACATAATGCATGAACAGTATGCATCTCCTAAACCGCTTGTAAGGTTTTGTTTGCAATACAAAATCTTATTAAAATCAGTTCAATGTCTGTCTGCCTGTCTGTCTGTTCGTCTGTCTGTCTTTCCGTCTGTGACAGGCACTCAGAAACGGCTATACTGATTGACACGAAATTTGGTGAGAAGGTGGGAACTGTGAATGCCCAGATATATAGTGAGTGATATCCTTCCATATTGTGATTAAGGGGGGAGGGGCCCCATACATGCAAAAGCGGGGTGTAATTTTTTTTCACCGAATATAGTCATGTTGGGTATCAAACGAAAGGTCTAAATTAGTACTTATCGATGCCGGTCTTAGTTTTGAAATTTGTTAGAAAAACGGAGAGTGGGAGAGGTGGAAAATGATGATTTCTTTAAAGGACCCATTCTCAGAAACTACCCAACTGAAAAATCTGAAAAAAAATCGCAAAGCTGCCTCTATATGGCTTGTAGGCCTCAAAATACGTTACATTAGTGATTTGATTTAATTTATCATTGTACAATTGATTAATTACCATCTGTCCGTTATTGTTCTGTAATATATAATAATAATAATCGTTGGCGCAACAATCCATGCTGGATCAGGGCCGTGAAGTGTGTTAGAGCACTTCATTCAAGACCGTAACGGTACACTAGGAGGCAATGTGGTCAGCATTGCGCTCGTTCTGTAATATATTGTTGATTTTTTCCTTGATGGTAATGTAATCTTCATGATCGGGGTTTGCCGCGATCCATTTCCAGGCAGTACCTATAAAGTTTAACGATCTTTTGGTTTTTCGCGGTCTTAAGTTTTGAACGAAGTTTCTAATCTGTTGCAACTCATCCGAAAAATATGGGAAAAGGGTATGTCTATGAATGTCCGGGTTGTTGAATATTGGTTCGGTTCGTGTAATGAAGTCGTCGTATTGTCCTATGTCGATGGTATGAATAAGTTTGAAGTTTCCGTTCTGAATTTTTGTTTGTCCAATGTGAAGGGATATTATTTGTGAGTTCGAAAAGTCCAGAATTTGTACGTCTGCGAACTCCGCCATGCTATTAACATAGTATGCTGGTCCCGAGCCCAGGTAAAGGAGGAGGGTTTGAGGCAACGTACTCTGTACTATCCTCAGTAAAACAAAAATAAAAATGCTGAGATCAGGGAAAAAGATAAATAGAGTATAGTTGGAGTTATTCTACTATGCTAAATCCTACCTGATCTCTCTTGGTGACAGGCCCCGCGACAGGTCGACCAAGAAAATGCATAGAATGTCGTTACAAACATGATGATCGGATTAAGTCACAGGCCTCGGAGAAATGCTAGGGCGTCCACCTCAGTCGACGCGGCAGGACGGGCCCCGGTCCTGTCGAGAAATGGGCAAGGGTTCTTGACGCATGGACGGCGTCAGGACGTAAGCAAGTTAGTCCGCACACAACGAACAAAACAAATACGTGTCTGCACGCTAAATGTTGGTACCCTAACTGGAAAGACCGAGGAACTCGCAAGAGCCCTTCGGAAAAGGTGCATTGACATCTGCGCTCTGCAAGAAACCCGATGGTCTGGTTCCAAAAGCTGCGACATTGAACGCGAACGCGGTAAAAATGGCTACAAACTTCTCTATTTTGGTAACCCACACACTCAATATGGTGTTGGCATTGCCATCTCAGAGGGTTTCCGTGATGCCATTAAAGAAGTCGAACGATTCGATGATCGGCTGATGAAGCTCACCATTATATCAGCTGATCGCACTATTCACTTCTTCACCGCGTATGCACCACAGACAGGCCGACCTGATGCTGAGAAAGATGCCTTCTGGCACCTTCTCGATGAAAAGACTTGTCACGTGCCTGCTGACGATTACATAATCATTGCCGGCGACCTTAATGGTCATGTGGGTGAAAAGGCAGACGGTAACAGGTGCCATGGGGGAAAGGGGTTCGGAGCGCGCAACGAAGGTGGCGAGCGTATAATCGATTTTGCGGACACCCATGACCTTGTACTTATGAATACATGGTTCATCAAACGATTGTCTCATCTTCCCACATTTTATAGTGGGAACAATAAAACGCAAATCGACTATATTCTCATAAGACGTCAACATTTTACCACTGTCACTGATTGCAAAGTCGTTCCCTATGAGACCATCGCACCTCAACATCGGCCGTTGATTGCTGTCCTGCGAATTAAGCCACCGATAAAACGGCGTGAGGAACGCACTGGCCCGCGGCGCATTAAATGGTGGCGATTTGGTGAGAAGAACGAAGAAACGGTCTCACTCATACGATTGCCAACCATTACGAATGTGGAAGAATCATGGAACCAAATGAAAGACACGATCCACAAAGCGGCCTTTGCAACCCTCGGGGTCACCAAGCCGGGTAAGCGGTACATCAACCGAGATACTTGGCTTTGGAATGATGATGTTGAAATGAAGGTCCGTGAAAAGAAACGCCTCTACCACAAATTTCTCGACGATAAAACGCCTGCTAATTGGCAAATTTATAAGAATGCCAACCGGGAAGCAAAGAAAGCGGTCGCTGTCACCCGAGCGAACCATTTCAAAAATCTTTTCGATAAACTGGACACTAGGGATGGCGAGAGAGATCTGTACCGACTTGCTAAAAGCCGTGATGAACGCACACAGGATATCGAACACTTCTGTTGTGTTAATGACAAGAACGGTACTTTGCTTACTGATCGTCGAGCCGCGACGGATAGATGGCGAGAATACTTCGAGCAGATTTCAACTGAAGAATTTGCTCATCCTCCACTTCCACAATCATTGCCGACATTTGGAGCAGTTCCCCCAGTCAGCGCAACTGAAGTCGAGGAGGCAATAAAACAAATGAAATCGGGGAAAGCAACAGGACCTGACGACATCGCATCTGAGCTCTGGAAAGCAAAGAGCTGGGACCCAACACCGTGGCTGAGTGAATTCTTTAACCGGGTTATTCAGGAAGGAAGAACACCATCTGACTGGCAAGAAAGTACCACTGTTCCAATATGGAAAAAGAAAGGTAGTCCAGCAGAATGTTCAAATTACCGTCCGATCCGGTTACTTTCCCATACCATGAAGATTTTTGAACGCATTCTTGACAACCGTATTCGCGAAATCGTTGAAATAACCGTGAATCAAGCCGGATTTGTCAAGAACTGCGGAACTACTGACGCAATACACGCTGCGCGGTTACTCATGGAGAAACACCGTGAGAAGCATCGCACTCTTTACATTGCCTTTCTGGATCTAGAGAAAGCGTTTGACCGTGTGCCACACGAACTCATCTGGTATGCTTTACGACAACACTTCGTGCCAGAAGAACTCGTGCGCTGGGTTCAATTGCTCTACCACGATCCGAAAAGTAAAGTTCGAAGTATGGCGGGTGTATCAAAACCGCTTCGTGTCTCTGTTGGAGTTCATCAAGGAAGTGCCCTCTCACCCTCTCCTCTTTGTCCTTGGTATGGACACCGTCACACGGGATATCCAACGTCCAGCGCCCTACACACTGCTTTATGCAGATGATGTTTTCCTAGCATCTGATAGCAAAAATGATCTCGAGCAACTTGTTCAAAAATGGAATGATCGCCTCATGCAACACGGTCTCAGATTGAATTTAAACAAAACTGAATTTTTGACGACCGATCCCCATGAAACAGGCACAATCACTGTCAGCGGCAGTGATCTGCCCAGAACTGAGCGATTTAAATACCTCGGGTCAACGCTATCAGCCAATGGAGAGCTGCGTTATGAAATTGCTTCACGCATTAACGCAACCTGGATGAAGTGGCGTTCCGCAACTGGTGTCCTTTGTGATCGACGTATCAACGAACGTTTCAAATCTAAAATTTACCGCAATGTTGTCCGTCCAGTCGCTCTCTATGGTTCTGAGTGTTGGCCGACTATAAAAGACAATGAACGGCGTCTCGCGGTAATGGAGACGAAGATGCTACGTTGGACTAGTGGCGTCACACGTTTAGATCACATTCGAAATGAGGATATCCGTGATCGTTATGGGGTTGCACCGATCGTGGAAAAGTTGCGAGAGAGGCGTCTTCGATGGTATGGTCACGCAATTCGTGCAAACGAGAATTCACTTGCAAAGATTGGTCTGAACATCGAAGTCGATGGTAAACGACCAAAAGGCAGAACTAAGCAACGGTGGCTTGATACGCTGGATGGGGATTTGAAAGCCTCGAGATTACACCCAGATCAGGCATTCGATAGAGCCAAATGGCGTAGCCGATCACGACGAGCCGACCCCGCTTGTGAACGGAACAAAGGCTGAAGAAAAAGAAGAAGAAGAAAAAGAAGAAGAATTTGTACGTCTGCGTATGCTTTGTCTGTTAGGAATGTTCTGAAATGATAGGTTAATTTTTTATCTAACTTTTCTGGACTATTTTTCCTGAATTTGTAACGATTGTGGTGTGGTTATTTTCTCTTACAATTTCCTGTTTATCTCTGCTAGGTAATTTGGATCGTTTTCTTTTGTTTTGTCTTACGTAGACAATGTCCCCAATTTCGTAGTCTTTCATTGGTAGCCTTGTCTTGTTATGGTGTCCCATGTCAATGTACTGTTTTCGTTTCAGTTTTTAAGGTTTTGTGTAAAACAAAACCTTATTAAAATCGATTCAATGTCTGTCTGTCTGTCTGTCACACGCATTTTTCTCCAAAACGGCTAAACCGATCCAAACGAAATTTGGTGGACAGATGGGAACTATGAAATCCCACGCATACAGCGAGTGGCATAAATCTAGGTGGAATTTAAAGGGGGGCTCCCCATACATGCAAAAGGGGGATTCGAAAATTTTTTTCACCAGATATAGTTGTGTAGGGTATTAAATGAAAGGTCTCGATTTGTACTTTCCGAAACTGACATTAGTTTTGGCATAAATTGCAAAGCGCGCGAGTAAGGACACAAAATGTACGCATTTGAAGTGGGACAGGACTCATTTTCGGAAACTACCCAACCTAAAAATCCGAAAAAAATCAGGGTGGTACGCCTAGATAAAATCTAGGCCTCAAAATATGTCCCATTCCGATATCTGCTCAAATAAACTTACTATTATAATAGTATATTATCAATTTTTAGAAATTGACTTAAAAGCTCCCCTTAAGTTCATCCTAGGAGTACCGACATAGAGAACAGTCTCGTGCATACACATGCTAAGTTCCATGAAAATCCAACTATTAGTGTCAAAGTTATAGAAGTTCAAACTTATCAATTTCGTGCTAAATAACAGCATTCTAAGCCATACAAATAAGATGCTGACGTCATAATTAACGAGAATAATTGAAATTCGAGTGAAATATTAAAATTCCATTCAAGAAGAATCTAATTCTCCCTAGCCCTTTTTAAGGTTTTGTGTAAACACAAAACCTTATTAAAATCGGTTTACCGTGTGTCTGTCTGTCTGTCTGTCCGTCTGTCTGTCTGGCTGTCTGTCTGTCTGTCTGTCTGTCCGTCACACGCATTTTTCTCGGAGACGGTTATAGCCATTGACACCAAATTTAGCAGAAAGGTGGGAACTATGAACGCTCACACATACAGTGAGTTACATCCTTTTACGTTGAATTTAAGGGGGGGTCCCCATACATGCAAAAGGGGGTGTAAAATATTTTTTCAACGAATATAGTCATGTGGGGTATCAAATTAAAGGTCTCGATTAGTACTTTTCGAAGCCGGTCTTACTTTTGATATTTCTTGGAAATGTGGGGAGTGCGGGGGGTTGAAAGTGATCATTTCTTTAAGGGGGCCATTCTCAGAAACTACCAAACCGAAAAATCTGAAAAAAATCAGAAGGCTGCCACTATATGGTGCCTTGGCTCCGAAATACCTTTCGTAGCGATATCTGTTCAAACAAAGTTAATAATAGTTAATAGTTAAGAGTTAAGTTAACAGTATATTACTATAATTTTTTGTAATTGGCTGGAAACCCCCCTTAGATTCATCCTAGCGGCACGAAATTATGTAGTGATGTAGGCTATAATGTAGAGCATGATCATACCAAGTTTGATGGAAATCGCACTATTACTAACAAATTTATAATACGTCGAAGTTGTTGCTTCTTTGAAAATTGAAGACTATCAATGTCAATATCACCCGAAAGTGGACATATGCTTATATTACGTGCTACGTACTAAGAAATACACAAAACCTTTCGTACCTGAAGCGTCCAGCTTCCGGTTTCCCGACTTGTTTATATTTGATGTTGGTTAAATTGTTGGCATTTGCTAATAATATTAAACTGAGAGCGTGAAGCGTATGAAGTTGACCATTATCAACACAGGGCTTTCCATCAAAAGATTTATTTAAATTGCTTTCTAGAAAATAGAGGACAATGGAATTTTTAACTATATTACACGGAGCTGTCGTGCACTCGTGGCTCCTCACATCTTTTTCTTTTTCTTCGGCCTTCGGTTCACAAGCGGGGTCGGCTCGTGGTGATCTTTTTCGTCATTTCATTTTAACAAATGCCTGATCAAGATGTAATCGCGAGACCTTTAAATCCCTATCCAGCGTATCAAGCCACCATTGTTTTGCCCGGCTTTTTGGTTGTTTCCCATTGCTTTCGATGTTCTGACCACTACTAGTTGTTGAATTCTCGTTAGCGTGAGATACGTGACCACACCATCGAAAACGCCTCTCTTGCAGTTTTTCCACAATCGATGCAAACCCATATCGATGGGGGATATTCTCACTTCAGACGTAATCAAAACGTGTCACGCCACCAGTGCAATGCAACATCTTCGTCCCCATTACCGCAAGATGCCGTTCATTGTCCTTTATAGTCGGCCAACACTTAGAACTATAGAGAGCCGGCAGACGGACGACATTGCAGTAAATTTTAGATTTGGGACGTGCGCTGATACGTCGATCACAAAGAACACCAGTTGGGGAATGCCACTTCATCCAGGTTGTATTAATGCGTGAAACAATTTCATTACACAGTTCTCCATTGGCTGATAGCATTGACTCGAGATATTTAAATCGCTGAGTTCTGGCAATGGCAGTAACCTGCCCTTCGAGATATTTAAATCGCTCTGTTCTGGCAATGGCAGTAACCTGCCCAGAACTGAGCGATTTCAATATCTCGGGACAATGCTATAAGCCAATGGAAAACTACGGTATGGTCCTCACATAGGGAAGCACAAAATCTTTTATACCTGAAGCGTCAAGCTTCCGGTTTCCCGACTTGTTGTATGTTAGTAAGTCGTAAGTTCTCAAGTTCTTCCGGGTTGACGTTCGGTACATGTCCCATGTTAGATTATATTCATTTACAGCCTTTGCAGTAGTTCATCAAATGTACGTGGGGGTCCGTCTCTTCTCAGACACCTCATTATTTCGATGAGAGTCGAATGGACGCGTTCTACTTGCCCATTGACCTTTCTTTGGTAAGGTGGTGTCTTGTAAATTTTGATATGGAGTTCTTCTTCCATCAAGGCTGTCAGAGAGCCTGACCTGAGTGCCCCTTCGTTGTCGATCACAACGTTCTCGGGAACACAGAAGAAGAATAGTACATCCAATAGAGGGTTCTTGAGGTCTTCAACGGATTTTGAGCTGACGGGTTTAGCGACTGCGTACTTGGTGAACTTGTCTACGGCGGTGAGTACTCTATGTTTCTCGGTTGACAATAGATCCAGATGAATAGTGTGTCCAGGATAGGTGGGAATAGGTGTAGCATTTATGAAAGTTTTAATGGGGCGCCGGTCATATTTACTCTCTTTGCAGGTGACGCATCTCTGAACTATCCGCTTAATTTTTGCAGACATCTTAGGAAAATAGAAATTGCGTAGTAGTTGTTTTCTGTTTTCGTCGGCATTCCGGTGAGTTCAACGTTGCCGGGTATGTCTTCTACCAATGTTTGTGTGAACCTTATTCGGTAATCACGGAAGTGGGTTGGGTAGAATTCTTGTATTTTTTCCATGATCTCTTCATATGTTAGTAACCCATTGATGGTATGAGGGTTTAAATATCTTTTAAAGACATTTATGAGATCCGTTTCGGTATACTCAGGTTTGGTTACCACATGCCTGGTGTATTTATCAAAAGAGTGTAAAATTTGGTAACTATCTTCATTTCCAACTTTTAGTAGTAGTTGATTCCGAAAGGCATTTACGGAATTTTCTACGCATGGAATAAGATTTTGACGTAAGCTATCATCACTATGTTCTGTAGGGGTCATAGAGTTTACCTCGGTGGGTTGAGGTGGTCTGGAAAGTGATTCCGCGACGACGTTTGCCTTGCCTGGTTTGTATTTGAGCTCATAATTGTACTCCTCTAAGATTGATTTCTATCTTTCCATTTTGATGTTTGATTTTTTCTTGCTCAGGGCGTATGTTAAAGGCTGATGGTCAGTGAATATTTTCACTTTCCGAGATCTATAGAGATAGCTGCGCAATGCATTCAAAGACCAAATTATGGCCCACATCTCCTTCTCGTTGGCTGTATAGTTTTCCTCGGTTTTTGTGAGGGTTCGTGAAAGAAAGGCAATAGGTTCATTCCTTTGGCAGCACAGCGCCGATAGCGTACCCTGACGCACCTGTTGTTAGCTCGAATTCGTTTTTGAAGTTCGGATGGGCTAATATCACCTCTTTCGATACAAGCAATTGATTGATTTTATTGAATGCATTCAGACATTCCGTTGTCGTTGGCGAGTTCGTCGTTGTATTATCCGTCCAGTCCGAGACTCACTCTCAAGACCATTCGACATCAATAACAGTCTACGACAAGGGGATGCCCTATCATGCGTCCTCTATAACCTGGCCCTCCAGAAAGTGCCCAATGCTGACAATATCGACATTATGGGAAGAACCACCCGCGATGTACAAACTGCCTTCATCCAGATCGAGAAGGCGACAATGGGGGCAAGATCTCGGGCTGCACATCAATGAAGGCAAGACAAAATATATGGTGGCAACGTCAGCACTGAAGACGAATCAACCAACAATATCAAACCGCACTGGTCAAACACGAAGAAGAATAAGGATAGGAGAATACAACTTTGAGACCGTTGACAATTTCTCCTATTTAGGGTCGAAAATCACAACCGATAACAGCTACCATGACGACGCACGTTTGTTGTCAGCCAACAGAGCCCATTTCAGCTTACAAAGACTGTTTCGCTCGCGACGTCTCATCATAGGGTCAAAGCTCTTACTGTACAAGACAATGATCTTGCCAGTCCTCATGTATTCCTCGGAAACTTAGGTTCTTAGCAAGAAAAATAGCGAACTCGTGGCCGCGTTCGAGAGAAGAATGCTCCGAACAATTTTTGGCCCCCTACATGAGGATGGACGATTCCGTAGCCTACATAATGACGAAATCTATGAGCGATACCATGACCGTCCGGTTGTGGATAAAATCCGGCTCAATAGGTTACGGTGGGCGGGTCACTTAATCCGTATGGATGAGGATGATCCGGATACCGGTTGTTGCGCCGTTGCTGATTCAGACATTCCTCATTGAGCTCGATAAGTTTATTTTTGAAGTAGTGTTTGGGCACATGTCCATCTACCCCTCGGGAATGGATGTCAGGGATAATCGCGTATAAGACGCCGATAATACCCTGTCATACCCAAGAATGAATGGAGTTTTTTGAGGTTTCTGGGTGGTGGAAGGTCAATTATCGCTTGCACTTTCTTCGGATTCGTCCTAATTCCGTCTTCAGTCACTACGTAACCCAAAAATTCGATTTCCCCTTGTCAGGAATTCGGATTTATCCAGTTGTATTTTCATGTTTGCAGCATCTAGGGTTTTGAACACATGAGCGAAGTTTTCAAAATGCTCTTTTTCGTCCTTCCCGAAGATGACAATGTCATCTATGTAGACGTAACAGCGTTTGCCAATGTGCTCGCGAAGGATGTCATCCAAAGCCCTCTGGAAGATTGATGGAGCATTTTTCAGTACAAAGGGTAAGCGAGTGAACTCAAATTTTCCGTTGTTCACCGAATTCGCAGTCTTTTCTATGTCAGATTCCTTTAATGGAATCTGATGAAATCCACTCTTGAGATCTATGATGGAAAACCACTCGTTTCTACCAAGGTTGGCAAGAACTTCGTTGATCTCAGGTATTGGATACCTGTCCGGAGTGTAGTTAATCACGAGACGGTACTTCTTTTCCCCTGAAGCATCCAATTTCTTTGGGACAACCCATACAGGGGAGTTATGATATATGGGAATCTAGACGGCCTAATGATTCCATCCTTGAGCAGCTGATTCAATTGTTTTTCTACTTCTTCCTTCAGCGCTATCGGGTATGGATATGATTTGGTGTAAATAGGATCATTGGTCGTGGTCCTAATTTCTCCTTTAACTCTAGAATTTTATTTCTTTATTTTCGTTTTTTATTATTTTCGACACGTATCTTCCGATACGTCAAATACAACTGGCGAGCGGACCATCTTACATCACATTTTATAGAAGGTCTGGCTCGTACTTTGATCCTTACATTTACATCTCGAACTTATCACTACTTACATACACATGACTCATGAGTGGTAGGAGTCGATGACTACTTCTTATCACTATGCATTTCTTATCCTATTTTATAACAAACAGATGTGAAACTTCTTATCACTATGCATTCTTATCACTATGCATTTCTTATCCTATTTTATGACAAACAGATGTGAATGTTCATTTGTTTGTCTTACAGTTATGCATTTCTTATCCTATTTTTATGACAAACAGATGTGAATGTTCATTTGTTTGTCTTACAGTTATGCATTTGTAACTCCCCCCTCCTTAAGTTTTTTCGTCCCCGAAAAATTTAGAAAGTCGAATTTTTAATAGGATTATCCATAGGTGGAAAAACAACTCGTTTAAATGAATCTGGGGTAGGAGTTCTTTTAAAAGCTGTGGGCTGATATTCAACGCTAGACCCGGTCTTAACTATAATTTTCGTTTTATTCTTTTGACATTTTACATACATGTAGCAGAAGGTTATTATGCATATTGTAATTATAATCGTAATTGTGGAAAAATTGAGTCGGGAGTTAATTTGGTTTTGTAACTTAATTTCCTTAATTTCATTAATATGTTCGACTATTTGTTTTTTCGAATCTATCTCTACAAATTGGATTTCAGTCGTCATATTATTATTTTGAATGTGAATCATGAAATTTTTATAATGAGGAATTCCTTCAAACTTAAAATCACTAATCTCTACAGTACAATTAAAAAATTTGATTACTTTACTTCCTAAAATGTTTTCTTTGTATCTATTGTTACAGTTATGATAAATTTTCGTAGCTTGTAAATTTTGGGTTATTATCATGTTTTCATTAATTGATTCTATAAGTCTGTTAGAGCTTTTTACGGAACTGCACGTTCCATTCACATTTTTCAATATACTTAAAATACAGTCATCTTTGACATCTACTTGGTTTAATAAGGCAATTATTATGAATAGTGAAATATTTATACTTTAGTCTTTTTCCTAAATTTTCCTTTATTGTATGTTCGTTTTTCTTTTTTATTTTGAACTAAAATTCTCCTATCATTTTCCCTCAAAGTGTTACCAACTCTACGATATTTTCTACCAAGCTTTTTATTTTTATCTTTAACATACCTTTCGTCAATTTCGACGTCTTTTGTATTTTCCTTGTTATTTCTGTACTCTACCCATTTACTTTTGTTCACTTTATTCTTTGTTTCTTTTTCATCTTGTAGGTGTAAGTCAATTGGTCTTTGTCCTGTAGTACTATGAAGGGTATGATTATAATGTTTGAGTGCTTCAACAACTTCATCGATATTCTCTTTGTCTTCTTTTATTCTCAAAATTCAAATATGTTCGTTCATTGTCCCATGAAATCGTTCTATGTCTGCTAAACCTGTCTTTGAACTAACGATATGCACTTTTACTTTTTCTTTAGTTAAAAAATTCTTAAAGCATTCGGCTGTAAGACATGCGTCTTGGTCAACAATGAGCTTTTTTGGTTTCCCCATTATATTTATTACTTGGAACATCGCTTCCTTCGCTGATAACCATGATCTGTCTTTAATTTTAATAAGAGTAGCGTATTTGCTGAATCTGTCAATACATGATACATAGTTAACACCCGTAGTAGGCATCCAAATGTCCATACTAAAAATTTCTCTCGGTCCATTACATGTTTCTGTTTCTTTAAATGGCAGTTTAACTGGATTTCGTTCATACTTAGCCAGTTTACAAGTTTCGCATTGGTTTATAGTTTCAGTGATCAGATGTTCTAAATTCGGTATGTAAAACTTTCTTTTCATCGTTTGGTAAACACAACTGATTCCGCGGTGATTATTCTTCAAGTGCTCTTTTAAAATTTTTTCCTGCATCTCGGCTCTTGATCTTACATCTTCTAATAAAGTATTGCATTTTAATAATTTTACTTTCAAATCTTGATTAATAAATGTTAAATACGTATTCTGAAACATATTCCAGTCGTCTATATTATCAATTTTCACTCCTATGATACTTTCACTATGAATCTTCCTGAGTATCTCTTTACTTTTTTCTTCAGTTAATTTATCTTTCACTACCCACGTATGTCGTTTTTTGGTATTAAATAGTTTTTCAAATATGTGAGTTCCTATTCTTCCCCTTTTTATAATCCATTGTGTCCCATATATATTAATAGGTTTTTCTGAGATTTCTATGTAGTTTCTATTGTCTTCATCGGCACTATGTTGAGTGGCTAAACTTTCATTTTCATCTTGTTGTTCCTGTTGTTCTACATGCATATTAGTTTCTTTAATTCTAGATAAAGCATCTGCGACATGATTTTCCTTCCCTTCAAGATATTCTACTTTATAGTCAAATTCGGATAGTCTAACTTTCCATCGGACAAATTTACTATTTGATTCGTCTAGACTATTGATCCATTGAAGCGGACGATGATCACTTTTTATTGTGAATCTTCTTCCATATAAATATGGCCGGAAATATTTTGTTGCCCATACAATCGCCAAGAATTCTTTCTCAATTACACTATAGTTGGTTTCATGCTGATTTAGAGTTCGGCTGGCAAAGCAAATTGGATGACCTTGTTGAGCTAAAACTGCTCCTATGGCGTAATTACTAGCATCAGTAGTTAATGTGAATTCTTTTGAAAAGTCTGGATATTTTAGAATCGGATCATTTACCAATAAAGTTTTAAATTTGTTATATGCACTGATAAACTCGATATCTGTAAAATTTATTTTATTTCCCTTTTTCAAGTATTTGGTCATTGGTTTTGCGATTTTTGCAAAATCCTGGATGAACTTCCTATAATAGCCTACTAAGCCTAAAAACGATTTTATTTCCCTTTCAGTTTTTGGTAGAGGGTACTTTTGAATTGCTTCAATCTTTTTCGGATTTGGTTTAATGCCGTCTGTTGTAATAATATGCCCTAGGTACTCCGTTTCTCTCTTCATAAATTCACATTTGTCAAGTGATAATTTCAAATTGGCTTTTCTCAGAGTTTCGAATATTTTGTTAAGTGCAACTAAGTGTTCTTCCAATGATGTGCTGAATATAATTATGTCGTCGAGATAAACGAAACATAATTTACCTATATATTCTTTTAATACGTTATTCATTAATCGTTGAAAAGTTGCAGGTGCATTTTTCAACCCAAATGGCATCCTTAAGAATTCATAGTGACCGCTAGAAGTAGAGAAAGCAGTTTTCTCTATATCCTTTTCTTCTATTTCGATTTGGTGAAACCCTTTCGCCAAATCCAATGTCGTGAAATATTGACATCTTCCCAATTTATCCAATATATCCTCGATATTAGGTATAGGATATTTATCCTCTATTGTTTCATTATTAATCTTGCGGTAGTCTATTACTACTCGCCATTTTTCCTTACCACTTGCATCCATTTTCTTGGGTACAGCCCAAACTGGTGCATTGTATGGTGATTCGGAATGCCTAATTATGCCTGATTCTAGATATTCTTCAATTGTTTTGTCTATTACCTCTTTATGTTTTCCTGTAGTGCGATATACCCGTGTATATATTGGTTCATTTGTTTTAGTACGAATATGGTGTTTAATATGATGAGTGAAGCTCAAATTGTCAGTTTCCTCATTAAGCATTAGGTCGTTATATTTACCTAATATTTTCCCTAAGCTGTCTTTTTCTTCCCTATTCAAGTGGTCTAATCTAAATCTGTCAACTTTTTCCTCAACTAAATTACATATTTCCTCTATTTCTAATTGTGACGGTTCGGATAATTCCCTACCAGGTATTATTAATTTATGGAGTCTACCATTGAAGGTGATTTCTTGTGTTTCATAATTAATATTTGTTTTAAGTTTCTCTAATATGTCTGAACCCAATAATATATCAAATGTATCCGAAAAATTATGTACGAAAAATGAAAATTTTTCCTTTGAATTGAATTCTTCGAATGCATCCCTAGTTATAATTGTGTCTAAAACGGTCCCACCGTTCATTGTATTAATTATCCTTTTGTCAACTTTAATGTATCCTCTTGGGTCTGTTATTTTAGTATTAGTGAATGATATTGTAGAACCTGTGTCTATCATGGCTTTTATGTTCCTCAATGGGTGATACAGCTCTATGTAAGGTAATCTAATCTTGAGGCTGTTAGCCGAAAATTTTGCTCACTGATCATGTTAGTATCCATGGGAGTGTGTTCCCTTCTGGTTTGAACGCTATTATTACTCTAATTGTAAGGGTTTTGAAATGTATTATGATTTCCCCAATTTCTATTTTGCCCCGAATTTTGTACAGTTGGTGCAGAGTTTTGTCTGTTTTGTCCCCAATTCTCTGGTTTGTGTAGAATTTTGCCTGTTCTGTCTTGAATTTTGTCCCCAAATCCGATTTTGTTGTGAAAAATTTTGTCTAGATATTCCTGAATTATTACCCCAGGTATGGTTTTGTTGTGTATGATTTTGTCTATTTTCATGACTCTGGTTTTGTTGAGTATAATTTGAACTTCGGTATTGATTCCTAAAATTGTTTTGCCTAAAATTTTCATTCTTGTGTCTATTATAAAAATTGTTTCTACGTTCAGCGGTATAGTTTTGTCTCGTGTCTTCATCATTATCCCAATAATTCTCTTCTTTCATTTCATGTATCAAATCCTCTAAGGTTTTAGGTTTGATTGATTTTAATACTCCAATGATACTGCTATCCTGTTTTTGGATTGCTATTTTAATTACTTTCGCTTCATAGTGTTTTTTTGTTTCGTCTTGCCTAGTTGTTTCTCTGATGTCTATCATAAGTTTGATTTCATTTAATTTATCTCTAAGGATATCGAAGTATTCAGATGTCTTTCTAACATTTATTAATTTAATATCATCTAACATGGTATCATACGATTTGCCATTGTCTAGTTCTTTTTCCGCTTTTTGTTTAATTACGTCCCATCTTAACGATGAATCGTAGCGAATTCGCAAAATATTAATTTTATGTAACATTGTTATTAAAACTGGAGCTTGTTCCACAGTTGGAAGAAATTGTGCCAAATAGCTTATTTGATCGCCCTTGTCTCTAAACTCATAATATTCCTTACTTGTAGTGACCGTCGGGAGTTGGTCAATTAATCCTCGAATTGCTGATCTTATTGATGATAGATCCACGGTGGTGTTTGAATTTGTAGCCATTTCGTTTCTGTGTTCGCTTTCTTCGTTTGATTCCTGCTTTTTTGTGCTGTTGGTGTATTCCTCTGCGTTGAAATTTAATCTGCTCCTCTGGATGATCTCAGATGTCCACATTTATTTCCTGTTTTTCACTATAACCATTTAATAAACAGTGGTTTACTGTTTCGAATTTCTACTTCAAGTAGAACGCGGTGACTATTTGACAAACAGTAGTCTACTGTTTCACAAAATTTTCAAGTTTCACGAAATAACTTTAAGGAAAATCTGTGTCCTGAGTATGTATTTGTGTCGAATTTTAATATAACTTTAAAATGTCCACTTATTACGTATAAGCTACTGAGTTGCAGTTAAAGTGATATACGTTCACTTTACTCAGTCATTTAAGGACGAACCACTGCCCTTTTATTTAATAAAAAGTTTTTTTTTTGATGTACACTCACTTTATTAAAACTTTGTTATTAAAACTTGTGAAAATTATTTTAACAAATTCACTTTTGGGTAGCAATCCTACCGACTGCGCCAATTTTATTTCTTTATTTTCGTTTTTTATTATTTTCGACACGTATCTTCCGATACGTCAAATACAACTGGCGAGCGGACCATCTTACATCACATTTTATAGAAGGTCTGGCTCGTACTTTGATCCTTACATTTACATCTCGAACTTATCACTACTTACATACACATGACTCATGAGTGGTAGGAGTCGATGACTACTTCTTATCACTATGCATTTCTTATCCTATTTTATAACAAACAGATGTGAAACTTCTTATCACTATGCATTCTTATCACTATGCATTTCTTATCCTATTTTATGACAAACAGATGTGAATGTTCATTTGTTTGTCTTACAGTTATGCATTTGTAACTCTAGTAGTGAAAGTGAGTTTCTCGTCGGGATCGGAGAATAGATTAGGGCACTTATTAATAATTTTGAGTAACTGCTCAGATTGTTCGGTCGTCATGTTGGAGGCTCGTAATTCAATGTTGGATATGGATGTTTGGGTAGATAGTCATAGAACTTGCCTTGGTATGGATTACTGCATGCATTTGCTGCGGTGTATCGTTTCCGACGATTCCATCAAATGTTATGAGGGTTGGTAGTATAAAGAACTTTTGTAATTTTGTGGATGGGCCGAATGGTTGAATATTAGCGTGAGCGTAATCTTTACATTACCGCCGACTGAATTTGCAAAAAAAATATTGTCATTGGGAATAGGGTTTCGTATATGTTTGGGCTGGACGTAATTCTTATTGGAACCGATATCGATTAGGAATTTTAAAGTCTCTCCGCACTTTGTAATATATTCGAAATAAGGGAGCGAAGAGCGTTTTAGCCTAAAAAATAAACGTCGTCAAGGTATTCGTTATTGTCTGTGTTGTGGCTGTCATGTTCGTCGGGGTATTCCGCTAGGTTCTGGTCGTAGTTCTCGTCCTCCTTCTCAATGGTGTTATTATATTCTTCGGTACTTATGTCGTTATTGTTTTCCTGAATGTCTTCGTTTTGTTCAACTAGCTCGGTATGATAGGTGCGTTGTAGTTTATTTGGAAGGTGTACTCTATGAGATAGTTGGCGTTTATGGTCAATGGGTTGCATATCTCTCGGTCGATTCTGATAGTTTATGGCCATTGATCGGATTGAGCGATCGAGTCCATAGATACGGGTTTAGATGCCGGTCTTGGTGGAACAGGATGGGGATTGTAGTTTGGTGGTGGACGTTGATTGTTGTTTGTCCATCTATAAGGTTGAGTTCTTTGAGGGTTGTGTAGTAACTCGCGGTAGAATTGTTTTCTTGGAGCAGGAATAGGGGCCGGCGAAGGCACATTAGTCCTCCTGGGAGGTACTGGAGGTGGCGCCTTTGTTTGGGGCATTCGCACGCCTTGTGAGCTATTCGCATGATGTGCGCGATAATCTATGTTCTGCAACTTCAGGCACAAGCGTAGTGCCTGCGCCAAATCAGCCGGTTCGCGTATACTCAACAATCTGGGCAATTCATACATCCTAATTTGTTTAGTATTAGGGACAGATGATGGTAAACGACCTGATAGAACTCTGGGGTGGTGTTGGTGTTGGTGGTGGTGTACCAAAGTTGTCATTTGGTATTCTAGGGTTCCTAGGTCACACTTGTCAGCGTAATGAAATGTTAAGCGTTTAGATATCTTCTCCCAATTTAGGGGAGTGTTGTAAGATTCTAATGCCACATCAGCGTGACCTTATTGTTCCTTATTACCGAGAGTATTCCATAATACTTAGGAGTACCTCGTAAGTGCCCGTAGATCTTAAGGATACGGTCCGAACTTTTTTTCATGAGGAAAATTCACGGGCTTCGCCAGAAAAGACAAGTAAACTTTTCACTACTTTAGGGATTCTGTCCATATCGGACAGATCCTGATTGTCCCCAGCGTTAATTTGAACATCAACGTCGTTATTGATCTTCGATGCGGGATTCATGATGGATTGGAAAATATGTCCTCCCTGAATTTTTATCGTTTCAGTCACTATACCGGCTATTAGATTTATTAACCCCGCATGGTCTAATACTTGCGGGTTTCCACCTTCATTTGGCGGTGGATTTTCTTCGGCAGGGCCCGCATTATCTAACCTGAGTCTAGGTGGCCTCAGTAAGTTATTTGGGTTTGACATTTTAGTTACGGAAGGGAAAAAAAGGAATGTACTGAGAAGCAAAAGATTATACACAGAACAGAAAAAATTATCAAAATTCGTTCTGGCAATCTGATTTTACTAAAAAAAAAATGACAGGACCAAATTCAGAATATGCCAGTAAAGAATTAACGACACTTGTTATTCACCACTAGACAAAACATTTGAGAAGAAAATTTTTAAAACTTGTTCACTTCCTTGACTCTTTTTAATGCATTTGTGTGTACACAGTGTATTTTTAGTATTAATGGAAATTCTGCGAGTTCTGAACGGTATAAACTTGTTTTTGGTTATATTTCGATCAATTTAATCGATGCACAATTTAATATGTATTTGAATTCAGTATTCGCAAAATTTTTACAAGAATTATACAGAGAGATTGGACTTACAGTAATATTATGATTAACACAGCCATTCTCCTGGTTCTCCTTGTTGAAGGTTGACAATTTCTCAGTCTCAAGAAGCGACTTAATGAGCAATTGGAGACTTGTGCTCAGCCAGTATCCTTTTTGTCGCGTTATATTTTTCGTGTATTATGCGCGGTGCAGCGAATGACGGGTCCCTGCTCGGGCGCCAATTAACAACACGTTCTGTTTAAATGTTAAAAATAATATATTTTTCTTTTGGGCATGTGTGTCTCTTTTCGAATTCGGATTACGACTGACTTTTTTAATTGACAATAATATTTAATGTTAATTCTATAGCTGTTTGATTACTGCAGCTGACTCTGCAACTTGCATCTAGTTGCGCCATCGTGTGAACGGAAGTTGACCGGGTGAAATGCGAGTACAGGTGTTAACTTATATATATGTATATGTAAATAAGATGTAAGTAAAGTATAAATAAAGAAAATTTATTTGTAATTACAACCGTTGTGAAGAAAATACATTGACTTAATAATTTAAAACTCTATTTTTTTTAAAGACAAATATAAGACATTTACGTCAATACGTATGTAATTCGACGCCACACTTAAAAGAGGGTGCATAACATAGCGAAGCTCACGTCGCAACGATGCGCACTTTTTGAAATCTCACAACGAAATGAAGTTGGAGGACCGTTTGCTGCATGGGTGGCAAACGAACCGTAACTTGGTTATCAACTTGGTCGCGCGTCTGTGACCGCTGTGAAGCAATACACAAGTCTGATGCGCAATGGGGCACGCAAAAAAGCTCGGCAAATTGAACTTTTGTGATGCGTGACACGTCATTTGCAATATGGTGGTGCTTTTCATCTTCGAGTCACAGTAGATCTACTATAGGCATTGGTAAGAGAGAGATCGGTGAGCTTTTGCTTTTCTGGTACTACTGCCGTGCTCACCCATATAGCAAAAAGTTGTTTCACGTATTCACTTATCCATAAGAAAAAATTGCCGATCTCACCAATAAATTGGCAAGTCCGGGCGGTATGTCAAACACAGCTGATTGGATTTTCGTTACATCTCGCTCATGCTCAAGGGCAAAACAATTTGAAATCGTGCGTACTCGCACTGATTTTCCCCTTGAGGAGCAAGGGGGAGTGTGGTAGCTGTCTAGTATCTAACTGTGCTTCGAGTTATTGTTGGATTCGGTTTGAGAAGTGCGGAAGGGACTATTTGCGTAGCATGTGCTAATTGTGAATGTCACCTGCATTAGTCCCATCGCTTCTGTCCATAAAAATTGAATTTAAGTTGGAGGTATGTGCGTAATTGTGTTTCCATCCTAGGCACCTGATGGAGATTAGGCATCTTAGTTGGCAACTATCCAGGCTACAACGTCAAGAAGAAGAAGTGGGGAAAATCCCTAGTTTTATCGCTGAGTGGATGTGTATTCGGCTGATCAAATTGATATGTATGTCATAAGTGGTTTTTCAAGCAAACGTGGAGGAAGCCATGTGTTCCGAAGTGACGCCAATTATAGAGGTTGTTTGCGAAGGTTATCCTGTAGATTTCGTTACTAAGTTTGCCGACTTCCGGAAACTGGGACGTGTAAGGAATTTAGTTTATTTTGGATGGGTCTGAATATATTTTATAATATGGCATGTGCCCCGTCTTAAGTTCACAGATGTAACGCTACGAGTAGCCGGCGAAGAGATGGTTGCTCATAGGGCGGTCCTGTCGGCTGCAAGTCCTGTTTTCAATGCAATGTTCGATGGTCAGTAATTATGCACTTTTGCTATCAGCAATTATCGAAAGATGCATGTGTGTGTACTTCTAACCTATTTTATTGATATCTAGATGCCTTCGCGGAAACCAAAAAGGAGGTCGTGGATTTGCATCATGAAACAACTCCAAAAGTGATGGCTGCGATTCTGGATTATGTGTACTCTGGAAAATTAAAAATGAATGTGGAATACTTCACCCTGTTCTTACGGAATGCTGACTATTTTGGTCTGGAGGGTCTGAAGAATGAACTTCCAAAGGCGCTATCCACCCGTCTCAATGCAAATAATTGCATTTCAACGTTAGTGTTGGCAGGTATGTGTGCTTTAGCCAAATAAATTCGTAAATTTCTCGTGTGTTCGGTGCGCGCGTTAGTTTAACAGTACATACCACGCTCTCACGTGTTCAGTCAATGTGAGGCAAACACAGACTTAAGTGCATGCTTAATATTCTTGTGTCCGGATAGCTGAGTGGTCAGAGCACAAGACTGTCATACGGAAGGTCATGGTTCAAATCTCGTTGGTGGCAGTGGGGTTTGTATCGTGACTTGACGTAGGATACCAGTCGACTCGCGTTTCAACACGGGTACCGTACTCCTTAGTTCGATAGAGATTTAGGTAGGTCTTGCATCCACTCGGTATAGACTTGTATAATTGCAATTGATTTTAGTAGCTTTGTACTGATGAAGGGGTAAGTTACTCCCGAAATATATATCTACACTGAAAAATAAAAATTCTAATTTGAAGTAAGCTACTGGTCTATAAATTTTAATAATCTCTCCTGTTCACTTTTTACTAAACGCCGCAATTGCCGTTTACCAACAACAGGCGATGACATTTTAAATTTCCAACTCATCGTTCACTGCGAATTTCTTCACTATATATAATTTTTCACTGCGTCACACTAGAAAAACTAAACCTGAATGAATTCAAAGGCGCATAAATATTTTCAAAAACTTGCAAGTTACGCAAATCCTTGAAATATTCCGCGAAAAAAATTCTAGCATGCTTACAGTATGCAATACTACCACTACTATTCTGCATTATTTGGTAATGCTGACAGAACTTGGTAAAATTTCCATTCAATCACCTTTTTCTCATTATCTATTCATCACATTGGAATTCATTCGTTAAGTGCATCAATTCCATAATGCGTGTCAAATTGCATTGATGAACAAACTTCCTACTGGGTAGATGTACATCTAATAAATATTACCCACACTTAATGGACCGGACTGTACACATTTCATGAATGAAACTATTGCATCGACAGCTTTCAAATAGAATTTCCCTGAGGTTACGCAAGATGGATGCCACTGAAAGGATTTTTTCATTCAAAAATTTCTCTTTCTAAGGTTTAGTGTAAAACAAACCGTATTCGCGAAATCGTTGA
Organism: Hermetia illucens; assembly: GCF_905115235.1. NCBI lineage: Eukaryota > Metazoa > Arthropoda > Insecta > Diptera > Stratiomyidae > Hermetia > Hermetia illucens. The sequence continues at coordinate 198,139,055 of NC_051849.1, forward strand.
AATAACCGTGAATCAAACCGGATTTGTCAAAAACTGCGGAACTACTGACGCAATACACGTTGCGCGTTTACTCATGGAGAAGCATCGCCCTCTTTACATTGCCTTTCTGGATCTAGAGAAAGCGTTTGACCGTCACATGGGATATCCAACGTCCAGCGCCCTACACACTGCTTTATGCAGATAAAATAATCTCGAGCAACTTGTCCAAAAATGGAATGATCGCCTCATGCAACACGGTCTCAAATTGAATCTAAACAAAACTGAATTTTTGACGACCGATCCCCATGAAACAGGCACAATCACTGTCAGCGGCAGTGATCTGCCCAGAACTGAGCGATTTAAATACCTCGGGTCAACGCTATCAGCCAATGAAGAACTGCGTTATGAAATTGTTTCACGCATTAACGCAAGCTGGATGAAGTGGCGTTCCACAACTGGTGTTCTTTGTCATCGACGTATCAACGAACGTCTCAAATTGAAAATTTACCGCAATGTTATCCGTCCTGTCGCTCTCTATGGTTCTGAGTGTTGGCCAACTATAAAAGACAATGAACGGCGTCTTGCGGTAATGGAAACGAAGATGTTACGTTGGACCAGTGGCGTGACACGTTTTGATCACATCCGAAATGAGGATATCCGCGGTCGTTATGGGGTTGCACCGATCGTGGAAAAGTTGCGAGAGAGGCGTCTTCGATGGTATGGTCACGCAATTCGTGCTAACGAGGATTCACTTGCTAAGATTAGTCTCAACATCGAAGTCGATGGTAAACGACCAAAAGACAGGCCTAAACAACGGTGGGTTAATACGTTGGATGGGGATTTAAAAGCCTCGAGATTGCACCCAAATCAGGCATTTGATAGAGCCAAATGGCGAAACCGATCACGACGAGCCGACCCCGCTTGTGAACGGGACAAAGGCTGAAGAAAAAGAAGAATAAAATCGGTCCGTTTGTCTGTCTGTCACACGCATTTTCCTCGGAGGCGGCTGTAACGATTGACACCAAATTTGGTAAAAAGGTGGGAATCGTGAACGCTCAAGCATATAGTAAGTTACATACTGTTATGTCCAATTTAAGCATCGAAAGTGATCATTTATTTAGTATCAAGCCTATATCCATCGTTAGTTGCTTTCCGTTTCACTTCCAAATGAGTGGGGGGTAGATTTTGGATAGGTTCGAGTGCCGCGGATGGCACACTACTCATTGCTCCAGTAATACTAAGGCAACCGAGCCTCTGAACCTCAGCAGCTTCCTGCTGTTAACAAAATTCAATGTCTGCCACTAGACCAGGCATGCATACATCAAAAGGGGTTTTATGGATGTATACATCCAATGAATCCCTTTCGATGGAAGTCCCCAGGTCTTACCTATCGCAGTTCTGCAGCATCATAGCAATATTCAGGATTTCTGGTAATAATAATAATCGTTGATCAACAATCCATATTGGATCAGGGTCTTGAAGTGTGTTAAAGCACTTCATTCAAGACCATTACGGTACACTATAGTACACTGTAAGAGACGCTCGCCTGAGATTATTACCGTGATTTGACTCAGGTACTCATTCGCAGCTGAGTCGACTGGTATCCGACATCCACATACAGGTCGTCGGCCACGTTCCGTCATAAGACACGACTAACATACTGTGCCCGAAAACTTGTCAATAATTATTACAGCTAGATCGCCCGCATCTGGTTTCTCTTCAGTGTCAAATAAAGGTACTGCTAGTCGTTAGGGCCTGTGATGTGTGCGGATAAGCTTCCCCAATACATTCGCAAGTCCGTGACTATTGGGTGTGGATACTGCCTATTAGATGTACTGTGGTCCAAGTATGGGTCTAGGAAGAGAAGAGAACCAGGAGTCGCCAAGGAGTATTGCCACGGAGTGTCTGGAGCTCTGCTACAAAAGCCGTGCCTTATTCGACGCGGAATACTAGTGCTTGGTCCAATTCATGAGCGCTAATTGTAACCATCGTGGAATACGCAGTTGGTTGATCTTCTCCATTCCATTACGAAAAGCGAACCATATTCGCGCCGTGGTTTCCGGAAGAGGCATTTTCCACTCCAAGCCAGCTGGCTGAATGCTGAAAGATGATTTTGCCGCGAACAATTATGGTGTTCTTCTGTGGAATTAAATTGCCGTTTTGCTTTTGCGAAGTGTGGGTTCTACAATGAGACCCCAAACATCAGTTTAGAGAGCGACGTCGATGCCTGCTGATGCCCAAATATTGGAACCGCCAACTGAAGTCCTTAAAGATGATGCCATCGCGCCTGATCCCGCTGCACTACTCGAAACACCGAAGTAATCGTTGCCAAAACCACCGCCTACAGGTTGAGAGTAAACTCTGAATATAGTGACTGCAAAAAAAGATTAACCAACCAAGAGAAGAGGAGATTACGCTTGAAGAACTATCACGTCTGTTCGTCCCGCATATTTCCTCTGCAGTTGGAGTTGCCATATCAATAGTGATGTAATCAAGGTCGCTTGTGATCTCGGATCACAAAAGTAATCAAACTGAATGGCAATAGAGGGATTTATCAATAGTGTAGGCTCGTGGGTCGCCAAAATGACTACCGCATAGTACCTTGCCAAAGAGAAAGCCAAAAACTCTCAAAATGGTGGAGCCCTAGGTCTGACAGGATTCATAGTAATGCTCGCCGGCTGCGAAAGAGATGGTTTCTGTGGCAAAACATCGTATGATGCCGCTTCCCGGACCGCCGGCAGCCACCTGGAGTACTCCTCTTAGACAGATGACCCCATGTAAGGCAGTTGAATTAGACGTTGAAGCCTTGTTGCGCTTCAAACCCCTACATCACGACCTTCAGAGGAGGGCCAGGAAGCTGAGTTCCCTTCTGTTAAGGTAATCTTAATTTGCACTCTGCTGCTGGTATGTCAATAGATGGTCATACAAGTTGCATCACAGAGCACCGCGGATCACCGCGCACAATAGCTAAAAACGTGTGAGTCTCCTGTGTGAAAACCATTCAATGGACCGAGGGAACGCGCCTACCTCTTCCCTCACATGTTTTGTAGTTTTACACTATCTGGCCCAAGAATTAATGTTCTTATTCATGGAAGGCCAGAAATATTTTGTGGCGGCTAGCCTGTTCGGCTTTCTGCCTCAAAATAAATTTAATTGCGCGATACGCGGGTCATGACTCACGATCTTAAGTGCTGTAGTTAACCGAATGATGTAATGCATAGAGAAAACAGCAACAAAAAGGGCTAATGATCAATTTTAAATATTGGAGAATTGTGTGTGATATGTTGAATCCTCCTAAATCATCACATATTTGTACCGCCCTTTATACGTGTTCAAATTGTTTGTCCTATTCCTGTTTTGAATCCAATCACCAAAAATATGATCCATTATTGTGGCTCATTGTGATTTCCTATTTTGTTTCAGTCGAGAACGGACTAGATGATTTGATGAATAAGGCGAAGCAAATTTTGGTAAGTCATTACCAATCGATTAATACCTCAAAAGAGATACAGATGCTCACTAAAAAACAGGTACACCAAAACAAAATTGTGAGTTCACGATTAGATAACTATTTTGTCATTTCAGTTGGAGTTGATTCTTAATTTGGTTCAGCAATCCCCCGCAACCCAAAAATACGCAGCTATTATGCACTGGATAAAATACGATGAGCTTAACCGCCAGGATTATATGTACGATCTTGCATCGAAATACGTAAACAAGATGTAACCGAAACGGATATTATCAATAAAATCGAAGATACTCGTATAATACAGTCGTGGAGCTCGAAATTGTTTTTCATGTAAACCTATATAATATGATGGCCATCTTCAGACTTAATTGTGAACGGCGTGAGGGACGGAAATTTCCCTTGCAACTTGGAGCAAAATTATAAGCTCACATAGATCAAAAGCAACGCAATCAGGTGACCCCCATTCGACTTATATAACATGTATAGGGCTAGGACAAACTAACAGGAATGCCTGAAGTGTACACTGCGTTAGGTCCCCATTTGCGATTAGAGCAGATTCAAAGAGTATTTTTCCAACGGAATGTTTCATTCTTGTACCAAACCATCAAATGCTTCAATGACGTTTCAGGTAAAAATCTACCCCGATTCTCTGCTCTAAAACTCTCCAACTATCCAATAATGTTGATATGTGGCCAATGTACTGGCCAGGGAAGGATGATATTCCTGATGCTCCTTGAACCAAGACCAGACCGCATAATAAAGCGGCATAGCAGCCTAAATCACACTGGCACCTCCCCCAGTCTTGATTATAGCAAGCAGGCAGTCCAGATCACATGCTTCTTTTGGGGTTCTTCAGGTTTTATGCTGGTAACATCACTTACTTCGCAAGCTTAACTTTGGTGTCCGCTATGAGGGATTGCGCATTTGCAGCCCTCCCATGAATGCCAGCTTTGTACAACCCCACCTTACAGTTTTTGACAACACAGTATTACTTAAATGACTGTTGAGTTCTGCTGTCAATTTTGCCGCGTTATTTTTTTGTTGCCTGGCCACAATCCATTTAAATATTCCTCGGTCCCTGTCCATTTACTTTTACTTTCGTCCACTATTCTTTTTCGTCGTCGATGGTTTGCTCTTGTTCTGTGTTTACTATCATTGCCTTTCGTGACACGTAAAACGCGATTAAAACGGATAGATATTTTTGGACTAGGAACCTGCAAATTTTGAAACCTTACTGCTACCAAATGTCAACGTCTTAGATAGGGGCTGCTAACCTCTACGACGACTACAACCTTTGGCTATCGTAAACGGACTATGGTTTCAAAAATGTGCGCACGATCCTCGAGATACCCACGATGACGAAAAACTGGAGAGGTAGAAGGAACACTTAACCACGGTTCTTAATGAAATGTGGATACGGACTGCCTCTCCAAACAGAAGAGAAATTATCTCGACCATCTATGCGCCTAAAAACGGGACAAAGTGTACCAACTGGTCCTCCAGGTTGGGGGTTGGGTAGGGCTGACAACCCTACAAGGAAAACAACTTGTTACGAAGCCACAACAGGGGCCTCAGACTGGACGGATAACACAACGACGAACCCGGCAACGGCAAAGGAATGACGATTTGCGCATTTTCTCATGGAACGTGCGGTCCCTGTACAGACCGAATGCTGCTGAGCAGTAAGCCAATACCCTGTTTCAATATAGGGCTGATGTAACAGCGATACAAGAGACGCGTTGGAACGGGACCCGTTTCCAAGAGAAGAGTCGCTGTGCCATATATTATAGCGGCCATCCAGTAAACCATGTGCTCGGAGTAGGTTTCTTAGTCAGCCAAAAAATGAAACCTTCTATTATCGCTTATCGCGCTTGCGAGGCAAATTTATAAATACAAGCCTCATTAACGTCCACGCCCCCACAGAGAGGAGACTGCAGTGTCGGAGAAAGATACCTTCTACGAAGCAGGAGAACGAACCCTCGAAGTCTGTCCCAGATATGATATCAAAATCATACCTGGGACTCATTTCACTCAGACATACCTGGGGGTTTTAACAGCCAAGTAGGGACGGAGCCCGTATTCAGGCGATATGTTGGCTCTCAGAGGCTACACCAAAATACTGATGATAACGGGCTGCGGATCATTCAATTACCAGTGTCATACGAAATGGTTGTTGGAAGTACCTGGTTTGGGCGGAAAGCGGGGGCCTCTCCAGATGGGACCACTTTCAACCAAATTGACCACGTGTTGATCGAACGCCGCCACCTCTCAGCTTTAATGAATGTCAGAACATATAAGGGGGGCCAATATAGACGGGGATCACTATCTCGTTGCCATGATGACCCGAGTTCGAATTACAACACCACCCAGAATCCCCTCTGACAATCAGGTGAGAGTGAACACTGAAGCCATCCACAACACAGCGCTCCGCAACACCTATAAGAGGGAACTGGATGCCGCAATAACCGCAGTCAACAGAAATCCTGGAGATGAAGCATCAACAAATGATCTTCACAATCTCCTGAAAAACGTTATCATGGATACCGCCACAAACATACTTGGCCCCAGCTGCAAAAGAGTCAGAACGGCTCGTTTGACAATGAATGTAAGCTAGCAACGGAACGAAAGAATGCTGCATTCTAAGAACGAGGGCATGCGCGAAGACTTATCACGAACTCCTTCAAGCGGAGAAGCAACTGCACAGACGGAAAATGGAAGCCCCAACATGTCTGTGAACTCGAAAAGTATAGGGAGCAGCCGCACCAGGCGCGAACGACGACAACTCGCAGGACAACGTAACCAGAAAGTGGCAGAAAATTGCAACAGCAATTTTGGCAATGATGGAGCCTAGAGTATCTTACCCAGCTGCGACAACGTACTGTAAACTAAACACAGAGGACTCATCGAAAAGAGCTACTCGTACGAAACCTCATCGGAGTTTACGGAATAACGGGGGAGTTGCTTCTGAAAACCTAAGCTCCAAAAGAAGTCGTTGGGGATATCCATTATTGGCTACTGAACTTCTTGCAGGAGTTATGGGATTCTACTCGAGACCATAATCTTTAACTGCGGTGTAGATTAAACACAGACCTTGGTAGACCTCGCGTCTAATTGCATGAATGCTGAGACTGTACTCAACGTAGATCAATAACTCTGTGGCAATCACAATGGAGCCTTGATTTTAGTCATAAATCCTGAGATAGTTCGGCAGGTATTCACGTAAAATCACTTGAATTTTCAAGTCAGATAATTTCGAAAATATCAAAAATTCAAAATCTATTTTCTGATTATAAAATTCATCATCATCAACAGCGCAACAACCGGTATCCGGTCTAGACCTGCCTTAATAAGGAACTCGACACATCCCGGTTTTGCGCCGAGGTCCACCAATTCGATATCCCTAAAAGCTGTCTGGCGTCCTGACCTACGCCATCGTTCCATCTTAGGCAGGGTTTGCCTCGTCTTCTTCTTCTACCATAGATATTCCCCTTATATACTTTCCGGGTGGAATGATCCTCATCCATACGGATTAACTGACCCGCCCACCGTAACCTATTGAGCCGGATTTTATCCACAACCGGGCGGTCATGGTATCGCTCATAGATTTCGTTATTGTGAAGGGTACGGAATCGTTCATCCTCATGTAGGGGGCCAAAAATCCTTCGGAGGATTCTTCTCTAGAACGCGGCCAAGAGTTCGCAATTTTTCTTGCTAACAACCCAAGTTTCCGAGGAATACATGAGGACTGACAAGATCATAGTCTTGTACAGTAAGAGCTTTGACCCTATGGTGAGACGTTTCGAGCGGAACAGTCTTTGTAAGCTGAAACAGGCTCTGTTGGCTGACAACAACCGTGCGCGGATTTCATCATCGTAGTTGTTATCGGTTGTGATTTTTGACCCTAGATAGGAGAAATTGTCAACGGTCTCAAAGTTGTATTCTCCTATCCTTATTCTTCTTCGTGTTTGTGGTTGACCAGTGCGGTTTGATGTTGTTGGTTGATTCGTCTTCGGTGCTGACGTTGCCACCATATATTTTGTCTTGCCTCCATTGATGTGCAGCCCAAGATCTCGCGCCGCCTGCTCGATCTGGATGAAGGCAGTTTGTACATCTCGGGTCGTTCTTCCCATGATGTCGATATCGTCAGCATAGGCCAGCAGTTGGGTGGACTTGAAGAGGATCGTACCTCTTGCATTTACCTCGGCATCACGGATCATGATAGGGCACCCCCTTGTCGTAGACCGTTGTTGATGTCGAATGGTCTTGAGAGTGATCCTACTGCTTTTATCTGGCCTTGCACATTGGTCAGGGTCAGCCTAGTCAGTCTTATTAATTTCGTCGGGATACCGAATTCTCTCATGGCCGTGCACAGTTTTACCCTGGCTATGCTATCATAGGCGGCTTTAAAGTCGATGAACAGATGTTGCAACTGGTGTCCATATTCCAACAGTTTTTCTATCGCTTGACGCACAGAGAAAATATGATCTGTTGTTGATTTGCATGGAGTGAAGCCTCTTTGGTATGAGCCAATTATGTTCTGGGCGTATGGGGCCTATCCAGCCTAGCAAGATAGTGGAGAATATCTTATAGATGGTACTCAGCAACGTAATACCTCTATAATTGCTGCACTGTGTGATATCTCCCTTTTTATGTATGAGACAGATAATGCCTCGTTGCCAATCGTGAGGCATTGATTCGCTGTCCCATACCTTGAGCACAAGTTGATGAACCACTTGGTGTAACTGGTCGCCCCCATATTTAACCAATTCGGTCGTAATTCCATCGGCTCCTGGCGACTTATGATTTTTAAGCCGGTGGATTGACTGTTTCTTTTATGCTTGGTGGTGGCAGCATTTGTCCATCGTCTTCAGTTGGCGACACCTCCAACTCGCCGATGTTCTGGTTGTTCAGTAGCTCATCAAAATACTCAACCCATCGCTCTAATATTCCCATTCTGTCGGAAATCAGATTTCCCTCTTTGTCTCGGCAGGATGAGCATCGAGGTATTTAAGGCTTCATCCTGCTGACTTCTTGGTAAAATTTGCGCGCCTGGTGCGGTTGCTCTCTGTACTTTTCTAGTTCACAGACTTGTTGGTTCTATCGGGCTTCCTTTTCCCTCTGTGAAGTCGCTTCTCCGCTCGACGGAGTTCGTGATAAGTCTCTGCGCGTGCCCGTGTTCTTTGTGAATGCAACATTACTCGATATGCGGCATTCTTCCGTTCCGTTGCTAGCTTACATTCATCGTTAAACCAGCCGTTCCGACTCCTTTTGCAGCTGGGGCCAAGTATGTTTGTGGCCATATCCATGATAACGTTCTTCAGGTGATTGTGAAGATCATTTGTTGATGCTTCATCTCCAGGTCCTCTGTTGACTGCGGTTATTGCGGCATCCATTTCCCTCTAATAGGTGTCGCGGAGGGTCGTGTTGTGGATGGCTTCAGTGTTCACTCTCACCTGATTGTCAGAGTGGATTCTAGGTGGTATTGTTATTCGAGCTCGGAACACCATGCCAACGAGATAGTGATCCGAGTCTATATTGGCCCCCCTATATGTTCTGACATTCACCAAGGCTGAGAGGTGGCGGCGTTCGATCAACACATTCTCAATTTGGTTGAAAGCAGTCCCGTCTGGAGAGGCCCATGTATGTTTGTGGACCGTTTTCCGCGCAAACCAGGTACTTCCAACAACAATTTCGTGTGACGCTGCTAATTAGATAATCCGCAGTCCGTTATCATTTGTTTTTTCGTGTAAGCTATGGGAGCAAACGTATCGCCTGAATACGAGCTCCTTCCCTACTTGGCTGTTAAAATCCCCAAGTATGATTTTAATATCATGTCTGGGACAGGCTTCGAGGGTTCGTTCTACTGCCTCGTAAAAGGTATCCTTCTCCGACAGTCTCCTCTGTAGGGGCGTGAACGTTAATGAGGCTTATATTTCTAAACTTGCCTCGCAAGCGCAGAGTGCATAGCCGTTCGCTTATGTTTTCAAAGCCGATAACAGCAGGTTTCATTTTTTGGCTGACTAAGAAACCTGCTCCGAGCACATGGTTTACTGGATGGCAACTATAATATATGGTGTAGCGACTCTTCTCCAGGAAACCGGTCCCTGTCCTTTGCATCTCCTGTAACGCTGTTATATCAGGCCTATATTGGGATAGGGTATCGGCTAGTTGGCCGCTTCGTCTCTGTACAGGGAGCGCATGTTCCATGAGAAAATGCGCAAATCGTTATTCCTTTGTCGTTGCCAGGTTCGTCGTTGTGCAATCAGTCCAGTCCGAGGCTCCTGTTGTGGCTTCGTAACTTCGGTTTTCCGTGTAGGGCAGCCCTACCCAACCCCCAACCTGGAGGACCAGTTGGTACAGTTTGTCCGTTTTTAGCCGCGGGAGACTCGCCTACATTCTTTTCCGTCTGCAGCTTTCCGTTAAGAAGGAGCTCCCAGCGGTCACCACGTGGAGGTGGAGACAGGGTTGGGTAGTAGAGCTGTTGGTGTTGGCTCAGCAGGCGTTTCCCAGGTTTTATGCTCCATCATGGGTACCAATCCACGTTTCGCCCTGGGTGGGATCAACTGATTGTAAAATTACAGCCATGAATTGCTCGGGTGCAGGCAGAAGCTTTCTCCCTAAAATTCCAACGAATTTTGGAGGATTTTGCATTGATATTCAATAATTGGTCAAATTAATTGGAAATTATTGGCGCTCTGATAAAATAATGATAGTAATCAGCTATAAGCGTATAGTGAGCTTTCTTAAATATGAAATCATGAACGTTCCCATTTCGGCAAATCCCAATAAAACTATCGTCCTTGTGTGTGCGATGGCACTTTTTGTAAATTCGTAAACACACGTTCGTGTCAATAATTCATAATTTATCGTGAAGAATGAGCAATATTTCGAAAAGCATAAAAAATCAAAAATTCATACCAACATTAGTGCTCTTCCCCGAACTGTAACGAGAATGTATTTTGAAACGTGAACGTGTCCTTTCGACAAAGCGACTATAACTAGGTGGAAGTGCCCGAGCAGGGAGAGCATGGTGATTGCAAGTCTTCCAATATTACCCGTTGAAATGATGTGTTTACTTCCCGTGATGTTATAAAATTCAAAGGTAATAACTCCGATGTGCTCTGCCACTTACAGACGTATCTACGTCTTACGTCTTCTTTGACATCTTAGACACCTCCTTCACGGGGCATGTCGGACTGCCATTGCAGCAGCTTTGCAAGTGCTCCACATCACCAATTGGTTACAACGTCGTGTTGTTGTACTATTGAAGGAAACATGTTCAGCGAAACACGTAACCAACATTTTAAGGAACTCGGTCTGTTCCGCTGTACGTGAGTAGCATCCTTCAAAGCATTTTGGGAAAGTGTATCGTAAAATAAAACTGAGTACCCTTAGATTTGTTGCTACTACTACTAAGGGATGGTAATGCCACTGTCATCGCATCAACATGTGATGATACTAACGGGGTGGAATAGCAGTAATATGGTGGGTTTGAGTGCTCAGTATTTTGTTTATACGATTTTGTGCGGTTGGTCGTTATGGTCGTCAATTTCCCGATATTGCTGAATGTATCCGGGTGTGCACCTGGAGAGGGAGGGTGGCATCAGGGTGATTCGATACTCCTTTCGGGCACTTAGGATAATGTTAAAAATGTACTTCAAATTTGCATAATTCAGGTGTTGTTGAAACAGCATATTTAATGCATGTAACATTTGGAGGAGAAACCTTTGATTCCTTCATAATAACAATTTCTTTCATACTTGGATACAACAGAGTGTTGATTACCGCAAACTATATCAAATAATACATAAAACAACCTGGGATTGCTTACTAAAGTTCTTCGAACAGGCACAATTGTTTTTCTAGAATGCAGTGCAACTTCCCTTGGGGCTATATAGTGGACCTTTCTTCCTGTCCGGTTAAATAGGCGTCAGGACACTCTGGGAGTCTCCGGAGCCGTCGAGAACCCTCTTTCGACGTCGATGGGGTGATGGGCGCAGCACAAAAATGCGTCGTTCACCGCAGCGATCAGCGAAAGAGGCAGCTAGCGCTGAAAAACCCGACGTGACGCCAGAGCGCCGAAATAAAGAGGAAGCCATATCAAGTGGCGCGACTGATCGTGCGGAGATGGCAACTCCAATACCTTGTAATGACCCTGTTCCGGAAGAAAGCTTAGTCAGAATCGCTAGTCCTGAGCAGATGGATTCCGACACAAACCGAGGGCAGCAGTGGTGAAGCATATGCGGTCGGCAACGTTCCTCCAGAGAAACGTCAGCAAAAACGTCAAAGACGGGTTGATGGAACTGGAACTATTGAACCGCATCTCCTTCCATAGGCGAACGTGGAGAGCAGCGGAAGACGATTGGAGAACAGAAACAGCCGCATTCCCCGCTGAGAACGTTGCCTGTGTCAAACGGACCGCAGATAGCCCACTACAAAGCGAACTGGGGAAAAGTTGAAAGAGGACGACGTGCCCGAAGGAAACTTTATCAAAATAGTTTTCAGGGCCTAAAAAAAGAAGGCGAAGAAGCATAAACGGAAACAACTGACTACGTCGCCAGAGACACGTCTGTCCAAAGACAAGGAGGCTGTCAACGAAGAAAGGCTAGACCGTCGGCTCTGTTCATTAAGCCAACAGAAGGCAAGACATTTGCGGAAGTCTTTAGTGAAATCCGCTACAGAATGAAATCCGAAGACAACGGACCAGAGGCGTCTTCCATACGGAAAAGGAGGAGTGGCGGAGTTCTCGTTGAACTAGGCCCAGGCGTCATTTTATTTAATCAAATGCCTGATCAATCCACATCCAGCGCATCAAGTCACCGTTGTTTCGAGCGGCTTTTTAGTTGCTTACCATTGACTTTCATGTTCAGACCAATATTGGTAAGTGAATTCTCGTTAGCGTGAATTACGTGACCAAACCATCGAAAAAGTTTTTCCACGATCGGTGCAAACCCATATCGATCGCGGATATTCTCATTTCAGACGTGATCAAAATGTGTCACGCCACTCGCCCAACGCAACATCTTCGTCTCCATTACCGCAAGACGCCGTTCAGTATCTTTTATAGTCAGCCAACACTTAGAACTATAGAGAGCGGCACACGGACGACATTGCAGTAAATTTTAAATTTGGGACGTACGCTGATATGTCGATCACAAAGAACACCAGTTGTGGAATGCCACTTCATCCAGGTTGCATTAATGCGTGAAGCAATTTCATTATGCAGTTTTCCATTGGCTGATAGTATTGACTCGAGATATTTAAATCGCTCACTTCTGGCAATGGCGGTAACCTGCCCAGAACTGAGCGATTTAAATATCTCGGGTCAATGCTGTCAGCCAATGGAGAACTACGCTCCTCACATAGAGAACACAAAACCTTTTATACCTGAAACGTTCAGCTGCTGGTTTCCCGACTTAAATGGTTGATGTAAATGTATGTCGGGGAATTGAAAGGGGAAGTTGGGAGAAATATATTGCGAAAGGCGAGGGGTGTTAAGAATGGAAGAAAAGGGGAGAATATTGCATGTTAGTAGATACATTCTATTTTTGATTGTCTCTGGAAAAGGCAAAGGAAGGGTTGCACCTGTCGCACAGACGCGGACACTACAAGGAGGGGGGGGGGAGCTGCTTTCCTTCATGAATGCTACACGTTGGCTCTAAAGATCTGAGCGGCTGGATTCTGCATCTTTGCTCTTATAACAGCAGCTATGATCTTCGGAGTTTGTGGCATCAAAACACGCTAATTGGGTCCCCCGAAGCGGCCACTGATGCCTACCTACCTACTCCACCTGCGCTCGGTTCCCTAAATAAGTGGTCGGGGATCTAGGAAATTGGCTCTATCTCCGCGAGTTTTGATTGTTTGCCTAAGTTATAAAGTTTTTCGAATGGTAGACATATTAAAGTAAGTTTTAACGCAAAAAAAATCGATTTGTTGAAAGTCCTAAATGGTTGCCCCCTTTAAATCAGAAAATGTATCGGTACACCATTCGAACTCTGTACGCCTGTAAATATAGAATATTGTGATTGAAATAGGTGAAAGTGCCTTGAAAAACTGTAATTTTTGAACTGGAGAAACTGTAGTGAAGTTAGATGATTAAAATTATGGATCAGGCATTTCCTTAACTCCGCCATGCTATTAACATAGTATGCTGGTCCCAAGCCCAATTAAAAGGAGGAGGGTTTGAGCCAACGTACTATGTATTATCCTCAGTAAAACAGAAATAAAATGCTGAGATCAGGGAAAAAGATAAATAGAGTATAGTTGGAGTTATTCTACTATGCTAAATCATACCTGATCTCTCTTGGAGACAGGCCCCGCGACAGGTCGACCAAGAAAATGCATACAATGTCGTTACAAACATGATGACCGGATTGAGTCACAAGCCTCGGAGAAATGCTAGGGCGTCCAACTCAGTCGACGCGGCAGGACGGGCCCCGGTCCTGTCGAGAAATGGGCAAGGGTTCTTGCCACATGGACGGCGTCAGGACGTAAGCAAGTTAGTCCGCACACAACGAACAAAACAAATACGTGTCTGCACGCTAAATGTTGGTACCCAAACTGGAAAGACCGAGGAACTCGCAAGAGCCCTTCGGAAAAGGCGCATTGATATCTGCGCTTTGCATGAAACCCGATGGTCTGATGCCAAAAGCTGCGACATTGAACGCGAACGCGGTAAAAATGGCTACAAACTTCTCTATTTTGGTAGCTCACGCATGGTGTTGGCATTGCCATCTCAGAGGGTTTCCGTGATGCCATTAAAGAAGTCGAACGATTTGATGATCGGCTGATGAAGCTCACCATTATATCAGCTGATCGCACTATGCAGTTCTTCATCGCGTATGCACCACAGACAGATCGACCTGATGCCGAGAAAGATGCCTTCTGGCAACTTCTCGATGATAATCATTGCCGGCGACCTTAATGATCATTTGGGTGAAAAGGCAGACGGTAACAGGTGCCATGGGGGAAAGGGGTTCGGAGCGCGCAATGAGGGTGGTGAGCGTATAATCGATTTTGCGGACACCCATGACCTTGTACTTGTGAATACATGCTTCTTCAAACGATTGTCTCATCTTCCTACATTTTATAGTGGGAACAGTAAAACGTAAATCGACTATATTCTCATAAGACGCCAACATTTTACCACTGTCACTGATTGCAAAGTCGTTCCCTATGAGACCATCGCACCTCAACATTGGCCGTTGATTGCCGTCCTGCGAATTAAGCCACCGATAAAGCAGCGAGAGGAACGCACTGGCCCGCGGCGCATTAAATGGTGGCGATTTGGTGAGAAGAAAGAAGAAACGGTCTCACTCATACGATTGCCGACCATTACGAATGTGGAAGAATCATGGAACCAAATGAAAGACACGATCCACAAAGCGGTCTCTGCAACTCTCGGAGTCACCAAGCCGGATAAGCGGTACATCAACCGAGATACTTGGCTTTGGAATGATGATGTTGAAATGAAGGACCGTGAAAAGAAACGCCTCTACCACAAATTTCTCGACGATAAAACGCCTGCTAATTGGCAAATTTATAAGAATGCCAACCGGGAAGCAAACAAAGCAGTCGTTGTCACCCGAGCGAACCATTTCAGAAATCTTTACGATAAACTGGACACTCGGGACGGCGAGAGAGATCTGTATCGACTTGCTAAAAGCGGTAATGAACGTACACAGGATATCGAACACTTGCGTTAATGACAAGAACGGTACTTTGCTTACCAACCGTCGAGCCGCAACGGATAGATGGCGAGAAAACTTCGAGCAGATTTCAACTGAAAAATTTGCTTATCCTCCACTTCCACAATCATTGCCGACATTTGGAGCAGTTCCACCAGTCAGCGCAACTGAAATCGAGGAGGCAATAAAACAAATGAAATCGAGGAAAGCAACAGGACCTGACGACATCGCATCTGAACTCTGGAAAGCGAAGAGCTGGGACCCAATACTGTGGCTCAGTGAATTCTTTAACCGGGTTATCCAGGAAGGAAGAACACCATCTGACTGGCAAGAAAGTACCACTCTTCCAATATGGAAAAAGAAAGGTAGTCCAGCAGAATGTTCAAATTACCGTCCGATCCGGTTACTTTCCCGCACCATGAAGATTTTGGAACGCGTTCTTGACAACCGTATTCGCGAAATCGTTGAAATAACCGTGAATCAAACCGGATTTGTCAAGAACTGCGGAACTACTGACGCACTACACACTACGCGGTTATTCATGGAGAAGCATCGCACTCTTTACATTACCTTTCTGGATCTAGAGAAATCGTTTGACCGTCTGCCACACGAACTCATCTGGTATGCTTTACGGCAACACTTCGTGCCAGAAGAACTCGTGCGATGGGTTCAACTGCTCTACCATGATCCGAAAAGTAAAGTTCGAAGTATGGAGGGTGAATCAAAACCGCTTCGTGTCTCTGTTGGTGTTCATCAAGGAAGCACCCTCTCACCACTCCTCTTTGTTCTTGTTATGGACACCGTCACGCGGGATATCCAACGTCCAGCGCCTTACACACTGCTTTATGCAAATTATGTTTTTCTAGCTTCTGATAGCAGAAATGATCTCGAGCAACTTGTCCAAAAATGGAATGATCGCCTCATGCAACACAGTCTTAGATTGAATCTAAGCAAAACTGAATTTTTGACGACCGATCCCCATGAAACAGGTACAATCGCTGTCAGCGGCAGTGATCTGGCCAGAACTGAGCGATTTAAATACCTCGGGTCAACGCTATCAGCCAATGGAGAACTGTGTTATGAAATTGCTTCACGCATTAACGCAACCTGGATGAAGTGGCGTTCCACAACTGGTGTTCTTTGTGATCGACGTATCAACGAACGTCTTAAATCTAAAATTTACCGCAATGTCGTTCGTCCAGTCGCTCTCAATGGCTCTGAGTGTTGGCCGACTATAAAAGACAATGAACAGCGTCTTGCGGTAATGGAGACGAAGATGCTACGCTGGACTAGTGGCTTGATACGTTTTGATCACATCCGAAATGAGGATATCCGCGATCGTTATGGGGTTGCACCGATCGTGGAAAAGTTGCGAGAAAGGCATCTTCGATGGTATGGTCACGCAATTCGTGCTAACGAGAATTCACTTGTCAAGATTGGTCTGAACATCGAAGTCGATGGTAAACGACCAAAAGGCAGACCTAAAGAACGGTGGCTTGATACGCTAGATGAGGATTTGAAAGCCTCGAGATTACACCCAGATCAGGCATTTGATAGAGACAAAAGTCGAAAGTGATCATTTATTTAGTATCAAGCCTATATCCATCGTTAGCTGCTTTCCGTTTCACTTCCAAATGAGTGGGGGGTAGATTTTGGATAGATTCGAGTGCCGCGGTTGACACACTACTCATTGCTCCAGCAATAATAAGGCAACCGAGCCTCTGAACCGGCGTTAGCAGCTTCCTGCTGTTCGCAAAATTCAGTGTCTGCCACTAGACCAGGCATGCACACATCAAAAGGGGTTTTATGGATGTATACATCCAATGAATCCGTTTCGATGGAAGTCCCCAGGTCTTATCTATCGCAGTTCTGCAGCATCAGAGCAATATTCAGGATTTTTAGTAATAATAATAATCGTTGGCCAACAATCCATATTGGACCAGGACCTTGAAGTGTGTTAAAGCACAAGACCATTACGGTACACTACAGTACACTGTAGGAGACAATGTGGTCAACATTGCGCTCGCCCGAGATTATTACCGTGATTTGACTCAGGTACTCATTCACAGCTGAATCGATTGGTATCCGACATCCACGATAACATGGAAATTCGTGGATTTCTGCAACTTTCACCGCCTCGTCATTGGGTGACTCATTATTCAAGCACGGAGCCTGTCATAACCGACGCCGTAGGAGCAATGAGATCAACCACTTCGCGACCATCGGCCTCGAAGGGGATCACCATCTCATGGTCGCTTTCGTATTGCGTCCACCACTTCTCACAAGTTTAGGGAGGGGAAGAGGACTAGGAATCG
Organism: Hermetia illucens; assembly: GCF_905115235.1. Taxonomy (NCBI): domain Eukaryota; kingdom Metazoa; phylum Arthropoda; class Insecta; order Diptera; family Stratiomyidae; genus Hermetia; species Hermetia illucens. The sequence goes on from NC_051849.1 coordinate 198,156,505, forward strand.
TCAAGGAGTATTGTCACGGAGTGCCTGAAGCGCTTCTACAAAAGCCGTGCATTATTCGACGCGGAATACTAGTGCTTGGTCCAATTCATGAACGCTAATTGCGACCATCGTGGAATACGCAGTTGGTTGAGGTTATCCATTCCATTGCGAAAAGCGAATCATATTCGGGCCGTGGTTTCCGAAAGAGGCATTTTCCACTCCAAGCCAGCTGTGCAGAGAGGCTGAATGATGATTTTGCCGCGAACAATTATGGTGCTCTTCTGTGGAATTAAATTACCCTTCTGCCTTTACGAAGTCTGGGTTCTACAATGAGATCCCAAACATCAGTTTAGAGAGCTACGTCGGTGCCTGCTGATGCCTAAATATTGGAACCGCCAACTGAAGTCCTTAAAGATGATACCATCGTGCCTAATCTAGCTGCATTGCTCGAAACACCGAAGTAATCGTTGCCAAAATCACCGCCTACAGGTTGAGAATAAACTCTGAATATAGTGACTGCAAAAAAAGATTAACCAACCAAGAGAAAAGGAGATTGCGCTTGAAGAACTATCACGTCTGTTCGTCCCGCATATTTCCCCTCCAGTTGGAGTTGCCATGTCAATAGTGATGTAATGAATGCCGCTTGTGATCTCGGATCGCGAAAGTACTCAAATTGAATGGCAATAGCGGGATTTATCAATAGTGTAGGTTCGCGGGTCGCCAAAATCACTACCGCATAGTACCTTGCCAAAGATAAAGCCAAAAACTCTCAAAATGGTAGAGCCCTAGGTCTGACAGGATTCATAGTAATGCTCGGCTGCTGCGAAAGAGATGGTTTCTGTGGCAAAACATCGTATGATGCCGCGTCCCGAATCGCCGGCAGCCACCGGGAGTACGCCTCTTAGACAGATGACCTCATGTAAGGCAGTTGAATTAGACGCTGGAGTCTTGTTGCGCTTCAAACCCTTACATCAGACCCATTCCTTCCAGACGTAGACATTGAGTTATTCATTGGCAACCTTCAGAAGAGGGGCAGGAAGCTGTGTTCCCTTCTGTCGAACTAATTGAACGAAGCCGATCACGTCGAGCCTACCCCGCTTGTGAACGGGACAAAGGCTGAAGAAAAAGAAGAAGAAGGCATTTCCTTACCTTACCCCAGGGATTACATAGTACCCAACATCACTATCCATACAAGCTGCTCTCATCATTAAAGAATTATTTCTCTCCTGATAATCTGGCAGAACAGCCCTCATCATAATTTATAATGCGATTTACAGGCACTAATTTTCTCATTGCAAGTCAATTAATATTGATGTTGCCTGCCTTGTGATTGAAGCATGCATATTATAAATATTTTCTGGAAAAACCAGTTTTCATTTTGTCAATTTGTTTCCTTAGAATACGCAAACAAATATTGTAATTTATTTAAGGTATTTAAATTTATTTTATTTTCTTTGCAATGCACAGAGTAGACATATGTAGATAAATAAGCTGCACTTTCGATGCACCTAAAGACTCGTGTTCCAGATGCAAATTACTCTTAGAAAAGATACTAATGCAACTTTGTCATGACGCAATCGAATGCACAAATGAAATCATAAACGAGTTAGCTCCGCTACCGCTGCAACTGCATGTTCTAGGCAACTCGCCATATAAGTCAGGCCAACCAAAGGTTCAGCTTTGCCAGTTTCTTGGAGTTTTCTGGGGTGTTTGGTTAGGTCCAGCCGGCAATAATCAATGACCAGCCAAGGACTATCTTTCAATTAATTCAATTTCTTGTGTAAATGATTTACATTTGCAGAGGAAAAATTGATTCAGGGTCTGCTTTGAAGTAAGTTCGCTTGACTGAAGTTTCGTCCTCTCCCAGGATTTCGTGCTCACTCGTTTTCTCAACCACTGAAAACTTTCTCTTGCAGCCTGGGAAAGCACTTGAATATCATTAAAGGATCCCGCATTGGAAATTCCGGCAACTGGTTGGAATTACTTGTTCTGGTTTTGTTGATAAACGTGCCCTGAAAGACCGAGATGCCATCCTCAAACATCGCTCCCTTGAATAGTGAGCAGAATACAGTGAAAACTTCAGGATACAAGGTTCCAGCTTTGAAAGTCAACAGTAGTCCTGGAGCTGGGAAAGTTGACCCGAATGCTATCAAACGCGAGTATGCAGAGAAATTCCGGTACAATGTGACGATTGCTACAAATCGCGAACAATTCAACAATTTGCATCATTGTTGAAATGCATTGTTCTCCCGTTGTTGCAACTAAAGGATTTTGCCCGTACATTACCATATGCATGAAGCATTGGAAGCAATAAAGGTGTTTTCTGTTAGTGAATGTTCTTTTTAACGTATGCAATCGATTATTTATCATCGTGCGATTTTATGAGTCAGTTATTTACCGACAAGTGGCCATTAATCAAGTATCTACGGGTGCTGTTGACAATAACAACGATAACCGTGTGACAACAAGGCAATAAATTCAGGCGTGTTATCGGAGATGGGATTGGAAATTACAAATAATGAATGCATCCAAAAGCGGGCAACAAATAACAAGTGGTAGATGCTAGGTGTGCTAGTGCTAGCTCTAAACTCTGGATACGATATAGGGCATGATACAATGGATATGTTATGTGCCGCTGCTATGAAACTCGGTGTTTCGAACTTCCGGACTTACCGAGGAGTTTGCCCTTCTTTTAAACCTCCTTCCTTTGCCTTAATGTGCTAAAGCACCCCTTCAAATTTTGCATAGTGGTTTGCAGCATGGATATACTCCTACATTTTCGGAAGGAGTTCACAGTTAAGTAAAGATTCATAGATTTATACTGAACGTATCTTCTGTTTCCTTAGCCTTTGTCCCGTGCACAAGCGGAATCGGCTCGTCGTGATCGGTTGCGCTATTTTGTTCTGTCATTTGCCTGATCTGGATGTATTCGTGAGGATTTCAAATTCCCATCCAACGTATCAAGACACGGTTGTTCCGGACGGCTTATTGGACTTTTACCATCGACTTCCATGTTCAAACCAAGCTTGGCAAGTGAATCCTCGTTAACGCGAATTACGTGACCATACCAGCAAAGGCGCATTTCTCACAATATTTCCACGATCGGTGCAACCCCATATCGATCGAGGATATCCTCAGTTCGGATGAGATCAACGGGTGTTACGCCCCCAGCGCAACGCAACATCTTCGTCTCCATTACCACAAGACGCCGTTTATTGTCTTTTATAGTCGCCCAACCCTTCCATGCGAGGGACATATTCCCTACTCAGCGTCGGCTACGCTACACAGCTCCGATGATCGTCCTGCTGCCGCTGCTACCGCGCGCATCCTCCTACGCATCATCGACGCCCGATACCGACGAACCGCAGGCCACACATACAGTCTTCCTGATCTTATTACTGCTACCCCTGCTGAACGTTGCCTCGCCACGAACGTATCGAGGCTAGCATACTCCACCACTCAACTCTGTCTCCTCTCTTATATGTGAAGCTGACGAAGGATGGCTCCCATGATCGAGTAATTTTTTTCGGGTAGAGTAGCTGAATGCATTTATGCACAGAGTGTTGGTCTCCCGCAACGGGACGCCGCCGGACTACCAACTAAACGCCTCGCCATCGTCAGAGAGCTAACCCGGAACCGTTTGTCACATTACTTCGGGAAAACCCAAGCTTTCCCGCCTTGTGGAGCCTTCAAATAAGGGATTCCTTGCACCAAGCGGGTGGGGAAAGGAGGAAAGGAACTGTCAGTTCAAGAACCCCCGCCTATCTTCTTTGCAACGAGAAGACCCTAAACGTAATGCGCAACATGACTCTACCGGTCAGCGCTCCTCAGTATCTCCTCGACGATGTTGTCTTGAGAGAGATCCCCTGTGTTTAAATAGAACTACATCCGCATCTCATCCCACCTTCCACAAAAATAAAAGCTGTGATGGGCGTCGTCCACATCTCCATTGGAAAACACACAATCAGGAGATCGTGCCTTTCCGATCTTATGCAGGTAAGACTGAAAACCTCCATGCCCACTTAGGAACTGGGTAAGGAAAAAGTTAGCCTCACTATGTTTCCGGTTCAGCCACGCTGCTAAGTTGCTAATGAGTGGCACAGTCCATCCGCCTCTAATCTCATTTTGCCAAGAGAGTTGCTATTCATCTAGTTAAGAGGCAATGTGTTAAGCAGATATAATTCGTCAGCCCATACCTCTGCGCCGTAGAGCAGAATAAACTACGTTGAACTCAACAGGAAACGTCTCATGTTAGACGGAGGACCCCGAATATTTGCTATTAGCCGGCTTAAGGCCGAAAGTCTAGCTGCAGCCTTGTCCCCTGCTGCTTTGACTTTCTCGAAAAGCTTATCTTTGAGTCAAGAGTCAATCCAAGGTACTTTACCGTTGGTTTTGACTCGATTATCGGTTCGCCGATTGAAATGGGGCGAAGGTCGAAATTATAAGTCATCCATTCGCTTACCCGTCATATCAATATGCCAAATCTGCTTTGCGCCTGTTCCCGCGTCGCGACATCATCTACGCAACCGACCAGGCGCGACTCTTCTGGCACGTCGAGTATAAGCACAGTATCATAGGAAGCGTTCCAAAGGTCCAGCCCTAGGACGCTTCCCTGCGCTACCCCAAATGTAACCTTCGTCCTCCTCTGACCCGTCTTATATAGCAGGGAGCGGTTCCTCAGATAATCCCTCAATATCCGTTAGAGATAGTTCGGCACGCGGTAAGTATCGTCCAGTGTGCCTAGAATATCTTTCCATCGCAGGGAATTAAAGGCATTTCGGGCGTCAAGCTTTACAAGAAGTACCACCCATCGAGATGGGCGGCTCAAGCCGAAGTGCCATGGGGGTAAACCTGCGGCAGAACGTATCGCTTTAGCGAGCCTACTTTTTGAGCTTTTCAAGCTTCAAGCACTTTTCCGGCAGTGTCAAGCATATAAAGTGGTCGGTATGAAGACCCAACTCAGGGTCACCTTTCCCGTTGCTAATCAGCACAAGCCTCGCCACCTTCCAACAAGAAGGGATAATGTCCTCTCTCAGGCAAGCGTTGAATGCGCCGGGCAGTAGGTCTAGCCGATGTTGCTGCACCAATTTGTATACCTCTGCTGCGGCGGAGTTTGCGACACTCCTTCCGGAGCTCTGCAATGTCCGTCGTCCACCAATACATAAACGGCTTGCTACGGCTCGATGCCCTTCTAGGCATGGAAGCTCCGCAGGCCGTCGTTATCAGGTTCATAACTGAATTTACAACAGTGTCAGCTGCAGTGCCATCGCCCCCAGGAGTGGATTCCAGCGTGGCCCCACCTATTCCAAGAGTTCCGACGAAACTCCCAGTGTTCACCTTCACGATGTTCCACGCACAAAAAGAGCGCCGGAATGGCGCACACCGAGAGTTTGTATCAGCCACTTCGAAGGTACTATATTGATGCCCGCTTGCCGAAAAATTTTCCAGAACTCACTACCCGTCCACCAGTGATTCGGACGCGAAGGCCACGTCTGGAATGCTTCCCTCGCGGTCTGTGCACCAGAATGTTGAGATGGATCCCTTGTTTAAAACTACAAGTCACAAAAATATTGACTGATGGTTTCGTTCAGGACAGAGGCAACTCATCAGACGCTGTCTCACATCTGCCTTGGGAGCGACGTGGTCGAAAACAGCGACAAGTAGTAATTGCTCCATTTATATTTAGTCGCAAACACGATATGAGTGCGAATTATATTGAAGTGAAATCCAGCCTAAGATTACACCTATACCAGGCCGAAGTGAATTTTTTTTTATGAGGATGCCGGGTGTCCTGCGTCTGCATCCACTTGATGATGGACAGGACCACTTGGGAAGCGACTTATTTCCTCTCTTGTGGTATACTCCTCTTCTTGGGTCCAGTCTTGTTCTTGTCGCCATTTTGAGAATTCCTTTCTCTTTGGAGTCTTGGTAGGGAATGCCCCATTCAAGTGCACTGGCATCAAAGTCACCCCCAACCAAGATCTTCCCCTCTATGCCCAAGATAGCATCCTAAAAATCATCAAATGTGTGTCGATAGTCCGGCATCGTCTCGTTCGGCATTAGATAGAATAGATAGAATAGAGCCGCAGGGCAAGAGAGTAAATCGAAAAGAATGCCAGGATGATATGGAAAAGCAATGGATGAACAAATATTCATGGAAGTGGGGCTAGATAAGCCTAACCAGAAAGGCGGCTCCATGGATGGAGCCGCACTAGAATATCCAATTGCTGATGGAATAGTGAACTAGCCGGGTCTATCGAGTTGCCATTAGGGCAGAGGAACTGCTCAGGCCGCGGTAGGTAGGATCGATTGGGGCAAAAGGAACATGCCTGGAAGGAAGCCCGGAAGAATCTATAGCTGAGAGATATTTTATGGACACTTGCTCCCAGGCGGGCATAAACTCGTAGATCACGTGTCCTGCCCTCTTGTTAAAAATCATCCAGGACTTACTTCTCCAGCAAGAGTAACAACAAATGAGCTGCTATAAATCTGTAGTAGAATAAGTAACAACAAAGCTCCTGGCCTAGACCGAATTACGAACAACCGGACATGTCCGCTAAGTTATTCGAAGCGTGCATACCCGATGAGATATTTCCTGCCGAATAGAAGCGGCAAAAGTTTGTACTGCTACCTAAGCCTCAAAAATCTCAAAGTGAGCCGGCCTCCTATCGACCTATATGTCTTCTTGGCACTATGGGTAAAATGTTAGAGGTTGCTTCCGATTGTTGAGAGCCAAATAATCCTGTCAGATAGACAGTATGGGTTCCATAAAGCTATTATGCATTAATTATTGATACAATCAAATTGGTTACTGACTTGGCCGAGAAAACAATTCACGGAAAAGGTAGTAGTAATATTGCTTGGTTGTGACCCTGGATGTGAAGAATATATTCAACTTGCCAATTGGAGCGTGTCATTAGGATCGGTTGTCAAAAATTCATTTTTATTCAGATCCAATCTGTGACCGTGTTGTATGAGACGTTCATTCCAATTTTGGATAAGTTGCTCAAGATCATCTTTGCTATGAGATCCTAGGGAAACATCATCTACATAAAACAATGTTGGATGTTGGATTTCCCATGACAAGAATAAAGAGGAGTGATGACACGACAGAGACTTGAAACGTAGATTCTGCGACGAAAGCCTGTGTCCAGCACTTGTTCAAAGTAGGTTGATTCACCTGGGAGAATACTTAATACCAGATGCCAGGTTGAAACATTTCAAAGTAGGGAATATAATAGTTCTTTTAGGATGCAGTGTTGCGTCCCTTCGCAATATTATTATTAGGAAGCCTCTCCTGAACAGAAATTCTTGATTATGTCGGAAGTCTCCGTTCTTGCATACCACTGAACTATGATGCTTCTTCTTGCAGTCAAAAGCCTATCAGAAACTGGCTGCCAAGTCACCTTGTGGTAGCTGTTAGAAAAACCTGGGAAACGCCTGCTGAACCAATACCAACAGCGCTACTACCAAACCCTAGCTCCACCGCCCCGTGGTGATCGTTGGGAGCTCCTTTTTAGCGAAAAGCTGCAGGCGGAGAAGGATTAAGGCGAGTCTGCCGTGCCTAAAATTGTACCAACTAGTCCTCCAGGTGGGGGGTTGGGCAGGGCTGGCAACCCTATACGGAAAACCAACGGTAACAAGCCACAGAAGGGGCCTCAGACAGGATGGACTTTGCAACGGCGAACACGGCAACGACAACAAAATAACGATTTTCGCATTTTTTCATGGAACATGCGCTCCCCGTACAGATATGGAGCTAGCCGATACCCTGTCCCAATATAGACGTAACAGCGTTGCAAGTGATGCGATGGACAGAGACCGGTTTCCAGGAGAAGAGCCGCTACACCATATATTATAGCGACCATCGAGTAAACCATGTGCTCGGAGTACGTTTCTTAGTCAACCAAAAAATGAAACTTGCTTTTGTCGGCTTTGAAAATATAAGCGAAAACCTATGCACACTACGCTTGCGAGGCAAATTTATAAGCCACATAAACGTTTACGCCTCTACAGAGGAGACTGCAGAGTCGGAGAAGGATACCTTCTACCAGGCAGTTGAGCAGACCTTCGAAGCCTGTATGATATCAAAATCAATTTCAACAGTCAAGTAGGGACGGAGCCCGTATTCAGGCGATACGTCGGCTCCCATAGCTTACATAGGGATACCAATGATAACGGATTGCGCATTATTCAGTTAGCAGTATTACACAAAATGGTTGTTGGAAGTACCTGCTTTGCGCGGAAAGCGGTTCACAAACATACGTGGACCTCTCCAGACGGGACCACTTTCAACCAAATTAATCACGTGCTGATTGAATGGCGCCACCTCTCAGCCTTGATGAATGTCAGAACATATAGGGGGCCAATATAAACTCGGATCACTATCTCGTTGGCATAGCGCTCCGAGCTCGAAATACAACACCACCTACAATCCCCTTTGACAATCAGGAGAGAGTGAATACCTATAAGCAATAACCGCAGTCAACAGGGATCCTGGAGATGAAGCATCAACAAATTCTGTTCACAATACCTGAAGAACGTTATCATAAATACGGCCACAAACATACTTGGCCCCAGCCGCAAAAAGAGTCAGAACGGCTGGTTTGACGATGAATGTCAGCTAGCAACGGTGCGAAAGAATGCGGCATACCGAGTAATATTGCATTCTCAAAGAACGCGGGCACGCGCAGAGACCTACGAAGAACTCCGTCGAGCGGAGAAGTGACTTCTGAGATGGAAGAAAGAAGCCAACAGGTCTGTGAACTCGGAAAGTACAGGAAACAGCCGCACCATGCGCGGAAGTTTTACCAACAAGTCATCAGGATGAAGCCTTACATACCTCGATACTCATCCTGTCGAGACAAAAAGGGATATCTGATTTTCAACAGAATAGGCATATTGGAGCGATGAGTTGAGTATTTTTATGAACTGCTCAATGACCAGAATACCGACGAGTTGGAGGTCCCGCCAACTGAAGACGACGGACAAATACTGCCACCAACAAGCATAAAAGAAACAGTCAATCCACCGGCTTAAAAATCATAAGTCGCCAGGAGCCAATGGAATTACAGCCAAATTCGTTAAATATGGAGGCGACCAATTACACCGAATGAGAAAGTGATCCGTGATGCTGCGGTAGATGCAAGAGGTACGATCCTCTTCAAGTCCATCCAACTACTGGCCTATGCTGACGATATCGACATCATGGGAAGAACCACCCGAGACATACAAACTGCCTTCATCCAGATCGAGCAGGCGGCGCAAGATCTTGGGCTGCACGTCAATGAAGGCAAGACAAAATATATGGTGGCAACATCAGAACCGAAGACGAATCAACCAACAACATCAAACCGCACTGGTCAAACACGAAGAAGAATAAGGATAGGAGAATACAACTTTGAGACCGTTGACAATTTCTCCTAGCTAGAGTCGAAAATCACAACCGATAACAACTACGATGATGGTTGTTATCAGCCAACAGAGCCTATTTCAGCTTACAAAGACTTTTCCGCTCGAAACGGCTCACCATAGGGTCAAAGCTCTGTACAAGACTATGATCTTGCCAGTCCTCATGTATTCCACGGAAACCTGGGTTCTTTCTCTGGCAAGAAAAATTGCGAACTCTTGGCCGCGTTCGAGAGAAGAATCCTCCGAATAATTTTTGGCCCCCTACATGAGAATGGACAATTCCTTAACCTACATAACGGCGAAATCTATGAGCGATACCACGACGTTAGGTTGCGGATAAAATCGGGCTCAACAGGCAGTTTTTAGGGATATCGACTTGGTGGACCTCGGCCCAAAAGCAGGGTGTCTGGAGTTCGTTATTGAAGCAGACCTAGACCCGATACCGGTTGTTGCGCCGTTGATTTTGGTGACAATTTAATTGATTGCTACGCCATTCAATGGAATCCACTCTCTCAAGATGGCCGATGAGTGGGTCGCACAGAACAGTACAAATAGAGTGCGGGCGTCTCGGGCAATCGTGAAGGGAGCTGAAGCGTATTTCAGATAGCCCAAACTATGAAAGGCAAAAGAGAGAAGGTGAGGAAGCGAGTCGGTAGAAAATCGGGTAAACGTAAAAGAAATGTCCAGATCGCCAGGATTTTTTATCAAAATTAAAAAATTCAAGTAATACTTTTTAAAAGTTTATATTTACCTAAATCTAATATCACAACTTGAAAAAATCTTAAATTAATAACGCATTCAATCTCATCCCAGAGTCAGCTCGTTGGGTCAAAAACTGCCCCATAGAACAGAGCCAGCTTTGTTTTTGTGTGTTGTACCAGAAACAGAAATGGAGAGTTCACTTCTAAATCTTCCTCGACATCCACCCTGCTCAGAGTAGTTGCCGTCACTGCTGCACCCTCCGCACCAGCTTCATTGATATTCAAATCTACTTTATGCAGGATATTCTCCACAAACACATTGTCCTTTAATTGTTCCGAGCTCCGACCAAACGTCCTCAAATTATGCATCAATCGATTAGGAGGAAATCGAGTCCTTTTGCTTTCAATGGCATCAACACGAGGGTTTATCAGATAGATGTAATCATCCTTATTATCCTGGGGAATTGAACCAGTTGTGTCTGTCGCAACCATTGAGGACAAATCGCATTCCTTTGAATCGAATAAAGAATGCACACCCTTCGCTTTTAATGCTTCCTTCAAGTTCACTGCGCTTTGGAAGTGCATCTTAGGCAAAGAGACCATCACGCTCCTCAGCTCGGTCCGTTGAATCCAACCTTGAATCACATCTGCATTCACTTCAGTCTGAAAAGCTTGCAAACTCTTCCTGCTGGAGTCGTTCGGTAGAATAATGTACATAACTGCATCATTTCCCTTATAGGGTAATCCGATAATGCGACATCCTGAAAGTAACGGAAAGCAATGTCTTTTTAAGTACTCGTGGCAGAGTCAAAGCAGTATAAGGACACTTTTGAGATATCTCGAACGGAAGGATCAAGTGAATCTAAGCGAAATGTATAAACGAAACCCCAATTGTTGGCTTTGTATCTAACCTTGACAGTTTCATGAAACTTCTGTTCGAGCATTACCTACATGTGCGTATTGAAATCCCCTTTCGGGACACTCATATGCAAACTGAAAACCTACCATAATCTGTGGATTCGTAGTACGGAAATACCCCGGTAACAATCATCATTGGAATATCTGAAATCGATTTGGAATGAATTCCGTCCGGATAAAAGTTGCCTCTCGTCGTAGCTCCTTTGATGAATGGGGTTTTCCAGAACGAGTGGAAATATAGAGCATTAACAATTATCATTTTCTTGTCTTCAGGGATCTCCTCGCCAATGATCTGATGGATTTTCCCCTGGGTTTTCCTCTCGACCCAGTTGTTTATATAGTCTCGAGCTTGCATTCCAGATGCTTGACGGAAATCTAAATTGGAGATTTCGCTTCTGTATATCCTTCGAACTGTCGATTGATAGTTCGGTCGTAAATTGATGCCGGTTTGCAGGAAAATGCCATTTGCAATGGAAATTTTATGAGTGTTGGGGCTAACTTGGATGTGGCTGAAATATAAAGAAAATTCCAGGATTATTATTTGTGACACTGAATGGATTAGAATCTATAAGTGCAGTTTTGCTGAGAATACGGCAAATACAAGATACAAATGATGAAAGATTCTTACCGTCTGCGCAGGCCTCTCAATTGATAAGTTCGGCTAAATTCATCGACCAATTTGCCGAACTCGTTGTGGAACTCGCCATTTCCATCGATACCAAACGCATCGACCAATTCCTTGGAGGTTTTCCCATTAGCACCCAATAAAAGCTCTCCCAATACCATAGCGACACTTAAAGGCGAATTGACTTTTGCCTTTAAAGGCGCAGAGGAGCAACTATGCACGTTGATATCGATCCCCAACTGAAGTATCCTTGTGGGCACGTCGGTCTCGCTTTTAGACTGCGTTACATACCCATACCGCTCCGATAAGGTCCTTGGCGCATCAAAAATTAACCCATACCTTGATTCGTATCTTCTGTAATATAATTGAGAGGCATCGGTTAGCTCACATTATCTAACACTAAAATGAACAATCCAATCATCTAACAATTCCCAAAACTCACTCTATGATGTCCTTCAAGGCCATCCGCGCCTGGACCTGCCAAATTGATAATAACAATACCGCAATCGAAATAGCTCTCATCCTTGATAGTACTTAGATCTTTATTCGTCCGACAGAAACAAATATCTGAATGCTCGTTGGGTCCAGTGTTTGAGTTTTATACATTTTAGCATTTCAGGAAAATCCCTAGATAAAAGTGGGCTTTCCTTACTTTTATGGTGTCTCCTACTCTTCCTGAAATCCGGTTCAGCCTGCGGTCGCTTCTGGCTCGTATGTGTACTGCATATGTGTAATTTTATCGCATATAACAATAGCATGTGCTAGGAATGTGGGAAGTGTATGCAATTTATGCGATGGGGAAAAATATAATTTGCGGTAAAACCACGTTTTATTGATATTTTTTCGATGAGGCCCATGGAAGTCCGCATGTTTGTCTATGCTGAACGGAAATGAATTGTTATCATTGTAATTTCACTTTTATTACTATTTGAACAGATGAAAAGTTTGTTTTGTAGGATGAGCTAATCCTTTTCAGGATTTGTTCCTTAGGCTTGAACCCGGGGGTTCGTTTGCGCGTGGTGGGTATGTTCGAGAGTTTTGTGTTTGTATTTAAGGTTGAAGTGTTTGAGCACGTCTAATGGGACATACAGCCCTCAGGGAAAACAGATAGGAAGAGGGTATTAGAACAAATAAGGAACACACATTCAGGAACATTTTTTACCGCCTGGCTTTCTTACTTTTGTTCATGTCAATTTTATGGATTTTTAACGAGCTCCAGATCTTCCTATTTGGCAATGTAAATCTCCATGGCTGCATGTTTGTTGATTATCTTCAGAATTTCTTGGACAAGGATCTGGTCTAGTTTATCTTTTGCATTTAGGTCTAAATCATATCATATAATTTGATTATCCTCAAAATCCGGAACAACTGTATAGCTTTTTTCAACCACTTAAAAGTTCAACGATTTCAGGGCTGAATTTAGTTCTACCTAAAAGGGTTAAGCCAGAAAAAGCTGGGAGAATCAGATGAAAGACAGACAAATTAGGATTATGAAGTGACGATGCCAATGAAATTTATGGTCCTGACTCTTATCCGACCTAATGACACTGAGGTAGGTCGTTGGGAAGAAAGGTGAAATGCATTTACTCACGAAGTGCCTGGGGCAGGAGCTCTCAGACAGACTACCAGCTAAAATATCCTCCTGTTGCATCTAGGACACTAACCCGAAACCAGTTGACACATTACCTCAAGTCAGCCCTATTCAGTATAGAAGTCAACCATGTGATGTATAATAGTTCAGAGAACCTCAGCTGCCCTGGTGTTTCTCCGATCCAGTAGTCCCCTTTTAAGGTTTTATGGATGGAGGTGGAAATCTTACAAAGGCACTGCCGCGCCAGGTTGCACCAGCGTGTGGGATTCTCATCCACTAAAACCACCCCCCTTTCCCCTTCTTCCTTCCCCGCGGAACAGCCGCAAAGCATTACTCCGCGGAGTGGACTGCGCTTTAAGCAACCAAGCCTTCCGTTCTTCGCGTCCTCCTTGCACGCTCCGCTCTTCCAATTTCCTTTTGTATTATTTTGATTGCGGAGTTCACCGCACACCAGTTTCTCTCCGACTTCAACTTTTCCCCGATGATGTTCTGTGGGCTTAGGTTGGTTTCCAGGGAGTCTTCCAGACTCCTCCTTTCTGGGAAAAATCGTGGACAGTGGAACATAATATGCTGGAACTAGTGCGGACCGAGCCACTCCGGTCACAAGTAATTTACGACTGTGTCTTGGACCTCCAATATTAGGCATCATCCGCGCTAATGATACGCTGGTATTTGCCACTTTCTCACAGGCATACTCCAGATGTCCCTTGATATTGATATTAGCGTCAATCATCACCCCTAGGTATTTGATAACCGGTTTCGAAGTGATGACATGACCACCAACGCGAATATTAACCGTATTCCTCTTTCTACGATTGTTAGTCAAGGCCGCCCCCGTCTTTTGTTCCACAAGGTCAAACTGAACCATCTCCAGCCACGCTTTTATGGCGCTAATCTCCGCGAAACCAACTCTCGACGCCTCCATTGGCACTGGAAGGACAAGGACCCAATTGTACATGACGTTCCACAGGAGAGGACCCAACACTGAGCCCTGTGGTACTTCTGCGGTGACGGTGTACTACTTGGGTCCCTCATCCGTGTCGTACCCTACAGCCTACGTCGAAGGTTCACATATACTTGCCATTTCTCGTCGAAGTCCGGTCTTCCTGTGGATCGTTGGCAGATCCTTCCTGCCCGAAAACATGAATCGCGATCTCTTCATTCCACCAATAGTCTGAGCGTCATTTTGCAAGAACTCGTCGCCTCGGCATAGCAGCGTCTCATGCTCTCGTTATGCGTCGCATCATTTGCTCTGCCATTTTCTGTAGCCGCACCACCGGGATTTTGCCGTCCCAATAGCATCTCTATGAATGCATCCTCTTCAAACTTTTTCACGGACGAGCCCTGGTTTCCAGCTTCACGGGAACGCACATTGACGCATGGTCTATACTCTATCTGGAGGAAAATTGCCTGGTAGTCGCTGTGAGTATAATGCTCACTGACAAACCATGTCATTCCCCTCGCCAATGTGGTACTCACATATGTTGACCCCAACTTTGTCCCAAGAAAAGTGGAAAAATTTCCCGTATTGTCAAGCACCAAGTCTAGCTCCGCGAAAGCCTCGAGCAGAATATGATCCCTGGTGTTGGTAGTGCGACTGCCCTAATCCACGCTATGATCTTGGGGTTTCGATTTCTTGCACCCAAGACTAGCATACCTAGCATACCTTCGAATTGTGTTATCGTCGCGCTTGGTCGAGCATAGCAACTATATATATAGATACCAGCTATTTTTGCCCTGACGAATCCAACTTCTGGAAACTCCATCACTTCTTGAATGGCTTGATTTCCACAAGCCCATATTGCCGCCTTGCCAGTTACATCTGCAGTCCAGGCGCCGCTTTTATTATTGCGATAAGGCTATGGCAGCTTCGATTTCTTTCTCATAGATGGTCTGCGAGAGAAGGTCTTGCGCTGCCTCGCAGTGGTTGAGGTTGATTTGTATCAACCTCATTTCTTTATTGCATTCAAGGCTCTCCTAAACACTGGGCAACTGCTGGTGCTTGCAACGTGCCGACAGTTAGCGCCGTTTTTCTCCTTGCAAAGCATACATTCAGGCTCAGCCTTACACTCTCTGAACATATGACCTTCCCCCCATATTTTCTGCAACTTTTTGCCCTGTTACCGTCATCGGTGTCTTTCGCCGCTATGTGGTCAAATTCCAAGCATCTAAAGCAGCGCGTGAGGGACACCTGCTCCTGAAGTGGGCAACCGACCCAACCTATTTTTGCTTTTCCAGCCGCCAGCAGTTTGAACGCTGCTTCAGCTGGTAAGCTTATGATTGCCGTTTGCGCGCCTCCGTATACCTTCTTCAGTCTCTTGATTGTGGAGTCTTGCAAGCGAACTGCTTTTCTAAGGCGTCGCGGGTATCCTCCTTGGTCATGATTTCATCAATGTCCTTACATTGTATAACAATCTCCTTCTTTCTGGTCCGTACTTATGCTTCTTCTCCTAAGGATTTTGCCATCTTGACGAGGAAATTTTCTACCGTTTTTCCCGGAGACTTCTTCAGCTCCAGCATCAAATTTCCTTTTTAGGAGCGTCTAATTCGGCTGACGTTTCCTCCAAGGTCCATCAGGACAGGATCGGATTTGACCTTCCTGATGATATCGACGTAAGTCATATCACCTTCTTTGGAGATGATAATTAATTCGGGCCGTAATCTTTTTTTCTGTGTCGCATTTTTCTTTCCGTCAACCTTGGTCCATGCTTCCTTCGTTCCTTTTTGGGACTTTGCCTTCCTTGAAGCCGGCGCCGCAGTTTCTACGGTTTTGGTAACTTTGTTTTCCTTCGCTTTTGCCGGTCAGAGGCCTTTTTGCCTTTTCGCGTCCTGTGAGGATCTGTCTGTCTATCTGTCCGTGCGTCAAACGCATTTTTCCCGGAGATGGTTATAGCGATTGATACCAAATTTGGTAGAAAAGTGGGAACTATGAATGCTCACGGATACAGTGAGTTACATCCTTTTACGTCGAATTTAAGCGGGGTGTAAATTTTTTTTTCATCATGTTGGTTACCAAATCAAAGGTCTCGGTTAATACTTTTCGAAGCCGGTCTTAGTTTTGACATTTGTTAGAAACGGGGGAATGCGGGCAGTTGAAAGCGATCATTTCTTTAAGATTCTCAGAAACTACCCAACCAAAAAATCTGAAAAAAATCAGGAGCCTGTCACTATATGGTGCCTAGGCTTCGAAATACCTTCCACACCGATATCTGGTCAAATAAAGTTAATAACAGTATATCATTTTAATTTTTAGTAATTGGCTGCGAAACCCCCCTTAAGTTCATCCTAGCACCACGAAATTTTGCAGTGACGTAGACTATAATATAGAGCATGATTTTACCAAGTTTGCACTTTAACTAACAAAGTTACCATATGTCAAAGTTGTTGCTTCTTTGCAAATTCAAGACTGTGAATTACAATATCACCCGAAAGTGGATACTCTGACATAATATATGCATATATTACGTGTTACGTACTAAGAAATACACAAAACCTTTCGTACCCGAAGAGTCCAGCTTCTGGTTTCCCGACTTGTTTGGCTCAAGAATGCCTTGA
This sequence comes from Hermetia illucens, assembly GCF_905115235.1. Classification (NCBI taxonomy): domain Eukaryota; kingdom Metazoa; phylum Arthropoda; class Insecta; order Diptera; family Stratiomyidae; genus Hermetia; species Hermetia illucens. The sequence goes on from NC_051849.1 coordinate 198,173,285, forward strand.
ATTTAACGTCACTCTGTAGCATGGCCTCAATTATGGTTCCCGGAAACACTCCTCTATCAAAAGGCGATGGCACTCCCACCTTCTGCAAAAGAAAAAGATGTGACAAGCATCATTCACCACATCCTTGCAGTAAATGCAGTCGGGCGACCTGATTTCCCGATAGTGTGCAGATAAGACTGAAAACACCCATGTCCGCTGAGCAGCTGGCTTGGGTAACAGTCAACCTCTTGAGCTACGGCCACACGTCTTTAATGAGATGCCCGGTCCATCTATCCCTCCATTCACTTTAACACAATTGTTACCATGCACTGATATATTATATGTATATGTTTGCTATCTACCCCTGGATGGGGTATAGCACGTGAACCACACCCACGGGCACCGCTCGCAGTTACATGAAATGCGTTTCAATTCTCCCCACGACCTTCCGAAACACCTGTACTCCTTCTCTACTGTTCTGCGCCAAAGTTCCTAGAGGGAACCCACTCGTCGGCCATCTTGAGAGAGACGTAGCCGGCCTTAATGTGCGATCGATCCATTCCTACTTCCTCCTTCCAATCACATTGCGTACGAATGCCAGCCCTGTGGGACGATCAAGTTCTTCCTTTGTTATAGTATCAAGCCAGCACACCCCATGATACAAAGCATACAGGTGTTCACGAAGGCTTTGGAGCCTTCGAATGACAGTAGGGTTCACTTTCCAGTTGCTACTCGCATATAGCAACACAGAAAGAACACTAAAACAGAACGATGCTTAACGCTTTGCCCATTAATTCAGAAAGGGAGAGTCCGATGACCCGTCAGACTGAGAACCTTGTTTTTGTTTATGTTCAGTCCAAATCTACTTTGCAAATCCAGAGTCATTTGGCCAACTTCCATGAGGTGTTTGAGAAAAGATTTCATAGTCCATTGAATTCGTCCACGCCCTCCCCGACAAAACAGCATGAAGAACGTCACCGATAACAAAAATAAATAATATCCTTGATAAGATGCAGCCCTGGCGGACTTCGCTTTGGACCTCAAATTGCTCTGAGATTTCACCTCGGTGGTAATCGTAGCATTTTACGCTATCATATTATTCTGATAATAGCTTGTACTGCCTCCGGAATACCAATCCCACTTAGACCACGCCAGATATAGTCCCGGTTCACGTTCGATAGCGTTTCTCGAAATCGATGTAGAGCAGGCGCAGTGAAGATCTAAACTCCGCGTAGTAACTGCTTTACGGGGAGTAGAGCGACTTTACTCCATTTGAGTGCATTGATAGCCGAAATGATTTCTTTTCTGGTTGGAGGAACAGTCCGTATCGGCATGTTACGGTGACTAACCATTTCATCCACAAAAGGGGGAACCTCACCGGGTGCGGTACGGCTAAGAAGGTGAAATGTTCTTTCCACCTTTTCCGTTGTTTGTAATCGTGGATCGACCATAGAACGATTTGCGGCCACATGCAAGCTTCTTCGTGGTGCGGTATACACTTCTAAAATCCGTCCTGCGTCATATGTGGCTTTTTCCAGCGCAATAGCAAATTCTCTCTTGTCGGGGCGCATACTACGCTGAACTTCTTGGGATGTTCTCGGTAGCGAACGCATCACGCCTACCATCGCTCGCAGCAGTCAACACCTCCGCTTCCACATTTCTGCAGTCCTGAAGCCCCTTCGGAGCGTGGCCGAAAAACTGCACAGAATCTGAGAGAAGAGTATTTTTGATTGTGGCCGAACAGTCATTGATATCCTCAGGCGGGTTACTCAGTGCATCTGTTGTCCGATCACAAAGATAGCCTTCCTATTGTCAAGCAATAGGTGGATCATACAAATGGTCGATGTGTTGAGCTTGGGGGTCGTAGTTTTCCAACTCTGCGAGAAGTGACGGACGCAACATGCTGGCAACCGTCAGGCCAGCGCCGCTCTCGTCACGCACATCCAGGAGACAACTCCTAAATCTATTAATGATGGCAAAGTTGTGAATCCGATTACTTGTGCCGAGTTGCTCAGTTGAAACGCAACCGACCTTATGTTAGGATTGGAGATCGTATTGAGGCAACTTTGTACCTTTTCAGACTTGTTGGTTGGGTAGCTTCGAACAATGGGCCGATTAAAAAATTCAACAAATGTCAAAACTAAAATCGGTTTCGGAGAGTACTAATCAGGACCTTTCATTTAATACCCTGTATTGAAGACCTCCCGTTAAACTCAATGTAGAAGGATGTAACTCACTTTCATGTATGGGCGTTTACAGCTTTCACCTTCCCTCCGAATGTGTATGTGTCAATCAGTGCAGCCTTTTCGGAGAAAAATGCATTTGGCAGACAGACATTTAGCGGATTGAACCTTAATAAGGTGCAGGCAACATCTACCGCATCCTGGCAAGTAATGCAGCCGGCCGCCAAATCGCAAACATTATTTTCGCAGCCTGGCGTGTTGCGAGTCTGCTCGAAGAAGCTCATTTTCGTATCTAATATGATACCGAGGCATTTCACTGCAGCTTCGACAAGACCATGGTTTCACCAACGTGAATACGGAGGACTGTGGGAACCATCTCCTCAGTCAGAACGACCACTTTGGTGTTCTTCAGAGCTAGGGAGAATCTATGCTCAGTTATTCAGCTGCTGACTCCCAATCTCACCATGCGCTTGGACCACTTCCTTAATCGTATCAATTGTAAATCGCCCCGCTCCAAATTCATATTGTCTTGCTAAGTAGTCTCCCGCAGAACCTATTGCGTTAGTCAGTCTTAGCTTGATGAACTTCTCAAGCAGCTTCCCCACTATACCCTACATAATGAGCGGATTCTACGCTGGCGGCGTTTCGGGATTGTTTTTGCCCTTGCTTATCAGCGTAAGTCTCGTCACCTTATTCGGAGGAAAAAAACCATCCGCTGACGAATATGCATTGAATGCATTGAGTAGCAAGTCCGACTTATATTTGAAAACGCGTTTCAACACTTCCCTGGAAATACCACTCGGTTCTGGTGCTTTTTTGTCTTTCATGGACAAGATTGCCTCCTCCAGCTTTTTTTTCAGTAAAGGGTGGTCATTGCTCAGTACTCTCCCTCTCATCGACTGCGCCAGCTCAGATGGGATCGACGGGAAAAGGTGCAGCACGATTTCCTTCATCTTCGCTGCTTCCATGAACCAGAGTAATCGATGTACGCCGAGGATTTTGATAACCAGCTTATTCCCGGACTCCCTGAATACTTGTTGATATCGCCGATTAGCTGTTTGTTTTTTGCCTGTTGATTTCGTGGCGAAGTTCCTATGTGACTCTCTTGTATTCTTCTGAGAGTTACCTCATCTTGGCCTCTTGTACACTGAGCACGGAGTGACAGAGTTTTATTTTGGGCGCCGATCTTCTACAAGCTGCGCTGATGAGATTCATTGTTGAATGCATTAACGATTCAGTCGCAGTTTTTCTGGTTGTGGCATTCACCATTCGAGGTGTCCGACGTTAAAGATTCCTTCGTTTCGAATATTGTCCCACAAGCCAGCGTATTCCGAAGAGCGAACATAGATTCTTTCGGTGGGAGGTAAACGTTAAAAACTGTCACTTCCGCACAAGGAATTCAAGTGAAGCCATCTTCCCGCACTCGCAAGTTAGCCATATCTCTCACCCAATCTCATACAGATGGCATCAGTCCCAGGTATATCACAATTGTGGAGGTGCTTCCTCCGCCTCTTTCCTCTTTTCAAGGCAGTCCAGATCCCTTGTTTCGAGAGTGCACATGGGTTCTAGGCTGGAAACCACTGCTTTCGTGGGCACTGTCTCATAAAAAGTAGTCTTCTGCTATTTGGTTCGTTTAGTTAGCACCTCACGAAATTCTTCTTCTTGCGTCCTTGGCCGTACATCCACGCTGTTGCTATTTTATTTCTTTTTATCAGTGGTTTGTTACGCCTCGGACAGGTTATTCAGCGTCTGTATTATTTGCACAGTACGGAAGTTTTTCTACTGTTCAACAACAGCCGAATCGCAGAAACCGTATAGAATTTGAGGGCCTCTTCCCCTGCAACCAGACGCAGCAGTGGCACGCAAGAAGCTAAGCGACTATCAAATAATGTTAGCACCCCTGTTATGACGCACAATCCTCCAGCTCCTAAAACTATTACAGATCGTGATATCCTCTATCTAATTAGATATTCGTTGCCGGTTAGTTGAAGCGCAACTGACAGTTTTGCAGGTCCTGCCCCCGAACAGTTTATCGTTGCAGAAATCTGCAATCACTTCGCCGCTTTTATTACGATCACTAAAATGCGTTATCAGAAATCAACCACCATGGTCATAATGTCAGCTTTAGAGAGCCTGTTCTGAACTGCTTTTAATTGCTCATAAGAGGCCTCCTTCTTCTCTACATCCTGTCAGAAACCGAGTGCCAGGTTATGGGAGCGTACTTTGCGGTAGGCGTCAGCAACTGTTTGACATGAAATTCGCGTCTCCTACCACGAGGTACAAGAGAAAACTCCTCTTCAGGGTCAAAACATCTTACCCCAATTAAGTCAAGAATGCCCAGTCCAATTCGCATATTGCGAAATGTTTTGATTCCAGGGTGAACTTAAAAGGGGTCCTCCGCGCATTTCACATTGCATATAGTAATACAGCCTTATTAATCTTATTTGAGGAAATTTTTTTCAGATATTTCACCATCATCAACGGCGCAGCAACCGGTATCCGGTCTAGGCCTGCCTTAATAAGGAACTCCAGACATCCCAGTTTTGCGCCGAGGTCCACCAATTCGATATCCCTAAAATCTGTCTGGCATCCTGACCTACGCTCCATCTTAAGCAGGGTCAGCCTCCTCTTCTTTTTCTACCATAGATATTGCCTTTACAGACTTTCCGGGTGGGATCATCTTCATCCATACGGATTAAGTGATCCGCCCACCGTAACCCATTGAGCCGGATTTTATCCACAACCGGACGGTCATGGTATCGCTCATAGATTTCGTCATTGTGTAGGCTACGGAATTATCCATCCTCATGTAGGGGGCCAAAAATTCTTCGGATGATTCTTCTCTCGAACGCGGCCAAGAGTTCGCAATTTTTCTTGCTAAGAACTCATGTTTCCGAGGAATACATGAGGACTGGCAAGATCATAGTCTTGTACAGTAAGAGCTTTGACCTTATGGTGAGACGTTTCAAGCGGAACAGTCTTTGTAAGCTGAAATAGGTTCTGTTGGCTGGCAACAACCGTGCGCGGATTTCATCATCGTAGCTGTTATCGGTTGTGATTTTCGACCCTAGATAGAAGAAATTGTCAACGGTCTCAAAGTTGTATTCTCCTATCCTTATTCTTCTTCGTGTTTGACCAGTGCGGTTTGATGTTGTTGGTTGATTCGTCTTCGGTGCTGACGTTGCCACCATAATTTTGTCATGCCTTCATTGATGTGCAGCCCAAGATCTCGCCCCAAACGCCGCCTCCTCGATCTGGTTGCAGGCAGTTTGTACGTCTCGGGTGGTTCTTCTCATAATGTCGATGTCGTCAGCATAGGCCAGTAGTTGGGTGAACTTGAAGAGGTTCGCACCTCTTGCATTTACCTCAGCATCACGGATCACTTTCTCGAGGGCCAGGTTAAAGAGGATGCATTATAGGGCATCCCCTTATCGTAGACCGTTGTTGATGTCGAATGGTCTTCAGAGTGATCCTACTGCTTTTATCTGGCCTCGCACATTGGTCAGGGTTAGCCTAGTCGGTCTTATTAATTTCGTCGGTATACCGAATTCTCTTATGGCCGTGTACAGTTTTAACCTGGCTATGCTATCATAGGCGGCTTCTAAAGTCGATGAACAGATGGTGCAACTGTTGTCCGTATTCCAACAGTTTTTCCATCGCTTGCCGCAGAGAGAAAATCTGATCTGTTGCTGATTTGCCTGGAGGCTTCACTCTTTGGTATGGGCCAATGATGTTCTGGGCGTATGGGGCTATCCGGCCTAGCAAGATAGCGGAGAATATCTTATAGATGGTACTCAGCAACGTGATACCTCTATAATTGCTGCACTGTGTAATATCTCCCTTTTTATGTATGAGACAGATAATGCCAATCATCAGGCATTGATTCGCTGTCCCATACCTTGAGCACAAGTTGATGAACCACTTGTCTTCAGTTGGAGGGACCTCCAACTCGCCGATGTTCTGGTTGTTCAGTAGCTCATCAAAGTACTCAACCCATCACTCCACTATGCTCATTTTGTCGGAAATCAGATTTCCCTCTTTGTCTCGGCAGGATGAGCGTCGAGGTGTATAAGGCTTCATCCTGCCGACTTGTTGGTAAAACTTGCGCGCCTGGTGCGGTTGCTCCCTGTACTTTTCTAGTTCACAGATTTGTTGGTTCTCCCAGGCTTCCTTTTTCCGTCTGTGAAGTCGCTTCTCCGCTCGACGGAGTTCGTGATAAGTCTCTGCGCGTGCCCGCGTTCTTTGAGAATGCAACATTACTCGGTATGCAGCATTCTTCCGTTCCATTGCTAGCTTACATTCATCGTCAAACCAGCCGTTCCGACTCCTTTTGCAGCTGGGGCCAAGTATGTTTGTGGCCGTATCCATGATAACGTTCTTCAGGTGATTATGAATAATTCGGTTGCGTAATTTCTGAGAATATGTCCAGGAAAGAAATGATCACTTTGAGCTTTGAAAAATACTAATCGACACCTTTCATTTGATATCCCATATGTCAATATTCGGTGAAAAAAAATTACACCCCCTTTTCTAAAGGTGTTTGTGAGGAACGTTCTTTCCAATTCGGTTGAGCAATACATCCTCTCCAGTATTACCGAGCAGGGTGGAACTTCTATAGAATGGATCGACTGCGCTTATTGGCTGATGAATATGATAACAGAGCTCCCAAAAGTGTCGACAAAGATGTCTTTCCACTAAGCGAATAATTTAAAGCACATTTTTGTATTTAAATTAGCCTTCATGCTTACATATTATAAAATACATTTGAAATAAAAAGTATACCTCAATAACTAAAATTACTTGTGATTTATCTACTTAAAAAAACACACATGTACAGAGGTAAAAATTTGGTAAGATAACACTATATAGCAAATATTCAAAAAGTTCAAAATTCGAAAAAGAAAATTCTGAATTTGAAAAGACAAATTCCGGAATTGATTTGAAATAGTCTAAAGTGAGCTTGGAAAATTCGGAAATTATGTAGTTTAGAAAACTCTGAACTTGGTTTGCAAAATTATGAATTTGACTGGCAACTAGTGTTATTTCCGCCTGAAACGTTATCAATATTGGCATAATCACTTGCCTTTGTGGTGATAACAAAAGATAATTTTCTCCACTATTACATTTTACAAATTCGTTATAAATTCTGTTAAGTGATCTTATAATAACCACCATAGAAAAGAACAGAACAATATGTGCAGTACATATGTATTACAAGTACCATCTGCAAACCACTCTCTCTTTGGTCTTTGCTTCCTTGGCTCACAGTATTTTTTTATATTATTATACAAACATAAAACGTACATCTGTATGAAATCAGGAAGGATTTCACTACGAAAAGGCCAAATTCCACACATTTGTATCAACATGTGAGTATGTGAAAAATGCACATATGTAGATGCCCTACGTATTTATCCTTATGGGAATCATCTGTTTTATACCCGGCGCCTCAAGAGGTAATCTATTTATGAGCATCATAAAAGCTGATGGATTTTCGCTACAAAGGAATATAATAAATCGAAGAATGGAAGAAAGAAGACTGAACCTTTCACTTATAGTTTCAATTGCATATTAGCATTTCGGCCTCTATATCTTCGCAGTCAATAACCGCCCACGACGATCTTTTGAAACATCGACATTAGCTTGATTCAGCTTAAAAATGATAGTTCTCTTTTAGATAAAATCCATAAGATCCATATATCAGAAGCAGAACAACAGAACTAATTCACCTCTACCCTAGGTGATAATAGATGAATCTGAAACTCAAAATTTTATTTGAAAAGAGGCTAGAAAATAGTTCTGAATACAATCTATTCGAGCCAACATAATCCACTTAATGCTAGAATGTTCAATATACATTACCTCTTTCATTTTGTTCGTGCACGGAGGTGGAAAATCTTTGAAAGACACATCCACCCCAACTTCGTCACCCAAACGCCGGAGCTACAGCGGGCGCGTGTAGGATTCGCACCCACGAAAAACCGCCCCCGGTCTCTCCAGCGCCAGCCCCACAGGATCACAATTTAGGTATTACTTCCTGGGGTAAATTTGCCCTTGAGCACTCGTCCTCCTCCTATTTGCGGCTTTCCTCCTTCTTTGTTCCTTCAGCAACTACTCCTACGTTTGCATTAATGCGGGGCAAACCGTATGCCACCTCTCCTCGGAATTCAGCATCTCCGCAACCAAGCTCTCCGGCGTCACGCTACTGTCCACTACGTGGTTTAAGCTCCTCCTCCCCATTTCAAATCTTGGGCAGTGAAACATCACATGCTCTGGATCCTCCGGTATGTCATCGCATCTGGGACAATTCGGAGAATCATCCAACCCAAAGTGGTGCAGGTACTGCCTGTAGCTACCACCGTGTTCTGCGAGGAACTGTGTAATGTGGTAGTTGGTCTCCCATGTTTCCGCTCAAGCCACAGCCTAGTGTTGGGAATGAGCCTGTGCGTTCACCGACCTTTCATAGACTCGTCTCGTCTGCTTTGCCAGAGATCTTGCGATTTTGACCTGGCCGCATTTCTAGGCTGTGCCCCTCCATACGTCTTGCATCGTACAGCACACTCGTTTCTTTAGCCAAAACGTCGACAGGGGTCATGCCTGTCACCACCAATATTGCCTCATCTGATGTGGTGCTAAAAGCACTGGAAACCCTCAAAGCCATCAGCCAGTAAACCGAGTTCATCTGCTTCCATCTCTGAGAGCGCCTCTGCCCACACATGTGATGAGTAGAGCAGGATGGAGCGCAGAGATGTTAGATAGGCCTCGCATCCACTGGTATGAATGCTGAGCCTGAACTCAATATAAGCCAGTACCGCTGTGCCAGTCATGGTGGGGCTCTGATTGTGGCCCCAAAATCAATCCGTGTCCGAAGAGGACCGTGGGATTATGCCTACATGGCAGGTACTCACGTTAAACCCCCAGGACTTTCATGACCGTCGTCATCAATTGGCGGGACCTCCAACTCTCCGATGTTCTGGATGTTGAGCAGTTCATCAAAGTACTCAACCCATCGCTCCAATATGCCCATTCTATCGGAAATCAGATGTGCCTCTTTGCCTCAGCAGGATGAGCAACGAGGTGTGAAAAGCTTCATTCTGCTGACTTGTTGGTAAGAGTTCTGAGTTCACAGACCTGTCGGTTAACAAGTCACCATGTTTTCGGCTCAGCCATGGGTCCAAATTGCTGTTGAGATGCGCAGTCCATCCGCCGCTTGGCTCATTTTGCCGAGAGAATTGCCACTCGGCAAGTGTGGGTTGACGTTCTTCATGGGCAATCTTCAATCTTCCAGCTTGAGCTGGCTTTATGTTCCTTTGCAAGGTGGGCAACGGAAATCACTCTAGCGAACAACATCACGGCCAGTTCCGAAACAGTACGATAAGCAGACGACACTCGCAAGGCTACCCATCTCTGCGCATGTGCAAGGCGCTTACGATATAGAGCATCCATCGTGGCCCTCCCTGCTCTGAACCCGAACTGCCTTGGGGATAAGTCAGTAAACTTCCGCCAGAATAGCATCAGTGATTGACGCCTTCTTATTTTTCATAGTGAGAGCTGTTTCTTCGAGCTATTTCATGGTGAAAAAGGGGAACCATAAGTAAAAAATCTTGAAAACCAGGGAAAGGTAAGGTTGGTGAAGCATATAAAAGATAAAAGGAAATTAGACGTGGTTGAAAGTCTAGAAATTTATAGAACACCCTAAGATGAGTCTCAAGGCAATGGTTACTTCTGGTTCTTCAAATTCATCAGACGGTCCACTCATGGACAGGAAAGTCGAGGCGAGTAATCAGGGCAAAGTGAATGATGGTTCAATTACCACTGCGATACCTAGAAGATTGAGTATAAATAGAACGAATCTGGATTTCTTTACTCACTCAAATCCAAGCACTGAGGAGTTGCCGAAATGTGCATATTTACAAAAAAATACGGGCTGTTGACATTACCAACTAATCCCATACAATGAGGTCCAGTACAATTTCTGCCGTCACGGATGGGACTCCTCCGGGCATGGAAGCTTCACAGGTTGTCGTTATCAGATTCACCACTCAATTCACGACTGTTCCCAAGAATTCGATGAATCTCCCGATGTTCAACTTCGCGACGATCCACGCGCAGGCGGAGCGCCGGGTTATTGCACACCAGCAAATAATGTCAAATGCTTCGAACGCGATGTAATGGTGGTCACTCATTATGAAATTTTCTAAAACTCGCCACCCGTCCTCCGATGGTTCCAGAGATTCGACTCAAAAATTATATCAGGGATGCTTCTTTCGCAGCCTGGGCGCCGGAACGTTGGCATGGATACGGTATTTAAAGCCACAAGCCCCGTTCTCGCTGCCATTTCCAAGATCCATTTTTCTCTGGAGTCTGGATGAGACCTAACCCATTCAAGGATTCGCCCATCTGCGTGCAAAACCGTGTCCTCCAGAGAATCGAGCCTGCTAAGAAACATTATCGCTAAACACCGAATCTAGACGAAGCCATTTCCACGGCATTGGGCACAGCAACCCGAGGTCGAATGCCGTCCCGAACTTGTATGGCAGCCGTACCCCATAAGTCAAGATGACATGAAGCCCAGTCCTTGTTCCGGTATCGCTCGTTGATAAGCATTAGATCAGCTTTTATCTCCGCAGCGAATGCCATTTAGCAGCTCGTGCACGGTTGCGCTCAGATGCACATTAATTTGTATGACATGGATCATGCTTGTCGCGTCTTAACCTCTTCCAGGTCTGCAATGAAGACTGGACTTCACCCTGAACCAGCTGTGTATGCAACGTTTTCACAATACGCGCCAAATCCTTATAGAGAACGCAACTCCGTCTAACCAACCTAACCGCATCTGGGGCATGCTGTCCTCCTGCCGGATCCTTGACAAGCTGCAGATCTGTGTTCATAGTTCAGACACCTGTAACACTTGAGGGGGCAGGGCTTATCCACATACGTACCCTGCATAATACCCACCCAATTTGGATTTTCCTGCTGTTAAAGAGTTTCCTCGCGAGTTGCTCAGCGAATTCCACCACAGCGAATTTTTAGCCACAATCATTCACAGAGGTGATACCGACCCGGGTATTGGTTATCTCTGGACATTCACACTTTAGGGCCTCTTTCATTTTAACCTTTTCTGTGAGGCAGACAAGATTTCGGATTTTTAGAGAGGACATAGGCTCTAGACTAGAAGCGATGGCCATCTCCGCCAGCAACTCCTTGAACGCTTCGCAGAACGTACTCTCGCTAGTTGTCTTCGGGGCTAATGCAAAGAGGACTGCGGCAGCCTTCATTTTCCATATGGATGACAGCTACGCTCTTGCGCGTTGTTTCCTTTTGCCCTTCTTTACCTTCTGTTTTTGGGCTCTGAAAACTAGTTGTATAAAGTCACCTTTACTTTGCAATGGCCTACTTGTGATCTGTTTGGCACTTAAGCTGTTCTCAGCGGGAAGTGCGGCTGTTTTTAATTTTCGTTCGTTCCCCGTTACTGTCCATGTTCGCTTGTAGAAAAAATGTAGTCCAATAGTTCCTACAGTTCCATCAGCCCATTTTTAACGTCTTTGCTGACGTTCTTCTGGAGAAAGACCATTCACCACTGTCACGCATTTGTTAATGAGCCTTTTCTCTTTGGCTCTAGCTAGGACGATCGACTTCGCTTCCATGCACCGGCTCAAATCTTATGATTTTGACTGGGCTTTTTTCCGGAAAAGGAACACTGCAGGGTACTGAAGTTTCCGCCCCTGCACCCGCTGCCTCGTCACTTTGCAAGGCTTCCTCTCTATTTGTCCATCCTGGTGTCTCATCAGGTGTTTCAGTCCTTGCCGCCTCTTTGGACGCATCGGCGAGCGATGCGTTTTCGTGCTGCGCCGAAACGCAGTCATGGACCATGAAATGAAGAGAGAACGCTCAATTAACTCGACTATAGCACAATCAAGATACAACCTAACAAATATAAAGCAATGACGTAGCCATTCAAATTCGTACTATTACTAATCAGATACATATCTATCATTTGGGAGAACAACAGATTACGTCATCAATTGATTTAGTCAACATATATCGTAACACATAATATCCTAACATTCAAATGGTTTTAATTCTTTCCGTTGTTACGTTCAGACAGAAAACAGAAAATCCCTTTGTCTGGCGAACACCTAAGCAAATTACCAGCCTAATGCGATTGACACGTACTCTCTATACTTCGACATACATGGGAGAAAAAACCTGAAAAGGACTCTCCGTTTCGGCAACATATGCCTCTAATGATGTTGTCACAAACAGATTATTTGAAAATCCCTTAAAAAGGGGTAAAACCCTGTGAAACAATTGGAATTTATGGCATTGTAAGCTCATAAGTGGCGCCAAGAGTTAATGGTTCGTTTCCTTCGTGCCTCTTTCTTTCTCCTTCTCGCCATTCGAAAATCCCCGGTTTCAGGACATACCCAAACGATGTGTCCCTGGCCTGTGCATATGTTTCTGTGTTACATATACACCTATGCAGACGATAATATGTGTTTAAAGATATTCCCATGCAAATCCATACTTCCGTATGCGGCTCTTGAAATGCCAGGACACAAACGGATGTTGAGGTGAAATGGGCTAAATTGAATTAGCCTGCGAGGACTAGGTGCGAAGAGTACCAGCGTTTAGGTTGAGTGAAATTTAATTTTAGATATTTCCGTGCATTGAATTAGGGATAACAGCATTCAGATACTAATGTTGTTGATAAATTAAGCTTTCGGATTCCGGGAAAATTGAGTCTATGAAGCCTTCCGACTTTCAGCATTGTGAGACCGATATGGGGTGTCATATTCACCTCATATGTTATGTAACTAACAAAAAATTTTGTTTTTTAATTTTTAATTTCTCTCTACTATAATAATGCTGATGCGACGTTCGGTTGATTTTTGGTGAATGCATTTTGTACCGATCGATGACCTGGTTTGCGTTCCTGGTAACTATGGGTGGGCTAATGATGGGGGGTCACGCATCAAGTTGATGGGGACTTAGGACCCCGCAATTCTCAAGAAAATATGGTCACGCTATTCTTTGTAGAGTTTTGGTCACCGAGATGGCTGAGGTAACTATGATTTCAGGTCCTTTCCTGAGATATAGCTCCAATTAGGAGGACGATTAAGCCATATGAAGCAACTTGGTGAATATTAGTTTCCGTTTCAACTATCTTGATCCTGTCCGTATTGTTGATGTGACTCTCTTTCAGCATTTGAAGCGAAAGTTCCTACCGCTGTACTTCCTCTTGATTGTTGGTTACAATATAGCGGGAAGGACATGAATTATTGATAATTCTCGAGAAATTATTATTGCAGTTAAAAGAGGGACGAAGACGGCTACGGTTTCTTACCAGGGCAGAGGCAACTCTTCAGACGCTGCCTGACCTCTGCCCTGGGAGCAGCGTGACTGAAGCGGCCTGCAGATGTGACAGATACGACAAGAATGCGAATTATATTCTACGTAAATCCGCCTACAGTTCAAACCAAAAGCCTGGTCAGAGCCAAACAACTTCTTTTTTTTAGGGATTGGGGAGTCCTAAGTCCACATCGACCTGATGTCGGACCGGATCAAATGGAGAGCAACTTGCTCCCACTCTTGATGGTCCACGGACTCCTCTTTTTAGGTTTAACACCCAAGTTTTCAAAATTGAAAGAGGCACGAAGAGTCCGTGGACCATCAAGAGTGGGAGCAAGTTATTCTCCATTTGGTCCGGTCCGGCATCAGGTTGATGCGGACTTAGCACTCCCGAATCCCTAAAAAAGAAGTTATCATTGTAGTGTCATGAAACTTCACGAGGTAGGTACCATTGCGATAGTGCGTAGCGTTTTCTGCTTCGAATCTGCCACAGAATCAATTCAAAAGCAGGTTTCCTGGTGATATTTCGTCGATGGTAGCTATCTGTACGTCGCTCGTCCTGTCACATATGGCATTCGAAGTTTTTAACCTCACTTGGGAATTGGTATAGTCCAGTATTTGTATACTTATTTCAATAACACGGCAAATGAGTTTGAAAAATAACTTGATTTCAAATTTTATCTGTGTATACTATCTTTCCGGATTCTGTTAAGATTGTTGTGCTGCTATTTCCATGTACTACTTCTTGTCGATATCTTGAATTTAATTTTGATCAAATACATTTATTCCGTTTTACAATGATTATCTGTCTTGTCTCGTAGCTTTTTAACGGTTGTCTGTCTTTGTTCTGAGTGTTTAGGTCCTTAGTTTGTTTCTACATTGGTCTTGCGAATGATTTCTAGTTCTCCAGCGGTAAGATTGGGGATTCTACCGAGATCAATAGTTCTGCGGGTTTCTTGCCAGTGGGTTAACATTTCTTTCCAATACCTCTTCAAGCTGGCGAGAAGGTCCTTCCTTTTTTAGGCATTTCATAATTTCTACAAGTGTAGAATGCCACCGTTCTACTTGACCATTTACTTCACTTTTGTGTGGGGGTACGCGGAAAAATTTGATCTTCAATTCATCTTCCACCATGCCAATCTTCTTTTTTTTTAGGCCTTTGTCCCGTTCACAAGCAGGGTCGGCTCGTCGTGATCGGTTTCGCCATTTGGCTCTATCGAATGCCTGATCTGGGTGAAATCTCGAGGATTTTAAATCTCCATCCAACGTATCAAACCACCGTTGTTTCAGCCTGCCTTTTGGTCGTTTACCATCGACCTCGATGTTCAGACCAATCTTGGCAAGTGAATTCTCGTTGGCACGAATCGCGTGACCATACCATCGAAGACGCCTCTCTCGCAATTTCCCCACGATCGATACAACCCTAATTTCGGATGTGATCAAAACGTGTCACGCCACTAGTCCAACCCAACATCTTCGTCTCCATTACCGCAAGACGCTGTTCATTGTCTTTTATAGTCGGCCAACACTCAAATTAAATTTTAGAGTTGAGACGTTCGTTGATGCGTCGATCACCAAGAACACCAGTTGTGAAAAGCCACTTCATCCAGGTTGCGATAATGCGTGAAGAAATTTCATAACGCAGTTCTCCATTGGCTGGTAGCATTGACCCGAGGTATACTAATCGCTGAGTTCTGGGCAGATCACTGCCGCTGACAGTGATTGCGTCTGTTACATGAAGATCGGTCGTCAAAAATTTAGTTTTGTTCAGGTTCAATATGAGACCGTGTTGCATAAGGCGATCATTCCATTTTTGGACAAGTTGCTCGAGATCATTTTTCCTATTAGATGCTAGGAAAACATCATCTCCGTAAAGCAGTGTGTAGGGCGCTGGACGTTGGATGTCCCGTGTAACCTTGTCAATAACAAGAACAAAGAGGAGTGTTGAGAGGGCGCTTCCTTGATAAGCACCAACAGAGACATGAAGCGGTTTTGATACATCCTCCACACTTCAAACTTTACTTTTTGGATCGTGGAAGAGCAATTGAAACCAGCACACGAGTTCTTCTGGCACTAAGTGTTGTCGTAAAGCGTACCAGATGAGTTCGTGTGGCACACGGTCAAACGCTTTCTCTAGATCCAGAAATGCAATGTAAAGAAGGCGATGCTTCTCATGGTGTTTCTCCATTAGTAACCGCGCAGCGTGTCAGTAGTTCCGCAGTTTTTGACAAATTCGGCTTGACTCAAGGTCATTTCAACGATTCACGAATACGGTTGTCAAGAATGCGTTCAAAAATCTTCATGGTATGGAAAGTAACCGGATCGGGCGGTATTTTGAACATTCTGCTAGACAACCTTTCTTTTTACATATTGGAACAGTGGTATTTTCTTGCCAGTCAGATGGTGTTCTCCCTTCCTGAATAACCCGATTAAAGAATTCACTGAGCCGCAGTGTTAGGTCGCAGTTCTTCGCTTTCTAGGCTCGACGGTTGGTAAGCAAAGTACCGTTCTTGTCATTAACGCAACTGAAGTGTTCGATATCATGTGTATGTTCGTTACGGCTTTTAGCAAGTCGATACAGATCTCTCTCACCATCCTGAGTGTCCAGTTTATCGTAAAGATTTTTGTAATGGTCCGCTCGAGCGACAGCTTCTGCTTTCTTTGCTTCCCGGTTTACATTCTTACCATCATCATCAACGGCGGAACAACCAGTATCCGGTCTAGGCCAGCCTTAATAAGGAACTCCATGCATCTCGGTTTGCGCCGAGATCCACCAATTCGATATCCCTAAAAGCTGTCTGGCGTCCTGACCTACGCCATTGCTCCATCTCAGGCAGGGTCTGCCTCGTCTTCTTTTCCTACCATAAATATTGCCCTTATAGACTTTCCGGGTGGGATCATCCTCATTCATACGGATTAAGTGACCCGCCAACCGTAACCTATTGAGCCGGATTCTAGCCACAACTGGCCGGTCATGGTATCGCTCGTAGATTTCGTCATTGTGTAGGCTACGGAATCGCCCATCCTCATGGCCAACAGTTCGAAATTCTTCTTGCTAAGAACCCAAGTCTCTGAGGACTAGCAAGATCATTGTCTTGTAGAGTAAGAGCTTTGACCGTATGGTGCGCGGATTTCATCATCGTAGCTGTTATCGGTTGTGATTTTCGACCCTAGATAGGAGAAATTATCAACGGTCTCAAAGTTGCAGTCTCCCATCTTTATTCTTCTCGTTTGACCAGTACGGTTTGATGTTGATTGGTTGGTTTTCGGTGCTGGCGTTGCCACTATATACTTTGTCTTGCCTTCATTGATTTGTGTAGGGCTTTAGTTGGGGGGATTTGTGCATTAGACATGCTTTGGACCATCTTGGCCATCATTGTTTCCATCATCGATTGAAATTGGTTTTGCAAATTTTCAAAAATTTGATCCATTGGTATAGGGTTGGAGGTTTTTGGAGAATAATTGGGGTTTTTGGGGCTTTTCATTTGTTTGTTGTTGTTGGTTTTGGTTTTTCTGAGATTTTCGGAACTTGTGCGAACGTTTTTGGTAGGTTTTTCGGATTTTTGGGGCAGCCTCCATAACTAGCCGGATGGTCGTCCTTGCAGTTTGTGCATTTCGCTTTTTCCTCTGCTTTCTTAACACATTTAGTGAAATGGTGGTTTCCCTCGCATTTCACGCATCTTACTTGTGTCAAGCAATTATTTGATGCATGGCCAAATTGCTGGCAATTATGGCATTGCGATTTTTGCGTTCGTGGTCTTTGCGACTATATCTGAACGATTAGGTGGCAGATGGCTTTAACATTGTAAATATTGGTTTCTGTTTTAGGTTCTTTTTAAAAACGAAAAGTGAACACACCAGACTAGTGAAAGTGCTGACTAGTCTGGTGTGTTCACTTTTCGTTTTTAAAAAGAAGCACTCAATCGGGTGGAAACCCTGCTCTTCAAGATCTCCCTTGATGTCGTCAAGGGGGATTCCCTCAAAACCTTTTATAACTAGGTTCAGGTTTTTGTATTCGGGGAGAAGATAAGTGTGGTATTGGATGCCATGGTCTCTGGAGAACCTGTATATTTTTCGGTGGTCTGCCGGTTCTTCAGGAGTTATTCTAATAGCTAGGTGTTTCGTTTAGCATGCGACACCCGGATTCTCAGGCGTTTTAACTCTTTTTGGATTTGCCGCCATTTTTATTTATTATTGGAACTGCGTTCTTTTGGGGGCGTGTTTGGGGGAGTATTTTTATTTAAAATAATAATACTACTTACTGAGTCCTTTTTGGGTTCTGGTTTTTTGATTGAAGATAGTGGTTGGATCTTGATTATCCGTTCTGGGGCGGTAGTCCTGGGAAATCCGGATTTTCCTCTTCTTCATCGGACTGACTTTCCGAGATTTCTGTTGACATCCCTTCTTCAGACGAGAATGCCGTCGTTTTCGCAGTTTTTGTTCCCCATTTTATCGGCTTGATCACTCTTTTCAACACTGTTTAGTTTTTCACTTTTCTCCACTTCACTGTTTGGTTTTACTTTCGGATTCTGTTGTTAGTTCACACTTTTTTGTACCACCATCCCTGTTTTTTCCACTCACTGAGGTGTGGCGTCGATGCGGCGGTTTGGGTTTTTGACGTCTAGTATTTTAGGTGCGGTCGCGACAATTTGTCGATATAAGGTTTTTCCGTCTCATTAGAAATTTTTGGCAGAAATTATTCCAACTTTTCAGCACTTTTAAGTAAGCACGTCTGATTCCGTTGCCGGTCACTTCTGAACCGGAATTTTAGTCATGTCGGATAAATCGGTTTCTGCATTATGTTAATAGATACATGATAGTCACTGTTTGAATCTCATGCAGGATTTCTGTTGGCATTTGCTCCCTTATATTAATTCAGGTGAGTTGCCTCTGCCCTGAACGAAACCGCAAGTCATATACTTATCTTGCAACTTGGATGCTTGCCCAAGTATGAGGTTTCCGTGGACCACAACCGAGAAAGCATGTTGCTTTCCAACTCGTCCGGTTCGCCATTGAGTGGATGGTGGACTTAGGAATCTAAGAATCTAGGATCCTTAAACAAAATTTTAAAATCTAACAAATTTTATTTTTTTAAAATTAGAAGGCATCGCCCTCTTTACATTGCATTTCTGGATCTAGAGAAAAAGTTTGACCGTGTGCCACACGAACTCATCTAGTATCCTTTACGACAACACTTAATGCCAGAAGAATTCGTGTGCTGGGTTCAATTGCTCTACCACGATCCAAAAAGTAAAGTTCGATGTGTAGCGGGTATATCAAAACCGCTTCGTGTCTCTGGTGGTGTTCATCAAGGAAGCGTCCTCTCTCCACTCCTCTTTGTTCTTGTTATGGACACCGTGACACGGGACATCCAACGTCCAGCGTCCAGCGCAAATGATCTCCAGCAACTTCAACTTATCCAAAAATGGAATGATCGCCTCATGCAACAGGGTCTCAGATTCAATCTAAACAAAACCGGATTTTTCGACGACCGATCCCCATGAAACAGGCAGACTGTCAGCGGCGGTGATCTGCCCAGAACTGAGCGATTTAAATACCTCGGATCAATGCTATCAGCCAATGGAGAACTGCATTATGAAATTGCTTCACGCCCTGGATGATGTGGCATTCCACAACTGGTGTTCTTTGTGATCGACGTATCAACGAACGTCTCAAATCTAAAATTTCCCGCAATGTCGTCCGTCCTGTTGCCCTTTATGGTTCTGAGTGCTGGCCGACTATAAAAGACAACGAACGGCGCCTTGCGGTAATGGAGACATAGATGTTGCGTTGGACTATTGGCGTGATACCTTTTGATCACATTCGCACCGATCGATGCTCTAACTCGTGTTGCTGTATTGTATTGTATTGCCGACTTGATTATTTACCTGATGAACGAGTCGTTAACTTGTATCTGCACCCACGAGCAATCAAATCTTTTTATTGCAATGTGACACTAAATGGCTTATGATTTAATTTTGCTAAATTTTTGAATAGCAGGAATCATAGGTATGAACTGCCGACTGCCATAGTCGTCCCCAACGAATATTTCTCATTTATCAGTCATTCTTTATCGAATCATCAGAAATAACCATGATTGTCAGTTCGAACTTTGAATTTTCCTCCAGCACCAATTACAATACATATTTATGTATATTTTATTTACAAACAAAAGCCAAACAACGTAGGCAATAATTTAATTTGAATTGATTCCAGGACTGAATGGAAGTGCATTGGAAAATCTGAAAATTGTCAGGACATGCCAATCTGAAAAGCTATTATGTTGGCAAGTTGAAAATATTGTTACGTTTTTATGCTTCTTTCTAGTTGTTTTCCCATTTTAGTGCTACACAATGCAATGCTAATTTATTTATTAAAAACAAGTGAATCTGGGAATGAAAAACATTCTTTTGACCGTGCTAATGGGAAGTGTACGCAATTAAACTCGGTGAAATGTTTACTCGTGGACACTGTTCAGCTGAATCAAAACTGAAAATTGGTAGGAAACAATAAGTCCATAAAATTATTCACAATATGTAAACAAATATTAAAGGAAAATTCATGAAATGATTTCGCTGTTGTTGACCATTTTCGTTATCTTGTTTATGTAGTCTCAATTTTCCTTTTTTTCCGAAGATGGCGGGTAGACCCAGGGAACGGCTAAGACTGTTTTCAAACAAATCATTTCTGTACTTCAGTCCTTGAACTTCTCTCCAAATCTGACATTAATTCCCAAAACGACTGAATAAGAACCAAACGAATTACAAGAGCAGAAATCGTTTGTATCTTACATTTGAGATTCATTTCAGCTGACGTTGATGTAATGATAATTTTAACATCAAAATCAACAAATAGTAAGGCAAGTCGCAGCATCTGTTGAATGTTAAATATAGAAAATGAAGAATGTTATAGAGTCAATAAAAACAAGAAATACCAATTCAAGGACACACAAGAAATATTCAAAGGAAAGTACACAATTCTTAAGAATTTAGAACCAAAACAGTTCGGTAAATGTTCTAGACGAAATCCTTCTTAAGTTGAAAAGAGGATCTATTTATGTTTTCCATCTCTGTCCCTCTGCATAAAACAATTATTCCTTAACCTCATTAGACTGAAGTCATCTATGACAAGGAATACCAAACGATTTCAGTGTTAGCAACCAACATATAAGTCAGGAAACCGGAAGCTTGACGCTTCAGGTTAAAAGGTTTTGTGTTTCTCTCTGTGAGGAACATAACGCAGTTCTCCATTGGCTGATAGCATTGACTGCAGATATTTAAATCGCTCAGTTCTGTCAAGTAACCTGCTCAGAACTGACCGATTTAAATATCTCGGGTTAATGATATCAGCCAATGGAGAACTGCGTTATGAAATTGCTTCACGCCCTGGATGATGTGGCATTCCACAACTGGTGTTCTTTGTAATCGACGTGTCAGCGAACGTCTCAAATCGAAAATTTACCACCATGTCATCCATCTGCCGGTCTCTATTATTCTGAGTGCTGTCCGACTACAAAAGACAATGAATGGCGTCTTACGATAATGAAGATGAAAATGTTGCATTGGAGTAACAGTGTGACACGTTTTGATTACATCCGAAATGAGGATATCCGCGATCAATATGGGGTTACACCGATCGTGGAAAAACTCCGAGGAAGGCGTCTTCGATGATATGAAAGTCCGGGGGGTTTAACGTGAGTACCTGCCGTGTAGGCATAATCCCACGGTCCTCTACGGACACGGATTGAGTTTGGGACCACAACTAGAGTACCGCTGTGACTGGCACAGCGATACTGGTTTATACTGAGTTCAGGCTCAGCATTCATACCAGTGGATGCAAGGCGTATCTAACACCTCTGCCGCAACTAAGGTGTACGGTACCCGAGTTGTACAGCGCAACTCCACTCTTGAGCTCCGAGGAGCTCTGCCCGCAATGTAGGCATAACCACAACCACCATGAAGCTCCCACTAGGGGGCCAATCGGAAATAACCGAGCCGAGAACACATCCCCCAGGAATTCTCCTGGAGCATATGCTCTCAGAGGGCCATCCCGGTTTCCATGGCAGCAGATAACCTCCGGTGAGGCTTCGTGGCAAGAGCCACTTCAAATGAGTCCTTTTCAGACTCGTTTCTGATGGCCCTCCTCGAGTACATGGGACGGCACTCCCCAACGTGTTAACTGAAATCAGCCCGAAGCGGAGAACCGCAACGAAACCTTTCACCAGTTAACTACCGTTCTGCGTACAATACAACATAAAGGACATTACAGGACAACACTAACACCAAACACGCAAGACTGGTGGCTGTCCACCATGGCTACTATGGCCATTCGCCCATCATACTGCAGGCGAAACAGCGTCGAGCAGCTCCCTCCTTCGTCGGAAGGCAACACGTGCGAATTCATTAGCGCATTTCAGAGTCTCACTACTAGCAAGGCACTGGCTAACATCGTAGATACCGTTCACAACGTGAACGCCTATGTCATCTAGATTGCGGATGTCACAGTATGCTGAACAGACACAGAGGACATGGAACCAGTCCTCTGAGTCTGCCCCATATAGAACACAACCCTGACTGGAGGCGAGGTTCCGCTTGAAGAGGAACTCCCTGCCCTGTACCGTCATCGCAAAATCACACAACATACACGTACGTACAACAAGCAACGGAGAGTCCTACATAAATGGATCTGCAGCTCTCCTGCTTAGACCCCATCCACACCTCATCACACGCCTCAACATACACACCAATTTAGTCAAGCGTGGCTTGAGCTCGCGTAGGTGCGGACCCAAAGACATGCGTTCCGCGATCGTGACTCCCAAGTATATCACTTTTTTCCGGTATTTGAATGCAACTCTATTGAGTTTAACACATGGCGTATGATGTAGGTAGCCTTTCAGCATCATCGCGACGGTTTTTTCCGTAGAGACCGCAACACCGACTTTTAAAGACCACGAGTTAACGATGCGCATGTACTCAGTACCCCGCTGCTCGACCTGAAGCCGGGTGTTCCCCTCAACAAAAATGAGGAGATCATCCGCTTAGGTAACACATTCAGCAACGGTCGAAAGCTCACCCGACAGTTCGTCCATCATCAGATTCCATATAAATGGACCCGCGGTAGATCCCTGTGGTCAGCCGCGCTCCACGTTCACCCACACACGCTCATTGACACCTTGGACGAATGTTTTTCTACCATGGAAGTAGCTCTTCCACAGAGCTAATTCCTGACAGTCACACTCACAAAGCTTTAACAACACAGACGACCAACTTAGGTAATCAAATGCGGCTTTGAAATCTACAAAGATTCCAAAAAAGTATTTGCTAGGACAACGGACAACAAAGTTCTTCATATACATGAAGGCGTCGTCAGTGGACCTAAGACTACGGAAGCCATACTACTTGTCAGACGTCAGATGGAATGTTTTACCCCCAGGCGCTGGACCATAATCCTCCCCAGGACCTTGCCAACGGCCGGGGAAAGAGATATCGCCCTGTACGACCGAGGATTACTCTCATCTTTCTCTGGCGACTTCAGGATTCTTCCAGAATGCAGGGAAATAACCCTCCCGAAAACGATACTCAAACAAACGCTGGACATGAGATGGGATGGCTTGCCAGATGGCTTTGCACATCTCGCCAGTCATCCCATCCCAGCCAAAAAGCGTAAGACAAACACACCTGTGAGCGTCAATATTTTAAGGCCCTTTTTCCATATTTTTTGCGAAAACTAGGTCCGGTCTCAGTGAGCGAGATTTTAATGAAGATGATCCCTCCTATAGGAATATTAATACAGAAATAGGAAGCAGATGCCGTATGCGCAAAAAGTAGGCTCGTTTCCGACTGCTGCTGTGGAAGTTTCCTCTAAGAATGGTAAAATGGCAATGGAAAAATTTACAGAAATGCAGCAATATATACATACATGTACAAGTTATCACCTCTAGTCTATGGACCAGATTTTCCTGTCATCATGCTTCGCTACATCTTTCCGCACTCGCTCATTGAAGAGACGTCCGTAGGGCAAGGTATGTAACAGAGGCCGCGCTGACGAGCGCAATTAGCGCCGTAGTCCACCGCTTTGATGACACAAACTCCTAACATCGTGACTGCTCCTCAGATCTTTACAGCTAGCCCGTAGGATTCACAAGGGAAAGCAGTGCACCCACCCTGCAGATAGAAACCTCCCTGAGGTCGCCCAAGGATGGTTTATCTTGTGTCCGAAGCCTGACTCTAGTTGGCTGTCCCCTTTTCTCCGAGGCTTCGGCAATTGTAGGGTATGTCGAGCCTGGTGGCATGGTTCCCTATAGGCCAAGGCACCGTGCAGACCGCCGTAATCTTGTATGCATTTGCACGCGTCTGTCACAGGAGCTCTCATGATCGGGCCAAATCATCCTTGACTTGGCACAGGTGGTAAGCCTTCGCCATCTAATGCCCGCGGCTGCTAAGTAGAGCGAATTGATTCCGCCCTTCACAGTTACTAGCGAGACACCGATTGTACTCGCCGAAGGACTGCCAAGAGCAGAGCCCCGCTTGGCCAATCCATCAGCCTGCTCATTCCCCCCTATGGTCCTATGACTGGGAACCCAGGCTAGGGTGAGCTTGAGGGTGCCGCCCAGGATTTTCAGTGCGTTTCTGCATTGCTCTACCAGCCTAGAGGACGTCGTCACTGAATACAAGGCTTTAATGACCGCTTAGCTGTCAGTCAGAATAGCTATGTTACGCTTGGGGCTCGTATCATGCTCCAGCCATCGACAGACTTCCAGTATCGCCAGTACTACACTGGCGAAACCTTGGAGATGATACGACTCGAATACACTGTGTATTCAAGAAAACTTCCCTCCCCCCACCGATTCCACAGGCCATCTTTGATCTATCGGTGAAGAATACTGTGTCATAACCTTGCACCACGCCACCAGTCTTCCACTCTGCCCTGGTTGGAAAGTTCAAAAATTTCTCGTGAAGTTCAGCTTGCGTGCGGCATAGTCCGGCCCCAGATTATTCCCCCCCGTGAGCCGAGGAAATATACACATGCCCTGCCTCCGCCTAATCCAGTTTGACCACGACTAGGTCGCCAGAACTCAGGTCCGCACACAAAAAAAGCGAGCGGGCTCTTTCTCGCGAGAATACATGCTCTAGGTCTGTCCTGATTAGCTGCTCCTGTGCTGTGGTACAAATTATAATATTTGATTTGGAGCCCTTTGATGGTTCGGTCGCCTCCTAACCAAGGTATTAGTGCGATGTCGATGTCTTCCTCTAGGAGGAAGGGAAGCAGATTAGCCGAGTGATTAGAATGAGATTAAGCGAGTGCTGCAGATGCGTGGGGGGTTCGTCAATCCCCATCGGACCGTTGATCCTCCTAACAGCTCGTTGGCGGCGTCGATTCGATCCAGGTCGTCATCCGGTTTTGCAGAGCGGAAGACTTTCACCTTTGTTTTTCTGACTCTGAACCGCACTTTATAGTCTACCTTTTGCAGTGCCTCCAGGCAATCTCCCTTTACGGAGCAGAAAAAGTTGGCTGTTTGTCTGGGGTTGGTCCTCCTTGATAATCATCCAGTTGTCCATGGGAATTCTGGGTTTTTGAAGGCGAATCTTCGGCAACCACATGCGAGCAACCGGTCTCCTAGGAATCTCGTCGTCGGGATGATGCTTTCCCAGGCATCGCTGATCTTAGCAACGCACGAACCGAGAAAGTTCCTGAAGAATTGATTTTCGCAAGCTATAACGCCTATTTGGCTACATTCGCAGCATTCTACCTCCCGATCTCCGGTAGTTTGTAGACGTGTATCCATAATCTAGGCACTGTACATATACCGTAGGCGATCGGACCCATCAGCTAGGCAAGTAACAAATGTTTTGTTTTTTTTGGATCTGCTATCACAACCCCCAAAAATCCTTCAGTTTACTCCTGATTGGTCTAGGGAACCTAGCGTAACACACTTTAAGGCCATGATCCAATTGGATCGTCACGCCAACGATTATTATTATTTTCTTTTCAAGTTTTCATAATCTCGGCAGGTGCCGGATTTTACCTAATACTAGCACTAAATGCCAAACATTTAGGCTACCTATTTATAAGATGGTGGTAGTGGCGGGGGCGGGTAGGGTAGGGTAATCCTGAGGGACTTTGGTACAATACTTGTAGTTGACAATATTATCAGAACTACGGGGATAACAACATCAATAATATACTCGGAGCGACCCATCTTGTCAACAGCACGTCAGGCTTGTTGTGAGGTATGTAGCGATCAGTTAGAACTGGCCGACCCGAATACAAGCTGTAAGCAGAACTCTCAAGTAAACCGGAGATATTCCCGTGACAAGCCCATGCTTGTATGCAAGGTTTTGATGAATCACCTTACATACAGCATTATGCCTGTTGGTGTATTGCACCGGTGCCAATACAGTGCAGCCAGAAATGAGATGTTCTGACGTCTCTAACGTCAAATCACGCATTCTGCATGGATCGTTCTCCCCCCGCTCCTTCATGATAAGCTTTTTATGTGCTCAGGTGACGACCACGCCATCCTGAATGGCACATGATTATAGAAGAACACCCAGGCGCCTCCTTGAAGGCAAGGTAAAAGGTAATGACCATCTGGGAAACCTCGAAGACTCAATGGACCACACAAATTACACGCTGCTCGGTTTCCGAAATTGGATGGTCATTTCACTCGACTGAGAAGAATGGAGACGAAAATTTCGAGAGGCCAACTGACATCGACCTGTAACACCATAAAAGAAAAGGACCTTTTTAGTGGTTGTGATGCACTATCCCCTAGAGTTTAGATGAATAAATCCTCCCGATTAGAATGGATAGATTTCCAAAGAAGTTATGTATATTAAATGGAAGAACTCCACAGGCCCCACAGGATAGCAGGCTCTTAACCGATTTCGTAGGGTAGGGAAATTCATTATAAGCGAAACCCTATTCTTCCAGATCGTTGGAGATGTTCGCATCGTTTCTGGTTGGAAGGGTCATCCTCCATATGATTTCCCCGAGATAGGAGCAGAGCAAAATGGAGTACATTTTCAATGAGCGTAAATACAATACAATGTTGCAAGATAGGGCAATCATCCATAACCAACGATATAACAAGTCAAACGGAATGAACAGTAGGCATTGTGTGTACATTATACCCGACAGTGTCCTTCACAATGATTTAATGAAACGGTCGCATTTTAACACTTAATGAAATAATCCTTCTCGTATCCAGTCTCACCTGCATCAATTCCAAACCGAGGCAACTTCATCAATTTTCAGACATGGACAGATGCATATGTGCCATGCCTCGCAAGGAGAGTCTTTTTATTCACATGTTAGGTTGTTGGCCATCTCCATTTACTACGAAGGCAGAAAAGACAGCCACAACAACTCTGCTAATTGATTGATATCGCTCACCGCTCAGATGCAGTTTCACAGGAAGCAAACCCTGGACGTCGATAGCAAGCCTTCGAAACGCATGAACATTGATTACAAGCATCTCTTCAAAATCAACGAACAGCGGACATATCCATTCTATTACACGAGCCCACCAGATCCTTCCTTGTGTTTTTTCTTGACGTACCAAGTCCCGAAAGGACCTCTAAAAGTGAATGACAACGTTACAGAGACGAACACGCTAGTTCAGACTTGGCAAAAAAAGAGTCATTGGTTGATTTTCAACCCCCCAGAAAATGCATCTGGTATTTACGCTCTTCTGTATTTTGAGGCTCAACTTGGGGACATGCAATGGAAAAAGTATTCTGATGTTGACGGACGCCCCTAATCGGATTTCATATTTTCTTCAAAGTGAAATGTGCCATTTGTTAATTGAACCAACGGAGAGAGCAAACAGTTCATCGATATCCTTAAGCTTCAGCTCCTTCTGCTTTTGCTTCAAACTACGTGGATGATTCCTAGAAACGTGCTGAGTGATTCTAATCAAGTTTTTTATCAATTATTCGATTCAAAACGATTAAGTCTATCAAAGTGGAGATAGATCAGGATGAGAAGGAAATTGTAAACAATTTTCCATGCTACTTTGCGAATTAATTTGCAGAATCGAGTGAAGGATTTTAACTTTTGAGGAGGTTTTTTTGTGAGGTTGTACGGACGCCAGGATACCGGAAATGTTTTAAGGAACGTAGCTTTATCGTTATGCAGAAGGAAAAGTTGTTTTTTGAACATTTATTAATTAAATTAATTATTAAATAAAAACTATTAATATGAAGTGAAAAGTGTCTTCATGTCATGTCAATCCCTCCCTTCTTCTATCAGTGTCGCTGACTCCACTGCTAAGTCTCCACAAGAATTCTGCAACCTACTCTGCACATACTTCTCTTCAGTGTTTTCTTCCTCGAGCCCTCCACCCTCTACACCTCTCATAACTGCAGACTGCTCCGAATCTCTGGCTATTCCTGGTCTTTACCAACTTTGTTGCTAAATGCTTGAACTCACGACAGGAGGTGCATACTATTTATACCGATTTCTCCAAAGCCTTTGATACCGTTGACCATAACATTCTCTCTTCTAAACTTTCATTACTAGATTTCCCTCCCTCACTCATCTCCTAGCTTTCTTCCTATCTCTCATACCGTTCCTGCAAAATTTCTTTTCATGGTTACTCATCTCGTTCCTTCTCTCCTTCCTCTGGTGTTTCCCAAGACTCTATACTTGGCCCGCTACTCTTACTGTTTTTTGTCAATGACCTCGCCTCCATCCTCACCTACCCGTATTTGCTTTACGCAGACGACCTTAAATTGTTTACCACTGTTTCGTCTTCGTTGGACTGTGCTCTCTTACAGTCCAACCTTGATAATTTAGTCCGTTGGTGTTCGGTCAACAAGCTAACACTGAATATCAACAAATGCCACTGGATGTGCTATTCGCTTAAACCCTCCCGAACATCCTTTTCCTATCCTCGCAGTGGACAACCCCTTTCACTACTGACCTCCTTCAAAGACCTTCCTTCGACGACAAACTTCGTTTCAATTCCCACTTCGTTGACATCATCAATAGAGCTTCCAAAATGTCTGGTTTTATCCTACGTTCCTCCTCCAACTTTACCTCAATCCAGCCCTCCTTAACACTCTTCAATTCCCTTGTCAGAAACATCCTTGAATATTGCTGTGTATTCTGGTCCCCCTTCCGCATTCGTGACTGCCGCGCTCTTGAAGTTGTACAACGTAAATTCACCCGTATGGGTGAAAATGATCCAACCTGGATAGTCTACAAGGGCAGTATCTATGATAGAAGAAGAAGACAATTTTCCCTTTTCCACCCTTGGTTTTTATCCGGTGTTAGATAGAATATTAATGTTCTCCACCATTGGATAGGATTGGATGATGAATTGCTCATTTTCTTCTCACTTCTCACTTCTTTTAGACCCACAATATCCAGTCTACATCGCCAGAGAAAAGGAACATTTTGAGAACACTCGGTACTATTGTCGAAAAGCGTGACCGCGTTATAGAAATCGAGCAAAGTCTTTCCTATGGCTAAAGCCTACAACCGTTAGTTTAGTTTAGTTTCTGTATTTGCAAGTTGCTAATCATCACACTTTTCCCGTTTAGTCACCTCTTACGACATACAGGGTTTTTTTGGTACCAGGTTGGGTGAGTGCGTGCACGGACAGAGTGTTGGACTGCCGCAAAAGTACGCCCTCGGACTACCAACTAATCACCTCCCTGTCATTAGAGAACTAGCCAGGAACCTTTTGACATATTGCTTCGCTGGAAGGAAAGTTGCTAGTTCGGGGAACCTTTTACCATCTGATCCCCCCGCCAGTCGAGCTAAATCTTCTTCGCAATAAGAGAGATCACTCCCGTGATCACCGTCACGACCGGTTCTGAGACGGTACTGTAGGCACACGTCACCTGGAAGGCTTGCGTCTCAGCACTGGAGCAATGTGCTTACAATCCACCTGCAGGTCAACGGCATCAGCCCATACCTCAACGCCATAGAGCAGAACCGGGTGCGTTGCTCACATAAGGAGACGTCTCCTAGTAGATTTTGGGCCCCCAGCATACGCCATTAGCGACTCAAAGTCGCGACTCCAGCTGCAGACCTGTCCACTGCTGCTTTGATTTGCTCGAAGAAGCTCATTTTCGAATGGAGCATTATACCAGCGAGCCAACCATTAAACGCGGATCGATAAGGGCCGGGATTCTCTTTTTGGTTAACATGGCTATTTCGATTTTTTCCAGCGCATGGCTGAAATCATGAGCAGTCATCGATCCGCTTATGCATCGCATCAACATGCCAAGTCTGCTATGTGCGTCCGGCAACAAGTGCCGTAACGTATCGCCTGCATAACTGACCGGGTGCGACTCTTCTGGTTGCCGAGTCTTAGCAGGCTATCGTATAACGAGTTCCAGAGGTCCAGCCCTAGGAAGGACCCCTGTGATACTCCCGCCGTGACCTCCATCCTCTTCTGGCCTTCTAGCGTCTCAAGGAGCGGTTTTTTAGATAATCTCTCAATATTGGCAAGAGATAGCTTAGCACGTTGGGTGAGTTTTCTAACGTGTCTAGCATATCTGCCCATCTTACGGAATTGAAGGCATTTCTGAAATCAAGCGTTTTGAAGAACAGTATCCATTGCGATCGGCAGATATGCGCCTCGGTTCAATGAATGAACACTATCCACCGTGAATCTCCCTGCTCTGAACTAGAACCAAGGCAGTTCTAGAGCATAAGTCCCCCTCAGCGGGTCTACTCCTGATGAGCTTTTCGAGCACTCTCCTAGCCGATATGCAAACGACAGCTCAAGGTCTCCTTTTCCTTTGCTGATTAGTAGAGTTTCCCCACCTTCCAGCGACAGTTACGTCTCTGTGCTTTACGTGGGTACCTGTCTCGTGGGCTTAATCGCAGCGTCTTCTTAAGACACGGATTGATTTTGTGACCACAATCAGAGCCCCGCTGTGACAAGCAACAACGGTACCAGTCTATGCCGAGTGCATGGCTCAACATTCATACAGGTGGATGCTAGACCTTCCAAAATGTCTACCGAACTAAGGAGTACGTCACCCGTGTTGAAACGCAACACCACGCTGAGACCCGAACGTCTCCGTTCGCTGCTTGATCGCAACCACAACCCCCATAAACCTCCCACTAAGGGTCCAACCGCAAACAACCGAACGGAACGCAGATACATTCTCCTGAAGTATGTGTGGCCAGGAGCTATCCCGGTTCCTATGATACCAGTATACCCCTTGTAAGTTTTCGTGACTATTGGCACTTCAGACACGAGTCTGATCGCACTAATTAGGCCTTTGGAGCATTCGCCTACTGCATCACGGCCGGCAAGCCAATGAGATACAGCGTCTCCCGGTGCCACCACTATGAAGGTTCTCCTCGGCCACTTGCTTTTGGTTCAGCCGACAGCGTCACCTCTGAGCACCACCTTCCAGCGAAAAGAAAAAATGCTCTCCGTCAAGCAAGAGATGAACGCCTCAAGTAGCAAGTCTGACCGTTGACGGAACACTAGTTTGTAAACTTTCGCCGGGATATCAACTCATACGGAATGTCTGGGGAATAAAGCACGTATAATGACTAAACGCTGCCAGCTGCGAGCTCTGCTTTTATTTATCGCACTGCGGAGTCTCCTTTTTTTCTGACCTATACTCTACCTTTATGGAGCATACCACCTCGCAAGCGTGTGAACGTTGTGCCAAACGGCGGAGTTTATGACACTCCTTCTGTAGGTCGGTAATTTCTGCCGTCGACCAGTACATAGAATGCTTTTCACAGCTGGGGACTTTTCGGGGCGTGGAAGACGATATCGTTATCAGATTCATCATTGAGTTTACGACAGTGTCAGCTGTAACGCTATCACTACCCGAAGCGCCATCCAGAGAGGCTCTGCCTGTTACATGAGCTTCGACGAATTTCCTGATGGTGCCAGAGATTTCGACGCAAAAGTTATATCCTCCGCAGGCTACGCGCCGAAACGTTGGCTTGGATTGGGTATTTAAAAACACGTGCATGGTTCTCCCCCCATTTCCAGGATCCGTTTCCCTCTGAAGCCTAGCTGTCCTATTCGAGGTCCCTAGCAGTAAAGCCACTGCCTACCAGGGTCCCCCCTCCCGTGCCCGAAACGGCGTCCTCAAGAGCATCAAACCGGCGTCGAAAGTCCACCTTCGTCTCATTTGACGTCCGATAAGCGCTAAAAAACGTTATCCCTAAACACCGAATCCAGACAAGCCCCCTCTCTCGGATCATGCTAGTCGCGTCCTAGCCCTTTCTAGCCCCGCCCTTAAGATTGGACACCGCCCCGAACCCACTATGTATGTAACGCTGTCATCAGACCCGCCACGATCCCTGCAGAGAACGCAATTTTCGCTTTCATTGCAGGTCTTCGCTTGGTGATCTACCTTACCGTATCTGTGGCTCTGCAGCATGCTATCCTCCTGGCGGGTCTCTTGCAAATTGCTAACGTGCGGTCATTGTCCTATAGCACCTGTGGGGGGGGGGGGGCATTCGTACCCTGCATACTACCTATCCAATTTTGATTTTCCCGCTGCTAAGGAGTTTCCTCGCGTATTGCTCGGGGACCCCCGTAACGAGTTTTTAGCCTCGAGCACTTACAGAGGTGATACCTATTCGGACATTGGTTACCTCTGGACATTCACGCTCTATGGCCTCCTCCACTCCGACCTTTTCTCTAAGGCAGTCAACATCTTGGATTTCTAGGGAGCACATAGGTTCTTAACTAGAAACGAGTGACTTTTCTCCCAGTAACCCCTTGCCCGCTTCACAGAACGTACTCTTGTTAGTCGTCTTCGGGCCTAATTCAACGAGGACTCCGTCAGCCTTCGTTTTCCGCATGAAAGATACTTCTGCCCCATTGTCAGCGGATTTCATCCTATAGCGGGTTTAACTGAGGACATCCGCAAATGTCCCATCGTTTTAATGAGCAGAGCCGACGGTCTAGTCCTTCTTCGTTTCCTCGTCTTTTCTGTTACTGGCTTTTGGCTATTGGATGCTACTACTTTCCGCGCATCTTCCGCTGCTCTCCACATTCGTCTGTAAAAGGAGATGTCGTCCAGTAGTTCCTCTAGTTCCATCAGCCCGTTTTTTTACGCCTTTAATAACGTTTTTCTGGAGGAAGGTTACCGACCGCATACGCTTCACCAATGTCGCGAATTTCTTCGGCTCCAGCTAGACGGTCGTCTGCACTTCCACTGTTCAAGTCTGAGTCCACCTGCCCAGGACTAACGATTCTAACTGGGCTTTTTTCCGGAAGGGGTATCGGAGTTGCCGACCCCACCTTCCCTGATATTGCGTTGATTTGTTTTGTCTTATTATGTTTATTCTCCATGGGAATTTCACCCGAGCATCGCGTCCAAGGGAGCTGACCAAGATCCCGAAGAGGCTGGCTCCTGATATACGTCACAACTGCCACCTTGGCAGAGCTAGACTCACGACGTTGGCAGAGAGCTTTCGACGGTTCTGAGGACTCCCAATGTGTCCGGCGCAAGGCTTGTACCTAGGACGCAGGTATACTGCCAGCTAGGGACGTCACTCCCCATACCGTAAGCGATCCATTAAAAATCGCTGACGACCCCAGAGGAAGGGATACTTTGGGTTAAGTTGCCACTTAATTTTCAAATTATTGTCCCAGTTCTGAATCGATCCTTTCTTCTCCACAAGTTTGCCTAGAAAGCAAAATATCCTATCATCCTGTACTAATTTTCAAAATTTAACAAAGGAAGTGAAGTTCTTCAACTCTTTGAAATGAACATAATAAAATTATCCATTTATGTACGTTAGGAATCACAGCTGGATACATGTACATGTATTGAAAGAATGGAGAATCTTGGACGAAAACATCTCTCAAAAGTTTATTGCAAGCTATTTGCACTTAAGGGTAGTTCGAATCCTTGCATTCCCAGCGTTCATATCAGCCCAAACATACCCAACAATCTGAACCCAATGTTTGATATGGAAAACCTGTACATGCAAAATGAGATGGTATCGCAAATTTCGATTGCATGGCAAAGAACTTGCGGGACACTAAAGTAATTTGGTAACCAACCTAACTTCGCCATTGCTTGAAAACAAAACTTCACGAGTTAGTAAACTTCGACTAGTGTCTAGGTACGTACATACAAAATGCTCTTCAGCCATTATTTCTTACTATTTGAGTTGTTTTGATTTACTTCTATGTTGATAAATTGTATCTGCATACATATGAGCGTGGCTGCATATTTACCCCGGCCCTACCCCCGCATTAAGTTCACATACGTGCACTCGTGCGAATGCAAGTGAAGGAATGCAGCAATGCAAAATTCTCCCTATTCATGGTTAAGCTTCCATTGACAGGAACTTTCCATTTGTTGCATTTCCTTGAAGAAAGTTCCCTAACATGTTTGGAGAACTAATCAAAGTTCTAACTTTTCAAAATGAAATTTATTTCGAAAATTGAATAATACAAAGTCAGAAGTGTAGACGAAGAATTCACTTAGTGTGATACTACTGGAGGGAGTGAGCTTTCGAATACAACGCGAACTTGATTGTATCTTGTTAATTTGTAAGATTCGATCTTGAATTTCACTAATGGATCAATATACATATATATTGTATAACTTAAAATTGAAGATTAGAATGATGATCTTGATCTTGATGCAAATATATATACTAGGTTGTTCAATAAGTTTTGCGGTTCGATAAGAGAGGGCGTTGCCACTAGCCTATTTTTTAAAGTTTCATTTCAATCTGTCAATTCATTCTTTGTTGACAAGCCATTTAGTATCGACGTGTCACAGTACAATGGAAAAAATCAAGTATCGTGCAGTGATTGAATTTTTATTTTTGAAAGGCAAAGCAAAGGAAATTTATGAACGAATATTGAAAGTGTATAAGGACTCTTCGCATTTAATCAGCACAGTAGAAAGATGGGTTGCTGGATTTAAACGTGGTCGTACAAGCCTTGAAAACCATCTACGTTAAAGACGTCCAAAAACAGCAACAACACCAAAAATCGTAGAAAAAATACAGGATATTGTATCGTATATATATCGTTTATTGAAGAAAAAAAGTCGTGGAAAAAGGCCAGGTTTGCAGAAGAAAAAAAAAATTCTTTTTCATCAGGACAATGCACCGTGTCAAAAGAGCATTTTGACAATGGCTAAAATCAATGAATTCAAGTTCGAATTGTTGGAGCACCCACTGTATTCACCAGATTTGACCCCTAGCTACTTCGACCTGTTTCCAGACCGAAAAAAATCATGCGCGGAAAGCATTTTTCATCAAATGATGAGGTCATAACAGCTCTGGAAGCGTATTTTTCAGCTCTTTCAGGTTCTCACTTCAGGGACGCAATTCATAAATTGGAATCTCATTGAAGGCGACCTGGTCTGATTATACTTCAGGTTAAAATCGCATAATTCGGCAAGTTCTCATACGACCTCCTCGTGGTGGCAGCTGGAAACCGTCTTCGGGCGGGAGAGTGTGCAGGGCCGGACTGGGAGTAGACTCATCCAACTGACGAGGATCTGCTTATCTGCTGGTCATGTGTTAGGGGCAAGTAGATCTGGCGGGGGGATGGACCGAAGCAACAGCCCGGGGATCATCCTCCCTGCATCGGAGAAGGTGCTAATAGGACCCCAAGTCAAGGTGGAACAGCATAAGCCGAGGCCTGCGTGGCCAATGGGGAGCTTGGTCTTTAGTACGCGAACTCTGAATACCTTGGACACCTTCAGTTTCAAATAAGACCATTACCCTGGTGGCCGGCCAGCCAGGGAAAACATTCTTCCCGAACTACTCATGGGACCAAGACATGGGCTCAATTCTCAAAAAAACAAAAGCAAAAACGACGATAGAAGAAGATGGGCTGATGCCAGGCGCATCATAGAAGGACGAGCTGCTGGCCTCCAGGCAGGAGACAGTAGCCGTCGAGAGCAGCACACTCGGTGCCAGCCGTAGCACCGCTGTGCTGAAACCAACCGCAGAAACCTCCCGGAGCGAGGCGGTAGACGAACTAGTGGCTTCCAGCCTGGAATCCACTGCCGTCAAGCTGGGTGTAGCGAGTACCAGACATAGTACTTCTAACTCGAAACCCTCAGTGTCTGGGGATCCCTAGTTGGAACAAGTGTATTGATGTTCATGGAGACTATACTGAATAATAAAGTGTATTTCAAACCATAAAATTGTGTTTTTCTTATCGAACCACAATAATGAACTATGTTTCTGAGATTCATTTTCAGGAAATGAAAATATCTATTGAAATTCTGTAAACTGGGGACGAAGTCTTCATCTTCTTTTGCGTTTGTCCCGTTTAGTAGACGGGGTTAGGGTTAAGATTGTCTGGATCGAATTAACGGTTTTTCTCAATCGTTTGATCCGTAGTGAATCGAAAAGTTCTCGAGTCACCATCTAAAGTATTAGGCTATCGTTACTTCGAATGGCCTTTCGGTCGTTTCCCATCGACTTCGATACTCAGACCAATCTCAGCAACTGAGTTCTCATTTGTACGAATTACGCTATGACACTGGTCCAGGGCAACATCTTTGTCTGTATGTCGCGAGGCGCGGCACCAAGAATAAAGGTGGAGAGATTCAGAACCATAAAAGGAGGCAGGCAGATCGACAATGCAGTCGATTTTAAATTCAAGACTTTCGATGATGTGCCGATCAGAAAAAACTCCAATTTTGGAACGTCACTTCATCCAAGTTGCGCTGTTAGGTGAGGCAATTTCATAGCACAGTTCACTATTGGCTGGATGGATTGGCGATCAGAAAAAACTGCCATTTTGGAACGTCACTTCATCCAAGTTGCGCTGTTAGGTGAAGCAATTTCATAGCATAGTTCACTATTGGCTGGAAGCAGGCCGCTGTCGTTGCCTGCTCCATTAGGGTCGATCATCAAAAGCCCCCTGTTATTCAGATTTAACAGGCTCGATGTGTGAGATGATTATTAGATTTTTGACCAAGTTGCTCGAGATCAGCTTTATTGTGAGGCGTTAGGAGAATGTTGGAACACGGGACGTTGGATTTTCCATGCGACAATGTTCAAAATATGTGCAAAGAGGAATGATTGATGACGCTTCCTTGATGAACACCGACAGAGACAAAAAGCGGTTCTGATATATCTGCCACAGTTCGAACTTTACTCTTCGGATCGCCGTAGTACTAAGTATTGTCGCAAAGTATACTATTTGGCACATGGTCAAACACCTTCTCTAGATCTGAGAATGTCATGTAAAGATGACGCTACTTCTCAATATGTTTTTCCAAGAGTAACCGTGCAGCATGTATTGCATCAGTTGTAGCAGCTTAGTTCACGGTGATATTAACGATATCGGGAGTGCGATTGTCAAGAATATGTTAAAAAATCATCGTGGTATGAAATAACAACCGAATCGGTTATCTTTTGCTCTTTCTTTTTTCACCCCCCTTAACAACGCGATCGAAGAACTCACTGAACCAGAGTGTTCTATCTCAGCACTTCGTAGAGCGCAGACCTTGTTGCTTTTGCGACTTCATTCGTTTAATTGCTTTCTCGACTGCTGTGGAGCTGACAGGTGGAATGACTCCAAAGGCACTGCTTACAGAAGTAGGACATGAGCAAATTCTTCTGTTGAAATATACTCGTAATATTCCCACAATCTTCCGTTGCAGTTTGGCGGTCGGTTAGCAATGTATGTACTGTTATTGTCATTTACACAACAGTGTGTTCGATATTCTGTGTCCTAGTGTGGACTCTCTCGCCGTGCAGAGTATCCAATTTATCATAAAAATCTTTGTAATGTGTAGCCCACTATCAGTGACGGTGAGGAAATGGCGACTGATTATTCAATCAACGATATCGCACGGGATGGTTGTTGGAAGTACCTGGTCTGGTTTCCGCGTAGTACCTGTGGGCCTCTCCAGATGGGACCACTTTCAACCAAATTGACCACGTGCTGGTGAACGCCCTCAAATTTCCGGCTTGGTGTACATATAGGAGTGTCAATAT
This sequence comes from Hermetia illucens, assembly GCF_905115235.1. Lineage (NCBI taxonomy): Eukaryota > Metazoa > Arthropoda > Insecta > Diptera > Stratiomyidae > Hermetia > Hermetia illucens. Next base: position 198,210,730 of record NC_051849.1, read on the forward strand.
AGGCACGGATCACTATCTCGTTGGCATTGTGCTCCAGGTTCGACTTGCAACCACCCTAGAATCCACTCGGACAGTCGGGTGAAAGTGAATACTGAAGCCATATACAAAAAAGCCTGTAATTCCTATAAGGAGGAAATGGATGTCACAATAACCTCAGCTAACAGATTCTCTGGAAATGAAGTATTAACAAATGATCTTCACAACCACCTAAAGAACGTTATCATTGATATGGCCACAAAGAGCAACTGCACCAGGCGCGTAAATTTACCAAAAAGTCAGCTGGCTGAAGCCTGTCGAAGTCTGTGCCGAGGTGTATTACCTTGATGCTCATCCATTGAGACTAAGAGGGAAATCTGATTTTCAAACCGTGTGGTCATAATGGAGCGATGGTACTTCGATGAATTGCTCAACAATGAAAATATCGTCGAGTTGGACGCCCTGCCAACTGAAGAGATGGACAAATGCTGTCACCACCAAGCATGGAAGAAACAGTACATAGAATCCATCGGCTTAAAAATCATAACTCACCACGAGCCGATGACATTATAACTGAACTAGTTCCATATGGAGGCGACCACCTACACAACAGCTATCTAGTTAGGCCGGATAGCCCCATACGCCGAGGACATCATTGGCCCATACCGAAGAGGTTTCACTTCAAGCAAATCGGCAACAGATCAGATTTTCTCACTTCGGAAATCGATGGAAAAACTGTTGGAATGTGACCATCAGTTGCAACATCGACTTCAAAGCCACCTATGACAACATAGCCATGGTAAAACTGTACACGGCCATGAAGGAATTCGGTACCTCGACCAAGTTGAAAAAATTGATTGACTCACCCTGACCAATCTACGAGACCAGATAAAAGCAGCAGAATCACTCTCGAGACCATTCAACATCAACAACGGTCTAAGACAAGTGGGTGCCTATCATGCGCCCTCTTTAACTTGGCCATGGAGAAAGTGATTCGCGATGTCGATGTAGATGCGAGAGGCACCATTCTCTTCAAGTCCACCCAACTACTGGGCTACGCGGACGATGTTGACATCATGGGAAGAATAACCCGAGATGTACAGTCTACCTTCATCCAGATCGAGCAGGCGACAATCGGGGCGAGATCTTGGGCTGCACATTGATGAAGGCAAGACGAAGTACATAGTCCAACGTCAGTGCTAAAACCAAAACCGAAAGAATCGTACTGGTCAAACGAAAACAATGAAGATAAGAGACTAAAGCTTTGAGACCGTTGATAATTTCTCCTATCTAGGGTCGAAAATCACAACCGATAACAACTACGATGATGAAATCCCCGCACGGTTATTGGCAGCCAACAGAGCCTATTTCAGCTTACAAAAACTGTTCCGCTCGAAACGTCTCACTACAGGGTCAAAGCTCTTAATGTACAAGACAATGATCTTGCCAGTCCTTAGGTATTCCTCGGAGACTTGGGTTCCTAGCAAGAAAAATGGGGAACTCTTGGCCGCGTTCGAGAGAAAAATCCTGCGAAGAATTTTTGGCCCCCTACATGAGGATGAACCATTCCGTAGCCTACATAACGGCGAAATTTATAAGCGATACCATGACCGTCAAGTTGTGGATAAAATCTGGCTCAATAGGTTACGGTGAGCGGGTCACCCACCCCAGGATAATCCAGCCCGGAAAGTCTATAAAGGTAATATCTCAGCGCAAAACCGGGATGTCTAGAGTTCCTTATTAAGGCAGACCTAGACCGGATACCGGTTGTTGCTCCGATGATGATGATGGAAAAAATTACAAAGTGGTATAATCCCTTAATTGACATTTACTCTTTTTACCTGGTTTATTTCATAGCCAATTATTCAATGTATATTATCTTCCAAATCAAATAGCGTTCAAAATTCATCTTTCTATGAAAAGTTCAGTTCAGTATTAAATAGATAAGACACAAAATATCGTAAGTTGACATTTGAAGCTTGACCCAAAAGTATCTATTCAAGACACAAACCAAAAAGCTTCCGCTTTCAAATAAGGGAGTGCAGAGCGTGATTGGCCCGAATAGGATATCGAGATTCCCCAAAAAGCAGACAAGTCTTATAATTAGTGCGAAGTTAGTTGAAAGGAATTTCATCATTTGGACAGAAATGACATTCTACTATCGTGTATATCGTTTTGGTCGGTTTATTTAGAATTAGAAAACCAAACCAATCGGAAAACCGGAAGCTAAACATTTCAGGCATGAAAGGTTTTGTCTATTTCTTATGAAAAAATATTTGAAAGAGTTTTTGTCTCATTTGTACTTAGTTTCAAATGTTTTTGCATTTAGTTTGTCATGCTGTTCACTTTAGCGCGATTCTGACGTTCAAAGTCTTAGAGAGCAATAAATTTGCACAACAAAGAGATCACTTTCCCCTATTATAACTTTTTTAGCGCGTTTTCTATCAAACTTGGTAATATGATGGTCTATAATGTAGCCTATGCTATGATACACTAATAGGATATATGGTAATATACTATTAATAACTTTATTTAAACAAATATCGGCATGGAGGGTATTTTGAGGCCTAGATACTATGTGGATAGATCACTGCAATTTTTCAAAATTTTTTTTAAATTTCTAGGTTAAGTAGTTTCTGGGAACGGGTCGTTGAAGCAATTGATTCCTTTCGAACACTGCACTCCTCCTCTTCGCAACCAGTGCCAAAACTAATACCGACTTCAGAAAGTACTAATCAAGACCTTTCATTTGATACCCCACATGACTATATTCGGTGAAAAAAATGTTTACACCTTTTACACGTATGGAGACTCCCCCTGAATCTCAACGTAGAGGAATGTCACTCACTGCATGTCTGGGCGTTCACAGTTCCCACCTTCTCACCAAATCTTGTGTCAATCTGTAAAGCTGTTTCTGAGAAAAGTACGTGTGACAGACAGACAGACAGAAACCCACACCAGGAAAAAAGAAATTACCCGGCCAACATACGACATAACCAGCACTAGTGCGAACTCAACCAAAATGGATGAGTTCACCAGGCTAGGTTTACTAATCATAGAACTGATGGAATATGTCAGCCCAAGGAACAATGTATACCATGCCATTAAAAATCAGGTGCAGACCATACGGACTTCTTATAACAAAGCCCGTGAGGAACTCGGCAATGGTTGTCTTACACAGCCAAAGGAGACGACGGCAGATAGAGCAACACAAACATCCCCAGCGACGTTGCTCTACGGAAAAGATCTGGGCTTCGAAAAATTGTTTCACAGCCAAGACGCGAAACAAAAAAGCGTGTCAGGGAACCCGTTGACGATTCAACCATATACCAACAGATACAAAAGAAAGAAAAGGAAGGATCCCCCCCAAAATATAGGGCAATGCTGGAGTAAAAGGAGCCAACAGCCAAAGGGATCCGAGCCCAAGCTAGACATTGGTTAAATCAAGGAAGGAGCGGGGTGAAGCAAAAAAAAAATGATTACAAAACGTAGCAACAGCAAAAGAGGGTATGTCCTATGCTGATATTTTACAAAGTGTTAAGGCTGATCCTACGCTGAAGGAGCTTGGCGACAATGTAATGCGAATTAGGCGAACACAAAAAGAAGGATTGCAGTTCGAACTATCGAAGGGAAAGAAGGATCACGCTGACCTACAAAAGAATATATAGGCTTCACTTGGCGAGCAAGCGACCGTCCGCGTAAGTCGGCCAATGGTAACGATAGAATGTAAAGACCTTGACGAGGTCAAGGAGGAAATTTGTGCAGTGCTGAAACACCAACTAAAACTGGAGGACATGCAGGAAACGGACATTAAAAGCCTAAGGAGAGCGTACGGTGGAACGCAGACAGCGACCCTAACTATGTCTATGACCTCAGCTACAAAAGCACTGTCTATGGGTAAAATCCGCATTAGTTGGGACGTGTGTAGGCTACGCGAGCAAATTCCACCGAACAAGTGTTTTAAATGCTTCGGATTCGGACATATGGCGAAGGATTGCACTTGCACCATTAATAGATCTAAACTGTGTCGAAGATGTGGAGAGGAAAATCATTTGGCGATGGACTGCAGTAAAAACCCTCATTGCCTTCAATGCAGGGAAACCAAAAATCACGATTGTAACCACATAACGGGTAGCACCAGCTGTCCAGCCTACAGGATAGCTTTAAGTACCCTACGTAAATGAGAGTCATCCAACTGAATCTAAATCACTGCCAAGCCGCCCAGGACCTGCTAGCACAGAAAGTATATGAAGAAGAAATCGATGTTGCTATTGTCTGCGAGCAATACAAAAGCCTCCATCACGGCGTCTGGGAAACAGACATAGGTGAAAAGGCTGCGATGTGGGCTTGCGGCAATCGAGCCTTCCAGCAAGCAATGAAACTCCACGAACACGATTTTGTAATGGTTAAGATCGATGAACTCTACATATACAGCTGTTATGCCGCCCCAAGTATGACAAAACCAAAGTATTGCAACATGCTAGATAGACTGACGAGAGACGTCATAGATCGCAACCCCAAAATAATTTCTGGCCACTTCAACGCTTGGGCAATGGAGTGGGGAAGCCAGAAAACAAATGAAAGGGGAAGAATCCTACTCGAGGTTTTCGCCTGCCTAAACTTCACCCTGACTAACATCGGAAGCACAAACACCTTTAGGCGTGGAGGGCTAAGCTCCGTTGTAGATCTTACTTTTGTAAGTAATTCGCTGGTCAAGCATCTACACTGCCATGTTAACAAAGAATACACGCATAGCGACCACCAGTTAATATATATTGCTAGTGAAAAAGGACCCAGAACAATAAATCATCACCTGAAGAAACCAGAAACAGGGGGGCCGGAATGCCGAAGCTCCCAGCATTGATCGAATCCCCAACAAGGCGCTGAATGGCGCCAAGCATATTCACACGGGTATTTACAGACTGCCTAAAAGAAGGGTGCTTCCCCGCAGAGTGGAAAATACAAAAGCTTGTATTGATCCCGATGACAGGTAAGCCGATAAGTGAATCAACATCCAATAGACCCATCTGCCTTCTGAATACAATAGGCAAGGTCCTCGAGCGGGTAATCTATAACCGGCTATATCCATTAATTGATAGTTATCGAATAGGTAATTTGGCTTCCGGAAGGCTCGCTCAGCGGTTGATGCTACCAAACTGGTTTTGGAATTCGTCAGAAAAGCCTACGACGAAGGAAAATACTGCGCACTGATGACTCGTGACATCAAGAACGCGTTCAATTCTGCCAGATGGAACCATATCATCGAAGCGCTCATCGCGGCACAAACACCAAAATACATATTAAGTATAATCTTCGATTAATTCCGGCAGTGGAAGCTACTTTATGATATGGACGAAGGGTCGAATATGTATGTAATAACGGCAGGAGTTCCGCAGGGATTTGCTCTGGGCCCCCTGCTATGGAACTTAATGTATAATGGCGTTTTACGGCTTCCAGTAGCTAAACAAGCCGTTGTTGTCGGATTCGCAGATGACGTTGGAGGGATCATAACATCCAATCACCCCGACGAATGCGAACGAGACTATACGGGCGATCAAGTCTTGGCTTAAAGACCACGGATTGGAACTTGCCGAACACAAGACGGAGTTGGTGCTCTTTATATAGCGGCGGAAACAGAAAATTGTTGAAATTTGCATCGGAGCGCATGTTGTTAGCTCTCAGCCATCACTGAAATACCTGGAAGTAATATTCGACTCTAAGCTGAGCTTTAAACCCCACTGCGCCACACGAACACCATCTTATGGGGCGGCATGCGTGATTGCGGGGATGATCCCGGTAGATATTCTAACCGATGAGGCAAGTCGTCAGTATGAAAATCAGGAAGCGAACCTAAACAAGCAAAGTGAGTGTTTACAGCCATTGGCTGCATGGCAAACAGCATGGGACCAGACGGAGAATGGCCGGTGGACACACAGGCTTATCCCAGACATATGTGGACTATGCGGAACACGGTGAGACGAGTTACGATCTGACCCAGTTCTTAACCGGACATGGTGAATACAGGAGTTACTTTTATAGCTTCGGTCTAGATGAATCGCCCGATTGTCCTACGCGTGAAGTGCAGCCGAAAATGTAGAACACAAACTTTCTTTCGCCTGCCCAAGATTTAAAAGCCCAAGAAGAAAGCTTGAAACAGCGCTAAATACCCGTTTAACGATGGAAAATCTGATAAGGTACATGGTGCAATCAAAAACAGCATGGGACGCGGTAGCTGCAATGGTGAAACGGATCCACCAGCAGAAGTACAGCGGAGACGTAGAAGGGAAGCTACTGCAATTAACGCCACGCAAAGCGGTAGCAGCTCGTTTAGAGTGAACAGCTTAGAACTGAATAGCCCCGCGAAGCAATACCGGAGCGGTGGCCCCGTGGGGAGAGTGTGGAGAAATTATGGGAGGTTTTAGTCGGTAAGAGTCCGGCATGCGTGTCTAAGATCCCAGATGCGTATCCATGATGGATTTCCCCCAGCCGAAAAACAAAAGTTTTGTTGTTTTGTTTTGCAATCAAAAATGAAATGGCCATTTTGGTACTAAAATTTCAAACAACTGTAAAGCTTACAAAAATTTATTTATTTAATCAAAATAGGTGCCAGTCGATTTAAAATACTTCTCCCAGCGAGATTCAAGAGCATGTATGCCAGTTTCGTAGAAGTCCAACTGTCGGGTGTTGATAAATTCGTCGAAGGCAATTTTGACAGTCTCTTCGTTCCTAAATGGTTTTTCCGCCAAAAAATGATACAAATGCTTAAAAAAGTCAGGAAACCGGAAGCTGGACGCTTCAGGTACGAAAGGTTTTGTGTATTTCTTAGTACGTAGCACGTAATATATCCATATATTATGTGAGAGTATCCACTTTCGGGTGATATTGACATTCATAGTCTTCAATTTTCAAAGAGGCTACAAATTTGAGGTATTATAACTTTGTTAGTAATAGTGCAATTTCCACCAAACTTGGCAAGATCATCCTCTATATTATAGCCTATATCACTGCATTAACTTCATTTAAACAGATATCAGCATGGAAGGTATTTCGGAGCCCAGGCACCATATAGTGGCAGCCTCCTGATTTTTTTCAGATTTTTCGGTTTGGTAGTTTCTGAGAATGGCTCCCTTAAAGAAGTGATCGCTTTCAACCCCCCGCGTTCCCCACCCTTCCAACGAATGTCAAAACTAAGATAGGCTTTGAAAAGTACTAATCGAGACCTTTAATTTGATACTCCACATGACTATATTTGATAAAAAAAAAATTTTACACCCCCCTTTTCCATGTATGGGGACCCCCCCTTAAATTCGGCGTAAAAGGGTGTAATTCACTGTATGCGTGAGCGTTCACAGTTCCCACCTTTCTACCAAATTTGGTGTCAATCGCTATAACCGTCTCCGAGAAAAATGCGTGTGACGGACAGACAGTCAGGCAGACAGACAGACAGACAGACGGACAGACAGACAGACAGTAAACCGATTTTAATAATTGTGTTTACACAAAACCTTAATAAAAAAGTGATAGTCGGTTGGCGAAGAGTCCGGTGAATATGGTGGATCAGGCGGAGTCTCATACTGCAATTCGTTCAACTTTTGAACTGTTGTTCTGGAAACATGAGATCGTGCATTGTCGTGAAGGAGTATTACACCATCTCGGGCGTTAAATACTCAATTTTTGTGGCATTTCCTCAATTTGGGCACAGTATTTGTGTGCATTTACCGTTTCTCCAGGTGCCAAAAAAGAATAGTGGATAACTCTAGCTGTAGACCACCAAACAGTCCCCCCTAACCTTCTTCGGTGTCGTATAATATCCATTTTTCATCACATGTCACTATTCTGTACGAAAAGCGATCGCTTCTGTTGCGGGAGAGTAAAGAACTGCAAATTTCCATTCAAAGCGCCATGTATTGCTCCATAAGGGCATGCGACACTCATTTGTCGAGCTTTTTCACCTTTTCAAGTTGTTGCAAGTGCCGGAAAACTGTTGAATAGTATACGCCCAGTTTCTCTGCAATGTCTCTCATAGACTGACGTATGTCGGATTCAACTAGTAAACGCAGCTTGTCGTTGTCAATCGATGGTCCTGGATGTCCACGTGGCTCACTTCGAAGGTTTGCGGCGCCTGACCGGAATTTTTCGAACCACCGCCGTGTGGTTCGTTCGCTTACCGTTTTAGTTCCACATGCGCTGTTAATGCTCCTGGTCGCCTCCGCTGCTTTATGACCAAATTTGAACTCATACAGAAAAGTATACGTTCTTGGCTCTTTTCCATCCTTTTTTCCTTTTTATTGACTGTTATCACAACGATGGTCAAAACTGAAATGATTCCTTGATTAAATGTAGGAGTATGTATACTTCATTATCCGACACCAACACCGCCAACTGGTCGTGGTTTGATACAGCAAAATCGCAACTAACTTCACTTGATTGCCAAATCGGTCATTTCATGTGCAACAGCCTTATATTTTTTGGTAATCCTTTAATATACCAATTTTTGTTATTATCCCTAAACGATTCTAAGATCGCTTTAACAGGAATATCGGAAACTTTTGGGAAATTATCCAGGAATTTATTTTTATTTTTAAAAGTAAGGAAGGTCCTAAAAAGCCTTTTTTTTTCGGCATATAGATTTCTAGGTATGATGAACCCGGTAAAAGTGTTCATCAGAACATTGAGCGCTTAGAGGAGTAATACAAATGAAAATAATGAGAAGGAATACTTGCGGATTTGCTCCAAAGCCCCAGAAGTTAGGAGGAGTGTCCTCCTAATTACTTTGATGCTTTTAATGTTATGAAGCAATTATACTTTTTTAATGAAAATTGTGGCTACCATTAGTGTTGGATTATAATTTTAAGCAAAAATAAATTTTACCAAAAAAACTTTATCATATTTGTTACATTTCTTTTACTTTATTTTGATGGAAAAGCATTAAATCAATTATACTCGTAATCAAGCAGATTATCGTGGGAGGAGAAAAAAAGATTTTTTACAGATCAGCGTTAATTTTTATCTAATTTGTAAATATTGTTCATACCTATATATATACGTGTTTTATTATGATATCATGTATCATATCGAATCATGCTTTTTCTCGTAACGGAGAAAACACTCATTAAATATTAAACACCAAACCAGGTACATGCAGTGGGTTTGGATTTTATTATCAAGCAACGGGTCAAGTGCATTAAAAATACTGCGTTTTATGTACGCATGTGGGAAAAAATTGGTCATTGTCGTTATTATTATTCGAAGAAGAAACCGTTGGCGAAAATATCAGGTGAGCTTTTAGACCTGCAGCCCAATTCATGCCTTGAATTGATCAATCAATCAAAACAAGACTTAACGTAATCTAGTTGCCGAATTATTTAGCTGTGTTTATTTATAATTGTAACTAACGAAACTACTTTCGTATTTATAACCAATAGGGTCTGATATAGATACATTTGTCATCAAAAAGTTGACTGACTTTTGAAAACATACTAAATATAAGCGGAAGAATCATTGATAAAACAAACACCGAGTCCTCTTTCCGCGTTAACTTTTCTGATAGCTAATCATCACATATACCTGATGGCGGTAATGCATATCATTACCTCCATAGCTGCACGAACACCCATCAAAACGTTACCTTGACAAAAATCTAATTAACGCTAATCGAAAACTTGTATTTAGAGTAACCTCCAAATTTCCAGCCTTTGCTGACTTCCGATATGCATCACCTATTTTTCCCGTCTAGTAAAATAGACTTTTCCCAAATTGCATACTCGTCTACTTGCGCAGAAACCATATCTAGATACTGTCAACCACCCGGCCGGCGCGCGAAATAAGTCTGGGTTTTGCTTAGCCACCATACCAGTACCAGAGACGCGATCTTTTGACAAAAAATTGAGCTTGTTTACTATCTGAGTTATTTATTATTCAACGATTTGACAAAAAACAGGTGCTGGTCTGCCTGAGAGGGGCGACCAAAGTAAGATTGCGTTCTATTTTTGAATATCGACCGTTTTTTCCCATTATGACTTCAGAAGCAATCAGATCTCAACTAAGGAAAGAAAAATTTCAGCGAAAACGTGGCATAATCCAAATGGGTTCCAAGATCCAGCTTGAATTGGGTTCGAAATACCAAAGTTTCTATGCATTTTCGGCTTATCTTGGGCAGCAGAGTTCAAATATTGAGAGTGTTGGGAGATTTGAATAAAGATTTAGTAGAAGAAGCAGTCAAAAAGGGTAGTATAGGTCCCTGGGCAAAAAGGTAGATTGGTACCCAAGATGGAGTATAAAATCTGGGAAACACCTGCTGAACCAACAGCTCTACTGTTATTAACTATACTGATTATAGGTAGACACCTTAAGTAATTTTAAAAATTTATTATTTCTCAAGCATCATTCCCAAAAATGTTATTTATTTTCTTTAGTCAAAAAACTTAATTCAACTTTTTTTTTGACAGCTCATTGTCGACTCAATTTCCACGGTTGCTCTACCTGCTCCGTGACTGTCACTACGCTACCAACAGGTAGGCTAACCACACACTTCGTGGTGAATTATATTGCTTTGGTGCGGAGCTCGGACGAATCCTCGTTAAGCTCACGCTTCCACCCTACCCACTCCCAGCTGATACTGGCCTTCAGCGATAAATCCGACTCCTAGCCCTTCAACTTTAGGAGCGCAGATCAAATCACACGCGTCGTGCGCTCTTTTTACCCGAAACCTGAGCTCCGGCGACAAAAGGCTTTAACCTGGATACGGAGACGTTCTTAGGGCTGCCATCGACGTCAAGCCTAAAGAAGTGCTCTTCTCTCTTCGGCATTTCACATGGACTCTCATATGGTGGTTGCAAGGGCCTCCGGGAAGCATCCATGCGAACCAAGACGTGTGTGCAGACTTCCAGGTTCCTGGGGATGTTAGCCCTTGTCGAAGAATGACGGGATGGCCACGGTGTTCCAGAGCAAACGCAAAAGCTCAGTGGTGGAAAAGGCTGACCTGGTATTGAACACAGAATCGCTGGGAAGTCTTTCTCCGTATACTAACTTGACGGAACTGGTGGCAAACAGGACTTGCGACCACGAAGAGTCATCGTGTGCCATTATAGCGGCCTTCAGTGTCCTGTGTCAGCGTTCCAGCATCCTATAGAATTGCGGGTGCTACGCAATCGTCCGGTGGCATTTGAAGCCCAGGAGTTTGCCCAACTCAAGGTAGACTTGAACTGCATTGCCTGGTCAGTAACGACTTCGGCCGGAACTTCAAAGCGTGGACAAAGTACCTCGGCACACGATTGTAAGGCAATACTTGAAGCCCTGCGAATATCGCAAGGGACGGTGACTTTGCACTTCTGGCACGCGATGCACTGTCTGGCCCAACACTAGAATGGCCCCGTCGATAGAAAACACGCTTCAGATATACAAATTGATCCAGAGCTATTTGGCCAAACTTTATGACCTGGCAGACTACCTGAGTGTAGTTATGCGGTGTTTACAACGATTAATTATTTGAAATAATAAAAAACTTGTTTCTTTTTCCTTGGTGTAGATAATTATTCTTACAAATTCCGATATTTCGGGAACCACTTGTTTCCTTCATCAGTGCTAACAACTCTCTCAGGGAGCGAATGGTTCCCGAATTATCGGTATTTGCAAGAATAAATATCTACACCAACGAAAATGAATCTGGCAGACTGCGCTTTCTACCCCAAAATCCCCTGAAAACTTCATTCGGTGCAGCAGGGGACATTTTGTGCGATCATGTGTCGCTCTAATAATAGCTATTAGTTTCCCCGGAATTCCCCTCCAACGTAGAGCACGACAGAAACACTCCCTGTCAAAAGCTTTTTCGAAATCCATGAAGAACAGGTGAAGCGAAGATCTAAACTCTCCACACTGTTCCAAAATAATCCGTAGGGTGTTGATGTGGTCAATGCAGCAGGATCCCCAGCCGAAACCAGCGATTAACAGATCTGCAGTAACAGCACGTTGGTGGTCAAAGGGTAGTATAGGTCCCAGGGCGAAACGTGGATTGGTACCCACGATGGAGCATAAAACCTGGGAAATGCCTGCTGAATCAACACCAACAGCTCTACTACCAAACCCTATCTCCACCTCCACGCGGTGACCGCTGGGAACTCTTTCTTAACGAAAAGCTGCAGACGGAGAAGGATGAAGGCGAGTCTCCCGCGCCTAAAAACGGGACAAATTTTACCAACTGGTCCTCCAGTTTGAGTTGGGTAGGGCTGACAACCCTACATGGAAAACAACCTGTTACGAAGCCACAACCGAAGCCTCGGGCTGGACGGATTATACAATGACGAACCAGGCAACAACAACGGAATAACGATTTGCGCATTTTCTGATGGAACGTGTGCTCCCTGTACAGAGATGAAGCTGATGAGCAGTTAGCCGATACTCTGTCCCAATATAGGGCTGATGTAACAGCGCTACAAGAGATGCGTTGGACAGGGACCGATTTCCAGGAGAAGAGCCGCTACACCATATATTATAGCGGTCATTCAGTAAACCATGTGCTCGGAGTAGGTTTCTTAGTCAGCCAAAAAATGAAACCTGCTGTTGTCAGCTTTGAAAATATAAGCGAACGGCTATGCACTCTGCGCTTGCGAGGTAAGTTTAGAAATATAAGCCTCATAAACGTTCACGCCCCTACAGAGGAGACTGTAGAGTCAGAGAAAGATACCTTCTACGAGGCAGTTGACAGGACCCTTGAAGCCTGTCCCAAGTATGATATCAAAACCATACTTGGCGATTTCAACAGTCAAGTAAGGACGGAGACAGTATTCAGGCGATACGTTGGTTCCCATAGCTTACATAAAGACACCAATGATAACGGATTGCAACCAAATTGACCACATGCTAATTGAACGCCGCCACCTCTCAGCCTTGATGAATGTCAGAACATATAGGGGGGCCAATATAGACTCGGACCATTATCTCCTTGGCATGGTGCTCCGAGCTCGAATTACGACATCACCTACAATCCCCTCTGACAATCAGGTGAGAGTTAACACTGAAGCCATCCACAACACAGTCCTCCGCGACACCTATAAGAGGGAAATGGATGACCCAATAACCGCAGTCAACAGAGGACCTGGAGATGAAGCATCAACAAATGATCTTCACAACCACCTGAAGAACGTTATCATGGATACGGCCACAAACATACTTGGCCCCAGCTGCAAAAGGACTCGGAACGGTTGGTTTGACGATGAATGTAAGTTAGCAACGGAACGGAAGAATGCTGCATACCGAGTAATGTTGCATTCTCAAAGAACGCGGGCACGCGCTGAGACTTATCACGAACTCCGTCGAGCGAGATGCGACTTCACAGACGGAAAAAGGAAACCTGGGCGCGTAAGTTTTACCAACAAGTCAGCAGGATGAAGCCTTACACATCTCGATGCTCACCCTGCGGAGACAAAGAGGCAAATCTGATTTCCGACAGAATGGGCATATTGGAGCGATGGGTTGAGTACTTTGATGAGCTACTAAACAACCAGATCATCGGCGAGTTGGAGGTCCCGCCAACTGAAGACGACGGACAAATACTGGCACCACCAAGTTTAGGAGAAACAGTCCGTGCAATTCATTGGCTAAAAAATCATAAGTCGCCAGGAGCCGATGGAATTACAGCCGAATTGGTTAAATATGGAGGCGATCAGTTACACCAAGTGATTCATCAATTTGTGTTCAAGGTGTGGGAGAACGAATCAATGCCTGACGATTGGCAAAGAGGCATTATCTGTCTCATACATAAAAAGGGAGATATCACACAATGCAGCAATTATAGAGGTATCACGTTGTTGAGTACCATCTATAAGATATTCTTCGCTATCTTGCTAGGCCGGATAGCCCCACACGCCCAGAATATCATTGGTCCATACCAAAGAGGCTTCACTCCAGGCAAATCAGCAACAGATCAGATTTTCTCTGAGCGGCAAGCGATGGAAAAACTGTTGGAATATGGACAACAGTTGCACCATCTGTTCATCGACTTTAAAGCCGCCTATGATACCATAGCCAGGGTAAAACTGTACACCGCCATGAGAGAGTTTGGTATCCCGACGAAATTGATAAGACTGACTAGGCTGATCCTGATCAATATGCGAGGCCAGATAAAAGCAGCAGGATCACTCTCAAGACCATTCGATATCAACAATGGTCTACGACAAGGGGATGCTCTATAATGCGTCCTCTTTAACCTGGCTCTCGAGAAAGTGATCCGTGATGCTGAGGTAAATGCAAGAGGCACGATCCTCTTTAAGTCCACCCAACTACTGACCTATGCTGACGACATCGACATTATGAGAAGAACGACCCGAGACGTACAAACGGGGCGAGATCTTGGACTAGACATCAAAGAAGGCAAGGCAACGTCAGCACCAAAAACCAAACAACCAACAACACCAAACCGCACTTGTCAAACTGGAAGAATAAAGATAGGAGAGTACAACTTCTCCCTGAGAATATGTTCTCAGAGAGCCATCCCCGTTCTCATGGCACAAAGAATCTCCGGTTAAGCTTCGTGGTAAGAGTCATTTCATATGAGTCCTTCCAGATGAAACAGATATCGATCAGAATCATGGTGGTGGCACTTGAGTCAGAGAATAAACAAGTCCTGCCTGTGGGTTTGCGTAGATCAAGCTCTTCAGAAAGTGCACTGACTCGATCTATAACTATAACAACAAATTTTAATTTGTGGCAATGGAGTCGAGCCGCCACATAATAAATGTCTTGGGACGTGTCCTACTCGGAGCATTTGCGAAGCTGCATATAGTCCTTGTGAATATTGGGACTTTGGAACTCATACAGTTTCTGAGAAGGAGGGCTGGGCTGACCTATGCGAGTGCCACGTTATTTACGAGCATCGTTTGGCACATTAGTCAGCACTTTACTCATAGTGACCAAGAGGCAATCTGCATTAAGATCAAGGCGGAATCGAGTTTGAAAAAAGGTCCCACGGAATAGCAAATTGGCTGTTTGGATGGATGATGAAGGCTTTTGAAGAGGACATGTTTTCTGTGTCACTCGAGACCAATATATGTTTCCGTCAGCTTTTGGCTATTGAAAAGGTCACCCGGATTACCCTATAAATTACGAAACCACAAGGGCAATGCTCCCCAATTGCCAACCCCCAACTACTAATGGAGAATTAAAATCGTGATACTGTATGTTTTAGGGAAAGAAAAGTTTTTCAGAGGCTCAGAGAAAAACCCGGTAGCAACGGTCGAAAAGAAGTATTCAGACAATTGCAAGGCAGTGGAAATAAGGTCAGGTGAAGAACCAACAGCAACGGCTTCACGTAGTTATGTGAGGATGCCGATTTCAATCCTTGAGGGAATTTACGGAGTGGTAATGAAAAAGCTATGTAGACAAACATCACCTCAGATGGGTGAAAACATGAACGAAGTTTCTCTCTTTTTGGATGCGTTTTGTTATCAAAATTAATCTTCACCGTCGGGCCAATCATGGAGGGTGGATGGGCGTAGGAGTGTTCTCGGAGAATCCCATTATAGAACTGGCCCGACCCCTCGGAAAAATGACGACCATATTCCAGGCGGATATATATGCCATTTCATTGGCAGCAGAAGAATGTCTGCGACAAAAGTGGAGGGGTCGCACCATTCGAATAGCTTCCGACATTATCAGCACTAACTGGCAACGACATATCAAGCCAGTTGGTGTGGAGTGGTCATCAGGTGCTGCTGAATCCTGGCCGACTGAACGAAACATTCCTGATGTGGATGCCGGGGCATTCTAACATCGCCGGTAATGAGGAGGCTGACAGATTGACTCGCCGAAAGTTTGGATCCAATTGATGGGGCCAGAACCAGCTCTTGGAATGCGACCATCTATTGTCAAGTCTACTGTGAAGGGTGAAATTGCAAGGATTCACGCAGCCGAGTAGAGAAATTGGGACTCTTGCTGGCAAGCGAAAATCCTTGTGAAAGAGCCTAGGGCCACTAGAGCGGCATTTTTGTTGTCCCTTAAGAAGTGGGACATGAAAACCCTAGTAGGGCTTTTAACGGGACACTGCTCCTTAAACTGCCATATGGAAAAGATTGGGGTAGTGGTTCCGGCTATGTGCAGCCAATGTGAGGAGGAGGAGGAGACGGGACGGCCTTGCACTTTTTATGCAGCTGCCCGGCATCTTCAGATCTCAGACGAAGACACCTTAGCAAGGTTTTCTTCAATGAAGAATCTGCCCACTCTCTGCCTCTGGAGAATGCTCTCAGATTCGCTAAAGCCTGCGAACACCGTAGGCGGAATAGTATAATGGGCCTAACAATGGACTGAGTGCTCGGAGCTGCGGCTCCCCCCAGTAAACTAAACTAACTAACTATCAAAATTAAACTTTAATTAACGATGAATTCGTCCTCACCAGCTGTTATGTGGAGCAGAAAATACTCGTAGAAGAAACGATGTTCAATGGTATCAAAAACATAAATTACCATGACTAATCGAGTTCGATTCTCGAAAAAGTGTTACTTTTCGCAGTTGAGTTTTCCGATACTTTTTATAACTGAGTTTCGGTGGACATCGCTGCTCGTATCTTTTACTGGTGAGAATCGGTCCAATAGATTTGTATATAGTCTCGGACGGGATTTATTCAAGATTCAGTTTATTCACGAAGCTTGTTCAGCACAGAATTGTGGCTACAGTCGTTTCAGTTCGGTTTATCGCCGGTTAATTTGCAACATAAGGTAATTATCTATTTCATGAAACCTGAAATAAGTACGGGCAATCTTTAGGTGTACACCTCGACAATTTAATAACCCTGCAGGCGCCCATCCGTGAAAGTGTAAGTGATTTCAACCGATAACTGGTGTGCTGTGCGTTAATTGTGCATTAATAAAGATACAGGCATTTGCCATCCACTATAGTAGAACGTACTATAATTGTGCCTATTGGTTACCGGCTTCCCATGTTAAGTTCGGATCGCGACTACAGTAATCTGCATTAGTGCTGCTTCTGTATCATGTATAAGTGCTGACCTTCACGTTTCTTAACATGCGCATATCAAAATCGTATCGCGGTTTTTGACCTTCAGTAACCGTTGAAAGTTTAGATTATTGTCAATTCTGTTTGTAGGAACGATATTCCGTCTTGTTTGGACTCGAAAAGTAACGAAACTTGTTTGGGATAGATGCGACATTTTTGAATTATCAGAGTCGACATGTAAGTTTAGCATATGTTTGCGTATTGTTCTATTATGTATCCTGAATACTAATGTTAAGCATTTGCAACCACTTCGCAAGAAACCTGGGTACCATTTTGCTAGCAACAGTAATATCAACATTAGATAAAAACGCGATAATGAACCGGAACTACTAAAAACTAACCCCAGAAAATAAATACATTCGATAACTGGCATATATTCCTTTCATATATATTGTCAGATAGCAATATATTATCACTGCCAGCCCTTTATGCCTACACAAAATCAGCCTTACGTCAGAACCCCACGTTTCCATTCAGCGAAAAGGTTGTCTTGGAAATGGCAAAACATAATATAATACCTTTGAAAAACTAACAGGAAAATAGTAAGAAGCTCTCCATTCGTGTCGAGGCTAGCGTGCTCCATCAATTCCGACGATATTCTGGCTTATATCAGAAGCAAAGCCAACACAACTTTGTCACCTCTCTCATGTGTGAAGCTGACGAACGATGCGTAGCTTCCTTCAAAGTGACATATCCCCACAACTTCGATGCTATCGTCCAATCAAGCCTTATCAGAGGACTAAGCTTCGTGAAAATGTCCGGCCCGCCCGCATACGTCATCGAACTTAAATGGTTCCCACACCTTTACACTATTTTATCAAAATGTAAGGCGTCTAAGGACCAAACTGTCGCATTTTTAACTGACCGCCTTAAAAGAACGAAAAAGTTGACTGACGGTTTCGTCTTCGACTGCCTTAGCATTCCAACATCACGTCATCTGCATTTCTAAAACCTAGTTGAATGACAGGATTTTAGATTCCGACCTCCTCGAAGGTTACTCTGCCTTTCGTTGTGATAGAGACTGCGCTGCGCTTGGTAAGGCAACCGGCGGTAGTGCCGTAATAGTTGTTAAGTAACATCTTTTACGCCATTTTATCTGATCCTTCGTCCCCTACGCCCCCTCCTCTCCTAAGTGCTTGCGCTCTTACTCACTACTGAAATCCACAAAAAAAACTTTGTCAAAAACACACTGCGGGGAAGAAGTTCCTGTCTTCTAGAACCTATACTGACTTTCAAAACTTTTCGTCCTTCGATCAAATCTTTAATAGGTAAGTCCCGAATACGTAAGACCAGTATTGAAAACTCACTAAAGCGGGGAAACCTTCTGATCCCACATTCGCAACTCCCGCTGTCCTGCCCAGCTATCCCCTTCATCCATTAAATTCTCTGGCTACTCAGCTAACTCCCCCCAACTATCCTGTGATTTACTATGCCGCTACTTTTCCTCAGTTTATGTTCTCTTCCTTCCTCCCTTCCTTCCCTCCCTTCCCTCCCGTTATTGAATGTAGCCTACCTTGCATCGCCTACCATTCCCCTTCTAACCCCTCTCCTTGTCGGATGCCCCATTGGCAAACTTGATGCCAATGTCCACCCTGACTATAATGGTCTTCCAAGCCTCTTTTTGCTTAAAACTGGTGAGTCCATCTCCCTTCTCCCCTCCTTTATTTTCAACAAAAGTCTCGAAGAGAAAGGAAACTTTCATCATACCCATTCACAAAAGTGGCGATCGTACTGTTGCCGAAAATTACTGTCCAATTACCCTCCTCTCCTCCTATTCCAAAATCTTGGAAAGGTATGTCACCGACTGGTTCTCCGCCCACTTTGGCGACCACATAGTGAAAGATCGACATGGCTTTATAAAGCGTAGATCCACTGCCTCCAACTTGCTCAACTTTACTAACTTGGTCACCAAATTTCTACATTCGCGGCAAGAAGTGCATACACTGACTTTGCTGAAGCCTTCAACACTGTAAATCACAAGATACTTCTATCCAAACTCTCGTCTCCAAGCATTCTCATACCACTTGTTTTATGGCTTACCTTTTACCTTTCAAACCAATCCTGCTGCGTCGCTTTTGACAGCTGCACATCCTGCTCCTACTCTCTTTCCTCTGGCGTCCATCAGGGATTATTATTATTTATTATTTTTATTTTTTATCAAAGACTTCCCTCCCTCTTACTTGCCCTGTTTGCTCTATGCTGACGACGTTAAACTGCTTTCAGCTATATCGTCGCCTATGGACCGTGTTTCCCTTCAATCTAACCTAGACACTCTGGTTCGTTGGTGCTTTGCCAATGGTTTAGCGCTAAACGTCACAAACTGTCACTCTACTTGCTTAAATCCTCACTCAATTCCTTCTCCAGCGCTTTTAAAGGATATACTTTATCATACCTAAATTCCACTCAAGATCTCGCAGTCACTTTCGACAATAAGCTCCACTTCGACACCTATTGCCTTGAAGTCACTAATCGAGCAGCAAAATTGTCAGGCTTTATACTGCGCTCCTCCTCTGATTGTGACTCCATCCAACCTTATTTAGCCCCTTTCAATTCCTTCGTGAGGAATACCCTCGAGTACTGCTCCATGCTCTGGTCACCTTCCCGTAACTGTGATTGTCTTGCCCTTAATAATGTGCAACGTAAATTCACCCGTTCCCTCTTCTTCAAGATCTTTAAGAAAAACTTCTTCTTCTGGATTTATGCTCATTTTATAACTCTCCTCGGGTCTGTTGGACTGCTCCGCCTCTAGCAACCTGCGTCTTATAACGCACGTAACGCAGACATTTTCAACGTGTCCTTCGTAGAGCTCGAAGTCTACTACCATTCCCCGATTCCTAGGCTTTGCCGAAGGTACAACGGTACAAAGATGGCTGCCAAACTATACCTGGTTGTTGAATTTTCCTTCTTAAACCCACATTGGGCGCCATTATATAATTATGAAGCCCTCTAAAATAGTCCCTTCTAGCTACTGCTGAGATCTCTGAGAATCCCAAGTCCACTCTGATGATGGAATCTACACTTCCGTAATTTAGACCTACTAAAGAAACTATTTCGTCAACGGTGAGGTGGTCTTCCTCTAAAGGCTCCCTAACTGCATGATTCTGATTTTCCACCATATCGTGCCATTCCGAAAAATTTTTTTGCTCCTTGTACACGCGGTTTTTGGGGAGAGTTTGAGCCCCGGGTTGCATCCACAAATGTGTTTTGAAAGTTTCATCTCTTCTCGCATCAGAAAATTTGTAGTAATACCTTGCGCTACAAAAGTGAAAACCACTTGCTCACTCATTACTCTAATATAGATTGAATAGCAATAATATTGGTAGTTGGTACGGAAGTGCAGTGCGGAGACCCAAACGAAATTCATGGAAAAAATGGACTTCTGTCTCAGGCAGACAGACTACTGGCTAAAATCCCCACCTGAAGCGTTGAGGACTCTGACCCGGCTTATTTAGTATGGGAGCAAAACTTTGCCGATCCAGGGAGGCTCAGCTACACTGGGATCTCACCTATCCATCTCCATCTTTTTCACCTTAAGAATGCCTTGAATCTAACGTACCACTCGGCCTCAATTATGCTGTCCGGGGACGCAAGGCGCTCCCACCTTCTGCAGATGAAAAAGATGTAGCAAGCAACATCCATCACGTCTTTGCAATAAATGCAGGTGGGCGACCGTGATTTTCCGATTGTGTGCAGGTAAGATTAAAAATACCCAGGATTTTAGATTTCGAGCAACTGGGTTAGGTAATAGTCAACTTCACCGCGCTTTCGGTTGAACCGCGACCGAACATCTTTTATGAGGTGCGCGGTGCACCGACCTCTCGTTCTCTTTGCCAAGATTGCTGCCATGCGAACTATTTGCGCAAGGGACAGCTTCCTTATTTCCCTCGTCTTTTCTGAGATATATAAGCCCCCGCTCGGCAGCATGAAAAGCGATCGGAATAACTCCAGCGATCACCATTGCAGCTGGCTTCGAGGCAGTACGATAGGCAGACACAACTCACAGAGCCCCTCGCTTTGTATTTACTCTAGGCGCTTATAGTACATTTCCTTACGGAGGAAGTCGTCCCATACTACGGAACCGTAAATGGGAGGTTGGATAAGCTGCCTCGGACATTGGACATCAGAAACACTCTAGCCACAGCCTTGTCTGCGGTGTTGCGAATCTGCTCAAAGAGGCACGTCTTCGTGTCTATCATAATGCCGAAGTATTTAATCGCCGGCTTCGACAAGACCATGGTTTCATACACCTGAATAGAGAGGACTGTGGGAACTCTCTCCTGGGTCAGCACAATGACTTCGGTTTTCTCCACGGGTAAGGAGAATCTATGTTCAGCTCAAGCTCGGCTTGTATTTACATACGAGTGTCAATACTTCGCTGGGAATATTGTCCGGTCCTAGTGCTTTTTTGTTCTTCATGGACAGGATCGCCCTCTTTTATTCCTTTGTATGGAAGAGTGAGCATTCCTCAGTGCTCACTCCTTCATCGGCAGCTTCAGTCCGAATGGGGAGGACAAGTCCATCTTCGCTGCGATGGGCACCGAGTTTCCTGGTAACTAGCTTATACCCAAGGCTCCAAGGTTCTCCATTTACGTTTTTGATTAGCCCCTGCTAGCACCGTGCCTTCTGCTTGTTGATTTCATAGCGAAATTCTTTTTTCCCACTCTCCTACTCTGCGGATCTAAGCATCAGCTCGTCTTAGCCTCTTCCGCGCTGAGCAATACATCAGCGTCATATTGTAAAGGGGTATTGACTACCTGCTTGCAGCATTCGATCTATATGAGGAGCGAACGGTCCATGAGAAAACTCGCAAATCGTTATTCCGTTTTCGTTGACGGGTTCGTCATTGTGTTGTCAATCTAGTCTGATGCTTCCTTTGTGGCTTCGTAACTTTAGTTTTCCGTGTAGGTCCCGTTCTTAGACGCAGGAGACTCGCCTTCATCCTTCTCCGTCCGCCGCTTTTCGTTAAGAAAAAACTCCCAACGAGCGCTACGTGGGTGTGGAGATAGGGTTTGGTAGTAGAGCAGTTCGTGTTGATTCAGCAGACGTTTCCCAGGTTTTATGCTTCGTCGTAGGTACCAATGCACGTTTCGCATTGAGACCTATACTAGCCTTTGACAACCCTAGGTTTATTGCTGGTAGTAAAAATGCTGCTGGGCACAATCAAATCCAGGGAACAAAAACTAAAAAACTGAATAAGGCGAGGGAGATGCCATTACAAGTGCTGCGAATAAAGGAAAGAAGACCTACTTAAAGGAGTTAATTCCTACCGCCCCCCCCCCTTTTCCGTCCCTAGTAGAGCAATTCATCCTTTCCCGGAGAACATGCCGTGAAGAAAAAAGCTAGAAGACGCGCTGTACGCTGACGGCCAAATATGTGCAATGATTTTTCTCCATCAAAAATTTCGAACAATGCGCTGGGAGTTGAATTTGCTGCATATAGTCTTCTTGCTTATGTTACTGTCTTAGATACACAAAAGAATCCAAAAGAGATGTGCATCATACTTTCAAATATATATATATATATATATATATATGTACGTATATACAGGGTGCGTACGGTATTTGAGGACAACTTGAGAGTAAAACTAATTAGCTTTTAGTTTGAACATGAATGAATGAAACTTGACGAATTCTTTACACAGCATTAACTTATTATATATCGATAAACTCCTGGATCTGGGTCCGGAAACGATTACATGCCCGAATGGTATTAATTGCAGCCTTCAGAGAAGAAATAGTGTTATGAGGATATTTGTTGGTTTCACGCTCAACAACGCCCCATAAATAATAATCCAGAAGGTTAAGGTCTGGTGAGCTTGGCGGCCATAAGTTCGG
Organism: Hermetia illucens; assembly: GCF_905115235.1. Classification (NCBI taxonomy): domain Eukaryota; kingdom Metazoa; phylum Arthropoda; class Insecta; order Diptera; family Stratiomyidae; genus Hermetia; species Hermetia illucens. The sequence goes on from NC_051849.1 coordinate 198,233,544, forward strand.
TGTTATGTGATCATGGAAATTTTCAGCCATCCCATCTTGTGTCGCCATCGCTTTCTGTGAAGGAGCAGAGTCTTGTTGAAAGATGTATGGGCTTTCACTGCGGACACTATCAATCCAAGGTTTCCATAATATCTCTAGAACCTCAATGTATCCAGCAGAATTCACTCGAAGTCCTTGAGTGAAGTGGTGAGGTGGCATGACATGTCCTTTGTTGCTCACAACACCCAAAACCATAACAGTAGCTGGAAACTTTGTGTGCATGACAACAGGAACCTCTGTAGGATCGTAACAGAGCCATCTGTCATTTCTGCGGTTGGCCTTTTAGGCTTGGTCAAAAATTTGTTCATCAGAAAAAAACTATAACATCTCAGGCGCTTCAGGGTATTTAATTTTGTTAGGCGTTTTGATTGGATAACTCGCTGCTCCCGTGTTTGCTTCGACATAAACTATCGTCGTAAGGGCCCTCATTGATTTTGAAGGGTCCTTCAGATACGAAAGGTTTTGTATATTTCTTAGTACGTAGCACGTAATATATGCATATATTATGTGAGAATATCCACTTTCGGATGATATTGACATTCATAGTCTTGAATTTGCAAGGAAGCGACAACTTTGACGTATTATAACTTTGTTAGTAATAATGCGATTTTCACCAAACTTGGCGAGATCATACTCTATGTTTTATCCTATATTTCCTGGTGCTAGCATGAACTTAAGGGGGGGGGGGGTTGCAGCCAATTAATAACAATTATAGTAACATACTATTATTAACTTTATTTGTGTAGATATCAGTATGGAAGATATTTCGGAGCCCAGGCATCATATAGTGACAGCCTTCTGATTTTCTTCAGATTTTTCGGTTTTGTAATTTCTGAGAATGCCCTCCTTAAAGGAATGATAACTTTCAACTCCCTCGCACTCCCACCTTTTCAACAAATGTCAACACTAAGACCGGCTACGAAAAGTACTAACTGAGACCTTTAATTTGATACCCAACCCGAGCATATTTGATGAAAAAAAAATGTACACCCCCCTTTTGCGTGTATATGGACCCCCCCCCCTTAAATTCCTCGTAAAAGGATGTAACTCACAGTATGCGTGAGTGTTCACAGTTCCCAGCTTTCTACCAAATTTGGTGGCAATCGCTGTAACCATCTCCGAGAAAAATGGGTGTGACGGACAGACAGACAGACAGTAAACCGATTTTAATAAGGTTTTGTGTTTACACATGTTTCTTCATTTCTTGAGTTAAGCTGTAATTCTCCATGTCTTATCTGAAAAAGAGCAAAAGAACTAATGGTTTCGGGAAATTATAGCCACATATATGCAAGTCCTCAAATACCGTACGCACCCTGTACTAAAATATAGATATATACATAAATACATATGGTAAATTCGGATAGGTTCAATGTGCTTGACAAATATAATCCTATAGCTCCAATGTTTCACCAAATCACCAACAATGGTCAAACTTTTTTATCAAAACACCGTAGTGACAGCGAGTGGTGATAATTTTTCCCCAAAGCGATGAAAAAAGCGAAATTAATGACTTTGATACAAATTAATAAATCAAAGAAAGTTTCTGATAATTTATGCATCTCAACAGGTGAATAAAAGATCGATTTGCATGCTCTACGCTGCACCGTCCTGTTCCACTAAATTGCACACTTACAATCTTAACCGTTTCAAAATTTTAAAATACAAATTCATATGCATTCACACTAGGGGCTGTCGCAGGAAAATAAATAGAAAACAATTAGATACTAACAAATAAGTCAGTTATCTTTTTCTCCTACTTTTCTCCTGCTTTGTTATGCGCAGATTAACAAAAAAATTAACATGGAACCAAATGATGCCAATTCAGATAAATATATCTTTCTTTCTCTAGACTTGCTAACCAAGTAAGCTATTAAATAAAAAATATGTTAATAACTTGAGTATACAAATTTATTTACCGAAACATGAAAACTTACTTTAGATACATTTCATCTGAAATTCTCCAGATTCCGTTAGATATCCAATATTGATTTTTTTATTTTGATTTTTGCATAACAATAAGTTTACCTGCACATCTGTGTCAATTTTCAATGAAAATAAATTCATTCAAACAGGATGGAATTCTAAAAGATGCGAATATAATCGTTTAAAAGTAATTCATATGCGACGATCTTTTCAAGGAATTTCCCATTGACTATATTAGCCAAGTCAGATAAAAACCTGAAGTTATTACCAGTTTGCGGAAAAAAGATATTAAAGCAGCCTCAGATCATTTACAGCCAAACGATAATTATCTTTTTTCTTTCTATTTCATTTATACTCAAACTTCTGGTTGGATTCGGTGTAAATTGAATTGAAAATTATGGGTTACTTCTAAATAAATCCGGTTTTCAGTCTTCCTTGGATTTAGTGTGAACGTAGTCCATGAAATGAATAAAGTGAGATGTTATCCTTGGGAGCGTAATATCCAGATAGAAATGCGTTTCTAAAATAACTAGTTAATTTCATATCTTCCTTAATAAGAATTAGCAAAAAAAATCTTTTTATCTATCGTTGTCCTCCATTAAAAACCTGGTCATAAAATGAAGTCACTTTTCAAAATATGGAAATTTTCTCATTCAGAAAACACTCAAATGGAGCAATGGCAGACAAGCTGTTGCAATATTCTAATAATCGGCCAAATACAAATAATAGTTCTGTGAACATAAGCCATCTACTTTTCTAATCATTATGTGTGGTTACTCCTCACCCCTTGGTGAGATATAGTGCGTCAAATACGCGTGAAATGCCCTCCAGCTCCCCCCACGACTACTCAAGATGCGCGCACTCGTACTCTACTGTTGTCCGCCGAGTGCCTTTAGGGCGACCCATTCGTTGGCTATCTTGGAAGAATGGAGTCCACTACATGACATAGCCCGCAATGCAATCGTCGTCCTTTCTTAATGTGTAGGTCACATCCATCCACTGCCACTTCCGTCTTACGATCATATCGCATATGAGTGCCAAGCCTGTGCACCGACCAAGTTATTCGATAGTGTCAAGTCAGCGTACTTCGACGATACAACGCAGAACCCAGAAAGAACACTAGCACAGAACGGTCTCAACTTGACCTTAGTGTTGAGATAATTGCATTTTCAGGTTGGAGGCAGGGCAGCGCTGTTAATGCGTCGGGCAACATCTAGTTCGGTGCCACTGTAAGCTGAAACTATGCTTCCCAAATATACAAATTAGTCGACGCTTTCAATGCTCTGTCCCTTAATGCAGATAGGGAGAATGCAATGACCCATCAGAGCGAGAACCTTGGTTTTGTTGGTGTTTATCTTTAGTCCAAATCTACTTGCCTCTCTATCCAAATCCAGAGCCATTGGCTAAAGTCCATGACCCGGTGAGAGAGACAGATGTCATCAAGTGTTTGAGGAAAAACGTCATCAATTGAATTTCTCGACCTCCTCCGGACAAGGCAGCATGAAGAACGTCATTAATAACAAGAAGAAATAATATCGACGACAAGAATGTAACCCAGGCGGACTCCGTTTTGAACCTGAAACTCCTCCAAAATTTTACCTGGATGCAGCACGTGACATTTTGCGCCATCATATGACGCTCTGATAATAGCTATTTATTTCTCCAAATGCCTCCCAACCCCTACGTAAAGCACTCCACTCCAGTTCATGCTATCGAAAGCCTTCTCGAAATTGATGAAGAGAAGGCGCAGAGAAGGTCTAAATCCCGCGCACTTTTCTAAAATGATCCGTAGGGTGTGGTCAATGCAAGAAAATCCGGAGCATAAACCAACTTGCTCTCTGTCTATCGAGCTTTCGAGATGTTTTTTATGCATTCTAAGATTCTTCTAGCAATTATCTTTGCGACGACAGGATGCACACCGAAACCCCTCCAATTGTCACACTCAGAACGTGTGCCTTCATTTGGAATTTTAACGATCATCCCCTTGTTTCACTCTCTGGGAAAGAGTCTCGGATTTCCAAAATTTTCTTATGAGTAGAAGCGGATCTACAGTAACTGCGGGTGCAACGATATATGACTCTGCGGGGAGACCATCAAGCCCAGCTGCTTTAATCGTTTGAGTTCATTGAATGATTTCTCTTCTGCTTGGAGGAACAGTCCGTACCCGCATGTTACGGTGACTAGCCGTTTCATCTACAAGAGGACTAACTTCACTGGATGTAATACGGTTAAGAGCCGTGATCAAGTGCTCTTTCCACCTGTTCAGTTGTCCATCATCGTGGATGAGAAGTCAACCGTTAACGTCCTTCACAGGACTATCGAAAGATCTGCGATCACTTGCAAGTCCTTTCGTGATGGGGTATACAGTTCTGAAATCATGCGATCTGCGGCATCTTCCACATCCCTAAATTCTCTCTTGAACTTCCCGGGATGTCGCTCGGTATTGGAATTCAAGCGCGTCATGGCTGGCATCACTTGCAACGGTCAATAGAGCCTTCAACCACTTCCGTTCATCGATCCGCATCCACTATTCCGCAGTCAGCCAAATTTTATGACACCCGAAATAAGAGCATTTTTGATGGCGGCCCAATATTTATCGATATTCTCAGACGGGTTACTCAAATATCTGCCGTTCGATCAGCAAGATAACCCTCCCATATGTGTCCTTCTTCAGTGCTGTTTTTGAACCTACAAAAGATGTTCACCCAAGGCACTCATTACCCAGTTCAATATTTTCCCCATAGTACTTGAAAAATATATACGACAGGGAAAGCATGATTCACCTGAAAATTTGCCAGCTAGCTAAAAAAAGCTTCTGCAACTTCTGCGGTGCTGCAAGCATATCCAGCGTTATCTCCACTGGAAGATTGAACCCCTAATATTGTTCTCCTTCCGAATTCGAAGCTTTGCTTTCCCATATCCCACTGCAAATTTTCACTACTTCCTACTTAAATATTGCTGCTATGACGTCCTAAGTTTCTTGCGACATTTAGTTCTGATGTTTTTACGTTAGAACCCTTAGCCATGGCGGCTTAGCCAAACGGTCTTCTTTGGCCACAGATTGATTTGGAGACCACAATGAAAGCCCCCCTCCCATACCTCTCCTGTTATTTTCCAATTTACCGTCTTTCTCCCTCGGTCCATTATTGGGGTGTCGGGCAGAATGTTGCTGCATTCCGCCCTGAAATAGGGTAACGGAAAATGAGTTTTGAGAGGCTAACGTGCCTTGTGCTCTTCATTCTCAGTAAATGTCACATCTTCTTTTTTCAGAAAGACAGGTGATGTTGCCCTTACCTTGGCATGTCTTGTATAGTTTGGACGCTTCCATGGATTATTCACTCCCTCCAAACAATTTCCTGATCACGCCACTATAAGTCGTCAGTGCATTTTTCACCTTAGCAGAACCCCGATTTGTTTCGTCTCCTGTTCCACCAAGGTACATCCCCAGATGACTTGGTTGCCCTACCAATGCGTTCGTTTATGATATCACTGCGCACGTCCAGATAGCCAATGTTCTCCAAGGATTCCCTATTATTCTTTCTACTTCAGAGTTGACCTCAATGTCGAATCTTAATATTCTGTGATCCAACATAGAGGGTGAATCTAACACCGTGAACCCATTCAAGAGTAGAAAGCAAGAATATTCCCTACGGTTGTCTCTAATACCTCTTGCTTGATATTAGTCACAAATGTCGGCGTCGCAGCCGAAGGGGAGTTATAACGCCTCCCTTTTCCAGGACTTAATCAGCCGAAGTAGCCCGATGACACGAGTGTCGCCCAAGTTCTTCTCCCAAATTGAAAAATGATGCAAGACTTTGCTTTTTCACAGGAGAAATTCCAAATTATTATGGTGCGCATTTATGGTGTTTAATTGCCTCTACCCTGATCATGAGAAATTTGCTTTGCATTTGCCATCCTTCTGAAAATTCCCCCCAAACGTGTTTGAGTAACTTATTCCAAGCGATAAAGAGGTCGAGAAGCTCCTTCGTCTCCATAGCTGCGGCTTTGGGAAAACAAACTGTCACCATTTGCCCCTGATAAATTACCCTCGAAACATGCCAATAGTGCTGCTCCCTTCCACCTTGGCAATTTAGGAACTGTGGTTTAAAGCCATTCCGTCATGTCCTCAGTCGCGCAGTCTACCAATTGAAGACCTAGTCGGAAGTGCATATCGGTGAACATGAGCTGGACACTCCATCTTCCTTGGTTATTATAACCGCTGTGCAGATGAAAGACATCGAGTAGTCAGGAGTTCGAGACGTTTTCAATCGATATAGTAACTGAAAAAAAATCTTTGACTGTGTCGACAATGAGTTACTGTTTACAACCCCTTGACCCGACAAAATGTTGCATTGACCCTTCCACTAATATTGGACATAATGAATTTGTAGAGGGTTGGTAGGCAAGTAATCTGTGGTGTCTGTGCGGGGTCCTGTATCATGTCCTTTTTAGGAACAAAGTAGGTAATCCAGTGAGAAGCCGAGCCGATTAATGATCTGATTTATGCTATGTGCCAACCGACTGTGTATACTGGCAATTTTTTTTATACCAAAAATTCTGCACCCGATCCAGACCACAACCCCTGCAGTTCTTCGAGCTGTTTATGACACATCGAACCTGCTCTTAGGAAACATCCGCAAATTTTATGCCCGACATAGTGACATGATCCCAACATTCTTTCGCATATGTCACCGAAAACTGTACTAACTGGACGCTCTGTTAGAATTCGTTTAGTCATCTGATAAAACTCCACTGGTTCTCTATATACGTCGCATTCTGAACACATCTAGAGTGACTATCGCCATACCATCGTAATCGACTGCATACGACTGAAAGTTTCTGCTCTAGTGTGTCAAGGATTTCAACCACGGGTGTCTCTTTGGGAATGCACTTTATTTTTCACCCGTCTGCTGTCTGCTGGCATTGTCAATGTTGATTTGAGTCAGCCTAGAAATGTCCTGCCTTAGTAAGTCACGCCGGCATTCAAGAGGAGCTTTCGATGGTGGATCTCCTCTGTATCCCAACCAATAATGTGAAAGCGAATCTTTTGACCGTGCAATCTTACTTCTGCACTGCACCTCAATACACAAATGATTGTAATTGCAGGAGCGACATGTCTCAAAGGGTAGTATAGGTCCCAGGGCGAAACGTGGATTGGTACCCACGATGGAGCATAAAACCTGGGAAATTCCTGCTGAACCAACACCAACGGCTCTACTACCAAACCCTATATCCACCTCCACGTGGTGACCGCTGGGAGTTCTTTCTTAACGAAAAGCTGCAGACGGAAAGGATGAAAGCGAGTCTCCCGCGCCTAAAAACGGGACAAATTGTACCAACTGGTCCTCCAGGTTGGGGGTTGGGTAGGGCTGACAACCCTACACGGAAAACAACTCGTTACGAAGCCACAACAGGAGCCTCGGACAGGACGGATTTTAAAACGACGGACCCGGCAACGAACACGGAATAAAGATTTGCGCATTTTCTCATGGAACGTGCGCTCCCTGTACAGAGATGAAGCTGACCAGCAGCTAGCCGATACCCTGTCCCAATATAGGGCTGATATAACAGCGTTGCAAGAGATGCGATGGACAGGGACCGGTTTCCTGGAGAAGAGCCACTACACCATATATTATAGCGGTCATCCAGTAAACCATGTGCTGGGAGTAGGTTTCTTAGTCAGCCAAAAAATGAAACCTGCTGTTATCGGCTTTGAAAACATAAGCGAACGGCTATGCAAGTTTAGAAATATAAGCCTCATAAACGTTCACGCCCCTACAGAGGAGACTGCAGAGTCGGAGAGGAATACCTTCTACGAGGCAGTAGAACGAACCCTCGAAGCCTGTCCCAGATATGACATCAAAATCATACTTGGGGATTTTAACAACCAAGTAGGGAAGGAGCCCGTATTCAGGCGATACGTTGGCTCCCATAGCTTACACGAAAAAACAAATGATAACGGACTGCGGACTATTCAATTAGCAGGGTCACACGAAATGGTTGTTGGAAGTACCTGGTTTGCGCGGAAAGCGGTCCACAAACATACGTGGGCCTCTCCAGACGGGACCACTTTCAACCAAATTGACCACGTGTTGATCGAACGCCGCCACCTCTCAGCCTTGATGAATGTCAGAACATATAGGGGGGCCAATATAGACTCGGATCACTATCTCGTTGGCATGGTGCTCCGAGCTCGAATAACAATACCACCTAGAATCCCCTCTGACAATCAGGTGAGAGTGAACACTGAAGCCATCCACAACACAACCCTCCGCGACACCTATAAGAGGGAAATGGATGCCGCAATAACTGCAGTCAACAGAGGACCTGGAGATGAAGCATCAACAAATGATCTTCACAATCACCTGAAGAACGTTATCATGGATACGGCCACAAGCATACTTGACCCCAGCCGCAAAAGGAGTTGGAACGGCTGGTTTGACGATGAATGTAAGCTAGCAACGGAACGGAAGAATGCTGCATACCGAGTAATGTTGCATTCTCAAAGAACGCGGGCACGCGCAGAGACTTATCACGAACTCCGTCGAGCGGAGAAGCGACTTCACAGACGGAAAAGGGAAGCCTGGGAGAACCAACAAGTCTATGAACTAGAAAAGTACAGGGAGCAACCGCACCAGGCGCGGAAGTTTTACCAACAAGCAGCAGGATGAAGCCTTATACACCTCGATGCTCATCCTGCCGAGACAAAGAGGGAAATCTGATTTCCGACAGAATGGGCATATTAGAGCGATGGGTTGAGTACTTTGATGAACTACTGAACAACCAGAACATCGGCGAGGTGGAGGTCCCGCCAACTGAAGACGACGGACAAATACTGCCACCACCAAGTTTAGGAGAAACAGTCCCTACAATTCATCGGCTAAAAAATCATAAGTCGCCAGGAGCCGATGGAATTACAGCCGAATTGGTTAAATATGGAGGCGACCAGTTACACCAAGTGGTTCATCAACTTGTGCTCAAGGTATGGGACAGCGAATCAATGCCTGACGATTGGCAACGAGGCATTATCTGTCTCATACATAAAAAGGGAGATATCACACAGTGCAGCAATTATAGAGGTATCACGTTGCTGAGTACCATCTATGAGATATTCTCCACTATCTTACTAGGCCGGATAGCCCCATACGCCCAGAACATCATTGGCCCATACCAAAGAGGCTTCACTCGAGGCAAATCAGCAACAGATCAGATTTTCTCTCTGAGGCAAGCGATGGAAAAACTGTTGGAATATGGACAACAGTTGCACCATCTGTTCATCGACTTTAAAGCCGCCTATGATAGCATAGCCAGGATAAAACTGTACACGGCCATGAGAGAATTCGGTATCCCGACGAAATTAATAAGACTGACTAGGCTGACCCTGACCAATGTGGGAGGCCAGATAAAAGCAGCAGGATCACTCTCAAGACCATTCGACATCAACAACGGTCTACGACCACGGGATGCGCTATCATGCGTCCTCTTTAACCTGGCCCTCGAGAAAGTGATCCGTGATGCCGAGGTAAATGCAAGAGGTACGATCCTCTTCAAGTCCACCCAACTACTGGCCTATGCTGACGATATCGACATCATGGGAAGAACCACCCGAGATGTACAAACTGCCTTCATCCAGATCGAGCAGGCGGCGCGAGATCTTGGGCTGAAATCAATGAAGGCAAGACCAAATATATGGTGGCAACGTCAGCACCGAAGACGAATCAACCAACAACATCAAACCGCACTGGTCAAGCGCAAACACGAAGAAGAATAAGGATAGGAGAATACAACTTTGAGACCGTTGACAATTTCTCCTATCTAGGGTCGAAAATCACAACCGATAACAACTACGATGATGAAATCCGCGCACGGTTGTTGTCAGCCAACAGAGCCTATTTCAGCTTACAAAGACTGTTCCGCTCGAAACGTCTCACCATAGGATCAAAGCTCTTACTGTACAAGACTATGATCTTGCCAGTCCTCATGTATTCCTCGGAAACTTGGGTTCTTAGCAAGAAAAATTGCGAACTCTTGGCCGCGTTCGAGAGAAGAATCCTCCGAAGAATTTTTGGCCCCCTACATGAGGATAGACGATTCCGTAGCCTACACAATGACGAAATCTATGAGCGATACCATGACCGTTCGGTTGTGGATAAAATCCGGCTCAATAGGTTACGGTGGGCGGGTCACTTAATCCGTATGGATGAGGATGATCCAGCCCGGAAAGTCTATAAGGGCAATATCTATGGTAGAAAAAGAAGACGAGGCAGACCCTGCCTAAGATGGAGCGATGGCGTGGGCCAGGACGCCAGACAGCTTTTAGGGATATCGAATTGGTGGACCTCGGCGCAAAACCGGGATGTCTGGAGTTCCTTATTAAGGCAGGCCTAGACCGGATACCGGTTGTTGCGCCGTTGATGATGATGACATATCAGCACACAGCCGAAATGCAATCTCATTATTGAGTCGAAATATAATAGAATTCTTGGAGTTGCTGAAGATGTATAGAGCCTGAAAATACCAGGTCTATACAAAGGATCCATTTCCGAAAATTCGATACACGCTCTTTGGAATTCGCCCTGACTTCGGCCGGACGGTGTTGAAGAGTGCTTCGGCAAGAACTAAAATTCTTGCCCGCAGTGCGGCGTGGTATTATTGGTGCCACCGCCTCTGCCCCATCAACTCCACCAGTTTCCACGATGACCTGCTGTCGCTGCGAGTAGTAAAGTGGTATTGGTCAGCAACTTACTGCGCAGTCACGTGCGCTTTTTGCGGGAAACGTTTGACGAATCTCTGGTGTAACAAGGTGCGGTAGGATGTTGTACCTGCCTCCGCCGTTATTTCGTAGTAGGAGCGAATAACAAACAGGTTCATTTCCCAAGTCCCCTTCATCTGCTGCCTACGCGAACCTGCTGAAGTAGCCGCCATAGATTGTGGCGAAACAGCTACAGCATACCAAGCTATATCCTTGGTCATCGTGGCGTCTAGACTAGCGATTAGCGGTTTGAACGCCGTGCTATACATTACGGGAGCCCAGACCATAAGTTCCTTCTTCTCCTCATTTTTAGATTTACATTTTAGACCTAACTGCCAGGTGTGGTGATAGCTTTCCCAGTAAGTAATCTGCAAGACTACAAAGTTGCTGAACTTTCCTCAGCTACCACCTAAGACGCTGCGGTGGCGTACAGCCATTCAGACTGAAGCTATCCATCCCTCCTCCTCCCTGACTGCAAACTATTCAAGGGACACGGTTCGCATAAAAATTGGGAAGAGCGATAGCTTGGTTTTTAGAGAACTATATTCCTCATCAATCTATCCTGCAATCCATGCTTGACCCCAATAAAGTTTTAATTCCTTAATATCCGTTCAAAAAATCAGCTTAAGTAAATGGAGGTTGAAAAGTCAAAGTAAACTATTCTTGTATTGATATTGAACCAGCAAACGTATACATCCTGTTTTGAATACGAAAAAACTTCTCGTAAAGATCCCGAGATTTCACAAAATTTTTTCGGAAATTCTGATAGTTATCAATTATTATCCATTAAGTGTTTATCTTTCCAAACTTCCCAAATTCTATGTATTGCACAGCTATTAGCACTTTTTGAGGTGTCCCATAAACTTTTGATGATGTCATGCAAAATTTATCTAATTTCGAGACTCTGCACCAAATCCGCCTTCACTGAATTTACCCAGAATACCCTGAGACTAGACCAGGATGCTAATGAATCTTTTTTGCATGATTCCAAAATTTGCAGAATCATCGAATAGATTGAGAGGAATACCAGTAGAACAGCAGTTAAAAATAAAATAGAAAAATCTAAATAACATCTGGAAGTTCGTTGATCATCCACTTCACACTACCGTTCGTTTGAGTCCGATTAAGCAATTAGGCTTTTTATCAACTTTCATAATCAATGTGCTCTCATTGTATCTATCTGAAAACTGGATGGCAAAATTATGGAAATAAAGGTTAGTTATTAGAGCATTGAGAATAATGAAGTAGTCCCAGAGTAAACATGCTGTTATTATTGTGCCACATAGTTTAGTAAATGGTCCAATTTTATTCTTTATTATGTGATGTGTTGCTCTTAGTAAATGCTGATATCATTAAAGCCAGACCTTTATCGTAGATAATTGCGGACAGTTTTTTGCAGGGAGTTCTCCGTTCTAATGTCACGTCAATCCATAGGAGCATGCGTTAATCACCAAAGCAAGGTGAACTATAGGAATTATAAAATTCTACGGAATTCATTTCCAGAGAGTTGTTTTTCTATCTACATAGAATAGTTATCTATTCAAAATATACAGTACAGAGAGATAAAAAAGTATTGGAAGCTTAGAGGATGAGTATCCTATTTAGATTTTATAGGAAGCCTCAGATTTTGTAGGAAAAGCCTCAGATCTCAGAAGCATCACTATCTCGAACATTCAAAACCACCGAACTGAACAATATGTACACCTTCCAGTTTACCAGCAACATCCCCCTAAGTTCAATTGAAATTGGCAGGTGTCGAAAAGTGAATTGATCGTATCGGATTCCATACCAGATTATTAAACGGCGACTAAAAACAAGTTTCACGTCGTCTGCATTCCACTCAGGTAGATTGGATACAAATATGCAGATGCTCCCATGCGGGTATTTATAGATACTCCAATCCATACCATCAAAACAAAGTTGATTTCGCTGTAATGAACAAGTAATTGTTGGTCTGTAGACATATCAGTTATTGGGATTTATTGTTCTTTTCTTTCTCGAAGTTGCTGGCTTGATTCAACTACTTTGTTGAATATCAAATGATCACCATGTAGCTTGTACCAATCATTAGCTAAATGACAGAGCAAATCTTAATGTCTACAGTTCAAGCTTTTCCCCACCGGCCTTAGTTTACCTGCTAAAATAACCGCCACTCGAACACTAAAAAAATCTAAACCAGTACTGCTTACAAAGATAGAATTACCAGTCTAGTAGCCAATTAATGATGAAATAATGAAGATTACCCATGTTAATCACTTATTTCCATTATATATGTAGATAAAGATACATATAGTTGATATTCAACCCGGCATTTTATCTGAAATAGAAAAAGTTTAATATTTTCAACCATACTTACATACCTATTTTCATGTGTGTAATTGTGAAATGATAGCTTATTATACCAGGCGTATGACTTTCAGTACAAAATCAATAAATTCATCTCGTTAGTTTGCTTTGTTTAGCTTTAAATTATAAATTGATTGATTGGTGACATTTCATCCAACAAGTCAAATAGCCGCTTCTTTACAAAAGTGGAAAGCCTGTTCTAAAAGAATATGCTCAATAACTACATTTGATCATCAACGGCGCAACAACCGATATCCGGTCTAGGCCTGCTTTAATAAGGAACTCCAGACATCCCGGTTTTGCGCCGAGGTCCACCAATTCGATATCCTTAAAAGCTATGTGGCGTCCTGACCTACGCCATCGCTCCACCACGTCTTCTTTTTCTACCATAGATATTGCCCTTATAGACTTTCCGGGCTAAATCATCCTCATCCATATGGATTAAGTGATCCACCCACCGTAACCTGCTGAGCCGGATTTTATCCACAACCTGACGGTCATGGTATCGTTCATAGATTTCGTCGTTATGTAGGCTACGGAATCGTCCATTCTCTTATAGAGGGCGAACGCGACCAAGAGTTCGCAATTTTTCTTGCTAAGAACCGAGGAATACATGAGCACTGGCAAGATCATTGTCTTGTATAGTGACCCTATGGTGAGACGTTTCGAGCGGAACAATTTTTTTAAGCTGAAATAGGCTCTGTTGCCTGACAACAACCGTGCGCTGATTTCATCATCGTAGCTGTTATCGGTTGTGATTTTCGACCCTAGATAGGAGGAGAGATGCCTGGTTTGCAAGGCAGTTCTAGCCACACTTCCATGAATGTTTGCTCATCCATCGCTTTTGCAGACCATCCTGGTGTTCTTCTGGATTTCGACATCTGGGATGCGAGTCTCCTGCCTTTCCGTTCCGTTCCGTCCGTACGTGAAGTCCTCGCTAACTTGCCAAGACATATCACGTGTTAGCGCAGGGCTGACAAAAGTCAAATTTACAATTGAACTAGTTCCCCCTTTCCAATAAGTGTTTACATCGCCTTCGTTGGCTAAAACTACATCCAACTGGGCGAATGCTTCTAATAAGCACCACCCCCTTGCGATAGTCTCTTTGCTGCCCCACTCGATAGCCCACGCATTATTATATTATCATCGGCTATCACCTTTGGGTCTAACAGGTCTTCAAACTCTGGCAGTGTGAAACTCGATGGGGCGTAACAGCTGCATACGAATATACCGCTTATTTTGGCCCACACAAAGCCACTAGCAGCCTGGCCCATGCTATATTCCATGGCTTGACGACCGCATGCCCATATAGTCGATCCATCAGTCGAATCTGTGACCCATACACCACCGTCAAGATTTCTGGACGGTTCACTAATGATAGCAATCTCCATCGCGGATTCGTAAGTGCAATGATTGCCTTCCTAAATTCCGGGCATTTACCACTTCCGGCAATATGCTGGTCATCCGCCCCCCCCCCCTTTCATTCGCACAAAATGCATTTGGGATCTTTATTGCACGCCTTGGCAATATGTCTTTTCTCCCCACAACATATCTTCGCGAAGTGTCCAAACATTAGGCATTTGAAGCACCTCTTTAAAGAGATCTGTTCCCTTAGTCGGCAAACAACCCATCCAATCCGAACCTTCCCCACGGCCAACAACTTCTGCGCTGACTCCACTGGCAGTCGTATTGTGGCCGTTTGAGTACCGCCGTAAGCTGCTTTTTTTAGGCTCACGATAGATTCTTTGCTGAATTCCTCCAACTTGAATTGTTCCTTCAAGGCAGTGCAGATCTATTCTCTAGATGTAACCTCATCGAGATCCTTGCACTGGATATAGATCTCATGTTTTTGGGAACGAACCGCGACATTCTCCCCAAGTGAGTTTATAACTTGGTTACGAAAGCCATCAGTTTTCACCACGCTGGATTTTTTCAGCTCAAACATGAGATCCCCTTTCTGGGTCCTCCGGATTTTGCTGACATTTCCGCCTAGGTCTTTTAAGTCGGGATCAGATCAGTATCAGTATCTTGGCATACGCTAGATGTCCTCTGCTGGAGATTACAATTGCTTCCAGGCGAATTTGCACCTTTCGATTCTTGTTTCTTTTCTTATTCTCGACCTTAGTCCAACCATCGTTCTTATTTTCTTTCAGTTTCGCTTCGCTAGCCGGCATTCCTACTTTGGGCACTTTGGGCCCTTCTGAACTTTTAGTTCCGTTTGTTGGACTGCTCAAGACCCCCTTTTTCGTTTTTGGTGCCTGTTAATTCCCCCTCTTTTACTTAAGCGAAGGTCGATGACTTTGTGCTTTGGTGTCACTTGGGTCGCCTGTGACTAGGCTGGAATGTCCGGCTTTTCCTTAGGCTTTCTTATTCCTTCCTGTGACCTATTGTAAAGCACCCTGATGGCTCTCACCATGTTCTTAATGGCTTGGTGTACGTTGTGCTCGTCCTTGATGAATTCGGACAGCTCAACTATTTTAGTCCCAAGCTGCATAAAAGATAATTCTTCTGGGTCAGGGCTCTGTTCTCGGTGGGTATTGGCCAAATTACTCCTTTTACTGACTCCTTCACCTTGTCAATTGCTGAGTTCCCATGAGCTTTCTCTTTTGCCGGTTTTGGTTATGGGAAGAGATCGTAAAATTTCGGAGCTTCTCCTGATTGGATCTATTTGCTGCTGCTGGAGTACCTCTTGATCAAATCGGATGGGTGTCGAAATCGCCTTTTTTGGTCAACTATCTCCTTGTAGCCCATCATTCTTTACCTTTGCAATTGGTGTTCTTGGCAGAGTTGTGCTTCGTTTGAACACCTCCTTCTCCAAATCTGAAACACTTGTAGTATTAGATGCCACAGTGTTCACCACCAAAGCACTGCGGTCGAAGCCGCGTCGACCTCAGTCCTGTCGAGAAATGGACAAGGATTCTTAACGCATGAACGACGTCAAGACGTAAATAAGTTAGTCCGCGCAAAACAAATACGTGTCTGCACGCTAAATGTTGGTACCCTTACTGGAAAGACCGAGAAACTGGAAAGAGCCCTTCGGAAAAGGCGCACTGATATCTGGTGTCAAAAGCTGCGACATAGAACGGAAACGCGGTAAAAATGGCTATAAACTTCTCTATTTTGGTAGCCCACACGCTCAATACGGTGTTGACATTGCCATTGCCAAGGGTTTCCATGACCCCAATAACTTGTAATGTGGTTACTGATGAGTATATCATCATTTTGCCGGCGACCTTAATGGTCATGTGGGTGAAAAGTTAGGCAATAATAAGTGCCATGGGAGAAAGGGGTTCGGAGCGCGCAATGAGGCTGGCGAGCGTATAATCGATTTTGCGGACACCCTTAACCTTGTACTTATGAATATATGGTTCACCAAACGTACATC
The DNA here is from genome assembly GCF_905115235.1 of Hermetia illucens. Lineage (NCBI taxonomy): Eukaryota > Metazoa > Arthropoda > Insecta > Diptera > Stratiomyidae > Hermetia > Hermetia illucens. Next base: position 198,249,989 of record NC_051849.1, read on the forward strand.
ACCTTACTACATTTTATAGTGAGAACAGTAAAACGCAAATTAACTATAGTCTCATAAGACGCCGACATTTTACCACCAATTCAAAAAATATCTATTTATATAAAATTTTCTACCTATAGTTTCCAAAAGTTATGTCAGATCTCAGATTGAATGATTCGGGGAGTTACTGAGCAGATCAAGCCTTTTAACGATAAAAGATAGAGTGGTCATTCCCTGGAACAGTTTCGTCTAAATCAGCGGTGAAAAGGTGGATTGAAACTCAATGAAAATAAAGCCAAATACATGGCTCAGACAAGAAAAAAGACACCAAGAATGTTAACAAAAACCTGCGTTTAGAGCAGGTTTTGAATTTTTTATTTATGGCATCAAGAATACAAAATCTGATATTGTCAAAGATTATGATAATGGAAAAACAGCATCCCTTCAACCAATTTTTTTTTTGTCGTCTTTCTTTGACGACACACTTCTCCAAGGGCTTGCATTACTGGCCTTTTCTTGCTAGTAATAACGGTGGTAACGAAAAGTCGTATCCTTGCAGATTTTTGTTTTGATGGTTGGGTTCGCTATTGTGGCCTAGAAGATCCTTGTAATCTAGTCTCAATTCTATCGGATTAGTTGATTATCATAGTACATCTTCACCAACTGTATCGAATTTACTGTCCTCAAGCAGCGAAAGTTGCGGTCATCGCTGATTATTTCGGGGTTAGCAGAACTGTGGGTTTGTAGGTACCGGGCAAAATTATTAAACACAACATTATTGAACCATTATTGAGTTTATTCTTAGCATATTTTAATCGCAAAATCTAAGGCTCGTGTTCTTCGTTCTGGTAAAATAAAGCTATAACCTTCCATTGGGGATCGAATTTGTCTTATTTCTCTAAAGGTTAATAGTAGATTTTACCTGAGATTTTCACTGCTCTCCCAATCTGATGGGTATAGATAACAAAGTTTTATACATAGACGTATTGTAGTTATTCTATGTTTGGTGCGATTATTAACTCATTGGGTCACTTACCTTGATTACTATCTTTTTCGTGTCAAGTATAATAGTCAAACTCAAACTTCGGGAAAATTCCTTGACATGTAGTATTTATGATTTAAAAATATTAACTTCAGCTATTTCAGTAACTATTTTAAAATATAGGAACAAATGAGCATAACATCGTAGAAGAGCATTGTCACCCTATCAAACGCTTCCCATATTTCAATACTAATCGTATTTACTACCCGCTTCTCTGATTTGTATGTAAGCAAGCAGATAATCAACAAACGCCACATGTTCTTGTTAATAAGGTTGAGTTGCATAATTTCAGTTGGCAAGAGAACATTGGATCCAAGTGCTGTACGTACTCGTATTTGCTTTCATAAGTGTAGAAGTGATACGAGTATGTTACTGCAAAAAAAGATATTTAGATTCGTATTTTTTTCTGAAGTCTCTAGGGGAAATATGGATGCTATTTTAGTTATCAAAGTATGAACATTTTCAAATCCGGGTATTCATTTGTATAATACGTATAGGATGTGTAGTACGGTGTAGCTATTTACATTTTCGGGGTCACAAAAACTCATTAATGAAGATTGGAAATACCGACGAATTGGGAATTTGAGTTGTGCCATTTAACTCCAATGACAATGACCATTTTACCAAATTGTAGTATTGCAACCTGATATCTGGTTAGATTTTCTAGCGTAATTATCTGCAGTAGCAAAAATGTAACTTTTGTAGGAACAGCCCTTCACAGAATACTACGACTTTAGGGAGATGCCAACTAGGCCTTACGGGAGGGAGAAAACGGGGCCCCGAGACAAACTAGGAAATTTTCACAAAATTATATAGATATTTTGGAACTATAAAGGAAACACTATTCACCCTGAGCTAGGACCAGCGAAAATCGAATTCATTATTAGGTCATGAGGAGTTGGGCATGGCGAAGTTTTGAAAAATAACTCAGTTTTGAAACTGATTAATGCTACGCAGGGGCCTAATAGCGTCGAACAAGCAATTTTACTCCAGAAGGGTCCAAATGGGGAAACTGGCAAGCTGTTCAGCGAAAGTGGTGAAACTGCAAACTAATAGGAAGGTGTGGTTAAATCAAGTACTTGCATGAAGAGAGGTTTTTACAGAACAAAGTGTGATTAAATGTTAAAATGCTACACCTTCCCCAGCAGAAAACCTAACTATTGATGAATTGTTTGATTAGTTGACCTTCACGCGAGTGGTTGTCGAAGCCTGGTTAAGAAGGAAAGAATTAGCATATAAAGAAACCTAAAGAATCTTGAACTTTTTTATGTAGCGAAGTGAGGCAGGCTCTTGGAAAAAATCTGATCATCCCTATCGAATTAGTTCACTTAAGAACTATACGAGAAATCACGAGCATTCATTTCATCAGTATTCACGAGTTATTTCCGCACCAGTAAGGATCATGACTTTCATAAGAAATTTCATCATCATCATCATCAACGGCTCAACAACCGGTATCCGCTCTAGGCCTGCCTTAATAAGGAACTCCAGACATCCCGGTTTTGCGCCGAAGTCCACCAATTCTATATCTGTAAAAACTGTCTGGCGTTCTGACCTACGCCATCGCTCCATCTCAGGCAGAGTCTGTCTCGTCTTCATTTTCTACCATAGATATTGCCCTTATAGATTTTCCGGGCTGGATCATCCTCATCCATACGGATTAAGTGACCCGCCCACCGTAACCTATTGAGCCGGATTTTATCCACAAGCTTACGGTCATGGTATCGCTCATAGATTTCGTCGTTATGTAGGCTACGGAATCGTCCATTCTCATGTGGGGGGCCAAAAATTCTTCGGAAGATTCTTCTCCCGAACGCCGCCAAGCGTTCGCAATTCTTCTTGCTAAGAACCCAAATCTCCGAGGAATACATGAGGACTGGCAAGATCATTTACTTGTGATTCCTTTAAAAAGTTGAACGTGGCGAGTATATAGTAGACTTTACGGACATCCATGACCTTGTAATTGTGAACACATGATTCATCAAACGGTTTTATAGTGGGGACAGTAAAATGCAAACATACAAATGCCGACATTTTACCACCTTACTGACTGCAAAGCCGTTCCCTATGATACCATCACACCTCAACATCGGCCGTTGATTGCTGTCTTATGAACTGAGCCACCAATTAAACAACGTGAGGAACACAATGGCTTGCCGAGTATTAAATAGTGGCGATTTCGTGGGAAGAGAGAAGAAGTGATTTCACTTACGCGATTACCAACCATCACGAATGTGGAGGAATCGTGAAAATAAATTAGAGACACGATCCACAAAGTCGCCTATGCAATCACCAAGCGGTTTATCAACCGAGCCGCGACGGATAGATGGCGAGAATATTACAACCATTAACGACATTTGAAGCAATTCCACTGGTACTCAGAGGTGGCGGTGGGATACACGGGGCAGCAACCAAAATCACGTGACGTACAAGAACCTTCATAGTGGTAGCACCGGGAGACGCTGTATAACTTTGATTTGCTTGTCGTGATGTAGTAGGCGAATACGCCAAAGGCCTATTAGGGTCATCAGACCCTAGTCTGTACGGGGACTCATCTGAAGTGGCAATAAGTCATGAAACCTTACTAGGGGTATACTGGTATCATGGAAATAGGGGAGAATTTCTGTTTCATATGCGTTCAGCTCGGCTGTTGCGATGAGTGAGAGCTTCATGGGAGTTATCGTTACGTGCAAGCGAGCAGAGACCTTCAGGTCTCAAACGTGGTGTTGCGTTTCTACACGGGTGTCGTACTCCATAGTTCGGTAGAGAGCTAGGGAAGTCTTGCATCCACCAGTATGAATGCTGAGCCATGCACTCGGCATAGATTTTTACCCTTGTTGCTTGTTACAGCGGGGCGCTGATTGTGGTTACAAAATCAATCCATGTCTTAAGATGATAGTGAGATTATGTCCACGAGACAGGTAGCTCCTCACGTAAAAACATAAACACATAACTGTTAGCAAAACTGAGGACAAAGAAGCAATAAAACGAACGAAATTGAGGAGAGCAAGAGGACCTGACGACATTGCATTTGAGCTCTGGAAAGCCAAGAGCTGGGACCCAACACTGTGCTTCAGTGAATCTTCAACCGGGTTATTGATAAAAGTAGAACACCATCTGACTGGCGAGAAAGTACCACAGTTCCAATATGGAACAAAAAAGGTGGTCGAGTAGAATGTTCAAATAAGAGTCCGATCCGATTACTTGGCATGGTTCTTTATATTGCATTTCTGGAGCTAGAGAAAGCGTTTGACTGTGTACCACATGAACTCATTTGGTATGCTCTTGGTGTTCATTGCACTCGACGTATGAACGAACGTCTGAAATCTAAAACTTGCCGCAATGTCGTCCTCCCTTTTGCTCTCTATTCAGAGTGTTGGCCGATTATAAAAGACAATGGACTGCGTCTTGCGATAATGGAGACGAAGATGTTACTTTGGACTAGTAGCGCGACTTGCCTTGACACATTCGAAATAAAGATATCCGCGATCGATATGGAGTTGAAGCAATCGTGGAAAAATTGCGAAGGAGGCGTGATTGGTCTGAATATCGCTTTCGCAACGTCTGATGAGTTTGCCTCTGTCCTGATGAACGAACCCATCAGCTAGTGACATTTGACATTGTTTTCAGAGCGCAAATAACATTATAATACAGCACAGTCTGTTGATACATATCAGTGTATAGTTAAGAGAGGACGTTCTGTATATTTTATGGTGGTACCAACTGACCTGCTACATAGTTTGCTGGCACTTCATAACATAATTTCAATGAGAAGTTATTTTATCTACCCATTTCTGACCGCTTAAGCACCATCATTGTTATTGAAGATACTCCACAGTTGTAATAAATCATCACTTGAAGACATGAAAGTAAATATCGAATTAATGAAATATAAGAAAATATTAGCCCGGTGTGGTCACAGTACTTGAGACCCACAATACAAAGCAAATACAAACACCTTAAGGCAATAAGAATTCACCCATTGAATTACGAGTTCAGGTTATTCTCACATCGGTAGATGAATAAATATTTGTATTTACACATTTCATACTACCCCTATCGTATTACTAACCTCAAACAAGTTCAATAAAGGTGTCTTTGGAAAATCTGAAGGAGAAATGCGAACCTTGGCTTGCTTAATCTTGAAGTTATTATGGTAATAAATATATAAAGTGTTTTCAGTACCGAAAAAGCTTCAGGTTAGATCAAAACTTAGACTTTTTTTATTTGTCAATTATTTCTTCCAATTAATGGAGAGTAATAAAAAAATAAATAAATAGCCTGTAATTTGATCCCAGATCCTACAATTGCAACACTAAAACTGACAACTAACCAGCAGCAATGCATATAGTTCAACCAATCCTGGCATCCCATTTAGATCTAGCAAAACTTTACTATAACATATGTTTCATCATCATCATCAACGGCGCAACAAACGGTATCCGGTCTAGGCTTGCCTTAATAAGGAACTCCAGACAACCCGGTTTTGCGCCGAGGTCCACCAATTCGATATCCCTAACAGCTGTCTAGCGTCCTCGCCTACACCATAGTTCCATTTGAGGCAGGGTCTGCCTCGTCTTCTTTTTCTAACATAGATATAGCCCTTATAGACTTTTCGGGCTGGATCATCCTCACCCAATGCGGATTAAGTGCCCCGCCTACCGCAACCTATTGAGCCGGATTTTATCCACAACTTGACGGTCATGGTATCGCTCATAAATTTCATCGCTATGTAGACTACGGAATCGTCCATCCTCGTGTAGGCAGCCAAAAATTCTTCGGAGGATTCTTCTCTCGCATTTTTTCTTGCTAAAAACCCAGGTCTCCGTAACCCATATCTGTTATAACCAAAAGATGGTCACTTCAGATACGGCAGATTTTGAGAGCACAACAATTTCATTTGTACGTAACTACGAAATCAATAATAACAGATTTTGTAAGACCCCCAACTAGTTTGTTCTAAGATTGTTTACACTGAAAATAGTTCCCTCGTGTTAGTATCTATCTCCACGGCGAAATCTGAGTATTATTTAGCAGACATATAGAGTAACAGTTAAAATAGTGAGTGGTAGTGAAGAGTACCAAACACCTGTCGTTCAATTTAGAGAAGAGAGATTATATCTCTCTAGCGAAGCCAGATCTAGCCGCATTAATGAGTCGGGTAACATCTAGTTCGGTACAGCCGTCGCAGAAACCATGCTTCCTAGATATACAAATTGGTCGACGCCTTCGATGCTCTGCCCATTTTTGCAGATAGGGAGATTGCGATAACCGGTCAGACTGCGAACCTAGGTTTTCTTGGTGTCTATCTTCAGTGCAACTCTACTTGCCTTTCTTTCCAAATCCAGATCCATTTGCCCAATGTCCATGATCCATGGTGATAGAGTAAACAAATGCCAAAAGCGAGTCGAGATTTTTGAGGAAAGATGTCATAGTGAAGGCAACGTCGAGAACGTTATCGATAACGAGAAGAAATAATATCGGTGATAGGATGCAGCTCTGCCAGACTGCTTTTTGGTCCTCCAAATCCTCCGGGATTTGACCTCGGGGCAACAAGTGACATTTTGTGCCATCATAGGTTGCTCTGATAATGAGTCTTAGTTTCTCTGGAACGCTCTCCTGCGTAGAGCATTCCAGATATACTCCCTATTCACGCTATCGACAGCTTGCTCGAAATGGATGAAGAGCAAGTGCAGCGAAAATCGCAGGGTTTGATGTGGTCAATGCAGGAGAATCCGGAGCCAAAACCATCCTGCTCGCTGTCGAGATATTCTTTGATGCGTTCCAGGTTTTTTTTAGCAATTATTTTTGCAGCAAATCTCTCCCCCTCTCTGGAAAAGGTTTCGGATGCCCAAGATTTCCGTATGAGTGGAAGTAGCAAATCTGCAGTAAGTTCAGATTCAGCGATAAATAACCGTCAAGTTTGAGGTGGGGAAGAGGCAAAGTCTCTGAGCACTCAGACCTTAGTGGTCCATTATACTGGATTCCCCCGTCTAACGCAATATCAAGGATTCGTTTATGTATCTTAGGATTTCCGTTTGTAGATGTGATTTTACCCACTGCAGTTGGAGCACATAAGCACCAAAAATCTGATGCTTGATGCGCCCGTAAGCGGGACACTCACATAGAAAATATTCTGTGGATTCCGCTTCCTCATTACAGGATGGATACGTATCATCTTGGATAATTCCTATTCTGAACATATGCCCAGCTAGTGAATTATGGCCAGTGAGAATGCCCACAATACTTCTGCAAGTCTTCCTGCTTTTCGACAGGATAAACTTTGTAGTATGTTTGTTTGGCTCTGACAGAAAGAGTTTGGGGTGTCTAGCAGCATTAAGGCTTCGCCACCTGTTATTATGGGAAGCTTGTTCCCAATTTTTGGTAGCAGCATCAGCCAATACTATCGACCCCCCAATTGCTGGTTCCGGTCCGGACATGGGGAAAGTTGAAGCTTCTTTTGCTAAAACATCCGAGATTTCATTTCCCTCTACACCAAAATGACCAGGTACTCAGAGTACATCCATCGTATTGAATCTAGAAACAAAATTCAATCGGTTTCTACATTCCTGAACGATTTTTGAAGTAATCAAAGTACAACTCAGCGCCCTCAATGCAGCTTGACTATCACTACAGATTGCGATGCGCCTGCCCTTCAACCGCTCGTCAATCATCCAGGTTGCCGCCCTCAGGATCGCATACACTTCAGCCTGAAAGACCGTTGTGTATTATCCCAAAGGAAAAGCCCACTTCTCGTTTTTATTCGAGAGGTAGACTCCTGCTCCAGAACCATTTTCTGTCTTTGAGCCATCGGTGTAGAAGACGTCAGTATATCCTGACACGCATTCTTCTGGTTCGTCCCAGTTTTCTCTCCGTTTGAAGATAACATCATATTTTCTACCAAACAGATGTATGGGGATCTGAGAATCGGAAGGTTTTTGCGAAAACTGGATTCAGTTCAGACTCTTCTAATGCTTTGTGCCCCCCACGTCCATTGCTTTTCCATAGATCTAATCGCATTAATCTATGAGCTGTGCTCATTGCAGTCCTCTGAATAAACAAATCCAAGGGCTGGAAATTGAGTAAGGCATTCACAGCTGTACCGTATGTCATGTTCATAGCACCGGTGATACCCAGACACACAGTTCTTTGCAGTGTGGCTGGTTTGCAGCGAAAACTCTTCTGTTTCACCTTAACTCGCCACACCACGGATACATAAGCGAACATCGGCCTAATGATAGCAGCATTTATCCACATTACTACCTGAGGCCTAAGTCCCCATGTCGAGGCAGAGGTCCGCCTACACAGCCCACAAGCTGTTAGAGCTCGTTCCATCTTTATCTCTACATTTTTGATCCAAAGAAGCTTTTTGTCTAGGATAACTCCCAGAAACTTCACTTCTTCGGAGAGTTGAGTTCAGTCTCCTCATTTATGTAAATAATACCATTGTGGTTTTATTTGGATTTACTGACAGTCCATGCCTAAGACACCAACTGTCAATCAAATCTCGACCAACAGCGGCTTTACTCCATTTGTCCATTATAACATATTATCCCTTAAAAAGTCTATTTCTTATCTGTGACCCTCGCAAACTTCTACAAATGTAAAAGAGTGCTAAACATATTATATCAAGTCTCACCTCTTCTTCACGCTCACTGGAAATGACCGCGCCGAGCACGGGAATATCCTTCAGATAATATTTTAAAGAACAGTGTGCCAATAGGAATTTTGCTTTGGTTTTCATGCCCTTTTTCTTAGTGGAGAGTTAAAATGCTGCGATCAAGTTTCTCGATTCGGCTGCATGGCAAATTGCACGTTCACTCTTCAAAGCAGGCTTACTTGATGCCAAAAGCTAGCTACTTCCTAGGTATGTAATATTGTCAATATTTTTAAAATTGTATTCACCAATAGTAATGTTCTGTCTAGGTGCGTCCTTATAGCCTTCATTTATTTTCATTTATCCTAAGCGCGATTTTCTTCCCAGCGGTCTCAAAGCCTACGAAAGTTTCTTTTTCACTGGGGAAAAGGCGTTTGTCACTGCCACTGGTGTCGATTGAGACCAGGAGTCAACCTGTCTCCTTATTTTAATCCTGTTTGAATGATAAATGGGTCATTTACCTATTCTGACCCCGCGCTTGAACTATCGTGGCAATTATCGTCGATTATGAACCTAAAACCTACTTCACCATACCTTCTTTCAATCTATTTTAATAAATTAGACCGTTTCATTGGATGCTTCAGCCTAAGGTTGGTTTAATTCAGTTAGAATCTTTGAGATCATTGGTTGTATATACATATATTCCTTCTATCTGTTACTTCTTAAAGTCAGAGGCAAGTCTAGGAGAATATTTAGATAATTTTTTGTTTATTGATGGGTGAGCATTCCTTATCTCTCTCTGTTTCATTCACTTTCATCGCCGTTTGCTGATACTGTTAGCTTAAAGGAAAGATTTTCTTGTCTTAATTAGAGCAATTATAGCCGCCTTTGTTCAACAGAAACACCTATTTACAGAAGTTTTATTGAACCGTTGTAGTTGGAGATGGCCAGATCAGCCACGAACACATTGCTACCCTAGAAGCCAAAGAAAACTCGGAGAAGTTGACCCTGTAAATCTATCAGTACCTAAGTATAGCTCCGCAAAAGAGTCTCGTCCACACGCGCTTCCAGGCCTCTGCGTTAGTCAGGCTCGAGAATGTGGAGGTCCCTTTGGAAGCCTCAGCCCCTCACGGGCGTCATCAAGTGCGTTGGTTCTACAACAAAAGCTGAAACAAAAAGAGGAATATCGCACCCAAACGACATGTAGCTAAAATTTGTAAAATTAAGAAAATAAGACCGGCTTGACTGGGCGAGTAAAGCTGAGGAACTCGTGAGCTTATGCTGATCAAGAAGGAACGATCTACGACAGATCATATCCTCATCTGATAACTCCTGTGTCTCAGTAATAGATAAGGTGTGGCTTTATAAGGTCCTCTCCCTGCCTTGGCATCTGCGGCCTTTATGATTGAATATGTCCCTTTTAGTGATGAGTTCTACAGGGAGTTAAGAAGAAGAGAGAAAAGAGATCTTCAAATTTAAAGGTTAATGATGATTTATAGGACGATTGATTTATTTTGAAAATGTTATTATTATCAACGTATAGCGCGAAAAGAATTGAAAATTCAGTCCTTTGAAGGCAACAAAGTTCCATTCGGAAATCAAACATCCCGACTTCTCATCCTTGCTGTATTGCAGCAGCTCATTCCAATTGGTTGCCCTAAGCCAGATGCCAGATCCCTCTCGGGGCAACCATCATTTTACCTCCCAAGGAGGCGATTTGTTACCTAAATCATTAAGAACTCAGAGACTGAATCAAATTTCAAGTCGATCCCGAAGAAACTTTCTGCGCAAGCGATCAGGTTTCACATTCACCTGCGACAAAAAGAAAATCTTGCTTCTCTTTTTTTTCTTATACCAACCGCCCACATCCCGTCTAGTCACAAGCCGGACTTCTACGCACAAAACAACCATATCCGTTTCTCTTTGTCGCTTACTACTATTGTCGTCCGCATACATAGATTTACAACATGAAAAACTAAAATGCTTCTTCATTACGGACATTGATCCCCTAAATAGAAATGCACCTGATTGCATGCTAACACACTGAAGTACACATTATTTTAATGATAATTGCATCCTAAACTGATCAATGAACATTTGAATTTTATTGAGAGTGTAGGTCTCGGAGGGAGTTGAAAAGCGGAATAAAGCATAAACATTATTGGAAATCGGGGAAACTTTAAACCACGTATGGGTGTGAGCTAAATTAAGGTTGTTTGTGGGTCGGTAATCCTTATCTTGCTATATATACCATAATACCACGGAAAACGAATCTCTAGTCTAGCCTTTAATTACTATTCCAAAAATAACATGAAATTAACGAAATAATTACTAAATTTTTGTATTCCAAATAGCAAATAAATAAAAACTGATAACACAGTTTTGCCTTGATGGATTTAGTATTTCATTGCTATATCTATTCTTGTACATACACTGCCTTGAAAGATTCTATGACTTCATTAACACCAAAAAAATCTTTAATTTGAATATTATCACAAGGAAGTTTCGCAACGAAAAAAACCGTCCAATTAGCTCTGCCTCCTCTAACTAATCACGTTAAGTATCTTCAGATGTAAATGAGTGCTTAACATCTTCAGACAACAGACAATTTCTACGTATTGTATTGAGTTACGCAGAGCAACAAACCGCAAAAATCCGCAGTACATATCGACATATTTAAATAAGTTGTTGATACTAAATGTTTGTCGTTCATTTTTGTGGTAATCCCATATATCTTTTATCGATGGGAAGTTCCACTTTTTCAGACGGTTTTTTACTCTTTCACAACACGTAAATATTGAAATGTGACTAAATTATTGTTGTCATGAAATGCAACATTTTTGGCGGTTATTAATTCGCATTTAGGTTGTTTGAAAAATCACAGGTAACCTGGGAAAATCCATAGACATTAAGTCAATTCTGCAAGTCTGAGCTTCAACTTTCATCACAAACTAAAAGATATAATGAAAAATAAAATTTGGAAAAGAGAAAATTAACTGTATCTAGGGCAATTTAACAGAGGTGGACCTCAAAACCGGATTTCAGATTTCCTTATGCAAGGAGTCAACTGGTCGTTCAGCTGAGACGAATCATTACCTGTTTATGTATATTTTCCAGACTCCAACTGACAGACTTTTCCTGCAACAGTACAATTCCAGTCTTACTTCACGGCATGCCACGTTTAAGGGCTCATTTTTAAGGTTTTGTGTAAAACAAAAAAAAATCAGTTTACTGTCTGTCTGGCTGGCCGTCTGTCTGTTTTTTTTATCATCATCATCAAGGGCGCAACAACTCCAGACATCCCGGTTTTGCGCCGAGGTCCACCAATTCGATATCCCTAAAAGCTTTCTGGCGTCCTGACCTACGCCATCGCTCCATCTCAGGCAGGGTCTGCTTCGTCTTCTTTTACTCAAATAGATATTGTCCTTATAGACTTTCCGGGCTGGATCATCTCCATCCATACGGATTAAGTGATCCGCCAACCGTAACCTATTGAGCCGGATTTTATCCACGACCAGACAGTCGTAGTATCGCTCATAAATTCCATCGTTATATAGGCTACGGAATCGTCCATCCTTATGTAGGAGGCCAAAGATTCTTCGGAGGATTCGTCTCTCGAACGCCGCCAAGAGTTCGCAATTCTTCCTGCTAAGAACCCAAGTTTCCAAGCAATACATGAGGACCGGCAAGATGATTGTCTTGTACGGCAAGAGCTTTGACCCTGTGGCGCGGCAGGATCTGCGGCATTCGAAATTTATTTCGAATGTTGCGGATGCGGACGGGTAGATGGCGAACTCTCCACTCAGTCATTTTCTGAACGCACCAGGGGAGTGGAGAATTAGCGGTGGAAAAATGCCGTTGGTTGGGACAGTAAGGACCGCATGGAAATAAGTCGGTCTCTTCTGTATCCAACCGCGGCGCTGAACACTCGGTATTAGATCGCTCGTGACTTGAATCAAAGTTTAAAAAGTTTTATTATTATTATATTTGTTATTTGACGATTTGGCTTTTCACTCGAGATTGGGAGTTTTCGTGTGGAAAATAGACTGAACCGTCGAATCGAAATTCGTGGAAAAGTGTGTTTGGTAGCAAGTGCGGCGCAGCAAAATGAGCGGAGGAATGCCTGAGCTGGGGAACACTGCGATCCTTTCCCTCTTCTTTTTTATCGGGGTCACCTCTTAGGTATAACTTTTTAGTTCGTACAACAGAGGAACTCAATTAGCACGAAAACTCCCAATCTCGAGTGAAAAGCCAAATCGTCAAATAACAAATATAATAATAATAAAACTTTTTAAACTTTGATTCAAGTCACGAGCGATCTAATACCGAGTGTTCAGCGCCGCGGTTGGATACAGAAGAGACCGACTTATTTCCATGCGGTCCTTACTGTCCCAACCAACGGCATTTTTCCACCGCTAATTCTCCACTCCCCTGGTGCGTTCAGAAAATGACTGAGTGGAGAGTTCGCCATCTACCCGTCCGCATCCGCAACATTCGAAATAAATTTCGAATGCCGCAGATCATGCCGCGCCACAACCCTATGGTGAGACATTTCGAGCGGAACAGTTTTTGTAAGCTGAAATAGGCTCTGTTGGCTGACAACAACCGTGCGCGGATTTCATCGTCGTAGCTGTTATCGGTTGGGATTTTCGACGTTGCCACCATATACTTTGTCTTGCCTTCATTGATGTGCAGCCCAAGATCTCGCCCCGATAGCCGCCTGCTCGATCTGGATGAAAGAAATTTGTACGTCCCATAGGCGAGTAGTTGGGTGGGTGATCCTGTTGCTTTTATCTGGCCTCGCACATTGGCCAAGGTCAGCCTAGTCAGTCTTATCAATTTCGTCGGGATACCAAATTCTCTCATGGCCGTGTACAGTTTTACCCTGGCTATGCTATCCTAGGCAGGTTTAAAGTCGATGAAGAGATGGTGCAACTGATATCCATATTCCAGCAGTTTTTCAATCACTTGCCGCAGAGCGAAAATCTGATCTGTTGCGGATTTGCCTGGAGTGAAGCCTCTTTGGTATGGGCTAATAATGTTCTGGGCGTATGGAGCTATCCGGCCTAGTAAGATAGCGGAGAATATCTTATAAACGGTACTCAACAACGTGATACCTCTATAATTGCTGCATTGTGTGATATCTCCCTTTTTATATATGGGATAGATAATGCCTCTTTGCCAGTCGTCAGGCATTGATTCGCTGTCCCATACCCTGAGCACAAGTTGATGAACCACTTGGTGTAACTGGTCGCCTCCATATTTAACCAATTCGGCTGTAATTCCATCGGCTCCTGGCGACTTATGATTTTAATGCCGATGAATTGCACGGACTGTTCCTTCTATACTTGGTGGTGTCAGTATTTGTCCGTCGTCTTCAGTTGGCGGGACCTCAAACTCGCCGATTTTCTGGTTGTTCAATAGTTCATCAAAATACTCAACCCATCGGTCCAATATGTCCATTCTGTCAGAAATCAGATTTCCCTCTTTGTCTCGGCAGGATAAACATCTAGGTGTGTAAGGCTTCATCTTGCTGACTTGTTGGTAAAACTTTCGCGCCTGGTGTGGTTGCTCCCTGTACTTTTCGAGTTCATAGACCTGTTGGTTCTCCCAGGCTTCCTTTTTCCGTCTGTGAAGTCGCTTCTCCGCTCGACGGACTTCGTGATAAGTCTCTGCGCGTGTCCGCGTTCTTTGAGAATGCAACATTACTCGGTATGCAGCATTCTTCCGTTCCGTAGCTAGCTTACATTCATCATCAAACAAGCCGTTCTGACTTTTTATGTGGCAAGGGCCAGGTATCTTTGTGGCCGTATCAATGATAACGTTCTTCAGGTGGTTGTGAAGATCATTTGTTGATGCTCCATCTCCAGGATCTCTGTTGACTGCGGTTATTGCGGCATCCATTTCCCTCTTATATGTGTCGCGGAGGCCTGTGTTGTAGATGGCTTCAGTATTCACTCTCACCTGATTGTCCAAAGGGATTGTAGGTAGTGTCGTAATTTGAGCTCGGAGCACTATGCCAACGACATAGTGGTCCGAGTCTATATTGGCCAACCTATATGTTCTTACATTCATCAAGCCTGAGAGGTGGCGGCGTTCAATCAGCACGTGGTCAATTTGGTTGAAAGTGGTTTCGTCTGGAGAGGCCCACGTATATTTGTGAGCCGCTTTCCGCGCAAACCAGGTACTTCCAACAATCATTTCGTGCGATACTGGTAACTGAATAATCCGCAGTCGGTTATCATTACTATAATTATAACTATCTTTTGGCTTTCCTCCTACCTCTCATACCGTTCCTGCAAAGCTTGTTTTCCTGGACATTCATTTCGTTCCTTCTTACCCTCCTCTAGTGTTCCCCAAGGTTATTCACTTAAACCCTCCCCAACATCCTTTCACTACGGACCTCCGTTCAAGACCTGGGTGTAATCTTTGATGACAAACTTCGCTTCAGTTCACACTTCATTGACATCATCAAACGAGCCTCCAAAATATCTGGTTTTACCCTACGTGCCTCCTCCGACTCTACCTTAATTCAGCCCTTTTTCACAGTTTTCAACTCCCTTGTCAAAAACATCCTTGAACATTGCTGTGCACTCTGATCCCCCTTCCGCAAACCGTGATTGCCGCGCCCTTGAAGCTGTACGATATAAATTCACTCGGACCAGTTTTTTCAAAAAGAATAGTCCCCAGGTGGACCTCAACCTCCCTTCTTGCAGCAACGTGCAGCAACGCCGCATCTTCTTTCATATACATATGTACCCTTTTCAAACTCTAAAATTAACTGATGGACTGCCCCGCCAACTCCGATAATATTTTCCGCTTCACCTCTCGAAATACACATAGTACTGACATTTTTAAGGAACCCTTCGCGGAGTTGGAAATTTACTTGCACTCCCCGATCCCGAGGTTATGTCGGTCCTACAACGCGCTACAGCTTGGGTCCTTCAGCTCAGTCTCCTTCCTTAGCTTTAAGTGCGTTAAGCCGTTTACTTGATCCTCCCTCTGAGGATAATATCTAACTAGGAATTTATTTTTTTTATATCGTCAAATATTTTAGAAACAATATAAAATTTCGAAAGGAATATACATCCTCATCCAAACGGATACAGGAACTTGGAATGTTAAACTATAGAAATTATAAAAAGATATGCTATTGGGAAAAAAATATCTAAACAATTAGATTGATTTTCTTTGTTAGTACGGAACAAATTAATGGCATCCGTAGAACATGATTAGTGGACACTAGAAGATTGAATATTGGATCGCCGAAAACGGCCGAACCGATTGTCACGAAATTTGGTGAGAACATGTAGTCCATGTATCTTCTTACATGTAGCAAATGGCGCCATTTGGTGTTGAGTTTGATGGGGGCGCATATGCGAATGGGGGGTGTTTTTTTTCACAGAATATAGCCATGTGGAGTATCAAATGAAAAGGTTCGATTAGTACTTTTCGAAACTCATTTCTGATATTGGATGAAATATAAGGGCGATAGGGCCGTAAAATGTATGCCCCAAAAAGTGAAGCAAAATCACAAAAATCACAGCGATGTATCTAGATATATGAAATCTAGGGCTCGTTCCAATATATAAGTGGAAAACATCTAAACCGTTTTTTCTTTCTCTTATTTTCAGATATTCAAAATGAAAACCAAACAGCCTTTCGCTTTTATTGCCTTATTATTTACTTTCTTCTTATTGGAAGCAAGTGGACAACTATCTTTAGATGAAATGGTCAGGTAAGTTATGATAGCCCTGTCAAAACTAGAATTTTCACTGAAAGGATTCATTTATTTCCAGTAAGATTCAAGGGGAACATGGAATCGTATTCAACTCTGCTGATTCACCCACACCGCCTCCCCATCTAACCCACCAACATTATGAAATAGCAGATCCTGGCATTCCAACTGATCCGCGCTACGACCCTCGAATATCTGAATTCGTGTCAACCAAGATACTCCAAATAGCACATAACATTACCATGCAGTATCGGGATGTACCCGTGAAAAGCAGCATAGTTGCACCAGTTAGCATTGCCGGAGCACTTGCTCTTCTCCTTCTTGGAGCTAGTGGACAAACTTTCAACGAAATCATGCACCTTTGCGGGTTCGACCAGAGCCCCACGTTACTTTCAAATCCTTACAAAATACATGAAGAGTTTGGACTGCTAATTGAAGACTTATTGAGTGACCTTCCGAACCAATCGAGACCAAGGCCATTGAGTCCTTGGAAGTATATGACGCATACGAGAAGACGCTCTTTCAATAAAAGGTAATGTTCATTGTTCCCTAATCACACGTTGACCTTTAGTAAAAAAGTTTAAAACTACTACTACGGCTACGTCTTTAATTTCTTCACATTCAGAAACAATATTCCAATCTTTTTTTACAGCAATTCTACAACTCCATCCCAATACCATTTCATTTCGGTTGCCAATGCCCTTTTCACCCAAAAGCAATTCAGCCTGCGTCCAGACTACAAAACCGCTGTTGAGGACATCTACCGAAGTGAATTGATACCGCTAGACTTCCGTGGTAACATTGAAGGCTCCAAAAAATTCATTAATGATTGGGTTAACTATAAAACTCACGGAAAAATTACTGAAATAGTTGGCCCAGAACTTAATACCGAAACAAATATGATTATAGTTAGTTCGTTATATTTCAAGGCATTGTGGGAGCAGTCATTCATCGATGGAGCAACTAATAGGTAATTATCTCCTTTTTATAGTCATAATTTGTAAGTTAGTTTGTAGAATAAGACAGAGGTGACGAAGGCATTCCTTCCACTGATATCTAACCCAAGCGTGTGGGCAAATTGATGCTTCCATCTAAGACGGAAGTCTTTCTGAAGTAGAGTCTGCCCGCTCTCCGGCGTCCCTCTTCTTTGTCTCTGACCTTTGCCTCATTGGCAAGTGGGGTCAGCTCGCCATGATCAGTTGCGCCATTTTGTTCTTTTTGGCCTGATCTGGATGCAGCCGCAAGGCTTTCAAATCACCATCCAGCATATCAAGCCACCATTGTTTCAATCGGCTTTTTGGTCGCTTACCATCGACTTTGATGTTCAGACCAATCTTGGCAATTGAATTCTCTTCAGCGCGAATTATCTGACTATACCATCGAGGATGCCTCTCTCGCAATTTTTCCATCATCGGTGTACCCCATATTGGTTGTGGATATCCTCTTTTCAGATATGATCAAGTCGTGTTACGCCGCTGGTCCAAAGCAACGTCTTCCTCTCCTTTACCGCGAGACTCTGTTTATTGTTTTTTATAGTCGGCCAACACTCAGAACCTTACGGGATGACAGGGCAGACGCCACTTTGGTTAATTTTCGATTTAAGACGTTCAGTGATACGTAAGTAGTGCTGATGTGTGGTGTAATTTCATAATGCAGTTCTCCATTGGCTGATAGCATTGACCCGAGATATTTAAATCGCTCAGTTCTGGGCAGGTCACTGCCCCCCACAGCAAGTCTGACGAGAGAGGGTGGATAGAGAGCGATGGCGTAGGTCAGGACGCCAGACAGCTTTTAGGAATATCGAATTGGTGGACCTCGGCGCAAAACCGGAATGTCTGGAGTTCCTTATTAAGGCAGGCCTAGACCGGATACCAGTTGTTGTGCCATTGATAATGATGATGAAATGCTGCACCATTCGAAATAGGTCTGAAGGCAAAGCACACCTTTCGGACTATTTTTCTATAGATTGGACTAACATTTTCCTTATTTTTGAATATGTCGGGCGCTCTGAAAATGTCAGTGCAGGGCGCTCTATAATTTTATAGCCCAAATGATTTCACCTGTATCCGAAGGTAACATGAAACACTCACATACTCCTTGGATGCGTCATCTATATCGGACCAAAATTTTCTTTACATCAGGTAGCAGTCGAGAGAAGCAGCGAGGTAGCTGAGCGTCTGAGCCTTAAATTTGCCGAAATAAATGAAACGAGGTTTAAATGCGGCAAAACAATAATTGCAGGTACCACCGTTTGCGCTTAACCAGTGTCCAGTTTTATTATGTCAATTGTTGATCTTTATGAGCTATACAAAAACTATATTATCAATGCTCAGTAGCCAGAAGCAACCTAATATGAATAACACGCTCAAACCTTTTCCCCTTGGTATCAGATATGGTTATATATGAGATAAGCTGGTCTAGAGATTCACCTCACACCTCAGATTTAGCCAATTCTATAGCGCGTTAAGCTTTATTCGGTATACCATCCAAGTGCAGGGTATTGGTGCTCCATATCCTACTGCATACTACTACCCAAGGACCACTCATTTTGGGCTTAGCACCCAAGTATTAAAAAATTAGGATCGAAGACAGTTTACGGTTTCATCCAAGGCAGAGGGAACTCATCAGATGCTGCCTCACCTGTCCAACATCAAATCCTCAAATCTAGATCTGGCCAAGTGCACCTATGTTATGTATTGCGAATGTATAAAAGGTTTGACGCTCCTTTTTCCTGGGGAGAGGGGATACATCATGTCATGTAAAAAGGTCTTTAAGTGGCGTTTTTTGCTATAATAGACTACTGCTATAATAGACTACTATCTAACTACGCCCTCATTTTTGAAAATACAGGCCTCACTAGCTGCTTCTTATCTTGATCCGAGCCGATTGCCTTGTCTGTATGCCTTGTCAGAATGGAGTCTCTTCAAATTTTAGTACTTAAACTGCTACTTCAATGCCATATAGATTTCCTTGCCAGATGTAACTTCATCCAGGTGCTAAGACTGCATGCATATCTCGTGCTTTAGAATACGCACTTCGACATTCTCTCCTAATGAATTTTTAACTTCGCCACGATAATAACCAGCTTTGCCTGCGCAGAACGTAAGATCCCTCCTCCAAGTTCATCAACTGTTGGTTGATTGCTTTAGGCACTCTTTTGTTTGGCCGCAAGTCAGTCCTACGCTGATATGGCGTGACAATGTTTGTGCCTTGTTGGGTGAACTGTTCCCGAGATCCGAACCTCCGGCGCGTTTAAGTCCGAATAGTGGGGTACTCAGTACTTGTGCATCATTAATGCGTGATCTTTTAAAGTCAGCGTTCCAGTCTCAACATTGCGATGTCGCTGTAAGGCAACTTACGTCGTCCGCCACTTGGCAAGTTAAAAGAGCGAGTTCAAACACCAGGAAGTAATGATATAATTAGGAGTTACAATCGCAGAACGTACGTCCAACAGCAGGACAACAGAAGGAGCGTTCTTTGCTGTAAACAGATTAAATTATCCGTAGTCAGATGAAGGCATTAGGGCCACTTGTGGTCAAAAGGTTCTTAGATAAGAATGCTGCATATAAGTGGCACATATGACTACGTAAAATGTGTGTTTGCCGGAGCAAATTCTATCGTAGACTTCGGGCTCGAGATGGCCTTCCTCCTGACGGGGTATGGTAGCTTGAATGAGTTTCTCTTCTCACGGAACCTTGCCCACAGCCTTGTGCGGCAGATTCATTGGACTGGTTTCATGTCCTTTATGTCTATCCATCGTAGTGTAACATCAGCAATTTAGACGACGCGGTCGTTAATGTAGTGAACGGCATCTTTGATTCTAGCCACTGCTTAACTAGCAATAATACGCTTAGATGTGCTGATGTTTACGCGCTTCATCTGCAGCGTCCATGGTGAACGTCTACCAGTTTCTTGTATTTTGTATCAGTGTTATCGTATCTTGTGTTGTACGCAGAGCTGCAGTTGACTGTTGGGAAGCCGGAGGGCTGCAACAAGCTGATTCCAGTAAAGTTGTTGGGAGTGCTATCCCCACATACTCGTAAAGGGCGATTGGACCCTTATAATCTTATAATATAGTAGTTTGGAAACCCAATACCAGAGCAAACAGGTGGCATTTTCGACTGTGTCGGCTGCAATACTACCTTTTCAAGAACATCCATAATAAAAGTGTGGATGGTTAAGCCAAAAAGTGACCGCTGGTCGCCGAAAGTGTTTGCAACTTTTACCGTATTTGTTGAAGAGCGGTTGGGAGCACAGGAAGTATTCTAGAACACACTTCTAGCTTAATGCTATACTTCCAAGGATGGCATCTCATCTGATGGTCCTAACCTTACCTAGTATGAGACATATGAGTCTATCAACGAGAAGCGTAACACACAGTAAATAATAAAAAACGTTTTGAGAGCCATTGAAGGCCTTAACAGTAGGTCCCAACGAAAGAGAGAAACTCCAAGTATTAATTAATAGTTCATCGGCTTACGTACATGAAGGTGGGGTGGGGGTTTAACGCAAATACCTGCCGTGTAGGCATAATCCTACGATCCTCTTCGGACACGGATTGATTAGGAGACCACAATCAAAACACTGACGTGACCAGCACCGCGAAACTGGTTAATACTGAGTGCAGATTCAGTTTTCATACCAGTAGATGCGAAGCTTATCACCTTCGCCGTAACTAAGAAGTACGGCGCCCGAGCTGAAAAAAGTAACTCCATGCTTGAGCCCACAAGGAACTCTGTTCCAGATATGGGCACAACCGCCTCACTTGGAGCTAAAGTGTAAACAAATTGATCGATACCCACAGTATTCTACCCGTTATTGCAGATATGAAGAGTGTGATGACCCGATAGACTGAGAACGTTGATTTTGTTGATGTTTATCTTCAGACCGACTCTATTTGCCTCTCTTTTGAAATCTAGAGCCATTTGTCCAGGGTCCACGACTTGGTGAGAGAGCAGACAGGCGTCAGCACTGTAGTTAAGGTGTTTAAGAAAACATGTAATGAGGTTTATTAAAGTCCTCCACGTCCTCCGGACGAGGCAGCAAGGCGAACATCAACGATAACAACAAAGAATAGTATCGACCACAAACTACAACCTTGTCGAACTTCTTGCCCTTCCTGCGTAGAGCATTTCAAATACACTTCTTGTACACACTGTTGAAGGCCTTTTCGAAAACGAACTGTGGAAAATTTCCAGCGTCGAAGCTACGAGAAGAGCAATATGTAGACGAAGATAGGCGACCATCAAGTAATGGTCTCGCTTAAGGTGGATGTCAGCGCCTCTTTGTTTCGCACATCCAGGAGAGAACCCTTAAATCCATTTGCTAATCACAATGAGGATAAGATGCACATATTTTGACGGTTAGTTGAGACAAGAGCCCCTCACAAGGGAACCAGAAGCTCAGTGGGCCACCGACTTCTCATCTTTATAAAAAATACGAGCAGTCCGGCTTAGGTTGGCCCCACTCTCTGGGACTCAAAGTTGTCACACGGTCATTCTAACTATGACTCTTCCTTCTCCTCGCTCATACGTGGAGGACTTGAAACCAGCTTTTTTAAACTACGTCTACGGCTTTTCATCTCAAACGTCTCATCATTGGGTCAACACTCCTAATGTACAAGATAATTATTTTCACAGTCTTCACTTTTCTTTGCAAACTGAGGTAGTTAACAAATAAAGAAGAATTTTCGGTCCATATAGGAAGATGGACGATTTGGCAACCTATACCAGAAATTTATGAAAGATATAGTGGCGATTGGGCTGTGCTGGCAGCTTTGAGCCGAATATCTAATCCTTATGAATTAGCGTCGATTAATCCAGCCTGGAAAGTATACGAACCAATTTGTATAGCAGGAGAAGAAGACGTGGCAAATGCAGCTCTAGGAAGAGCGATGTGTAAACCAGGATGACAGGTAGCTGCTGGGGATGACGAATTGGTAGACTTCAGCTCAAAAGCAAGATATTTGCAATTCTCCACTAGGACCAGACTAGACGAAACAACGGTTGTTGCATCGCTGATGATGATGATGAGTAGATACACAAAAAATGTTCAAACCATTTCATTTTAAAGTTCTGGTGGCCGTTGGTAGGTTAGTGGGAGAATCCATCGAGAATTCCCCGCAATATGTAACATGTATACAAAATGGTGTATTTCTGCATGGTTTCGAACCAAAGTCCCAGGACATCATGGGAAGCCGTGAGGGATTAAGGTACAATACCTGTAGCTGACAATATTACGGGAACTACACCCTCTCGAAACGCCAAATTTCTTTGATTTCCTGAGCCACTGACTCATAGTTCACCTTCTTTCCCAAGTAGTTTCAATCAATGCTGCTATTATGGGGGATAGCGACATCAATAATATACAGGGAGTGACCCGTCTTGTCAACTAACAATACGTCAAACTTGTTGTGTGGTATGTGACGATCAGTTAGAACTTGCCGGTCCCAAAACATGGCTCATATCAGATTAGCCCATTGTATGCAAAGTTTTCATGAATCGCCTTGCATACAGCATTATGCCTGTTCGTGTATTACAGTACGGTGAGAAATAAGATGGCCCAACGTCTCTTACGCCGAACCACACATTCTGCACTGATCGTTCGTTCAGTCACCAACTCGAACTTGGGTTACTTGCAGAATTCATAGATATTTGTAGAAGTCTGTCTCGGTCATTGCTTGGATGTAGAGGTCACCAATGCTATGTCCGGCATGCGGCTCGTGATGGCCTTTGGGAATGCTTGGACACTTATCTAATGCAAATTCCATCCGAATATCAAGGCCGCACATGTCTGCTATTCGCAACAGACTTCTAAGATGTCATCTAAGTACATCAAGTGTATCAGCTCGTACTTAGCACGGAGACCATATTTAATTGCAAAATCATGCCCTCTAGCATCATTCAGCAGGCATGAAAGGAGGTTCAGTGCCATACAAAATAAAAGACGACTCAATGAATCCCCCTGGAAGATGCCTTTCCGTATATGGATAGCCTCTGAGATATTAGCACCCTCAGAGGAACGCTCTGATAAAGTATGTTCGGTGTGCGAAACGCTCTTGAGAACCTTGGCATAATCGATATAGCAGGTAAAGAGGTTTCATCGGCCTATAGTGGCCTGTCCTACCACTACCGAGTTGATAATGAATTGCTCTTTGCAACCCCTTGACCCAACTAGGCAGCCCCTTCCGCTCTTCGGACAGAATGTTGTTGGTTTCGAGTTGTGCATTGACCCTTTTGTAGAGGGTTGTTAAGCAAGTAATCGGTCTTGTGTTCGCGGGGTCCTACAGATAATTCTCGCAGTGAAGAAGAGTGTAAATTCCTCCGGCCGATTAATGACCTGATTTATTTTTTGTGCCAGTTTCTTGTGCGTACTGGTAAATTTTTATATACTAGAAATTCTGCACCCGATCCAGGCCAGGATCTTACCATTGCCTGACCACTCAAGAACATTCCTTTTATTTTAAAAATTTGAAAAAAAACCTTCATGCCTATGAAATTATCGAATTAATGCTCTATCTGTTACAGGAAAAACTTCTACCCCAACGGTTTGAATGCCGCACCAATCACAGTCGACATGATGGCCCATGGAGGTGTCTTCCCTTTCTATGATGCCAAGGAATATGGTATTTAATTTATTTTTAATTTTATCACTTAAAGTTTATCCGTCGTTTTTACAGATTGCCGCATCCTTGGATTCCCCTACCGTGGCAACCAAACCACCATGTACATTATCCTTCCAAACAATTCAAGTCGCCAACGCCTTCGGGAGATCCAAACGTTCCTCACTCCAGAGAAGATAGAAGATATGATATCAAAAATGCAGCTGAAGACTACAATAATCCTCTTCCCAAAATTACACATCCAAAATACGGTCGACTTAAAACCAGTTTTCGGGAGGATGGGATTTACCAGCGTTTTCAATCCTGGACAAAGTGATCTGTCCTTGATTTCAAGTGGAATAGTTCGCACATTTTCTAACTTCAAAAAACCAGCAGGAAGCTTCGTTCATCCTGAAACACATATGGATCCAAAAATTCCAGTGTTTCAACCAGGCGATCGCTTCTCAACCGCTGCTGCTTCACCTGTAAGGGGCAGCTTAGAGAATGAATTGGTATTTTCCAGGTTCGGATCCGAGGATATCACTGATGAAATGAAAGAAATGCAGTCAGACCAAGCACAACCTTCCGACCAAGATGCTTCACCTCCATCAGAATCTCAATCAGACGCTAAACGACGCAAACGTGCTGTTACATATAAAGTTGAAAGTGGCTTCCATAAGGACACTCCCTCCTTACGTTACAAGGACTTCGTCTTGAGCAAGAGAATCATTAAGCAAAAATCCGAAAAGAAAATCTCACGAGGACGAAGACAAGTTGTGAATCTTTCAGACAGTTTAAGGCGACTTGACAGCCTTAGGAATAGCCAAAATCTAGTAAATCCAGGACTTTTCGCAGATGCTATTGTTCATAAAATCGATTTGACTGTGAACGAGGAAGGCACCGAAGGTGGAGCTGCCACAGCGGTTTACCTTACAAGGACGGGAACTGATGTCGTGTTTAGAGTAGAAACCCCGTTTATCCTTTTGGTTCGACATGATGCCACAAAGATTCCACTGTTCTATGGACCCGTTTATGAACCATCAGCATAGGTTGGTCAGTTGATATTGCGCACTGTGTGTACATTTTTTCACGTTGTGCTGTTTCTAAGATGAATAATTTTTCATATTTTTTAAGTTACTCAATTGCAGTACTTTTTTCCTATTTATTATATTTTTTTAAAAATAAATACATCTAACAGAAGTAGTTCCACTTTGTTTTTTATATATAAAATTAAATATCCTAAGGACGTTTTACGCGCAACAACTAATGTGGGGTGCTCAGAATCAACAACCTAGTGAGTCTTTACCATTTGCTAGAGTGCTAAGCACACACGGCCCCCTCTCAGAACTGTAGAGGTCACAGTCTATGAAGGATATAGGTCCTGCAATATAACTGACAAATCTAAATTTCAAAGAATCTCCTGATTACATGGCCACATAATTGTCAGCTTAGATCCTGTGAGAAGTTGCCAAATCTCCCATCAGGCGCATCCTTTCTTGCGGATAAGGAAACGCTCCGCGAATGCACGTTCCTATGAGGACATATGCCCTTGGGCATGGTCATGCCTGCCCTTGGATGAGAATTGTCTATGGGAAAGATGGTATTTTAGGTAGGTAGGTATCACTGACCGCTCAAATGAGCTCAAAACAACAAATAAGAATAAACTCCATTTCCATTACTGCTGTGGTGTGAGCAGGGGGAAGGAGTCCAACCGGGTTAGATCTTCAAAGCAGCTCTCCTACTCTGCAGCTAGAAATCTCTCTGAAATTCTCCGAGAATAGTTTACCTAGTGTCCAGAGCCAGGCTCTAGTTACAGCTGGGCAATCGCAAAGGAAGTGCCTGAGGATTTCCCCTTCTTCTCCACAGCTTAGGCAATGCGGATTATAGGGTATATCCGGTATACCCTACAGGCCAGTGAATTTTCATGCATCTAGCATAAGAGCTCTCGCGGTTGGGTGGGACAAATTCTCCTTGATTTGACACAGGCTGTGAACCTTCACCATCTGACGTCGCGTAGTAGATGCGAGTAGATACCACACTTAACAGTTGCCATCGGGACATGGACTTTGCCCACCGGAGAACTGCCAGAGTCCTGCCTGATCGTGGTCTGTCTCATACGACTGGTTCTGCATACCTTGCAAACAGAGAACCCTCACAGTCCCTCAAGTGCGTTTGAATGATGGTAATGTCTTCTTGCTGCATTTAGTGAAACACGAGACATTGAAGGCAGTCCAGAGCCCCGAACTTTGACTCCAGCTCTTCTATCGTGCTAATCTTCCCAATTTGCCAGTCGGTACTCCTGAGGTCTCTGAAAGTGTAGAACACCTCTTACAGCCAGCTTTACATTGAAAACTATCCAACCATCATTTGAGAAAGATCTCAAAGGTTGAGTAAAATCTCAGAAACTCTCTAGTTTTCCACACTAAGAATTCCATTGCCAGTTAGTAGGGTGATATCAAGGACCTGCTCCCAAGGGTGGTGTACTGCCCCTATTACACACCAATAGATATGTATTAATAATAAAATCGAAAAATGCATCCCCTCTTTTGTTGATTTCTTGGGGTAAGAGTATGCCATGCACTGGCATTGGAATCTATCAACAGGTTGGAGACGTCGAATGTTGCAGTTTTTCTGACAAAGCTCATCGGACGTGACCCATTTAAGCTGAAGAGGATACTTACTTGAAGTATGCCCCGACAAGTGCTTCTTGTGCAGTGGAATAAACTATAATTTTGGCTTTGGAACCCTTTCATGGTGTGATCTCCTCCGATCCAGAGCTCGACGTCGATGTCTTCCTTTAGGAGAAGAACCAGTAGATTAGCTTAGGTGTACTTTGAATGCTGCAAATTTATATATGCTTCCCTCAGCATGATCTGCTTCCGTACGAGGATCATCAGTCGAGCCGTCGAAAGTTATCTCCTTCAACAGCTCGTTTGTGACGTCCACTGCATCCAGGTCGTCGTGCAGTTTCGCCGGGCGGAACACTTTACCCCTTGGTTTCCTCATTCTGAGCTTCGCTCTATAATCTGCCTTTTTCAGTGACTCCATTTAAACGGAGCGCCTGGGGTTCCTCGACCTTGATAACCACCCAGTCGTCCATGTTTCCAACAACCTAGCCTCAACACTGTTCCACGCCTGCGACGCTATGATTCCTGACCACGACGCTGAAGATTTCCACAGTGCGAGGCTCGTCAGCCTGCTGTTACCGCTTACCTGTTTGTAGAGATTGCTTAACACTCTGCTCCGCTTGCGTTGCTATTCGACCTCGTCTAGATATCGTTTTTGTTTGAAAGCGGTGGGCGAGGCCCTTTCCATTTCGCTCGCCGACAGTACTGGCTCCTTACTGTTCGCAACGTTTCTCAGAAAATGAATGGCGTTCTGGTACTGGCTTTTAAGCAGGACTCTAGTGGACCTCCGGTTCTTTGCTGGTTTAGGGTAACCGATATTCTTGTCAGTCCTTACTTTGAAGGGGAGCCCTGACGACGATGGTTGGATGGGTGCATTAAGAGCACTATAGCTGGTACTCGGTACAGCCGGCTCGACGACAACGGTTTGCAAGCTAGCCATTAGTCCATCTGCCTCTACCCAGAGGTCCCTGTTGTTTGTTTCAGCACAGCAGTACTACGACGACACCGACTCTACTGCCATCGACGACTGCTGCCTCCTGGCTGGATTCCCTGCCTAGCCTGGGCACCAGGGTAAGGGTCTTACTTGAAACCAAAGGCGCACAAGGTATTCACATTTCGGGTACTAAAGATCAAGCTTCTTATTAACCAGCAACCCTCAGCGTATGCTGTTCCACCTTGGTCTGGGGTCCTGTTAGCATTTTCCCTAGTACAGGGAGGAAGATCCTCGGAGTGTTGCTCCGGTTCATCCGCTCGCTCCTAACACATGGGGCCATAAACAGATTCACGTTGGATGAGTTTACTCCCAGCCCGGCCCTTCGCATTCTTGGCCAGTCCGAAGATGGTTTCCAATAGCCATAGTGAGGAGGTCGTGTGAAAATTTGCCATGACATCTCGGCGGTCGTGGTTCGTAGTGGAACTCGAAAATGAATCTCTGGATCGGCATTCATTAATGCTGTAATTATAAAATACGAACGTAAATAAACTGGAATCGCATTTCTTTCCTGGGAGAACGCATAAATTGGTTCATCAAGGGCAAAATAGCTGGGCAGTAGAGGAGAAAAACGCACAAGCGTCATTTGCCAAAATCACCCGAAAAATACAAATGACATCCCCTCAATATAAAGTAAATGAAAACACGAAGGAACGGAGCGGACGGAATTACCCAGCAAACAACTAAGAAAAAAAAAGTCTCTTCTCCGAAGAAAACTCGGCGAAAGTTCCGGGGAAAGTTGATAGTTTCACCATTACAGCCTCAACATTAACAAAAGGAAAAGAATCGGCTTCAATGGGCAAATATAAGGAGCAAAAATTATTACTTCCAAGAAAGGAGATATGTTTTTGAGTATTCAGAAGGCAAGCCATTCCAGAAACAATGGCATTCCCGGGAACCGGCTTTGTAAGGACAAATATTAACATCGCCCATATCTACTAAACAGCTTGGTGTTGGACGCGAGAGACCGCAATTCTAAAATTATTCCCGGCAATTTCAACGCATGGGCCTTAGCCTGGAAATGCCGAGTAACGATCACCAGGGACTAAATCCTACTTGAAACGTTGGGGAAGCCAGACGCCAGCGCTGGAAAAGGTGAGTCATCTATGTCGGCGGGTACCAGAGGCATGCGACTCTATAATGCCACCAGAGTAGAAAACCAAATTACTGATGAAACCAGAAAATCGTGTTTGCCAAACGACAAGAACATCGGCAGAATACCGCGATCTTCGAAGTAGCCGTAAGAAGGCTATACTGGAAAGTGAGTGGAATTGCTTCAGCTAGATGTGCCTTCAGACAAATACGACTACATAGATTCGGGGGCAAAAATCACTTTAACTTACAAGCCCGCAACTGTTCTTCGAAATAATCGTAATGCTTTTCCCACAATACGAAGAAAGTCTACCTTATTCCACCTGATTTCCGAGGTGGAGGAGGAGCTACAAGAGATCTGTGGATGAATTGGGGGTAATACGGTTCCGGGATTAGACGGGATTTTGAACAAAGCCCTGAAGTTGGCTGATAAAACTAGGTCCGCAAGGTTTATAGGCACCTTTGAATCGAGCATGGTAAAAGATGTGTTTCCAACCCAGTGGAGGAGGCATAGGTTGAATCTGTTACCGAAGCCCCGAAAACCACTTGGCATACCCTTTCCATATCACCCAAGCTGTCTTTTTGACAGTATTAGGAAGATATTGGAGAGGGTGATATATAAGAGGCTGCTCCCGTTCGTCGGACGGCAATATGGGTTTCGATGAGTCCGTTTTACGGTCAATGAAATAGCAACGATCGTGAATCTAGCTCGGGAGGACTACCGCGTTGGAAAATGTTGGGCGGCAGTCACTAGCTAGATCTCAGGAACGCTTTTAATTCAGCCAACTGACATTGAATTAAAAGCATCCTGGCTGAATAGGTTGTCCCTGGCTACTTAGCTCGGATAATCGGGAGTTACCTCTCGGAGAGGCTTGTTTGGTACGGGACGGGTGACGGGCTGGAAGAATATATTGTGCCAGCAGGTGTTTCCCAAGGATCCGTATTGGGGCCCGTGCTATGAAACATAATATATAATGGAGGCAAGAATGATTGGTTTTGCAGACGACCTTGCAATATTGGTAGCTGCGAAGCACCCCGAGAGTTTGGAACTTTATGGAGGTGAAACCGTTAATCCCATCAAAGTAAAGTTACTGACAGTTAAACTAGACAGGACGGATGAACACGCGGTCCTTAATACCAGTGGCAGGAGCAACAGTACTGTTAAAATCCGGATTGGGAACCACGAGGTTGCTTCAAAATCGATCATTAGATACTGGGGATAATGATCGATGCTAAATTGACCTTCAAGGAACATTTGAATTGAATTACCCCAGTTGCTTACAAGACATGGTGGATACAGAAACTACCTACACCGTTTCAGATTGAACGAGTCCGCCAACTCTCCCAAATGTGTCACTTCACCCGAGACCCCGGAGCATGTTGTGTTAAATTGCCCGAAATTTGCCTATGAAAGAGGTAAGTTGAACGCCACCCCCAACATAGATATCCGACCCCATAATCTCAGAGAAGATGCTCAGGTCGGAAGCACTTTGGAGTTGCGATGTAGACGAAAACCGCTTAGTGGAAGAATATTTCACGGAGGCTCCGCGGATATATGGACGGTTTTAGTGGGTAAAAATCCCACATACTGCTGAAACCGTCTTTTTAAGATCTTGCAACTCCATCCATAGCAAAAAAATGTCAACCACATTCTCCGCCAGTATAATAAATGCAGACTTGTCTATCCAGTTTCGACAATCTTCTTTGGGTTTCTTTCCGGAACAATAGTACTATAGGGTACTGGAGTTGTGGTCCCCGCTCTAACAGCCGCATGACTTTGGGATTCTTCATTTGTATTTGGTCGCGGACACCCTCGCCGGTTTTTTTTAGCCCTTCATACCTCATTCACTGAGCTGTACACTACCCGAACAAGGCTCCGAAGTAGCTGAATTTTGATACTCACAACAGCAACCACCTTGGCCAGTCAAGCTCATATCACCTCATCATCGTCGGTTCCAGGCCCCCCAGTTTATCGCGGCGTGTTCCAATCACTCGCAGCTATCTGTTCACTAAAGATCTTTCTCGAAGCCGCTACCTAGGACGTACCTATAATGCCAACTAAGGGGTTAGAGTTTCCAATTCTAACGCCACCGCGCAATTCGCAGAGCCCCTTCCAAATCTTCACGAAAAACTTACACTACCCTGCAACTGTTCTGCGCCAGGTGCTCCTAGGGGAACCTACTCGTCAGCCACTCTGATATCATGAATTCCACTACATGGCCCAGCCAGCAATAAAGTTTTCGCTCTTTCTTAATGTGTGACCTATCCACTTCCACTTCAGTCTTTTCATCAAAGCTTCTACGGATACCAGGTCCGAACGTGGACAAAGCTTCCTGTCCGAAATTGGGCGGCAGGGAACAGTTTGAAGGGAAGATAGTTAAGTCAAATTTTAATGCCTGAGATTATTTCATTTTTGTTTAGAGAAACAGTCCGTATACGTATGTTATGCTGAGTTGTTATTTCATTCACATGAGGTGGAGTTTCACCATATGTTGTTCGATTAAGAACCGTGCTGAAGTGCCCCTTTCATCTTCTAAGGCACTTATCATCATGCTCGCTTTCTTTAGTTAGCTATCTTAGAGATTTGAATAAGTCAACTGTATCCACATACGTCATAGGGTATCACCGCCACCTATTGAATTTCTCTCTGTAACTTTTCCAAGACATCGCGTACACTTTGGATCAAAAGTTTCTCCGGCAAAATCAGATGTTGTTGGCGTCAATTTTCCCGGTGCTTTCGGCAATTGTCAAGCATCGATAAACGTTTATCGGTGGATACTGCTTGCTTGGCGGTTCTGGTTTAGATTTTCCTGGAAAAACAGATTGCAAGCGTTAGTTCTTAACGGGTTTTTGCAGAGTTTTGAACTGTTGTTTCCACAAGTTCCTTTGTTCTATACCGAGATGCATGAGTTCATGTTAAATATCGATAACAAGGAGATACTCAACGAGGTGAGTACATAAAGGCGTAATTAGCACTGATTTTGGTCAATAAATGCAATTGTACGCATTCTAGATTCTTCATCATTCGGTGGACTACCTGATCGGAACGCTGACAAAGGACGTTTCCCTTCTGGACAAGTTCTCGCATAAATATGGCTTCGCAAATCCTGAAGAGTTTGAATCGGCGATTAAAATCATCGCAAATGCGTACCGACTGTACTGCCAGGAGAAGCTCACCGACACCGAGCTCTTGGGACACTTCTCCCATATGAGCCAGGATCTGCAACAATCCGTCGTTGACGTCGTGACTGCCCGGAAACCAGAGATTATGGCCTTTCTGGTCCGAGAACATGACTCCCGCGATGGTCGCCTGTTGGAGTCATTCGATTGGGACATTCGCTTCATCATGGGTAACAGCAGTTTGGCGTCATACCGATCCCAAGTGGCCACTCTAGTCCTAAACTGCATCGAAACCGATGGTCAGAGAAGAACCATCCACTTCGAAGTAACGCAACCACAACTAGAGAATATGATTAAGGAGCTGGAATCCTGTCAGCAGAAACTCAGCGCTATGAAAGCAACGGAGAATAAGAATCAAGAGGAAGCTGCAAAGGCCTGAGAGCGGGCAAACGCTAAGGGCGGCAGATAAGTACGATCGTTTCATTTTACTTTTTTAGAACTTATTTAGGAGAAAATTGATATGAATGCTGAAATTAGTTAGTAAGGACATTAGACTTAGCGCACAATAAGTTTGTAAGGAGAAGACGCATAAAATGATAAAACTTCCTCAAATGTTCACGATGCAATTAAATACATTCTGGAAAATTAAGTGTAAACTTCGAAAGCATTTTCCGGGAAAGTTGTCATACAACAGACGCATTAAAACAGGGCGTGTCATCAGGTTTGCTTTTACTTATGAACAGAGAAACTTAAGGGGGCGACTTGTTGGTAAAACGCCCCCAATGACTATTTTTTTCCTAATTCTTATTAAAAAAAACAACAGAAGATATCAATTTGAATTTTTTTGATTGCTTATTTATTCAGGTTTAAAGTTGAGATTTTGATGGTCAAACATAATAACGAAGAAAATGGCGGCCACACTCGTCGAACGCTATATAAATATGCGCGTCATAAGTCCAGCGAAAAATATTAATCGTAAACCAGAATACAAAATGATTTCTTTTAGTTTTCAGTAAGAGTTATTGCATGAACCTCAACTTAGATAAAAATATAAGTTCCACAATTTAGTACATTTTTTTAGCTACCTCGTATATTCGTTAAAGGAATTTCAGAACCCAAAAGCTTAAAATGAGGTGGAATGGCAAGAAACCCTTGTTATGAGTAAACGTTATAATTTTATTTGTTGTCGATATGGTTTGGACTACAAAGTAGTGCTGCGACATCGACAAAAAATATCGATGTTTGAATTAGAATGTTTCGATGCCGATAAAAACATCGATTTTAGCAAACATCGATATTTCTTTCAATTTATCAATGCAAAGAAAGCAAGATCTAAATAAGGAAACAAATAACAATGTATCTCGAATAGAAAGAAAACCTTTATTTCATTTTTTTATTATAAAAGTATTGAAACGAAACCCGGGCACTATCGAAATCAATTATGACCCCAAAATGTTTTATCTACACTTTTGAGGAAAAGTAGCTTATGTAGTTTTTCTCCCAAGAGGCAGCTTCTCTTGCAGTTTGCAATATTTCCACTCGCTGAAAAAACGCGTTCACACGGAACAGATGTTGCCATAATGCATAAATATTTTTTGACCATTTTCAGTAACGATGGGTCCTGTAGAAAGAAGATGAACCGAATAAAATGCATTTCACAGCTATTATTTGTTAGATTGTAAATATGCTGTATATACATATAAATTTTTTTTTTAGCTATCTTACCTTGTGAACGATTTCAGTCCATACCTCGAACGGAGAGTCTTTAAGTCGTACTACAGGCTGTTTCAAATAAACTGAAAATTTTGTGATGATCGTCCCATAAGCTGTATTCATTTTCTGGGATAATATTTAATTTCAGAAGCTACTGGTCTCATGTCTATATAAAAAGGAATTTACCTTTGGACCCAGAAGAATGAGAAGGTGCATCGCTATCGGATTCTGACTCGATTAAGTCTTTTCTCAATTCATTTGATAGCTTCCGTATAACACTGCCTAATGCCGCTTTATCGTCGAAATGCAAATTTTTGAAGCGAGGATCTAATATTGTTGCTGTTGCAAAAAGCTGGTTGTGTTCAATGTTAAGAAATCGTTTATTCCATTCCGCAAAGATGTTATTCTTCAGGGATTTTGCTAGGTCCGTTGTGATTGAAGCTTCAGATATTTTTTTTCTTAAAAGGCGTACGATCGGAATGATCATACTCGACGTAACGAATTTCTCACCACATGCTTCTTTAGTAGCAACTTCGATTGGCTTAAAAAGTAATACAAAATCCTGAAGGAATTCTACATCCTTCGCTGTTATCATTGGTGGAGCTGTTGTATTAAAGTTTATAATACTGCTTACGATTTCCCGAAGCGCCAAAAATCGTTCCACCATATAATACGTGGAATTCCATCTTGTGGAAACCGATTGAATTAAAGTCTTTTCAGTAGAATTGACAGTCCTCTTTCTAAGCTCATCGCTTCCAATTACACTGCTTCTAAACCAGCTGACTAGTCTTCACTTGTTCCAGTAAACTTTTTAGCTGAGGGAGAGATTCAATGGACTTTTGAGCCAGAAGATTTAGTAGGTGGGCAAAGCAATAGGTGTGTCTTTTCTTATCGAAAGCCAATTCTACAGCCTTAATCATATTACTCCCTCCATCAGTAACGACAGCAATAACGACATCATCTTTGATGTTCCACTTGGTGCATATTTCCTTTAGTTTTTGTGCTAAATTTTCTCCTGTGTGCCTTTCTTCTAATTCATAAACCCCTAGTGTGACACCCTGAAGTTTTAGGTCGTCAGTATCATTTGAAACATAATGGGCTGTTACTCCTAGAAAACTTCTTGTTTGATGTGTTTCTGTCCACACATCGGTTGTCAAGCAAATGTATTGTATACCTGACAATTTTTCTTTTAACATATTGGAAACAAATTCGTATTTCTTATCGAGTAATTCGTCGAAAGTCCTTCTCGATGGAATTTTATATAAGGGAGCAACTAATTTCATAAGATATTGGAAGCCCTCATTTTCGACGACCGATATTGGTTCGCTATCGCGACAAATCATAAACAGAATCCCATCAGTTATTTTGGAGTTTTTATTTCCTCCTTCTCGAAA
Source organism: Hermetia illucens (assembly GCF_905115235.1). Classification (NCBI taxonomy): domain Eukaryota; kingdom Metazoa; phylum Arthropoda; class Insecta; order Diptera; family Stratiomyidae; genus Hermetia; species Hermetia illucens. The sequence goes on from NC_051849.1 coordinate 198,284,882, forward strand.
CGTACTGATGTTGGCGAAACTTTGGTTTAGGGAACCATACTGCTTATAATTACTAACAGAAATACACGTGGACCCCGAGCTGGTACTGGCAATCGAAGGACTTGGGCTTAACGTGCTTGCTCTTGAGGAAGAAGCGGTTAGGGATGTGGAAGTCGAACTCGTGGATTTATTTCCGATTTCAATTGCTGCTTCACTTTGTGTTTCTAAACTTGAAGCTACTCGTGTGTTATTTTGATTTGAGCGATTAAAGTGTTCTTCGAAAATGTTTTTGTGTTTTGTTTTTATATGGCATCTTAAATTGGTGGTATTTCCGCTTGTTTTTATATTATTTCCGCAAACATTGCATTTTGCTATTTTGTCGTTTATTCTTACATAAAACTTCCACACTTCGCTTTTAGGCGCAAGAGCCATAATGAAGCTAAGAATGAATCTATAGGAATGCCTGCAAGAAAATTAAGAATCAAAATCATCACCAAGAGTACAGAATATTCCACATTAATTTAAAGTTACTTTCAAAGAAGCTATCCGAACAATAGAATATAATTGGAAATTGAACAAATTGGGTAAAAACTGGGTATAAATAACGTCCTTACTGGTTTCTCATACAAGGCTTTACGAAATTTTCCACTTACCGTGAGATTTTGCAACTGGCGCCGTTTGTCGAGAAGTCAATATGCAGGGCTAATTTGATTTTATTTCGGCCGAAAAATTCGAATCGGGATAGTTAATTTTTGGGCGACATTACAGCACAACAGAGTCTAAAACGCGATTTGATAGTTCAACTCTAACACAATCAACTCGAAGAAAAATGAAAAAGTGTCAATTTTAGCACTGATTTTCTACCGAATTTCACAGTTACAACTCTACAAGTGACTTCCTATTGTTTCAATAAAATCACCAGTAAGAATACATTTTAATTGCTCGGCACAACAGTCGATTTTTCCCAAAATTTTTCGCATCGAAACTACAACACGACCGATATAATTAAAATGAATTCCCTACGACAGACAAACTTGAACTTAGACTTAACCCGACATCCGACGACGAATTAATAATAAAGAGAAGACAACACGATACACATGAAACACGATGAAGGCAAAAAAGAAGCACAACTTCAACTCACTATAACTATCCCTGTCACTCAAGTAGCAACCGTATCATAGAAAAGCAACAGCAAGCGCGTGCCGTAGTTGGCTGCCGAACTCCGATCGTTGTTCTTACTTTGTCGTTGACGGACGGACGACGTCGTGTTGTACATGAACATGTGAGGGCAAGCCGCAAGCGCACACAAACTCAACTTATTATAATTGAATATTGCCAGGAATATCGAGTTAAAAAATCGAACCAAAAGTATCGATACGTGATAAACATCTGAATCAAAAATCGATGTAAAAAACATCGATATATTAGCAAAAACATCGATAATTCGAAAACATGGATATTGATGTCGCAGCACTAGTGTGAGGCCGAACGTTTGTAATGATAAGAGTGGAAATAGGAGATCAGGTCGATCATCCTTAGTGACCGATAACGACCTAGAGGGCAGAGCTATCCCAAAAATCTAAACAATTTGGCTAAATTGACCGTGAAGGTACGCGCACAAAGATTGAACCTCCATCAAAGTGCTCGGTCGACACGTTCTTGCACGCCTCTGTGCTAGCCAGGCTCGGGAATGTGGGGGGGGGGGGGTCCTTTGAGCGCTTTGATCCCTCACGCTTCATTACTAAAAACCAGCGTGTCTTTTCCGATGCGTGGGTCCGCACCGGATTTTAAATTCGAGTTAACAACGAATTTCGCGACGGCCTATCGATGGACAAACAGAACGCGAGCTAAATTGGAAAATAGAAGAAAAAAACCGGCTCGACCGCGCGCGTGGAGCCGTAAGTCTCCGGACCCGAGGGCCGCGATCGAGGAGGGGAAGATCCACGACGGATCACCGTCTCAATTGCTGTCTCTTCCGCCTCAGATCTTGTACGAGGCGCGGCCTCTGAGGTTCCCACCCTTCCTCGACATCCTCCGGCCAGTTATTCATTTAGAGGATGTCCCTTTAATAGCAATTCTGTTCCTCTTCCTCGATTCCCAAAAAAACAAAACCCGCTCCTTTTTTTTCTCTCCTCCACACCAAGCACCAAAAACCACCTCCTCAAGACAAAGCCTCTTCTACCGTTCTCCTTTCACTCCTCCACACCAAGCACCAAAAACCATCTCCTCAAGACAAAGCCTCTTCCACCGTTCTCCTTTCACTCCTCCACACCAAGCACCAAAAACCACCTCCTCAAGACAAAGCCTCTTCCACCGTTCTCCTTTCACTCACCCAGCCACATTCTCGCTGTGCTTTGTTCGTGCACCGCTTCTATTCCCGCTACATAGCCTTTCTCGCTTGGCAACATGCGCATGCGCCTGCAGATGCGGCAAATCATTCGCCTCCTGTCAAGATCAATTCGCTCGAATGCATTGAATAATGTGCAATCTGCGGCGAACATTAAGGCAATTGCACACTATTAAATGCATTGTTTAAGCAAATTAATTAAGAAAGAGCCGAATGAAATTCCGCTCCCGTCGCGCAGCCACGGTCACTACACGTTGTCCTGCTGGAACACAACACCATTCCTATTGACCAATTCTAGCTGCTTCTCGTCAATCGCCTTCTTTAAACGGTCGAGCTGCTTACAGTGGAGGACCGAATTGAGGGTCTAGCCATAGTTGAGCAGCTCATAGTGGATGACTCCCTTCCAATCCCACCAAACACACAGCAAAACCTTCCTGGCCGTCAATCCGGGCTTGGCGGTGGTTAGGGCCGGCTCGCCACGCTTCGACCACGATCTTTTTCGCTTGAGGTTGTCGTACGTGATCCACTTTTCATCAGCAGTCACCATCCGCTTCAAAAATGGGTCGAATTCGTTCCGTTTCAGCAGTGCATCGCAGGCGTTGATTCGGTCCAAGAGATTTTTTTCCGTCAACTCGTGTGGCAACCAAACATCCAGTTTTTTTTTTTGGAATCCAATCATCTGCAAATGGTTCCAAACGGTTTTATGGTCTATACCCAGTTCCTGGCCAAGCCCAGCGAATGCTCACATGCCGGTCTACTTGGATGATTTCGACGATTTTATCGGTTTTTACGACGATTAGCTCACCATTACGGAGTGTATCTTCGACATCCGCTACAGCAGAACGAAATCAATCGAACCAACGCTGTGCTATGCGAATCGTTACAGTATCGGACCCATAAACTTCACAAATTTTTTTGGCCGCCTTCGTAGTAAAAATGTAAAATATGACGAATTTCTTGCTTGGTGGATTCCATCTTTGACGCGCTATAACTTGAGGCTTGACCGCCTCGATCCCCCACTTGCAATTCTTCAAAATTCACGTGTCTATACCGATGCGTGGGTCCGCACCGAGTCCTGAAAATTGTTATACAAACAAAGGGGATTCTCCCATACCTAACGATAACGAATAAACCAATACGCGAGCTAGAATCTGAAAGTGAAATGTGGTATTGACGAATTGATATGTTATGACGTCATACACGTTTTAGAATGCTAGAAATTCATACAAAGTGTAAAAGTTTCACCTTCTATAACTTTGTTAATAATATAAGATTTGCTTCAGTGCTATGCCTTATGTTATTCCTTATGCAAGTGCCAAATTTTGTAGTTTTAGCATGAACTTAAGGGAGGTTGCCGGTTAATTGCTATATTTAAAGGGATTCATAGACCATATGTTCCCACCAAATTTTGTGACAATCGGTCCAGCCTTTTCCGAATAAATCGGGGGTTCTTCTGCCTCAGATGTTTATTGAGGCGCGGCCTCTGAGGTTTCCTCCCTTCCTTGACCATCCTCAGGTGATTAATTTGGACGATGTTTCTAAATTTTGTAAGATTTTTGCGGAGCTAAGGAGGAGAGAAAAAGGAAGTCCTCAAAACAAAGAGTTAGAATTCATGAGGCAGAATATATTCTAACTCACAAATAAACATCTTCATAGCAAAGCAGAAAAATTGATTGTCTGCAAAGTCGGTTTGCGGACGACAGTTTTACGTGATAACGTCATAAAGAAACATTCATGAAAAATTGCATACTTTTATGAATTAAATTGAATTATTATCACTGAAATATTATTTTGTATAATACAAAGGAGTTAATTGAAAATCACAATTTTTTCGATAAATTAACATTTACATTCGTTAATTCAAATATTTTCTTGCTTACATTATACAGATTAATTTCAAGTAACAAAATGTGCTATTAACAACTCATTTACAGCTTATATACATGTGTTATATTTATGATCTTACAATCTACGTTATTCTGTTAGGGATACAACCACGATCGGAAAAGTACGAAATCAAGGGAAGTGTTTCAAGTGTAATGTGTCTTGAAAAAAGTCAAAACGATGGTTGTGCCACCCGACGTTGTTGACTTATTCACATCTGATACGCATTCGAGATTGTACGTATCTTTTATGTATTTGAGGAATCCATTATCATTCTTCACGTTTATATTGGAGTCGCCGCAAAGAAGAATTGGTACATCGGCGTTAATATCTATCAAGAACGGTGGCGCATACTGGCTGCTGTGAACATATGGAACAACTGCTTGGTGCAGCAACATACCAATGTTTTGGATACTTGCTCCAGGATGAATATACACCGCGCCAAGTACAGATTTAAACGTATCAGCAGCGATGCATCTATGATAATTTCGGCAAAGCACACGTCACCTATGTTTTTAATAACACGAGTTGTGTCAGACAATGTAACTTGGAGAAATTTGGCCGTTGATGTTGATGATAATTTGCGATATATTGCTACTCCACAACTGCGATTGTATCTGAATCCGATCGATTATTCTGCCGGGATACACACTCATAATTATTGACTGGAACTGGATCACAATTGTTAAGCATCCACGTTTCAGCTAATACCAAATAATCCGACCTAGATATCGCTGTATCCTTTTCAGTATCCATGGAATCAGCAGACAAACTATGAGAATTAAGGCTTGTCACGCTAGTTTGTCTAGCGTTGTTAGCGTCATCACAGAATTTTGCTGCTTTCTTAGTGATTGTTTGAAGTGCGTGTCCACGGAGTCGAACGTATTCATTACGAATATCTCACCTAGTTTGGAAGTTGTTACCATCTCGACCGTGTTTGAAGATGAAAGGAGCACCTTTACCCGTGATGTGCAAGCCGTCTATATTCGTTACCCGACTCATCGCCACGTACACCAGCTGTTGTGGTTGTTTCGGGGAGTACGTATAAACAATGACATCAAACGTGATACAGAGGCACGATCGGCCCAAGTGTCGGAATTTATCTCTCTTCTCCCGTGACGTCAGAGCTAGCAGTTCGAATAGTTCTGCTATTGGAGATAAATTCCGACGCTTGGACCGATCGTGCCACTCTATCGCTTGTTCCGCTTCTCGCTTGCACCCTCAAGCTCAGATGGAACGTGACACTTTTTGATGCATCGATTTAGAAGACGTTATCACGTCAAAAATACATTGTCTACATGACATATGTAAAAAACTAAGTGGTTCGGCATTTCTCAAAAGCTATGTTTTATCAAATGGCCGCCTCGATTGGTTTATAGCACTGATCCGAGATATTGAAATCGCTCAGTTCTGGGCAGGTTACTACCATTGACAGAATTGAGCGATTTCGATATCTCGAGGGGCGAGTTGCTGCCATTGTCAAAACTCAGCGATTTAAATATCTCGGGTCAATCCGATTTAAATATCTCGAGTCAATGCTATCAGCTAATGGAGAACTGCGTAATGAAATTGTTTCACACATTAACGCAACCTGGATGAAGTGGCATTCCCCAACTGGTGTTCTTTGTTATCCACGTATTAGCGCAGGTCCCAAATCTAAAATTTACCGCAATGTCGTCCGTCTGCCGCTTTCTATAGTTTTGAGTGTTGGCCGACTATAAAAGATAATGAACGGCGTCTTGGACTAGTGGCGTGACACGTTTTGATCACGTCCGAAATGAGGATATCCGCGATCGATATGGGGTTGCACCGATCGTGGAAAAACTGCGTGTGAGGCGCTTTTGATGGTATGGTCGCGTAATTCGCGCTAACGACTTGATACGCTGGATGGGGATTTAAGGGATTAAGTAGGTTTCAAAAGCTCAAACAGGTACATTTTTACGAATTTTTTTTTATTTATCCAACAAAACATTTTAGTCCATCAGTATACCATACAAGACATATATTTCATAAGTAGTTTGTGAAATTTTCATAGAAAAATATTGAAAAATAAGGCGTTGACACGTCATCTCCTGTGACGTCTCAAAAAAAGTTCTTTTGGCGTAGTCAGGATAACTCATGACAGATTCATCTGAAATGCAACAACCAAAAATTTTCTGTTAGTAGATGCTTAAAGCTCGTGCTTGGACGAAGGAAAAAAAAACAATAATTGCACTTTTGGCGGCGTTGAGAACAAATAACCCTTTTTTTCGAGTAAAATTTGCATCCTTCATGGCTTTGAAAAATTACCTAAAATAGAAAAAAAAATCTTTCGTTCATGCATGAGTTATTGTTATTTTGAAGAAGTGTGCAAAATTTGAAGGAGATCGGTTGATAAGTTTTCGGGAAATAGTGACTACCGATTTCAAAAATGTAGTTTCAAGAAAAACGCGATTAACAATTTACATTCAAATAAAATGTGAAAAAAATTTTTTTTTAACTCACATGGAGTCATCGATTCCAGCACCATATAATAAAGTGCCTGTTGCAGTGGCAATATCCAGGGCATCCTTTTGCTCTTGTCTGTGACGAACTCTTGCTTCTCGAGTCTCAGCGTCAGTTTTTTTTCTGCTGCAAGTATGCGGCTCTCATCCTCTTTTCGTGCGTACTCTTAGTTATTTCGGCCAAGTTTTAAATCCATACCGTGCATGACCACTAATAATGCTGCGATTCCTTCATTGAATGTACCGGCAGCGACATATGCAGCAATGTCGACTATTTTTGATCCAGCAGGAAGAATTTTTGCGTAATTTTCCAAATTAATTGGTTTAGGCTTTCGTTGTTATTTTACGTAAAACCACCAACACACACGCTCCAAGAGCTCTTCCTTACTGAGTTATTCATAAATCGGCTTAATGGCTAATGAAATGTCACTTGGTAATGGGTCCTAATCGTGTTTAAATGATGATAGAGAATTCATAACCGAAGCGCGCTGCCAAGGACATCACGAGTCAGGGCCGCCGGGATATTTATTGTGCTGCGGACTTTCATCTGTGGAGTTATAATGAAAGTAAGTTGCCCATATACCTGCGACGCGTCACGTTGACATAGCCGGATGGGCGGAACATTCGAAGGCTATATCTTTTAGAATATTACTGAGATCGTTTTCAAATTTTGAGAGAATATTCTAAACATATTGTATTATAAGATAAGCGAAAAAATCAATGTTTTGAACTTTTGAAACCCACCTAACCCCTTAATGTTTCTGTGCATCTCATGATTAGGTGGTCCATGTCTGTATCCGCCATTATGGGTACCAATGGGCTTCCCATGGCTAGACCTCCTGTTTGTCTGTAGGTTGTGCCATTAATTTTGAAGTAGTTGAGTTCTTTTGTGGCAAAGGTTAGTATTTCTTCTAGTTCGGTTGGATTCATTTTCCAAGTTTTTTCTATGTTTTCACTGTGTTTCTATGATATGTTTTATGGTCGCTGTGACTGGGATGTTGTATAATTGTCAACCACATCTAGTGAAGCTAGGAAGTTTTCATCCGCTAATTCTTCTTTATGAGTTTCCGCGTTTTCTTGTTCCAATGTTATTAGTCTATTTATTAGATCTTCAGTGTTTAGTATTAATTTCCTTGTTTTTATTGGTGTTAGGATTGTTGCCAACATTTCTACTATGGGGCCTTCTATTGTGTTTCTAGTGTTGACAATGGGTCTGATTGACTTGTCTGCTTGATATATTTTGATAGTTCCATACATTCTGGGTATTGAGAGGTTAGTCTGTTTCATTGTTTCTCTAGTGAGTTTTTCGAGGTTCTCTGAATCCTGTATTTCCAATTCACTTATGTGTTTTGTGACTTCTTGTTTTTTGGCATCTTTATGAATTTTGTTTGCTTCATTTTTGAGCATCTTTAATCTTTCGATTTTGTTCTGCCTGATGTGTCAGTTTTGAGTATTCTGATGATTTTGGCATGAAGCCTGTTTTGTAGGAATCGTTCTTTATCTGTGACGAAGATTCCTTTCTCAATTCCTTTCTTTATAAGTTCAGCCATCTTTTCTTCGTAATCTTATTTTCTAATCATTACTGTTACGTTTCCTTTGTCTGCATTCATTACATATATTTCTTGGTTATGAGTGAGGAAATTTTCAGTTATTCCCACTGCTTTTTTGATAACTCGGTTATGTCGGTCAGCTCCTTGTTCTTCTTGGAGTGCAATTTCGAGAGATTCATTTAGTCTCCTGAGTGAGCTGGCGACCCAATTCTGAATACTCCCTATCCACCTTTGCCAGGCACTTGCCTGCCGACCCCCATCTATGCTGTGTGTGTGTGTTCTCTTGTGTTCCGTGTGGGAACTGTACATAGCACTGTGAAGGTTTCAGATCCATGTTGAGACAGCTAACTATTGCCTAGCGGGGTGTGTTCGGATCTGGTTTGGGGGTCCCTAATGGTTTCCTATCTGTTCATATATGTTGTTGTTGGCTGTGGTGTTGCAGTTAGGATCCCTTGAACCTCCAGGGCAAGGACTGTAGTCAGATGACCATAGCTTAGAAGCAGATTTGCTCTGTAGATCCGACTGGATGTTCGGAGAACAGGGAGAAGCTATTGGTTCTGTGCAGGTCATCTACACCACTTCGGTATTCTAGCAGAATTTCGCTGGTGAGGGTTGTCGAATTCCCTCCGGGCACCCTTCATGAAGCCCAACGGTATCCCTCGCATGTCCATGTGCGGCTGCTCTAGGTGTTGGGAGAGAGATAGGCTGTATCTTTCCGCTCTATCTCGTTTGCAATCACAATGCGCACTTCGCCACGTCCCTAGTGCGGGTGTGGCTTGTGCAGAACACCAATTCAAGCTATGCCTGTCTGCAGTACACACTACACATTGGTATGCCTGGCCGATTTCAGCCAGCAACCTCTCAAAATGCGTCAATTCAGACTATGTTGCAGACGGTTGCTTACAAGGATGGCCCAATGTTGGTCAACAGGCTTGTATGACTGAACGTGCGTCTTACCTGTGGCATTATGGCTGAGTTTACATTGTGTGCAATTGAAGCTCGGCCTTTTTAGTTTGGTTCCTATCTGGAACCGGGATTTTGGATCTGTGCATCTGGTTGACGAAGACTTGGTTGTTCTACACTGTTTGTTCCCTATCTGCTTTTATTTTGATATTTCTATCTGTTCTGTGTTATGCTAAATTCACTTATGTGTTTCTTTTCTTTGTCTATTTCTCGTCTGTTAACTGATTCTGTGTGTATGTTTGTTTTTCTATTCCCATTCCCAATTGTACAGATCCTTGTTTTCTTCCCAATTATAGTTTGGTGTGTCTCTATAATTGGTTGGTATCTGTTGACTCAGTCTCCGCCGTTTCCTGCTCTATGTTTTCCTATTTGTATTTTATTCCTGATTAGTTCTTTCGGCAGGTGATTGTTATACCTAGCTCTTTTGGTCTGTCTTTCTGGCTAATTGTTTGGGACTTTGTGTCTGGTTATCTATTTTCCTGAAAGTTAATTAAGCTAGTGGGATTTCAGATTCAAAGTTGAGTCTTGTTAAGAATCGTCTAGTGGACGCCTAGATGCATTTCGACTCCGTCCAAAGAGGCTCGTCAGTAGGCTTATGATAAGATCTAAGTGAGTTTCGTATGCTATTCTTGGCCCTGGGTGTCCTAACTACAGGCCCCTAATAATGTTAGTATGTTGGGGACCTTGGTGTGCCCCAAGCCTAAGATTGATGATGTCAGACGAAAATGATAATGATAAGTTTTTGATCATGGTGTCAAGAGAAAATTGTGTGTTGATGATGAAGTTGTTATCATGTGGTCACCTTTTTTGAATTCAGAGAACAAAGGTTTGTTTTTCCACTTTGGCACTTGTACGTTACTTTATTTTGCCAGCTCCGTCGAGCCTCTCTAATATGCAGCGTGGTTATTTGTTAGTATGTCTGTATTATACTACTATATGCCAATTTTTGTGTGAATATAATATTATTAAAACGGCAAAAAAACCTAGCTAATTTTATTGAACACTTCCCTATCTGGATTATCTGTTTCTAATTATACTGTGTATGTACTTATTGGTGGTCCGTACTTCTTGCTGACACTGTTCTATGTGTGTCCCCCCTTCCCACGTACCGTTTTTACTCTTCTCAGGTTTGATCATGTCGCAAGTTTCGGGACCCTACTTTCTATGGCGTACCTCTGAAATTACTACTTTTCCCGTGGCTGGTATTTCCTTCAGGCTCACTCGTTCGCTGTCCCGAACTGTGACTGCTTTCCTCCAAAAATTCAGTTTCTGCCCGATGATCCCCAGGAGACGCCGCTCAGCTTTCCCTGCTACTTCCGTTTGCGTTTGTGATTCACACCAGATACACTTTTCGCAGAATTGTGCCTGCTCGCCAATGTCCACGTCACTATACTTTTGCGAGTTCTTTTTATTCATTTGTTTAGACTGTTTTCTCTCACTTATCTAAGCCGTGATTTTACTTGGCCGCGTACTGGGATTCGAGTGATCTGTGTTTGCCGGTCCGTTAGTTTAAATACTCATGTCCTCTTCCCCTTGGGGCTTATGTACTTGTGCATTGGTTTTCTTAATCTCCTCTCATGCTGCACTGAGAGCCGTTCTGTGTTGGTGTGCTCCCACGATGCCGCTGTTTCCTTGGCGGTTCCCTTAGGAAAATCCAACTACCATTTTCAGTTTATTCTGTCTTTATTATTGTTATCGGGACATTTGGTTAAATTCATGATTCTTATAATGTATGTATGTATGGCGCTTGTATGCTGGCCCGCTGTTCGTGCTGGTCTGTACTTGTGTCTGATCTTGTCGCTTTTTGTTTCAGTCTCATCTTTATGTACTTTATAATTTGCGCGGTCCGCTTCCGATATGTTCCTGCCATTCGTCATGTATTTCATGATGGTGTCTGACGATGTTCTGCTTGCGGACTTTTAGTTCGGTCGGTGCAGGGATTCCTATGCAATTCAATGCATTTTTCAGTATGAAGATGGTTGTGTTGTCGAAGATGTGTATGCCCTTGTCCGGCCTGATGTTTAGCCATTCTACCCTGCTGATTTTATCCCTTTCGTTTTCCATAGGGATTTTTAGGGTGGCTGCCATCAAGGTGGTTTTTTATGGCCCTCTTGGCTTTGGGGTTTGTGATGACCAGGATCTCATGTCCTTTTGCGATAACCTTTTTGACTCCATGTCTTTTCAGGATTTTCATCACTTGCAACACAATCTATAAAGAGGTTCGCGAGAACCTGACCAACCTTGTCTTGATAGTTGTATCTAATTTTGTTGGTGAGAACGTCTATGTTTCTGTCCGACTGTCAGAATCTGTTCCACCTTAGATACTTTTCAATGGCAGCGGGCAGCCCTTCCGCTTTTTCTGCGAGTGCTTCCTTCGCTAGCTGTCCGAGTATGAAGTTTATGGGCAGCGATTTGTGTGGGAGCTTGAATTTCATTTTCACGACCGTGTATCTGCCGTCTAGCCATGTTTCCCTGCTGACACTGTTCAGTGTGTCTCTGATGTTTTCTCCCTCACCAAGTCTATGGTATTGTTCTTTTGGCAGCTTCTCCGCCCAGGTGCCTGTGTACTTCTCTAGCCTCTGCGCCATGGCCTCTTCCACTCTACCATATTGCGAGCTCTCCGATCTGATTTTCAGATGGTGTACTTTGACCGGCACTCCTGCCGCCGTGTACTGGATGTTTGTGCTATATCCCAGTCTCCGGATGCTCTCTACCCCCTGCTCGATCTCTATCTTGAGTTCTTTTGCCCAGGCCAGGAAGTGTTCATGTCTGGCCTCCTCGATTTCTAGCCGATACTCATTGTAGTCTATTACTATCTTGTACCGTGTGCCCTCCTTTTTCGTGACCTGCTTGAGCTCTTCCCTTGTGAAGGCCAGCCTCATCGTGGTTCTGAGGGCTTCCCTGTTTGCCTTTCTGTTCTTCCCTACTGTGTAGCGTTGGTGTTCTGGTTGGCTTATTGCCTTCCTAGTTGTGGCGGTGGCTTCACCCCTTTCCATGTTTCCCGATGCGCGTGTGGCCCTGTTGTGTTTTGTATATATATTTATGAGAGTGTTAGTTTCGTTCTGTCAAGTCTGGTGGTCCCTAGCTTGTTTGTTGAGTGAGGTGTGTCCTAGCTGAGTTTGGTTTCTATCTAGTCAGTTTAGGTATGGTGCAGCCTCCTAACCTGCTCTGAAGAGACAGGTAGTCCTTGTATGGAGTTGATCCGGGTGGACAAATAATTAGTATATGTCCATGTGTCATCTGGTGGACGTATGTTGCTCTCTGTCACCCAGCTTTTTCTCACAAACGGTCGAGATGTAATTCAGGGGTTCTCTGTCGTGTGCAGCTTGGAAAGTAGGCTAGGTCCGGGGCGATTCAAATAGTACCGACTTTAGATTTTTGTTGCGACGTTGCCATGCTACAATGGCGCGGTCTGACCCCCACCAGCCGAACTGCCGGCTGCCCATGTCGTTGTTGGTGCGTGCGTGGCTCGCGTGGAGCGCACACTCCACACTCACCTGATTATCTTAACCCAAATAGGCATCTGCATCCACACATTTGCGCCGTAGCAAAACAAACATTGGCCAGCTAAAAGAGAAAGTTAGATTGGAATTAGTGATTTTGATTTGAATAAAAAGCAGTAGATTAGGAAAAACTTAGGGAAAGAAGCTCACTGACCGGGGACCGTCGCGGTGGCGTAAACAAGTAGCAATGACAGAAGTTAGCATGACAATTCAGCTAGAAGAATCAGCTGTAGACAATTTAGCATAGAACCACACTGACTAGGTTCGAGCCTGAAATCAGGAACTCGAGAATTTAGCAATCAGGGAACAGGACCCATCCGATCACAGAGCGCCTGCCAGACACAGTAGGAGAACAGAAAGGAAGGGAAGGGAACGATAGCAGAGAGGCGGGCATGCAGGCAGGCAGGCAGAGTACAAATCAGACAGTAGAAACATTCGATTACAGAGCCGGCACAAGTCTATAATCGGGCAGCACGAGGATCTATACGAACGGGGATGGGAATAGCGAGAAGGGGGCATTAGCGCACACAGAAATAGAGAGAAACACAGAGATCAGACTAGTAGGAACCCTGGCCAACCAGCTACACACACACAGATCCGACAGGCAGACAGATAGGGATACAAGCGAATGCTCAGGCTCAGCAGCACACAATGCCACAGGTACGACGCGCACGATGGGCGTGCGCGCAGACCAAGGTGTAGTGTGGACTGCAGAGGTTATTCTGCATCAGCCACACCGGCACTGGGGGCGCAGCGAAGTGGGCATTGTGCCTTGCAGACGGGACAGAGCTGAAAAGAACACAGCCTGTCCGGTTGCCGCAGCAGCAGCCGCACGTGGACATGCGGGGGACACTGCTGGGCTTCTCGAAAGGGCTCGCGCGGAGGTGAAGGGACAACCCTCAGCAGCAAATTCTGCTAGAATAGCGAGTGGTGCAGGTGACCGGCACAGAACGAAGTAGCCTCTCCCTCTTCCCCGAACACCCAGTGGGATCAACAATGTTGTTTTCACCAAGATAGTTGTGTGGCTTTCCCACTGTTTTCACCAAGATTATTGTGTGATTTTCAACTGTTTCTAAAAAGTGCACTATTCTCGTACAGGGCCGTGCCTGTTCACTTTTGCCCCCATCACTTTTTGTTCCAATAGGTGTTTTTTCAGAAAAACAATTGACTAACGTATCCTATTCGACTCGGTCGAATGTTGGGCTACGTTTGACCTATGTTTGCCGGTCCGTTAGCTTAAATACCCACCCCACCCCTTCCCCCCCTGGGGCCTTATGTACTGGGCACTGATTCTCTTTCTTCCCTCTCATGTTTGCACCACACCTGTATGTGTGTGTGTGTGCATTCTCCCTTTTGCCCAAGTCCGTGTCGGACTTCTTGGTATTGGTGTGATCCCACGGTGCTGCTGTTTCTATGGCGGTTCTACTTCCCTTTGCCAAATTCCAACTCATGTTTCTCTCTCAGTATATCATGTCTTTATTTTCAATTGTTATATTAATTACCGACATTTGGGATGATTTAATTAGGTTAATGATTATCACTATGCTGTTACTGTTTTCTGTATGTGTGGCGTTCTTGTGCCGACGCGTCCGTTCCGCTGGTTAGTACTTGTGCCTGATCTTATCTTTCTTGGATGCAAGCCTCAGTCTGTTCTTGATGTACTTGATGATCTGTGCGGTCCTGTCCGCCTCCGAGATGTTCATGCCATTTGTCATGTATTTGACGATGGCGTCGTGCGTGGAGTCCGTTCTCCTGACGATGTCCTCCTTTTGGACTTTGAGTTCAATCGGTGCCGGGATCCCTATACAGTTCAGTGTGTTCTTCAACACGAAAATGGCTGTATGGTCAAAGACATGTATGCCTTTGTCGGGTCGTATGTTGAGCCATTCTACCCTGTTGGTTCTGTCCCTTTCGTTCTTCATCGGGATCTTCAGAGTGGCTGCCATCAAGGTGGTTATTATGGCCCTCTTGGCCTTCGGGTTCGCCACGATCAGGAGATCGTGTTCCTTGGCGAAGATCCTTCTGACTCCGTGTCTTCTGAGGATCTCAATGACCTGGAGTACGTTCCAGTCCACGAAGAGGTTCGTCAGAACCTGACCGATCTTGTCACCGTAGTTGTACCTTATCCTGTTGGTGAGAACATGTATGTTCTTGTCCGACTGACAGAACCTATTCCACCTCAGGTATTTCTCTATGGCAGCAGGGAATCCCTCTGGCTCCTCGGCGAGTGCTTCCTTCGTCAGTTGCCCGAGTATGAAGTTGGTGGGCAGCGATTTGTGCGGGAGCTTGAGCCTCATTCTCATGACTACGTATCTACCGTCCAGCCATGTCTCTCTGCTGACCCCGTTCAGTGCGTGCCTGATGCTGTCTTCGCTGCCGAGTCTCTGGTACTGCTCTTTCGGCAGTTTGTCCGCCCAGGTGTCCACGTATCTCTCTAGTCTCCGGGCTATGGCCTCTTCTACTCTGCCATATTGCGAGCTCTCCGATCTGATTCTCAGATGGTGTACCTTGGCCGGCACTCCTGCCGCCGTGTACTGGGTGCTTGTGCTGTATCCCAGACTTGCTGCTGCTCTCTGCGCCCCACTCGACTTTCAGCCTTAGCACTTTCGCCCAGGCCAGGAGGTGTTCGTGTCTGGCCTCCTCAATCTCTTGCTCATATTCATTGTAATCTGTCCCCGTGTTGTATGGCGTGCCCTCAGTTCTCGTGATTTGTTTGAGCTCTTCTCTCGTGAAGGCTAGCTTCATCATGGCTCTGAGGGTCTCTCTGTTCGCCTTCCTGTTCTTGCCCACTGTGTAGCGTCGGTGATCTGGTTGTTCCACCGAGCTACTGGTTGTCGCCGTGGCCTCACCCCTCTCCATGTTTCTCGACGCGCGATTTGGCCCTGTTGTGTTCGTGAGAGAGAGAGTTAGTACGGTTCTGTCAAGTCTGTGTCTGGAGTTTGGTGGTCCCTAACTTGTTTATCGAGTGGAATGTGTCCTAGCCGGGATGGGTTGTTCTAAGTGTGTGTTTTGGTCAGTCTTAGGTATGGTGCAGCCCCCTAAACCTGCTCTGAAGAGACAGGTAGTCCCTGTATGGAGTTGGTCCGGGTGGGATAAATACAAAGCTGGCTGGCCAGTATATGTCCCATGGAGTGTCATCATTTGGCCCTATGTTTCTCTCTGTTTTCCGGCTAATGGTCACAGACTGTCGAGATGCAGTTCAGGGGTTCTCTGTCGTGTGCAGCTCCGAGAGAGGGCTAGGTCCAGGGTGATTCATAAAATGTATTTATTTTAGAATGTTGTTGCGACGTTGCCATGCTACAATGGCTCGCTCTGACCCCCACCAGCCGGACTGCCGGCTGCCCATGTGGTCGTTGGTGCGTGCGTGGCTCGCGTGGAGCGCACGGACGGTCCAGGTCAGCTCGGCGGGTAGCCACCCTGGGTGAGCAGGCGCGGCCCACTTCTGAATTCTTCCCACCCACCTTGATCAGGCGCTTGCCCGTCGACCCCCGGCTACTTTCTCAGATTGGTGTGGGTGTTTCGAGGTGTGCTCCGTGCGGGAGCCGTGCGTGGCACTGTGAAGGTCCCAGATCCGAGAGGGTTCGGGTTTTGAAGGTTGGGGTTCGGATCTAGCTCGGGGAGTTGCTAATGCTAATGCTAGTTGTGGTGGTGGTGGTGGTGGTGTTGCAGTTAGGACCTCTTGGATTTGCTAGGAAAGACTGTGGTCAGATGGCCGTGGCGCGACCCCTTTCGCTGAGGCCCAGGAGTATCCCTCGCATGTCCACGTGCGGCTGTTTCTGTGACGGCCGGACAGGCTGTGTTCCCTGCCTGATGTCTGCCTGGCCACGTCGCCCGTAGTGCCGTTCGCACTACATCTTGGCGGCATTCGTGCGCCGCGATGAGCCTGAGCTTTCACTCTTGTCCCTGTCTATTTGTATTTCGGATCTGTGCATGTGTGGCCGCTTGGCCAGGGTCCCTGTTCCATTTCAGTTTCTATTTATCTATCTAATTTCACTTTTTGTGTGTTGGGCGATGCTGCTCCTGATGCTTATGTCCCCCTATATCTCACTTCTCACTATTCCCATGCCCATTGCTGTACAGATCCTCATGCTGTCCAATTGTGGACCTGTGCTGGCTCCACAATGGGATGATTCTGCTGTTCCAATTGATCTATGCCTGCCTGTTCGTCTTCTTCTGTTTGTTTGTCTGTCTGCCCGCCCCCCATTCGCCCCTCTGCTTTCGTTTTGTGCGACAGGTGCCCCCGTGACCGGATGGGTCCTCTGTTCCCCTTAATGATCGCTAGTATTTTCCTAAAATCTCTGAAATTCCCGACTTCGGGCTCGAACCCGGTGAGTGCGGTTCTGTGCTAATCTGTCTACAGCTGATCTGCCCCGCTGAATTGGTTGCTGAATTCTTTGTCATCCTAACTCCTGTCATTGCTGTCTGTTTGTTTACGTCACCGTGGCGGTTATCAGTCGGTGAGCTTGCTGTGTTAGTCTATTCTAATCTACTGTTGTTATTCCACTCCAATTTCACTAATTCTACTTTTAACTTTCTCTTTTAGCTGGCTACTATCTATCCTGCCATGGCACAAGTCTAATTGAGCGGATACCTGCCTAAATTCAAGATGACTATCAGGTGAGTGCAGAGTGGTACAGAGAGAGAACTGCGCTAATGTTTGGGTCCTAGTCAGTCAGTCAGTCAATTTGTTTGTCGGTTGGTTCGTCGGTAAGTTGGTGTCCCGATTAGTTTGATTCAATGTTATTGTGTATGCGTGTGTGCCTATTTTCCGCCAGGATTTTAGCTAGTGTATAGATCAGGTGGCCTGGTTCCTTTGTGTAGTTGGTGTTATGGTTGTTTGAGCGAAACATATGGGCATGGAGGTGGTGGTGGTGGCCGCGGCGGCGGCTGCTCCATTCCCATTTCCCTTTTTCCTGGCGACTTCTTTGTGTCTACAGAAATCTGCTTATCATTTGCCCACCCTCCCCCTCATCTGTGCTGCTTGTGTGATGATCCCGCGCCTCTCGTCTCTCTAGGGGATCTGTGCCGACCACTCCATCCGTCATGTCGATGACTATGGCGATGATGATGATGATGAGGATGATGATAATGATGATGGCGACGCCTGTGGTGGCGGTGGTGGCAGCCGCGATAGCAGTCATAACTTAGCCCCTTCCCCCCCCCTCGCGCGCATCACACTATGCCGTCCCCATGCATATGTTCATGGTCCCGTGTCGTGCCCGGTTCGTCCTCAGAAAATTCTACTTGACCCATTTACGCTATTCCGAATTGTCTTAGCATGCATGCGAATGCTTGTTGCTATTACTAGAATTACTTTGTTCAAAATTCAAATTGCGCGTGTCATTTTTGTGCAGGCGGTCCCGTGTCCCGCTCGATTCGTTTTCAATTCTTTTATCTACTCTAATCCAACCGTTTCACATTGCCACCGGGTGCATGTTGTTCTTATCGTTGTTGTTCATGTTTGAAAACCGCGTGCTATCATATTGCAAGTGGCGGCTCCGCGTGCCGCTCAATTAGTCAATTGTCGAATCTTAAGCCCGTTCTATTCTGATTGTTTTTCATCATGTATATATGTTGTCCCGGAGTACGCGCCAATATTGTCATTATTGTGATTTTGTCCGGATTTTACGCGTTCTCTTCACGTTCCCGTTGACCTGTGTCCCGTCTGTTCCGCCCATCCCCATTTTAATTGTCTGAATTCAGTATATTGTCGTTCAGTATGTAAGTGCAGTTTCAGGAGAGGGTTCTCCTTGCTGAGTGGGGCTGCAAGCAGCCCGATCGTCAGTGTAGAGTCAATGTGTTCATATGACACCTAGGTGGCCTGAGCGCGTCTGGCGAGCGCTCGGACTTGGCCCTCGAATCTAATTGGGTTCCTAAAACATTTCATTATTATCATTAGTCGATGAAGCTACATAACTAACTAGAGACTTGTGTTTTACACTTTTCAGTCCGGTGCTGTGGGACGTGCAGTCCTGTGTTCGGCCTCGAGTGTTTGCGTAAGCAATCGCCCTGAGCTGAAGCAGTCATCCGGATCGATGTTGGGAGAGTACCTAGTGGACGCCTATATGCATTTCGACTCCGTCCAGAGAGTCTCATCAGTAGGCTTGCGTCTTTGTCTAAGTGGGTACAGTTTGTCTAAGTCCTAAAATTGGCCTCCGGCAGTCCTGACTGCCCTCCACACTTCCACGGCCCCTGTCACTATGTCCGTTCTACTGGTCAGATGTCTGCAAGTGGGGAACTTGGTCCCGGTTCAACAAGTGGCCAGTGCATCGGGCACCGGTTGTACGCGCCAGGGAAACACGAATCGTCAGTATGGTCGGGGATTTTTGCCGCAGGAGCGCGGCTCTTCCGGCTGTTATGTTGTTCAAGTCACTTAGTATCTAATAGGGTCACTGGATGTTCACTGGATTGTCTTATGTTTAGTTCTGCCCGAGTGTGTATTCTTGTGTGTTGGGATTTATGGGTCTAATTGGTGTGCTGACAGAGCAAATTCAAAGCCTAGCTATTATTATTCATTCCATTCCCTATCTACAACTCTAATGTGTCCATTTGACTCCAATCAATTCAATTTAATTTCATTTATTTAGTTATCTCTAATGTAATTTAATTTGATTTTAATTTCAATTTTGATTTTAATTTTAATTTTAATTCTTTTGGTCCTTACTCCTTGTCGACAATGTTCTGATCGCGTCCCCCTCTTCCCCACGTAACCATTTTTACTCTTAACTTTTTTGAATGTGAACATGTCTAGAGTTTCAGGACCAACTATGTCGTACCTTGATAAGACTTGTTCTCCACGTGGCACGGAGTCTGCTGCAGGATCACTCGCTTCTCCTCTCGGGCGTGTGGCTGCTTGTTCCTCCAGAAGATTTGCCTCCTAATTCCCCTGTTGGTTTCGCTGTGCTCGTTGCGTGGCTTCGCCACCGTTTTCCCACTGAGATCACTGTGCGATCTTCAAATGTTTTTTCCGAAAAGTGCACTGTTTCACGTACAGGACCGTGCCTGTTCGCTTTTGTCCGCGTCACTTTCGTTACAATTGGGTGTTTTCCCCGAAAAACAAAATTCCACTAAGATCACTAGTTCGACTCGGTCGAATGTTGGTCTACGTTTGACCTATGTTTGCCGGTCCGTTAACTTAAATACCCACCCCACCCCTTACCCCCCGGGGGCCTTATGTACTGGGCACTGATTCTCTTTTTCCTCTCATGTTTGCACCACATCTGTATGTGTGTGTGTGTGCATTCTCCCTTTTGCCCAAGTCCGTGTCGGACTTCTTGGTATTGGTGTGGTTCCACGGTGCCGCTGTTTCTATGGCGGTGCTACTTCCCTTAGCTAAATTTCAACTCATGTTTTTCCTTCTGAGTATATCATTTCTTTGTTTCTACAGATTTAGAAAGGTTATATCCATTATCGACATTTGGGATGGTTTAATTAGTTAATTAATTGATTAGGTTAATGATTATAACTACGCTGTTGTCGCTCTCTGTGTGCGTGTGGCATTCCTGTGCCCAACGTGTCCGCTCCGCCGGTTAGTACTTGTGCCTGATCTTTTCCTTTTTGGATGCAAGCCTCAGTCTGTTCTTGATGTACTTTATGATCTGAGCGGTCCTGTCCGCCTCCGAGATGTTTAGGCCATTCGTCATGTATTTGACGATGGCGTCGTGTGCGGAGTCTGT
Organism: Hermetia illucens; assembly: GCF_905115235.1. Lineage (NCBI taxonomy): Eukaryota > Metazoa > Arthropoda > Insecta > Diptera > Stratiomyidae > Hermetia > Hermetia illucens. The sequence continues at coordinate 198,305,270 of NC_051849.1, forward strand.
CCTCCTGACGATGTCCTCCTTTCGGACTTTACGTTCAATCGGTGCCGGGATCCCTATGCAATTCATTGTGTTCTTCAACACAAAGATGGCTGTATGGTCAAAGACATGTATGCCCTTGTCGGGTCGTATGTTTAGCCATTCTACCCTGTTCGTTCTGTCCCTCTCATTCTTCATCGGGATCTTCAGGGTGGCTGCCATCAAGGTGGTTGTGATGGCCCTCTTGGCCTTCGGGTTTGCCACAATCAGGAGATCGTGTTCCTTGGCGAAGATCCTTCTGACTCCGTGTCTTTTGAGGATCTCGCTCACCTGGAGTACGCTCCAGTCCACGAAGAGGTTCGTCAGAACCTGACCGACCTTGTCGCCGTAGTTGTACCTTATCCTGTCGGTGAGAATGTGTATGTTCTTGTCCGCCTGACAGAACCTGTTCCACCTCAGGTACTTTTCTATGGCAGCAGGGAATCCCTCTGGCTCCCCCTCGGCAAGTGCCTCCTTCGCCAGTTGTCCAAGTATGAAATTGGTGGGCAGCGATTTGTGCGGGAGCTTCAGGCTCATTCTCATGATCACGTATCTCCCGTCCAGCCATGTCTCTCTACTGACCCCATTCAGGGCGTGCCTGATGTTGTCCTCGCTGCCGAGTCTCTGGTACTGCTCTTTCGGCAGTCTGTCCGCCCAGGTGTTCCTGTATCTTTCCAGTCTGCGGGCCATGGCCTCTTCTACTCTGCCATATTCGGAGGTGTTCGTGTCTGGCCTCCTCTATTTCTTGCTTGTAATCATTGTAATCTGTTCCCATTTTGTAACTGTTGCCCTCCTTCTTTGTGATTTGTTTGAGCTCTTCTCTCGTGAAGGCTAGCTTCATCATGGCTCTGAGGGTCTCTCTGTTCGCCTTCCTGTTCTTGCCGGCTGTGTGGCGTCGGTGGTCCGGTTGTTCCACCGCCCCGCTCGTTGTCGCCGTGGCCTCACCCCTCTCCATGTTTCTCGACGCGCGATTTGGCCCTGTTGTGTTCGTGAAAGAGAGAGTTAGTGCGGTTCTGTCAAGTCTGTGTCTGGAGTCTGGTAGTCCCTAACTGGCTTGTCTGTCGTGTGTGGAGTAGAGTGTGTCCTAGCCGCGATGGGTTGTTCCGAGTGCGCGTTTCGGTCAGTCTTAGGTATGGTGCAGCCTCCTAAACCTGCTCAGGAGAGTCAGGTAGTCCTTGTATGGAGTTGATCCGGGTGGGGTAAATACAAAGCTGGCTGGCCAGTATATGCCCCATGGAGTGTCATCATTTGGCTCTATGTCCCCCTCTGTTCTCCGGCTTGTGGTCACAGACTGTCGAGATGCTGTTCAGGGGTTCTCTGTCGTGTGCAGCTCCCACAGAGGGTTGGGTCCAAGGCGATTCAATAGTTCAGACTGATTTTAGAATGTTGTTGCGACGTTGCCATGCTACAATGGCTCGGTCTGACCCCCACCAGCTGGACTGCCGGATGCCCATGTGGTCGTTGGTGCGTGCGTGGCTCGCGTGGAGCGCACGGACGGTCCAGGTCAGCTCGGCGGGTAGCCACCCTGGGTGAGCAGGCGCGACCCACTTCTGAATTCTTCCCACCCACCTTGATCAGGCGCTTGCCCGTCGACCCCCGGCTACTTTCTCAGATTGGTGTGGGTGTTTCGAGGTGTGCTCCGTGCGGGAGCCGTGCGTGGCACTGTGAAGGTCCCAGATCCGAGAGGGTTCAGGTTTTGAAGGTTGGGGTTCGGATCTGGCTCGGGGAGTTGCTAATGCTAATGCTAGTGCTAGTGCTGGCGATGGTGGTGGTGGTGTTGCCGTCAGGAGCTCCTGAGCCTGCAGGGCGGTATCTCCAGGACTGTGGTCGGAGGTCGGACGGCCGTGACCCAGAAACCGATTTTCTCTGTTGATCCCACTGGGTGTTCGGGGAACAGGGAGAGGCCAATTCGTTCTGTGCCGGTCGCCCGAGCCACTCGCCATCCCGGCAGAGTCCGCTTCGGCTCCGCGCGCGAGACTGCGCACGAGCCCTTTCCACAAGCCCAGCAGTGTCCTCCGCATGTCCACGTGCGGCTGCTGCTGCGACGGCCCGACAGGCTGTGTTCCTTCCAGCTCTGTCCCGTCTGCGCGAGGCACAGTGCTCACCTGGCCGCGTCGCCCGTGGTGCCGGCGCGGCTGATGCAGAATAACCAATTTCAGGCTATGTTCCTCTGCAGTCCGCACTACACCTTGGCGGCGGCATCTTTCTTGGCCTGGGTCTGCACCGTGTGCTGCGATGAGCCTGAGCTTTCGCTCTTGTCCCTGTCTGTCTGTTTGTGTTTCGGATCTGTGCATGCGTGGCCGCTTGGCCAGGGTCCCTGCTCCGTTTCAGTTTCTATCTATCTAATTTCAATTGTTGTGTTGGGTGCTGCTGCTGATGCCCCCCTCTCTCACTTCTCACTATTCCCATGCCCATTACTGTACAGATCCTCGTGCTGTCCGATTGTAGACCTGTGCTGGCTCCGCAGCCGGATGATTCTACTGTTCAAATTGCACTCTGCCTGCCTGTATGTCTTCTTCTGTTTGTTCGCCCCTCTGCTTTCGTTTTGTGCGGCAGGTGCCCCTGTGACCGGATGGGTCCTCTGTTCCCCCTGATCGCTAGAATTTTCCTAAAATCTCTCGAGTTCCCGAACTCGGTGAGTGCGGTTCTGTGCTAATCTATCTACAGCTGATCTGCCCCGCTGAATTCTTTGTCATACTAACTCCTGTCATTGTTGTCTGTTTGTTTACGTCACCGTGGCGGTTATCAGTCGGTGAGCCTGCTATGTTAATCTATTTTAATCTACTGTTGCTATTCCACTCCAAATTTACTACTAATTCTACTTCTGGCTACTATCTACCCTGCCATGGTACAAGTCCAATTAAGCGGATTCCTGCCCAGATTCAAGATGACTATCAGGTGAGTGCGGAGTGGCACGGAGAGACTGCGCTAATGTCTGGGTCCTAGTCAGTCGGCCGGTCGGTCGGTCGGTCAGTCAGTCAATCAGTCAGTTTTCGGTTGGTTCGTCGGTAAGTTGGTGTCCCGATTAGTTGGGTTCAATGTCGTTGCATATATGTGTGCCTATTCCCCCCAGGATTTTAGCTGGTGTATTGATCAGGTGGCCTGGTTCCTTTGTGTAATTTGTGTTATGGTTGTTCAAGCGAAACATGTGTGTGTGGAGGTGGCTCCATTCCCATTTCCCTTTGTCCTGGCGACCCCTTTGTGTCTGCAGAATTCTGTTTCCCATTTGCCCACCCGCCCTGTCATCCGTGCTGCGTGTGTGATCCTGCGCCTCTCACCTCTCCTGGGGATCTGTGTCAACCACACCGTCCGTCATGGCAATGACCATGATGATGATGATGATGACGACTGTGGTGGTGATGGCAGTGGCAGCCGCGATAGCAGTTATGACGATGACGAATCCTTTGCACTGTTCTTCAGTGTCCCCAGTTATCCCTATTGTTGTGCCCATCATGCAGGCGGGCCTCTGTCCCCCTCTGTCAATTTTGCAAATTCCTTGCCCCCTCCACCTGTATTACTCTATGTTGCCCCCATGCATGTGTACATGCTGTTGTTGTTATTTCTCTTATTGTTATTATGTTTGAATTCCGCGTGTTTTTATATATCGTGCAGGACGGTCCCGTGTCCCGCCCGGTTCGTTATCAAGACTTTTACCCGGCTTATTTTCGCTATTCTGTGTTGCCCCGGTATGCATGCGGATGCTTGTTGTTATCATTATGATTATTGTTGTTATGTTCGAATTCCACGTGTTATTGTTATGCAGGCGGTCCCGTGTGATTCACTCTCAATTCTTTTGTCCATTCCAATCTTTTTTTTTTTTTTTTTTTTTTTTTTTATTCTACATTTTAATTTAATTACAGCAAGAATTAGATCATTACTTAGACCTCAAGCTTACTTTGTTACAATTCTTAACCTAGGATTTAAGCGCTAACAGTGCCAGTGCATCTGTGAGCTTTTTGTTTAAAAAAATTTAAAAATGGCCTCAAAGCATCATTTCTCAAGATTCAGGGTTATACCTGTGGAGATTTAACACTGCCCGAGCTGATTATGTTGGATATGTATCTCTTTTTCAAGCTCCTGCGATAGTCCTTATAGATCTGATATCCAAAGGAAATGCCGACAAGCGATGTTAATATGATTAAGATAAGTTCAATTTGTTTTGACTGGACGTCTACCAGGTTAACTATTACTGAATTTATCACCTCGCCGGTATTGTCGACTTGTTTGGTTTGGCCGCCACCCATGTTCTTTGTGGTCTGTTGTTATGCTAATTGAAGCGGGTCTGTTCTGTTTAGTTTTATATACGGTTCGCTTTTAAGTATAGTTCTTGCAGTTACATTACGATGGGTCTGTAGTTTATTAAGGTATTTACTGCTAACTTTCATGGCCTCGGCCTCAATCGTTGCGATATTTGTGTCACGTTGTATGATTTTATTATTTACGTAATTTGGTGCGCCAAGTATTGCGCGAATAATTTTTGTTTGAGTTCTTTGAGTAATCGCTAAGTTGGATTTTTTTGCAGAGGCCCATAGTTGCAGTCCATATGTCCATATTGGTTTTAGTACCGTCTTGTAAATCAAAATTTTTGTTGTTGTGTTCAACTTTGATTTTTTGTTTAGTAGCCAGTATAGTTTCCTAAATTGTATGTTTATTTGTTCTCGTTTTTTGTTAATGTGCGTCTTCCATGTAAGTCGTCTGTCAAGGTGCATACCGAGATACTTGATTACTTTCGTTTGTTGGATTGATTTGTTATTTATGACAATTGGTTTGCATGTTCTTTTCCTCAGGGTACCTCAGATTACCTTCTGTTGGGTTTTTGCTTGGTTTATTTTTATTTTCCATTTATCCGCCCAATCTAGGATTTTGTTTGTTAGTTCTTGTAGTACCCTTGAGGCAGTTTGCGGATTTATATGGGAAAAGAGTATTGCAGTGTCGTCTGCGAATGTGGCTGTTAATATTTTTGCACATGTTGGAAGATCAAAAGTGTATAGTAAGTAGAGAATTGGGCCAAGGACGCTACCTTGGGGCACCCCAGCTTTTATCTGATATTTTCTGCTTAGAGCCTCTTTGTATTTGACCTTGAAGGTAACTGAAGAGGATTTTGTGAAATTTCGTGGGGAGGTACCTGGCTATTTTGAGGAAGAGGCCCTGATGCCAGACCTTATCAAATGCTTGGGAAATGTCGAGGAAGAGTCCTATGCAATATTTTTTCTCTTCAAGGGCCAGTTTGATATAATTAGTGATTTTGTGAATTTGTTCAATGGTACTATGACCGCTTCTGAACCCAAATTGATGGTCGGGTATTATTCCATTTTCTTCTAGGGAGGGTAGAAGCTTATCTAACAAAAGTCTTTCAAAGAGTTTGGATAGAATTGGCAGCAGGCTTATCGGCCTGTAGGATGAGACTATAGATGGGTCCTTGCCGGGCTTTGGGATCATTGTGACCCTAGCAAGTTTTGGTGTTGAGCGGAGGGGAGTATTAAAAAAAATAAACACAAAAGGATCACTTTCAAATCAAACTTTATTACACACAACAGAACTTATAATTCAACTTTACTTTATTGCACACAACAGAACTTATAATTCAACTTTACAGATACTTTAACGGGCAGCGTTACCGCGTCGGTGGCGAATATAGAACAACTGGGCGCGGGAAGCTACATGTACACCACATTTATGGAAACTGCAGTTTTGCTGATTAAGTGATTTACCGGAAACAAATGAAAAAGATGCGGACGCAATGTCTGCACTTTGGAATGTTAATGTTGACCCTTTGTTTGGTCTAGGTATAGTTTTATCATACATCTTGAAGTATTTTCGCGTGTTTATTCGTGTTGTTGGTATATGTAACTAGCATGCTTCCAACTGTTTGGGTAATAGTTTAAGCGTAGAATTGCGTTGAAGATGTGTAAGATGGCTACTAATCCCACTATAGGTAATTTGAGCATCTTTCCAGTGATAAGATCATGTCCTGGGGGTTTATTTCGGAAAGTTTGCTACGTAGCTGGGGGAGTGAGAATTTCAAGGGCCTTCCCTCATGTATGGTCGGTGAGTCTATGTTTGGTTCAAGATCCGTGTCCTCTTGGCTGAAAACTTCGGCTAAGTGCTTAGCAAATGTTTCGGCTTTTGCTTCGTTATTCATTACCCAGTTTCCTGCAGTGTCTTTTATAGGTGTTTCCGTTTCTACTGGTTTTTTAATTTTCTTTGTTGCTTTCCAGATTGAGTAATTGGTATCGGCTTCGTTGGAAAGGCCACTGCCACTGTTTCTGTCTATATAAAGCTCTTTTTTTAGGTTCCATGAAGCTTTATTGAAAGCTGCTTTAGCTGATGGAGAACGTGTTTTCTGCCATGCAGCTTTTGCCTGTCTTTTAATTCTTAGTAGGTCAAGAATTTCTTCGTTGTAGTGACATGTAATTCGTTGTCTATGTCTTCTTGAGTTTTCAGTCTAATGTGAGGGCAAAAGTTTTTTTCAAAGTATTTCGTGTATGCAATCCAGTTTGTCCTTGCGTTAGTCAGTCTGATTTCGTTATTTATAAGCGTTGGCTCAGAGCTAATAGTAATAATCGTGGGTAGGTGGTCAGATGAGAGTTCACTAGTAGTTACTGCGCTAATAAGCCTTGGGTTGACGTTTTTTGCAACTCCGAAATCGATTAGATCGGGAATTTTAGACCTGTCTGTTGGCCAGTAGGTTGGTGAGCCACCAGAAATGCAGTGAAGATTATTGTTATATATGGACTTTAGGAGTTGCTTTCCCTTCGGGGTGGTCAGTCGAGAACCCCAATGAGGAGACTGCGTTGAAATCGCCTGCCGTGAGGAATCGCGGTCCCAGAGTTCTAAAGAAATCGTCAAATTGTGCGGAGCTTATCGTTTGCTTGGGGGGGCAGTAAATTGCTGCAATATTAAGTGTATAGTAACTATCTTGCATGCTAATAACCGTGTGGTGGATATTACTGAGTTGGGTAGTAGGCAATGGAAAGTGTTTTATCCGATTTCTGATCAGAATCGCTGTACCGCCGTAAGATTTGTCCTCGGGGTGATTATTGCTATAACATGTATAACCATAAATCTTAAAGAAATTTTTGCTATTGAGGTGGGTTTCTGAAAGTAACATTATATCAATAATATTTGTGTGAAGAAACGTTTCTAGTTCTAACTTATGTTTTAGGATACCGTTTGCATTCCAGTGTGCTATTGTTATTTTCCTCATTATTTACCGAGTAGCTTTGATAATATCTCTGTCTGCTTGTTGAGAGCTGCTTGCATTTGATTCATAGTGCTGGTTAGCTGTTGAATATTGGTTGTTAGTGATAAGAGGATTTGCATGATATTACCTTGGAAAGTTTTATTTATGAGGGGGGGCTGCTGTTGGTTACTTTGTTTCGCTGATTGATTGTCTTGAGTGTGGTTTTGGCTTCTCACAGCGCCCGCATAGCTAGTATACTCGACAGGCCGATGCTCGGAGTTTTGATGGAAGTGGGTGATGTTAGTTTGCAGGTCGTATTTCAGGTTTCTTTTGTTTCCAGTGTTATTCGTGTTTCTGTTGAGGGCTACGTATACTGGGCATCCACGATAGTTAGCGGTATGGTTTCCTCCGCAATTGCTACACTTTCTGGTTGTTGGGTCATCCTTCTTCTTTTCGCAGTCTTTTGTTGGGTGTAGATCTCCGCACGCTACGCAGACGTTCAATAGTTTGCAATAGGATTTCGTGTGACCAAATTCTTGACAATTTTGGCACTGTACCATTGTTGTTCTTTTATAAGGCTCATCAATTGTCACTTTTCGATGGAGTATGTACTTGACATGGTATATTGGGTGTATCTTTCCTTTTGGTATTTTGCTCGATTCGGGGGTTAGTTCAATTTTTAACATGGGCTGTGGTATCTTGGATTTGTTAAGTACATTATGGGCTGTTTTTACATCAAAACCTTTCGTTTTGAGGTCACTGATTATGTCGTTTGGGTCGACATCTGAGTCTATTCCCTTAATGATAACACGAAGACCTTTTGCACTTTTTAATTGATAAGTGTAGTAGTGACTTCCTTTGCCATCAAGCCAGCTGACAACCTGGCAGTATTTTACTTCATCTGATACCTGGACTTTTGTTTCTCTTATCTTGCCTCTTTTCAAGTCGACAAGATAAAAATTGTTTTCACCAATTAACGATTTGAGTTCTGCTACTAGCTTTGAGCTACTTGGTTCCCTGATGTATATGGGTGGTGGTTTGTATTTGGGGCGAGGAGGGTCTTGCCTTGTTGCTTGCTCATTTTGACTATTAGTCATGTCAACATCTTGTTCGGTGTCTTGGTCGAGGGCGCTGTAGTAGTTGGATAAGTTTTCGTTATCTTTGACTATTTTAGCTGCTCGATCTGTAGTAGGACTGTTTGTTTAATGTTGAAATTATTTTCTAGAGCTACTAAAAAATGCGACTGTTCGCTACCACAGCTGGAATGAATGATTCCAATCTTACTGTTTCACATTGTCACCGGGTGCATGTCGTTCTTATCATTGTTATTATGTTTGAAAATCGCGTGCTATTGTCATGCAGGCAGTCCCGCGTGCCGCTCGATTAATTATCAAATCTTTAGCTCGTTCTATTCTAATTGTTTTATGTTGTCCCGGAGTACGCGTCGATATTATCATTGTTATCATTGTAATTGTGCCCGGATTTCGCGCACTGTTTCCGTACAGGTTGACCTGTGTCTCGTCTAGTCCGCCCATCTCAATTCATTGTCCGAGTTTAGTGTATTATCGTTCAGTATGCAAATGCAGTTTCAGGAGAGGGTTCTCCTTGCTGAGTGGGGCTGCAAGCAGCCCGATCATCGGTACAGAGTCAATATGATAATATGACGCCTAGGTGGCCTGAGCGCGTCTGGTGGAATAGTAGTGTGATTTGTTGAAGGTCGGGAGTGCCGGACTGAAATGGGCTAGGTTGATGTTTGGATATGAGGTTGTGGGGAACAGGTGGAGCTGATCCCCGTTGTGGTTCGACCGTGCATCGAACCAGGACGGGTGTCTGGCGTTGAGGTCTCCACCTATAATCAGGGAAAATTGTTTACCGGGAGAGCGGTGTAGGGACGCGCAGAAGGATTTGATGCGGAGAAAGTCTTGGGTGTCGAGGGATTGGTTGGGGCAGTATACAGAGGCAACGGACCGAGGTTGATTGGGATTCGAAGGAGACCAGTGAGATTTCCATAGATCAGAAGGTGTTGGGAGGTGGGTGGATTTGGGTGACAAGGAATTTGTCGGAATTGAGGACGGCCGTTCCGCCACAGGTGTCCCGGCCTTGAGGATTGGACTGAGGTCGGTCAGTCCGGAAGAGGTTGAAGTTGGGAAAAGAAGGATTGTATCTATAGTTCAAGCTAGTTTCACATAGGAGAACTATATCGGGTTTGTGCTCGCCAAGGAACAGCTCGAACTCATGTCTGCGGGCGCGGCCGATGATTGAGTTGATGTTCAACTCCATTATCTTAACGTCCATTAATGGATGCCAAGATACCGACCATTGAGTTGAACATTTGCAAGAATTCTTGCGATTTCCTGGCGAACTCGAGGAAGTCTGGATTGGAGATGATGGTGGGTTGGACTACGTGGTTGGGAGTCCGGGGAGAGGTTCCGCTTCGTGCGGCGTCGGCGAAGGACACGGACGGACGGGTGAAGGCTGGGTTCGTGATAGGACGACCAGCCGCGCGGGAGTTAGTTGAGGGGAGGGGGCGGGAGGGAGGGGCACGTTTTTGTGTGTTCCTCCTTGCCACCACCTGGATGAACCGTGGGCACTTGCGGTAGTTGGCGGGGTGATCGTTGCCCCCCGCAGTTGACACACTTCGGTGCCTGCTCCACTGTTTTAGCGCATTCGCCAGGGCCGTGTAGTTGGTCACACTTGACACACCTGTAGGTGAGGTGGCAGTTGGTTGCCGCGTGCCCGATACGCTAGCAGTTCTTGCACTGCAGCACTTGTTTATTATGTATTTGTTCGAATCGAACAACCATGTGCTGTACGGCTTTCACCTCGCGCAGCTGCTCCTCGTTGAAGGTTGCATCAAAGGTGACCAACCACAAGTCGAGGTTCACGTTATTAGCCTTTGCCCAGGTGGTGGCAAAGGGTTTCGCGCTCAGGGTGCTTGATACTCCCTGAGCTTTCAATTCATCGACGATCTCCTGAGGGGAGAACGTCGAATCGAGGCCTCGTAGGATGAGGCTGGTCGTCTTATCCGATGGGAGGGTGTACGTGAAGAACTTATTGTTGTTCTCCACGAGCACCTTCTTGGCGGTAGCGTAATCCTCAGGTGTTTTTGTGAGGATCTGGTGTGAACTACCTGATTTCTTTATCAGGTAGTTGTTGGGGAGGGCACGGGATATATTTGTTTTGATATTTTTGAAAGTAGCCGCGTCTTCGACTACCACTAATGGAGGAATTTTTCGACTTACCTCCTTTTTTCAGGGGGCTGCAGTGGCTGGCCTCGGTTGTTGTTGCGGCTTTGGTGTTGGCGGTTTCGGAACGACGGCGGGCTGCCGCTTCTTCGCTTCGCCGAGGGTCGGGAACGCTGCCGGGCTTGACCCGGATGGTAGGGCGAGTGGTGCCGGTGATGATTCCTCAGTGGTGGTGTCCATCACCTCGGAAGGCACTGTTGGCGTGGCAGGCGCCAGAGGGGCGCCGGAAGTCCCGAAGGTTCGGGTGATGGTGGCTTCCAGCGACTTGATGACGGTCGCCAGATGCCGGTTCTCCGCGCGGGCTTCCTTAAGCTGCTTCAGTAGCAGCTTGTTCTGCTTGCGCAGAGCAACTGACTCGCGGATCTCGCTGACGGATACGGCACTTCGGACCGTCCCGTCTGAGCTCGTCTGCGAGTCGGACTCGCAGTCGCTGGAGACAGTAACTTCCGACGCGGTCTCCATTCCGTCGTCGGAGTTCAGCGGCTGATTCTCGCTGGTCGGGCTGTCCGTAGCCTTGCGCCGCTTCTTCCGAGTCACCTTCGTGAACCCGGTTGACTCGGTCTCACTCATCGTCTTTGTGATCACCGTTCTTGTTTTCCACTTATTGTCTTATTCACTGTTCTTAGTTATTTCGATTCGTTTCACTTTGTTTTGTTGTGGACAGAATGTCACACACACGAAAACTCACTGTTATTACCGCGCGGTATAAACACGTCCGATCGTCTCGGACGCTCGACACTGACTGTCTTGTTTGACCTGTGTTTGCCGGTCCGTTAACTTAAATACCCACCCCACCCCTTCCCCCCCTGGGGCCTTATGTACTGGGCACTGGTTCTCTTTGTTTCCTCTCATATTGCCCTGAGCGTGTATGTGTGCATTTTTCCTTTGCCCAAGTACATGTCGGACCTCTGTGTTGGTGTGATTCCACGGTACCGCTGTTTCTCTGGCGGTTCCCTTTGCCAAAATCCAACTCACTTTTCCAATCTATTATGTTTTTATTTTTATCATTGTTATTACCGGTATCGAGAACATTTTTATTAAGTTTATAATTGTTATTATTATGTGTATGTGTGGCACTTTTGTGCTGGCGCGTCGTTCCTGCTGGTTAGTACTTGTGTCTGATCTTGTCTTCGATGCAAGTCTCAGTCTTGTCTTGATGTACTTGATAATTTGTGCGGTACTGTCCGCCTCCGAGATGTTTCTGCCGTTCGTCATATACTTGACGATGTCATCGTGGGTGGAGTCCGTCCTCCTAACAATGTCCTCCTTGTGGACTTTCAGTTCGGTCGATGCCGGGATTCCTATGCAGTTAAGCGTGTTCTTCAATATGAAGATAGCTGTATGATCGAAAATGTGTATGCCTTTGTCAGGTCTTATGTTCAGCCATTCTACCCTGTTGGTTCTGTCCCTTTCATTTCTCATCGGGATTTTCAGGGTGGCTGCCATCAAGATGATTATTATGGCCCTCTTGGCTTTGGGATTCTCGACGATCAGGAGATCGTGTCCCTTGGCGAAGATCCTTCTGACTCCGTGTCTTCTGAGGATCTCGATGACTTGGAGTACATTCCAGTCCACGAAGAGGTTCGTAAGAACTTGACCAATCTTGTCTCTGTAGTTGTATCTAATTCTATTGGTGAGAACATGTATGTTTCTGTCCGACTGGCAGAATCTGTTCCACCTTAGATACTTTTCAATGACAGCAGGAAATCCTTCCGACTCTTCTGCGAATGCTTCCTTCGCCAGCTGCCCGAGTATGAAGTTGGTAGGCAGTGATTTGTGCGGGAGCTTCAGCCTCATTCTCATGACCACGTATCTGCCGTCCAGCCATGTCTCTCTGCTGACCCTGTTCTGTACGTCCCTGATGTTATCTCTTTCACCAAGTCTGTAGTATTGTTCTTTCGGCAGCTTCTCCGCCCAGGTGTCTGTGTATTTCTCTAGTCTCTGGGCCATAGCCTCTTCTATTCTGCTTTTGGCAGATGATGTACTTTGGCCGGTACTCCTGCCGCCGTGTACTGGGTGTTTGTGCTATATCCCAGACTCGAGATGCTCTCTACGCCCTGCTCGATTTTCAGCTTTAGTTCTTTTGCCCAGGCCAGGAGGTGTTCGTGTCTGGCCTCTTCAATTCCTTGTTCATACTCATTGTAGTCTGTTTCTGCGTTGTACAATGTACCCTCATTTTTCGTGATCTGTTTGAGCTCTTCCCTCGTGAAGGCTAGCTTCATCATGGTTCTGAGGGTTTCCCTGTTTGTCTTTCTATTCTTCCCCACTGTGTAGCGTTGGTGATCTGGTTGACTTATTGCCTTGCTAGTTGTGGCTTCACCCCTTTCCATGTTTCCCGATGCGCGATTGGCCCTGTTGTGTTTTATGAGAATGTTAGTTTCGTTCTGTCAAGTCTGGGTTTCCAGTCTGATGGTCCCTAGCTTGTTTGTTGAGTGAGGTGTGTCCTAGCTGATTTTGGTTTCTATCTAGTCAGTTTAGGTATGGTGCAGCCTCCTAACCTGCTCTGAAGAGACAGGTAGTCCTTGTATGGAGTTGATCCGGGTGGACAAATAACTAGTATATGTCCATGTGTCATCTGGTGGACCTATGTTGCTCTCTGTCACCCAGCTTTTTCTCACAAACGGTCGAGATGTAATTCAGGGGTTCTCTGTCGTGTGCAGCTTGGAGAGTGGGCTAGGTCCGGGGCGATTCAAATAGTACCGACTTTAGATTTTTGTTGCGACGTTTAGCCATTCTACCCTGTTGATTTTATCCCTTTCGTTTTCCATAGGGACTTTCAGGGTGGCTACCAGCAAGGTGGTTTTTTATGGCCCTCTTGGCTTTGGGGTTTGTGATGACCAGGATCTCATGTCCTTTTGCGATAGTCCTTTTGACTCCATGTCTTCTCAGGATTTTCATCACTTGGAACACGTTCCAATCTATGAAGAGGTTGGCGAGAACCTGACCAACCTTGATAGTTGTATCTGATTTTGTTGGTGAGGACGTGTATGTTTCTGTCCGATTGACAGAATCTATTCCACCTCAGATACTTTCCAATGGCGGCGGGCAGCCCTTCAGCCTCTTTTGCGAGTGCTTCTTCCGCTAGCTGTCCGAGTATGAAGTTTATGGGCAGTGATTTGTGTGGGAGCTTGAGTTTCATTTTCATGACCGTGTGTCTGCCGTCTAGCCATGTTTCTCTGTTGACACCGTTCAATGTGTCTTTAATGTTCTCTCCCTCACCGAGTCTGTGGAATTGCAGTTTCTCCGCTCAGGTGCCTTTGTATTTTTCCAGCCTCTGAACTATGGTCTCTTCCACTTTGCCATATTCCGAGTTCTCCGTTCTGATTCTCAGGTGATGTACTTTGACCGGCACACCTGCCGCCGTGTACTGAGTATTCGTGCTGTATCCCAGTCTTGGGATGCTTTCTACTCCCTGCTTGATCTCTATCTTAAGCTCTTTTGCCCAGACCAGGAGGTGCTCGTGTCTGGCCTCCTCGATTTCTTGCCGGTATTCTCTGTAGTCTGTTCCCGCCTTGTACAGTGTGCCCTCCTTTTTGGTGATCTGTCTAAGTTCTTCCCTTGCAAAGGCCAGCCTCATTGTGGCTCTAAGGACTTCCCTGTTGTGTTTCCTATTTTTCCCTATTGTGTGTCATTGATGTTCTTGACCTGTTGCCCTGCTGGTTATGGCTGTGGCCTTTCCCTTTTCCATGTTTTTCAAGATGTGTATTTCCCTGTTGTGTTTTAGTAGTGAGAATGTTAGTTTCATTCTGTCGTGTTTTGGTTTTTGCGTCTGGAAAGTGTCTTGTCTGGTTATTCCTAGCTGTGTTTAGTCTCTCTATGGTGTGCAGCTAGGAGAGTGGTCTAGGTCCAAAAGAATTCAACGGGACAGCATTTGAATTTTGGCTGTCGTTGCTTGTGTGTGCAAGGCTCACTTCAATCATACGGACGGATCCAGGTCGGCTCAGCAGGTAGCCACCTCGAATGAGATGACGACCTAATTCTGAATACTCCCTTCCGACCTTTGCCAGGCGCTTGCCTGCCGACCCCCGGCTACATTCTCACATTGGTACTCATACTGAAGTGTTGGTTCTCTGGTGTGCTCCGTGTGGAAACTGTGCATAGCACTTTGAAAGTTCCAGATCCGTGTTGAGATAGCTAACTATTGCCTAACAAGGTGTATTTCGATCTGGTTTGAGGAATTCCTAATGGTTTCATGTCTCTTTATATGTTGTTTTCTGTGGTATTGCAGTTAGGATCCCTTGAACTTTCAGGGCAAGGACTGGAGTGAGTGTTTAGTTAGATTTCCATAGTTTAGAAGCAGATTTACTCTGTTGATCCCACTGGATGTTCAGGAAACAGGGAGAGGCTATTGGTTCTGTGCAGGTCATCTACACCACTTGGTATTCTAGCAGAATTTTGCTGCTGAGGGTTGTCGAATTCCGTCCGGGAGCCCTTTGAGCAGCCCAACAGTATCCCTTAAGGGACCTTAGCAATAGAGGAACATTTAGTGAATATCCGGTAATTACCGGTATCTTATTTCTTTTTTTGGGTTTCTGAGCCGAGGTTGGGGTAATATGGTGTGTGCTTTCAGTAATCTTAAGACTTTTTGCACTAACCTTGATTTTCGCCTTGTGACAAAGTGGAATTGGTCCTTGTCCTCCGATATTGCAGCTATAATGTTGCTGCTGCTGCTATTAATACGGCTTCGGTGAAAGCAGACGCACATCCCACGATATCGTCAACTTCAATAGGTTGTCCGGTTTGCTATTGCAGGTTTTCTGTTTCCTGCCGTTTTGGCCTTTCTGCACGGAGTTCCGCAATCTCCTCCTTTAAAATGCTGATTATTTCGAGCAGGTGTGCTGGAGTCTCGTCTCTGAAAACTCGGAAAATAAAATTTTCGTTCTACTCTGTCGCAGCTGACTGCTGTCAGTCGGTTCAGGATGTCCCAGATGTTACAGTTCGTCTTCTTTTAGCTGCTCACCACGTCCAATACTGACCGCTGTCCCGACTGAACTGATCACTTTGTGGGGGGATTTCCAGCCCTTTTATACTCCGCGGAACATTCCAGAAAGGCATGAATGATTTTTGTCACAATATATTATTTTCTCTTGGAAAACATTTGGAAGGAAAACAAGCCGGGAAACTGGAAGCTAGCTGCTTCAGGTATAAAAGGTTTTGTGTATCTCCATGTGAAGAAGGATGAGTGCATAACAGTTCGGTGTGTACATAGTTAAAAATTCAATTGCCCTCTATTTTTTTACACAAATAATTTGATCTGGAAAGCACTGTATTGACAACAGTCAACCTCATAAATTAAAATAAAATTCGGTTCGAGTCCGTTTGGGAAGGATCGTATGACCTTTTTATTTAATTTCCAAACTTAGACTAAAGACAACTTACAATATTTCTTACAAAGTAACCTATCTTTATCATGTGTCGCGCACATGTCCATATTGCATTTTACAATGCGCAGGTCAAAATGTCTTCACACATTTCTTACGAAATAGGGTACAAGCAATATAAATAACATTATGCTTGTATCATTTTTATTATCAGGCCCGTTCACACATGTTACAAAACAAGATGCGTTCTTCGAACAAGGTCCTGTTATTATCTTAAGATAAGAATATGTCTACAACTATGGTACAGGCAATATAAAATACATTATGCCTGCACCCAATAATATTTATTCTATCATATATGTATACCCTAAATATTCATATTGTGCTATTACTACCCCTCCCCTTAAGCTGATTCGTCCCGAATCTGTTTGTGATCGGCGATGTAGCGTACGATACGTTCGATTTCATTTTCGACGTCGAAATTCATAGGTCGGTTAGGTCGTCTGATCGTCGGCTTACCACGGCATTTTTAACGCATTACTATAATTTCCATTGAAGATCATTGCAAGGCATTTATCAAAACGATCGTGCTTGCAGACTGCTTTGCCCTTACCTTCCTTACAATTAACCAGTGGCAGTGTGTTTTTTTGCACTCGGCAACATACCTATTGCTTAAATCTAATATGGTATTGTTATGAATTACAGGGTACACAACTATGAGAGAACAAATAGTAATTATATTTGGTACTTTAACTAAATATTTAAACACATTATTACTAATATATATTTGAACAGTAGAAGATGAAGTCAATTCACTTATAGTAATGGGCATTTCTTCCTGTTTTACGATTGAGAGGACCCCTTGGTCTGTTATAATGACAGGATTAACAATGTTTAATTGAGCAAGGGTAACCGAGTAGACAGCGTTCGTTAATAAGGGTATTACTCTTTGATTTCTAATGGTAATAATTTGAAATAACTCAGGAAATCTTGGTTCGCTGATATCATAATACTCTTTTTTTATTAAATTTATGCGCTCTGTCAATTTATTAATTTTCTCAGTTAGCTCAGAATTAATTTTTACCTGCTGATTTTGTGCGCCTACTATAGACTGTCGTTCTTCTAACAAAACAAAGTCATCGTGATCAGGTGTACCCGCAATAAATTTGATAGCAGAACCAAGGAAGTCGATTGATCGTCTATGCCTGCGTTCACCAAGCTTTAGAGACGACAATAATCTAGACATTTCATTCGCATCTGCGTCCAGTGATTCCTTCTGTTCCGATATTGAAAACATTTTTCTTAAATCACTAATATCTCCTATTATACTTTCGAATTCAGTTAAATTTGTATTATGGATAAGGTATATATAATCTTCGTACAGTCCCACGTCCCCTTTTCGTAATGATATATAATTAGATGAACTATAGTCAAAGATTTTACCGGCGACGGTGGTGACCAATGTTAATCTGGGAAGAGAAACATTAACGAATATTATCTTTGTGCACCTCTTTACCATCTACTAGTACCGCAGTACCTAAATCTTTCTGCACATTTTTCCTATCATACTTATTCGAAAGCTTATTCCCACAACGTTTATTCCTTTTGACAAATATTTCTTGCCCCTTTTTAAATTTTCTATTGACCCTTTTTTTGTTGTGATAATTATTTTGAGCTTTTTGGGCATTTAACAAAAGTTTTTCCGTATTAAGTTTATTTGAATCAGAAATGTTCCAAAGTAAGTCAATAGGTCTTGCTTTTGTTACAGAGTGTATAGAATTGTTATACTTTATTAACGCTAATTGGATAATTTCACTAAGATCTGTAAGTTGCATATCCTTTTTTATCGTTCTCGATATTTCTGCTAGAGTTGAATGGAATCTCTCGACTTGTCCATTGCTTGTACTGTGCATAGCTGGAACTTTATGGTGAGACATACCAAAGTGGTCCCTAATAAGGGATTGTATAACATTTGAACAGAGTGATGGCTCATTATCCGTAACTAATATTTTCGGATTTTTGAAAAAACCAATTATTTTCGTAAGAGGAATTTTAATATCTACAATTGAACGTGAATCGATTTGTTCCACTAGAGCATATTTTGAAAATTTGTCTATGCACGTAAGGAAGTAGTTATTCTGAGTACTGTAAATATCCATATGCAGGATTTCACCAGGATATTTGGGTAATGGCGTACGCTTCATAATTTGCCTTTTCGGATGTCTTTGGTATTTAGACTCTACGCAAATTTTACAATTACTAACGAATTTTTTTATTTCCTTACGAAGTCCAGGAAAAAAGTATGTATCCAGAATTTGGTTATATCATAGTTCTCCTTCGCTGAACGATGCGCTCTATTGTGTTCCATTGCAATAGTTTCCAGCTGATCATTTTCATTTATTAAATCCATCATAATCTTTTCAGTATGCTTAAAACGAACCGAGGGAAACAGATTGATAATATCATTCTGTATTTTTCCAAGAATTTCCAAAGAACAGTGGACTCCATTAATTACCTTCGCGACAACTATCTCCTTTAACTTTGAATATAGACTTTCGGTGTTCGAAAAATCAATTTCGTGACATAGGTACCCATTAAACAATCTAATTGTTGTTACTTTTAGATCCTTGCCCACCGAAAGAATAATCTGACTTTTAAAGCAATTTATAGGCGTTGACACTGTCCTTATGACCTGAGATAGGGATACCTCACTGTTATAGCAATTTCCGCTAGATTTACCATTTCCAGTAAGATTCTGAATATACTGGCGAGATAGCGCGTCTGCGACAACATTTTGAGACCCAGGCTTATAATGAAAAGTCGGTGTGAATTCTTCGATAAAGCTTTTCCAACGCTTTAGCTTGGTGTTAGGATTTCGATCAGATATCGCGAATGTTAGTGGTTGATGATCGGTATAAATGTGAAGATTGTTTACTCCATAGAGATAATTTCTAAGAGACTGCAATGCCCATACTATGGCAAGCATTTCTCTCTCATTGGTCGCATAGTTTTGCTCAGTCGCACTAAGCGTTCGTGATACGAAAGTAATCGGATGTTTGTCCTGAGATAACACAGCACCAATTGCTACCGATGAGGCATCAGTTGTGAGCTCGAATGGTCTGCTGAAATCCGGAAAACGTAAAGTAACGTCCTCTGATACTAAAATCTGCTTTAACTTGTTGAAGGCATCTTGAGCATCCTTCAACAATGTAATTTTCTTTTTTTCTGACTCGCAAAGAGAGTATCACCGATAGGTCTTTTAATACCAGAAATGAAAATACGCAATGCGTCGTCTCTATACTTTTCATTCAAGGATTTCAAAACTACGCTTTCATCGCCATATTGCATAATAGCTTTATTGGTTATTAAAGTCAATTGTTTTTCTACCATATCATAAAATTGTGGAATAGAAAAACGACCTTGTCTAAGAGTAGACAATTCCTGCTCGAG
Source organism: Hermetia illucens (assembly GCF_905115235.1). Classification (NCBI taxonomy): domain Eukaryota; kingdom Metazoa; phylum Arthropoda; class Insecta; order Diptera; family Stratiomyidae; genus Hermetia; species Hermetia illucens. The sequence goes on from NC_051849.1 coordinate 198,324,484, forward strand.
TAAATACAGTGGTCTCTTATCGGAATACGTATGGTCCAATCTAGCCAATATAGCGTCAAAATTCAGTGGTGTACTGAACGACGATAAAACCATATCAGCAGAACCAGTAATTTTGTTGCGGATAATAGCAACAGCTTGATAATATATGTCAGAACCAACATATGGTTGATACGGCTTTATTGCAGCTTTGGCCGACTGTCGCCATGATGGATACTTATTCATAACACCGCTAAACTCGTGCATTGATTGGTAAGTCAAGCCTCATATTACCACCAACAACCCTACTTGTGATGGCAATTTCCTCATACCTCTGTACAGAAGGACCCGGTGTCTTCAGTTGCTGCAAAGAAGACTGAAATTCTTCCCTTAATTGCGAAACAACCACATTAATATCACTCTGATTTTCAACAGGTGGTGCTGACGCTCGCAGTTCCTGTATGGTAGAATGAAATTCCTGCCTTAACTGAGAAACAACACTGTGAATGTCACTCCCTTGAGTTGACGGACCTGGCTGAGATTTCAATTCCGCAATTGCGTCTTGAAATTCCTTCCTAAGCTGAACAGCTAATGAAAGGTTAACCCTTTCAATCATATTCGAAATAGCTTCGGCAGATAGAGACATTTCTATTACTTTTTTTCTAAGAGATTTAAAAAATTTAAACTGTCGATTCGGTTAACCCTGTAGTCGGCCCTTTTTAAGCTTAAATTTCTCAATTTAATATGTTAGGATGTTTTTAAATTAATTGTACATACATAATACTCGTACAGATATTCATATCTGTTTGCAAGTTAGACACACGCCACCAGTTGATTCTATTCGCTTTGATTAGATATCTCGTTCACCCAGTCACAGTCACTTGTTGCAATATGTAGGTACGTCTGAAAACTCCGCTGCCAGCCGCTTCACTCGATTATTGTTTCGTTTTAAATTCGCACAATCGTGAACATTTATATAACTAAACTTTCACACACTTTTTTACGAAATTAATACCGACTCCTTATACAAGGATTAAAGATTGTTGTTCAAACCACGTTGGGCGCCAATTAAAATAAAATTCGGTTCGAGTCCGTTTGGGAAGGATCGTATGACCTTTTTATTTAATTTCCAAATTTAGACTAAAGACAACTTACAATATTTCTTACAAAGTAACCTATCTTGTAAACATTATCCTATCTTTATCATGTGTCGCGCACATGTCCATATTGCATTTTACAATGCGCAGGTCAAAATGTCTTCACACATTTCTTACGAAATAGGGTACAAGCAATATAAATAACATTATGCTTGTATCATTTTTATTATCAGGCCCGTTCACACATGTTACAAAACAAGATGCGTTCTTCGAACAAGGTCCTGTTATTATCTTAAGATAAGAATATGTCTACAACTATGGTACAGGCAATATAAAATACATTATGCCTGCACCCAATAATATTTATTCTATATGTATACCCTAAATATTCATATTGTGCTATTACTCATACGCTTCACACTAGGAGTTCAATATTATTAACAAATGTGAAGAAAACAATCCAGATACAAACAAGTCGAAATACCGGAAGTCGGGCGCTTCGAGTATAAAAGCTTTGTGTTCATCTTATGTGAGAAACTGGCTATGCACGATTTTCCATTCGTGCGTGGCTAAAAATACAAAATATTCCGCCATATTTTGCTAAACTCCAAGATACACATATGTACATACATATCAACGACATAAATACTACGCTCATTCTAAATAAACAAAGATTGTTAATATTATCTTTAATCTACTAACGCATGACGATACAAGTTAATGAATTGAAACACCGTTTGTGTTTTTTAAAAACACTTTCAGGGCTGAGCCTGGTCTTTATTTTTACGAGTCTAAACAAGAACTGAACTTATCCTAAAGACAATATTTTCTTAACACCTATGTTAATATTTGATACCGCAGCAATTTGTTGAAGTGAGGAAAAGCTGCAATGCTGAATCGATGATTGAAAATTGACGCAGCCATGGCGTCAGCAATTATTGCATGCGCGTGCAGGTGCTAACTTACATACATATGAAATATGTTCCGTGGAGGTCGAGGTCACGGCTTCTCGAACAATGTTTACTTCCAGTTTTCTGGAGAAGTTGAGTTACCTCGTAAGAGTTGCTGTGAGTGTGTACCTCGTAAGGGCTGCTATTGCGTCTACCTCGTAAGGGTGGCTATTGCATGTACCTCGTAAGAACTGCCATTGCGTATACCTCGTAAGGGCTGCTATTATACCTTCCTCCAAATGTTTAAAAATTAACACGCACGCAAGTTTAAGAATTTAATTTATTTATTAAACTTAACTACACACAACTTGATCGAACCGGCAGAGCTTTCGCTAGGTTTACACATTAGACTGAGCATTCTGCTTAGCTTGTTTGTTGAATTTATTGGTAAAAGAAAACCGATTAGTCAGCTGTTTCGTCTGGATAAATTCCAAAATTTTAGTTACCGCGAGAACGTGAAAAACGTGACCTCATCAACGTTTTTCACGTTCTCTTATCAACGTGATCGTATGATTTTCGGATCGTAACTTAGATATGTGCGTATCTTGATCTAAATTGATCTAACGCATCTTCACGCATTTCCACTTTACTCTGTGCACAGAAGCATACATATATACTTATGTTGTCTCTTCCTCAAGAGCGAGAGAAAAAAACAACTGAGTTAGTAGAACACCTTTTATTCCGTAATATGGTTACAAATTATATTCGCGGAGTATTTCTACAACCAACTTACCTCTAGAACAATTGTTACTTAAATACTATTTCTAACAAAGGGCACAAACTGCTGATCTTGCAATCTTGCCTTATCTAATTTTTCCCAGTAACTCTATTCTTACAATGACTCATTGCTGAATATGCATTAACATGCATGCATATTCCTTAGTCTCTGAAGGTGTTTATGTTATTCGATATTGCTAAAGATTTCTTGTTTATGCTACAAGTATTGGATATTCAGTCTTATTTTATTATGAGTCATTGATGTTTATTGTATAGGGTAAGCGCAACATGTAACCATATATGTCATGTATCAAAATTAAAAATCGTTGGTAACCAGGTACACATATCTCTACCTCGAGTAATTAACAAACGGGAAACGCAATTATGATAGGATGCGTGCAGAATGCGAACAAGAGAAGTTCCGCTCCGCACGCAGTTTCAATGTACAATGGAGATTTCATGTCGCCAAAGTTCACTCCACGTCGACAAGGTTAGTTCTGATGACAGATCACGGAATTTGCAATATGCGCTTTTCGTTTTCGGCTGTTACTTTTGAATATAATTAATTTGATTGAATTCGTTTTTGGAACTGTGGAAGGCACAATTTGCATTGCAAGTACTAATTATTAATGTCACTTGCATTAGTCCCGTGTTTCCATTCATAAAAATTGAATTTAAGCCGGAGGTATGTGGCATTTAATTGTATGAATTTCATAACATAAAATACAGGATGATGCATAAACTTGAAGATTATGTGCAATACCCTGATTTTGTGCGCGGACTATCGACTCGCGTGCCTAGGTAAATATACATATGCAACTGAATCAAATTGATGTCTTAAAAGTGATTCTACTGTCAAAATTAACGTTGTAAGACTATCAGTAGATAATTTTAAAATATCGAAAAACTATGAAAAAAAAGTATCTGCATTTATGCGTCTTCTCCAAAAAAAATCAATACGAAGATATAGTTTCTTTTAAGATTCTAATCCTGCTTTAATTCTATACTACTTGCAGAATAAAAAGATAATTATAGAATAATACCTATAGAATAAAAAAAATAGGTTAAGCTTAGACATCAGAATGTAAATTTTATTTTCTTATATAGACATTATATACACATATGTAAATTATGATAGCATAAACAAATATACCGATATTTAATAATTAAATAAAAATGCTCCCACAATATGTGGAAAAAATGTTAGGAATTTGTCTAAGATGTAAATAAATTATTCTATATTTTGTTTAACTTGGACATGAATTTATTTATAATTATGAAAAACTAATTAACATAAATAAAAGTTATAGCGACTGATGGTTTAACCACTTTATTTTATTTAAGATTTAAGAGGCAAAATAAGTTATGCTGTATAATCCTAATTCCATCAAAACTTTAGCAATTGTTCTGGTTACTCAGGTAATTAGAAAAAAACATAATAACAGTGACGCCGTCTTGTTCTGACAAGACGGTGCTGAACAGACAACCAGCGTTTGTCAGATGGAACCGTCGTTTAACATTAAGGAAAATCATCATCATCAACGGCAAACTGAAATAGGCTCTGTTGGCCGCCAACAACCGTGCGCGGATTTCATCGTGGTAGCTGTTATCGGTTATGATTCTCGACCCTAGATAGGAGAAATTGTCAACGGTCTCAAAATTGTAATCTCCTATCTTTATTCTTCTCGTTTGACTAGTGCGGTTTGATGTTGTTGGTTGGTTTTTGGTGCTGACGTTGCCACTTCATTGATATGCACCCCAAGATCTCGCGCTGTCTTCTCGATCTGGATGAAGGCAGTCTGTACGTCTCCGGTAGTTCTTCTTGATGTCGATATCGTCAGCATAAGCCAGTAGTTGGGTGGACTTAAAGAGGAACGTACCCCTCGCATTTACCTAAGCATCAGGGATCACTTTCTCCCGGGCTAGGTTAAAGAGTCCCCCCATTAGACTTATTAGCACTGATGAAGGGAACAAGTGGTTCCCGAAATATGGGTATTTGCAAGAATAAATATCTACATCAACGAAAAAGAAACAAGTTTTTTATTATTTCAAATAATTAATCGTTGAAAACACCGCATAATTACACTGAGATAATGCCTCTTTGCCAGTCGTCAGGCATTGATTTGCTTTCCCACACCTTGAGGACAAGTTGATGAACCACTTGGTGCAATTGGTCGCCTTCATATTTAACCAATTCGGCTGTAATTCCATCGGCTCCTAGCAACTTACGGTTTTTAAGCCGATGAATTGCACGGACTGTTTCTTCTATGCTTGGTGGTGGCAGTATTTGTCCGTTGTCTTCAGTTGGCGGGGCCTCGAATTCGCCGTTGTTCTGGTTGTTCAGTAGCTCATCAAAGTACTCAACCCATCGCTCCATTCTGTCGGAAATCAGATTTCCCTTTTTGTCTCGGCAGGATGAACATCGAGGTGTCTAAGGCTTCATCCTGATGACTAGTTGGTAAAACTTGCATGTCTGGTGCGATTATTGTACTTTTCGAGTTCACAGACTTGTTGGTTCTCCCAGGCTTCCTTTTTCCGTCTGTGAAGTCGCTTCTCCGCTCGACGGAGTTCGTGATAAGTTTCCGCGCGTGCCCGCGTTGTTTGAGACTGCAGCATTACTCTGTATGCATCATTCTGCCGTTCCGTTCCTAGCTTACATTCATCGTCAAACCAGCCGTTCCGACTTTTTTTGCGGCTGAGGCCAAGTATCTTTGTGGCCGTATCATGATATTTTTGAAAAATTTGCAAATAAGCCAAATGATTATAGAATTACTGAATTCAGCCCTGAGACAAGGCGTTAAAACCAGGACTATAGGACTATGAGACATATTCCCAATCGAAGAAAGCTTAAATTAGCGAATCAATGGTGACATAAATAATAGGCTTCTATATAGTAAGCGCCGGTCTTGGTCTAAAGTGGGGCGGAAGCCAGATTCTAAACAGGGAATAACAGCAAATATATGTCTAGTGAAGTTCGTGAAAACTTCAATAATTTGCATTTTAGATGCCACTAATTTTTATTCACAGAGCCAAAGAAGTCGAGAAACCGAAAACTGGATGCTTCAGGTATGTTTGATTATTTTTTTATATAAAAATATTTGGCTACTTGGTGATCCACTCATATATAAAAAACTCGTGGTGTATATGCATTGAATATATCCGATATTTAATTCGATATGGTACTCACATTTTGTCTCATGGGGGGCGTAGTAATTTGCTGCAAGAGAGACAAATTTGACCTACTATAACTTTGTAAATGATAGTAAAATTTCAACCAAACTTTCCAGTATGGTGCCGCTTACTAATATCTATCTCACTACAATTTAAGGGATCTTAAGGGAGGTTCGCATTAAATTTTCTAAAATAAAAAAGAAAATATTATTAACTTTATTCGAGCAGATATCGTACCAGGGAGTATTTTGAAGCCTAGACATCGTGTGTCTGGATCGCCATGAGTTTTTAAAAATTTCTGGTTGTATAGTTTCTGAAAACGGGTCCTTGAAATAATTGATCTCTTTCGGACTCCCGCACTCCTCTTTGAAACCAATGTCAAAATTAATAACTGCTTCAAAAGTGCTAATCGGGGCCTTTGACACCCCACGCGACTATATTCGGTCAAAAAAGTTTTACAACCCCCCCCCCTTTCTACACAATACTGAAGCAGGTCTATTGGAAAATGTGTGCTGTAGAAGCACGAGTAGGGAATAAGTTGTTCACGAAATAAAAGTAACGAAAAATGAAAAAAATAGCTGTAACGTCAAGTATCTCTCGAAAACCCTAGTTACATCTTAAAACTAAACCATACTTTAGCAATCGCTCCACGCTCAATCAGTCACTCAGAAGCTTACTACATTCCATTTGCACATACCTCGAAACGCTCCACAATCTCTCTCCCAAAAGCACGGAAAATTGGATACCATATGTCATTTATATTACATTTAATGTTTCAAACGATATATAATTTCTATTTACAATTGGTTGAATGATACCTAAATGTCACATTATTTACATCCATCCTTTCAAGAAATGTTTTTGATAAATATTGATAGAAATACTTTAAATAAACGTTTTTAAAATCACCACTTGCGGTTTATATGTCCAATTTTTAGTATTATGCCTTAATAAAAGCAAATCAATTTAAACCTAACCGAGGAAAAAGATCTAAAATAGTTTATCCAATCACTAAGAACAGTCTTCTGTTCACTTTTAGCTTATTTGCAGAACCACCATTCTGCAGGGTTTGATTCTTTCCTGCTTCACCAGAGACAGCCCTGGTAACATATCCCAGAGCAAGCTGTCACATAGTCTTGATCCTGGTGTCTCTTCAAACGTGGTTCCTCTTTTACGCTTGGCACACCCATGGTCAGATTGGCGTATTTCTTTGCAATCGTTGAGGCACAACATATCGGGTTAGAACCACAGAAACAATATCTCGCATTTCTCCTGCACACTCTTAGCCGACATTCATCTTGTAGGCCATGACGTCGGATACAATCACAAGTTGCGTACAAGAAAGCCTTTTTCTCGAACTCAGCACAATCCTGAAAGATATGAAAGTTCTCAATTTTTATTATTACTCTGAATGTTAGAAGAATTTCTGACATTCTCTTGGATTACTTTTGTTTAAGTGACTCGAAATTACGATCAAAAAAGTGATTCCAGCTAAAGCCATTATCAACGGACAAGACAAAGTGCTAAGAACAATAGTAGATGCTCCCCGCTTCATTCGAAATGAGGATCTGTATAGAAACCTCCGAATTTAGATGGTTAGCTGGATCATCAAAAAGCATTCAATTAAGAATAGGCAGCATTTGCGTTCCCAGAAAATAATAATAAAACGTCCAGCGGTCGATATGGACAACTATGTCCAAATTCCGAATGCATCATCCAAACCCTGCCGTGGAGCGGATGAACCTGCCTCGTGACATCGGAGGTAGGGGCGTGGTTGACGTGGCGGCACAACATCATCGCCAAGTCGACTCGCTGCGCGCTTATTTTTACAGCAAAGGGCAAGCGAGTCCCTTGCATGCGGCTATCTGTAAGGCAGGCTGTGGGCTGACTCCACTCAATTTGAAGGATCGATCTTTCAATCCTCTGAGTAGGGTGAAGTCGGACCAAGAGCGGATCAATGAATGGCAGTCGAAGGCAATACACGGTAAACACGTGAATTGTCTTTGGTAGCCATTTATCGATTTGCATTTGTCGAACAGATGGCTATGTGCTGAGGAGCTCTTTGCTGAGACGGCGGGATTCATCTGTGTCATTCAAGACAGCGTGGTCACCACCCGAGCTTATAAAAAGCTCATCATGAAAGAACGGGTGGAGAACGACCAATGCAGAATGCGTGGTTCGGCGTTAGAGACGTTGGACCATCTCATTTCTGGCTGTACTGTTATAGCACCGGTGCAATACCTCACCAGGCATAATGCTGTATGTAAGGTTAACCATCAAAACCTTGCATACAAGGATGGGCTGATCACGGGAACATGTCCGGTTTACCGATATGAGCCGGAAGCAGTACTTGATAGTTCTGCTTCAGCATGTATTGGGACCGGCAAGTTCTGAATGATCGCCATACTCTACATAACAAGCCTGACGTACTGTTAGTTGATAAGACGGGTCGCTTCGCGTATATAATTGATGTTGCTATCCCCATAACGGTAACATCGAACGGAAATACGTGGACGAGAAGGTGAACTATGAGCCATTGGTGGGTGGGGGTGGTTGTATTATAGTTCCCATAATATTGTCAGCTACAGTTATTGTATCTAAATCCCTCACGGCTTCCCTTGAAGTCCTAGGACTTTCGCTTAGTCTGGTTCAAACCATGCAGAAATGCACCATTCTACACGATTCTCCCATTGACCTACCACCCGCCACAACCACCAGCGCCCCTTTGATTTTTAAGTAGGTAGAATCGTCCGAGCCTTAATGCTTGGCACTTAATGCTAGTATTAGGTAAAATCCAGCATCTGCCGAGATTATGACAACTCGGGAATAATCATTGGCGCAACAATCCATATTGGATGAGAGCTTTGAAGTGTGTTAGAGAACTTCATTCAAGAGCATAACGGTACATTACAGTAACATTGTCAGAGGCAATGTGGTCAGCATTGCGCTCGGCCGAGATTATTACCCTGATTTGACTCAGGTACTCATTCACAGCTGAGTCGACTGGTATCCGACGTCAAATCACGATACAAATCCCACTAAAATCAGTGAGATTTGAACCGCGACCTTCCGTACGACAGCCTTGTGCTCTAACCACTCAGCTATCCGGACACCCAGAAAATAAAGTCCAAAATTGACGGATATTACAAGTCTGTCGAAGTGACTGAAAAACCCTACGCCAAACAAGAACTAAAGTTTATGAGGATCAGTTAGTTCCACAATAAAGCCAACCAAATGTTGGCCTTCATATTTTCGGGGAAAAGCCTTGTTTCCCTGAAAATATGAAGAAGAAGCAGCTGAGTGGGGATAACTTCCGTAAGAGGTGACGTATAAGTCATTGCTTAGAATAAAAACAAGTGTTGGAGTGGACTTCAAAGAGTAAGACAATCTCATGACAGCATAACGACTTGATAATGTATTTTGTTTTTTTGGTAGTTCGTTGACGGTTTGCACATGTCAAGAGTCATCCAGAGGAAAGTCTGGCCCCTTTGTGAAAATTATGCGGTCCCCTCTATTACCTCTTTAGTAGTTTCAGCTACTTTGCCGCCTGTCTTCAGATTCGAGAGAAATTTCCTTCTTCCTCTCTTACCTCAGGTCTAACCTATAAACATATGGTAAATTTCCTATGTTTAACACCATCCTCGCTTGTGCCTTATTGCCGCTGAAGTTTCTGTAAGAAATATACCACAGAAACTGATTAAAGTTTACCATTGCACATATCATCATGTCTACATCATCAGTGTCAACAAAAGCAACGAGGTAACCGGGAATATCTATCGTTGCTAGGGACTTCTAGATTTGATTCTAGTTAACCAAAGTTGCCTGCATCATACCCACACATTTTGAGCCAAAATGGCAACCAAATTTATGGTTTAACCAGACTGAAAAGCATCGAGGCCATCAACAATCCAGAGCAGTCATAATATGCTACAGCACTGTCGCCATAGTGCCCTAAAGATGAATGGGGCAATTAGATGGGTCGCTAGCTTTGGGTACCGAAGCAAGCTACTGCCACTCCTATAATGCAAGTTTACCTTCCGGTCACGAAGCTTTGTTTCCCAATACCCTCTGATTACCCATTGTCTCTAATGGCAGCCATAAACACTCTTTTGAATAATTCGCAATAGATGATCTCAGCATTGAGATTATTTTGTTCTCCTTGGCAGTGGCACGCAAAGGTTGCAACTCCATCCGTCTGTGAACCATATATTATTTCAAAATTTGTTGTAGTCTGAGAAAGCAATCCCAAGTGACTCTCTAGAGAATGAGGCCGAATTAACAACCTCTTGCATTCAAGTTAACTCCTATTTCTCTCTACGAATAAGGCAACCTCAGTCATGTGGCCGTTAGCAACCCTCCTCCTTGAAAAGCATGGATTTCAGGTCAATCGGTACGTCTTGACGACGTACTATTCGTCGTACTGGGCAAGATAGATCTTATTTCTATGTACTCACTTGGCCAACTGGCGAACACATGCATTCACACATAGTTAATATCTTTAGCACCCTCAATCAAGCCACACTTGAACTTAGTCAATTAAATTTACTTTAGAAGTTAAGAAGGAAATACAATAAAATATCACTAAGAATTTATATTATATTTAATGAAATAAATATTTTTTACATTTTATGTATAATTGTTACAAAGATGCATCACTACTGACACATCAGAACAGACCTACTGCAAATCGTACTTTTGAAAATTCGGCCATATAATGTATAACCGTCAACGGATAGTATAGGTCCCATGGCGAAACGTGGATTGGTACCCACGATGGAGCATAAAACCTGGGAAACGCCTGCTAAACCAACACCAACAGCTCAAATCTAATCTCCACTTCTACGTGGTGATCACTGGGAGTTCTTTCTTCATGAAAAACTGCAGACGTAGAATGGTGAAGGCGAGTCTCCTGCGCCTAAAAACGGGGGAGAATGTACCAACTGGTCCTGCGGGTTGGGGGTTGAGTAGGGCTGACAAACCTACAAGGAAAACCGATGTTACGAGGCCACAGAAGGAGCCTCGGACAGGATGGATTTCAAAACGACGAACTCGGCAACGACAACGGAATAACGATTTGTGCATTTTCTCATGGAACGTGCACTCCCTGTACAGACCGAATGCTGCTGAGCAGCTAGCCGATACCCTGCCCCAGTATAAGGTTGATGTAACAGCGTTGCAAGAAATGCGTTGGGTTGCCTAGAGAAGAGCCGCTACACCATATATTATAGTCCCCATCCAGTAAACCATGTGCTTGGAGTAGGTTTCTTAGTCAGCCAAAAAATGAAACCTGCCGTTATCGGCTTTGAAAATATAAGCAAAAGGCTATGCACTCTACATTTGCGAGGCAAATTTAGAAATATAAACTTCATAAACATTCACACCCCTGCAGAGGAGACTGCAGAGTCGGAGAAGGATACATTCTACGAGGCATTTGAGCGGACCCTCGAAGCCTGCCCCAAGTACGATATCAAAATCATACTTAGAGATTCAACAGTCAAGGCTCCCATAGCCTACATAGGGATTCCAATGATAACTGACTACGGATTATTCAGTTAGCAGTATCGCACAAAATGGTTGTTGAAAGTACCTGGTTTGCACGGCAAGCGGTCCACAAACATACTTGGGCCTCTCCAGACGGGACCACTTTCAACCAAATTGACCACGTGTTGATTGAACGCCGCTACCTCTCAGCCTTGATGAATGTCAGAACATATAGGGGGGCCAATATTGACTCGGATCTCTGGTTGGCATAGTGCTCCGAACTCGCATTACAGCACCACCTACAATCCCCTCTGACAACCAGGTGAGAGTGAATACTGAAGCCATTCACAACACAGCCCTCCGTAACAACAAATGGTTATCACAACCACCTGAAGTCCCAATTATCGTTGATACGGCCTCAAACATTGCTGCAAAAGGAGTCGGAATGGCTGGTTCGACGATGAATATAAGCTAGAAACGGAACGGAACAATGCCACATATCGAGTCATATTGCATTCTTAATGGGCGTGGCAGACAGAAGAAGGAAGCCAGAGAGAACCAACAAGTCTGTGAACTAGAAAAGTACAGAGAGCAACCCCACCAGGCGCGGAGGTTTCACCAACAAGTGAGCAGGATGAAGCCTTATACACATTGATGTTCATCCTTCTGAGACAAAGAGGGGAGTCTGATTTCCAACAGAATGAGCATTTTGGAGCGATGGGCTGAGTACTTTGACGAACTGTTCAACAACCAAAATATCGGCGAGTTGGAAGTCCCGCCAACGAAAGATGACGGATAAATACTGCCACCACCAAGCATAGAAGACCGAACAGTCCGTGTAATCCGCTGGCTTAAAAAACATAAGTCCCCAGGAGTCGATAGTATTACAGCCAAATTGGTTAAATATATAGGCGGCAAACTACACCAAGTGGTTCATCAACTGATGCTCAAGGTGTGGGACAGCGAATCAATGCCTGACGATATTATCTGTCCCATACATAAAAAGGGGGACATCACGCAGTGCAGCAATTGTAGAGAAAGAAATTTTGAAAAAAATTGTTCCAGTTTGTCAATCCTGGATGGATGTCCGATATCCAATTGGGGGATATTATGCCACTCCTCTAGCACAGCAGTCTTAAGCTCTCCTAGAGTAGTAGGAGCTTACACTCGTACACCTCTTTTTGAGGTTATCCCAAATGTGTTGAATTGGGTTAAGGTCGGGACTGCGTGCCGGCCATCATAAAACTTCAATGCCAACCTTATTAAGGTACTCAGTGACATGCATAAATCTTAAGTTGGCACCAGTGAATGGTGCAAAAGGACATAGTCTTAAGGAACATTTTCCACGTTTCTTTGAGCGATCACACTGCTTGAATCGAACACACATCCCCAAACCATTACAAAGCCTCCCTGGTAACCGACTATTTCGGATATAGTGCATGAAGCAAACCTTTTATTTTGACACCTGTAGACACGCTGACCCTCATCAGGACGTCCTTAGTATATTCTGCTTAAGACTTCCGCTCACGAGTGCTAGCCAAGTTCATCGTTTGCGTTAGTGTCAGGCAAGCGTACGCTGATGATACTAAGCAGACATGTGTTGACGAAGGCTTTCGAGTAGCAGTGGAGTTCATTTCCCATGTGCTACTCCCATGCAGCAACACAGAAAGAACATTGACACAGAACAGTCTCAGCTTAATCTTGGTTTTGAGATAACTGCATTTAGACAAGGCAGAGCAAGGATAATAGCTAAAATAATCCTGGAACACTTCAAAGAACATCTCGAAATTTTGATAGACAGGGAGCAGGTTGGTTTCCGCTCCGGACCCTTCTGCACACCCCACGGATCATTGTGGAACAATGCGCGGAGTTGAGATCTTCACTACACCTGCTCTTCACTGATTTCGAGAAAGCTTTCCATAGGGAGGGGCATTCCAGAAAAAACTTATAGCTATTATCAGAGTGACACATGATGGCACAAAATGTCACGTGCTGCATCAAGGTAAAATCTCAGAAGTATTTGTGGTCCAAAGCGGAGTTCGCCAGGGTTGCATCTTGTCACCGATATTATTTCTTCTTGTTATCGGTGGTATTCTTTATGCTGCCATGTCCAGGATACACGGGGAAGTTCAATGGACTATGACATCATTCCTCAAATATCTCGACTAAGCAGATAACATCTGTTTGCTCTCTCACCGAGACATGGCTCTTGGCCTAATGACTCTGGATTTGGAAAGTGACCGTTGATCGATTTACATATTTAAGAAGCATGGTTGCTGTCGACGGTGGCACTGAACTAGATGTTGCCCAACATCGCGCTAGATCCGCTTTCGCTACCTTGTTTAAAATCTGGGTATGCAGTTATCTTGTCACCACGATCAAGTTGAGACTGACTGCGTCGTATCATGGGAGTACGCTGCCCTGATACTATTATATGAGCACAGGCCTATCACCCGTGTGCAGTTAACCAGACCTTATGACGTGGCCGACGACCTGCGTAGCACTCGAGAAAAGAGAATTTTTGAAGGCAGCCCAATGCTCATCCATATTTTCAGGCGGATTACTCAGTGTATCTGTCGTTCAATCCGCAAAGTAGTTTTCACCCTGTCGAGCAACAACTGGTTCATAAAAGCGGTCGTTGTTGAGCTTGAGTGGTCGCAGTTCTCCAAACCTGCGAGCAGTATTAACAAAATCTGAGTTTAGAGCGTTTTAGCACTGTAGCTTAAAATAAAAAATCCAAAACCATTTCCTCCTTTACTGAAAGTTTTTACTGACTACAAATATGCATATTTCGGCGGCTACTTCAGTGCTTGAATTGGTTTTTACGAGTGCGTCTCCTGGTGACTAAGCTAGGAGTTACCGTTGCCTTGATCCCTATTGAGTTCGTCTTTCGGTATTTCATAAATTTCCTAACTTTCGGTCACGTTTAGCTTCCTTGCATCCCTTACGTGGAGGGGACCTGAAGGAAGCAAAGCTGGTGAAAAAGAAGAGTGCGACATCCATCGTCAGCTCGAAGGTGGTAAGAGTCTGATCAGAATCATGTCAAAAACCAGCCCCCTTATCAAGAGAGCGTGCCTTGCGGTAACTGTCAGAAACAGCCCAACACCGGGTTCGAGTCTGCTACCTCTCTACTTTGCAAAGTGCAAAAGCACATTACTGCAAGAGGGAGAGTACTCCCCAGAGTCCAATCATCTTACTTCACTTAGACCCAGAATGTCCAGCTTATATCGTTGGAATTCTTGTTCGAGTTGGAGAAAGCAAACATTCTGGGGACCCTAGATATCATTGTTGAGAAGCGTGCGTTCATTCAACATTCAAACGAAATTCTGGTATAATAGAACCGCTTTGAGGTGGAGTTACGATCACGAACGTATTGGTATGGACAAGGAAAGAGTTTTAGCAACTAGAGAGATATTTCGCAAACGGATGAAAATATTTCGAAACAGTAGTCTTTTTCGCTGGCATAACCGCCAAGCTAAACCTATTCAAATAATGTTTAACGTTTCCGAAGCTTCTGGGGATTGTAACCAAAACCTCTTGCTTTAATAGTCAGCTGCCCCTTGAGGTACCAAACTATCAAAAGGATGTGTCTCTGGAAGCAGTATCTTCTGACCGGAAATGACCTGTATTATCGCCAGCATGTGAAACAAGATAAACATTGTGATCTAGGGGTAGTCAATCTGAGTTATCTGCACCACAAGGGTCCGAAAAAAAACAAAGGATAGCCTCATGCGTCTGGTCATGTGCATTACTGAATTTGAATCTATCCTTCGGAACCATAATAATAATAATAATCGTTGGCGCAGCAATCCATATTGGATCAGGGCCTTGAAGTGTGTTAGAGCACTTCATTCAAGACCGTAACGGTACACTAGGAGGCAATGTGGTCAGCAAAATATCAATATCAGATACGTAAAGGAAATGGGTGCCGTTGGTTGGTATGTGAAGAACTTGAACCCATCCAGGGTTCTTCGATGAAACTCGGGGAGAAAAGTCGATTGTCCAATACAAATCATGAGTATGAATCGCCAAAATATGGCGAAAGTGCTGTTCGTTATGTTGTTCAAATATAAGGATATCTTCAACAAAATCTATTTCGTTGAGCTTACCGAGATAGAAAAGATAAAAGAGATGGCCAGACCTGTCGAGAGGGAGAGAAAATGGGGGGGGCTGGGTGCGATATTCCTCCGAGCCCGTAGTCTTCCCGAAGCCCGGAATAGAGAAACTAACAGAATTTGCTAAATTCTATGATTTAAGGGGGAGCTAATTTCAACCCCGGCCCCAATTTTCATTGAGGATCCGACTTTTCCTTTCTATGACCCTGGAGAGGGCTGCTGGACAAAATTTTAACTGCGGTCGTCGGTGTAAACGGTGAAGTCGACGACGATATCAATGAAATCCGATACATCCAATTTATGGCTACAGATTACGACCCAACAGAGGTCCTATGCAATGTTCCTACCATTCAGCAGTTTCTGATCCAATTGAAGAATTCGGCGGAAAACTGAACTCCATCATGAGATGAATCAATAAAATGAATGGTGGTTTGGTAGAATCGACTTGGAGAGGTCAAGTCATTTCCTATATATAATAAAATCGTAAGGTCTGGTCCCTTTTCTTCTTTTTAAGACGAAGGGTTCATTCACTCAAAATGATATTTTCATCACTTGGTTACATGAGCTCCTACGGGGCCAACAAAGTTTCCAGCATTCAACCAACCAAGTCGTATCTTCTAGGTTATCACCGCGAAATCCAAAACACTGCAACATTTCGAGGTAAACTACGGAAGAGAGAGAGTTAAAACTACTAAATAGCAACTAATTTTAGATTCTACATTTTGAGATGAACCTGATAACAACGGCGTGTGCGGGTTCCATGCCCCAGAGGAGCCCCAGCTGCAACAAGCCCTCTATGTACTGGTGGACGGCAGAAATAGCCGACCTATGGAAGGAGTGTCATAGGCTCCGCCGTTTGGCACAATGTTTGCACGTCAACGAAGAGGCATGTGCCATAAAGGCACAGTATAGATCAGCAAAAAGGAGGCTCCGCAGCGCTATAACTAAAAGCAAAGCTAGCGGCTGACAGAACCAACGAGGTGAATGAGGACCTGCGGGGACTTGGCTGTAAGCTTGTCACCCGGAAAATCGGGGCTCGCACTGATCAACAAGGGTAAAGGAGATCCGGAGCTCCCGTATGCATACCGACCGCTGTGTATGCTTGACATGACCCAGAAAGTGCTCGAGAAGCTCATCAGGAGTAGACTTGCTGAAACGATCCGCGCTACCGGAGACTTATCCCCAAGGCAGTTCGGGTTCAAACCAGGGAGATCCACAGTGGATGCTATTATGGAGGTCGTGGATGCGGTTCATCGAGCCGAGGCACACAGTCGCCGATCTCGACGGATAGTGCTCCTCATAATGTTTGATGTCAGAAATGCATTTAATTCCACAAAATGGACAGATATGCTAGGCACATTAGAAAACTCATTCCACGTGCCAAGCTATCTCTTGCGGATAATGGGAGATTCTCGGAAAGGCTGCTCCCTGTCCTATGAGACGCTAGAGGGCCAAAGGAGGATGGAAATCACGTTGGGAGTAGCACAGTGATCTATCCTAGGGTCACACCTCTGGAGCGCTTCCTACGATAGTCTGCTGAGACTCGATATGCCCGAACATTCGCGCCTGGTCGGTTATGCAGACGACGTTGCGGCACTTGTTGCCGCGCGCATTGTTGATCAGGCGCAAAGTAGACTTGGCATATTGATACAACGGGTAAGCAGATGGATGACTGCTCACGGTTTCAACCTTGCGCTGGAAAAAACCGAAGTAGTCATGACCAGAATGAGAATTCCGACCCTGCGTCCCATGCCAATTGGTGAGTTGACTATAGAGTCAAAACCTGTGGTTAAATACCTTGATTTAATGCTCGACTCAAAGATGAGCTTCTTTGAGCAAATCAAAGCAACAGCGAACAGGGCTCCAGCTGGAGTCGACTAATGGAGAATGTTGGGGACCCTATATCTACTATGAGACGACTCCTTACAGGAGCAATGCAGTCGGTTCTGCTTTATGGCGCAGAGGTATGGGTTGGCGCCCTTGACAAGGAGGTGCATCGTAGGCGCTTTGCTCAAGTGAAGAGGCGCACTGTCTCCGAACCGGCTGTGATGGTGATCGCGGGAGTGAACCCCGTTGCTCTCCTTGCCAAAGAGCACAAAGCTATCTGCCGCCGTAAGAGCGAGAACTTAAGAGAGGTGGTTGCCCGTGAAGAACGTCAACGCACCCTTACCGAGTAGCAACTCTCTTGACAAAATGAGCCAAGGGGCAGATGGACTGCGCGGTTCATCGACAATTTAGACCCGTGGTTGAACCGAATACTCGATGAGATTGATTACTTCCTTACCCAACTTCTAAGCGGGCATGGAGGTTTTCAGTCTTACCTGCACAGGATTGCGAAGGCGCGAACTCCTGATTGTGTGTTCTGCAATGGAGTGGCGGACGACGCTGAGCACACCTTTTTCTCTTGCGAGAGGTGGGACGGCTTTCTGCAGACACAGGGGAACTCTCTCCAGCTCTCTTATTGCGAAGAAAATTGAACTCGACCGGCGGAGGGATCGGATGGTAAGGGGTTCCCTGAACTGGCAACTCCCTTCCTCCTCTTCCAGCCCGTTGGTGAAAGGGGCTCGCTCCCTGACTTGAAGGCTCCCAAAGCTGGGAGAACGGGAGGGCTAGCCCAAATTAATGTGTCAAACGATTCCATTCTAGTTCTTTGATGACAGGGAGGTGTTTAGTTGGTAGTCCGACAGCGTCCTGTTGCGGGAGTCCAACACTCTGTGCGTAAACACATTCACCAACCCTACTTCCCAAAAAAAAATTAATTTTAGAATGAAAATAAATCGACCATTCCAGGTCTTCTTAGGACTGTTTAGGTGAATACAGGTTTTCATAAAAACGAGACAAAGTCATCGTTTTGAGAAGCAAGATACGCTGCAACACGGTCATCACTTCCTCTTGAGTTATTTCGTTCACAATTCAATAGCGTTCTGAAGCATACCACATAAAACAAAAAGACTTAAATTGGTAGGTCTTGCTGTCACATAAGTGGAAATAGAATTCCAATTTATTCCTACTAATTCTGCTCCTTACATTAGATACAAAATAAAGAAAGAACTCTTAAAACGCTAAACAAAGTTCTGAAAATTCGCTGCCAGACAGAGGTTTTATAAGCAATCTAAAGGTGGGCAGCAGTAATTCATGGCCCCACAAGGATCACATGGACATGGTGTCATGGAAGACGTGCTTGGTTGACATGGTGGCGGGCATATGACATGTTGCATAGTCATTCGTTTCAAATCACTCTGTTCTAAACGTAGTCGCATGTAATCAGGAGCAAGAAGTATTCTTCCTTTACCTTATAATGGAACAAGGAGAAAGTATTTGTTATTTTAAATAGTCAGAATATTTCTAATCGAATCTGAAGTAAAAAATATGGAGGAAGAAATATCCTTACCTTTTTTCACTGGAAGTTCATCCAAACTTGCATCGAATGAAGTATCGTCATCCGATAGATATCCTTTCTTGGCTGATTTACTTCGATATTTGCCACCCCTTCGAGCTACTATATCGGTGTCACTACGTCTTGCCATGCGACCATTCCTGTTACTAAATTTGGTGGTCCGTTCTTGATCGCCTCTGTCTATATTAGTATCCTTCATGGCATTCCGCCCACGTTGCCTTGCGCTAGCGTCCATTACAATCTCGCGCTTGTTTTTAGATCTACTTCTTGCTTTGTCACCATCACCAAATGTATCTATTGACTTTGCTGCTTTCATTGTATCTTTCACAGCATTTTTCCCTTTGGCGTATGGCTCATCGTCGTCAATTCGACCCTGCCGCTTGCTTTTCTTGTCTGTCCTAGAAGGTTTTCCAGCTTTAGGAAGTGTATCCTCCAACTGATCAGAATAAATAGTTTTCTTTCCACCTTTAGGTACCTTCGCCTCCTTCTTTCTGTCAACATCAAGTTCAATTATAAGTTGCTCTTTCCTACCTTTTCTCAATTTAGATCCTTTTCGAATTTCATCAACGGAGTCTTGTTCAATTTTCTTTTTTCCACCTTTTGATACTCCACCACGTTTTTTATTGTCGATTTGAAGGTTCTCCTGGCTTTGGCCTTTCTTATCTTTCTTGGCTTTACCTCTTTTCGGAACTTCGTCATCAACTTGATCTTCGGCCTTCTTTTTACCACCTTTTGGAACCGCCGTGACTTTTTTCTTATCCGTTTGCAAATCCTCTTCGACATGGCCTTTTTTACCTTTTCTTGTTCCTTTAGGAATTTCGCTCTCATCTTCAATCTTCTTCTTTCCTCCTTTCGATACTTTATCCTTTCTCTTATCTCTTTGTAAATCATCCTCCTTCTCCTCACCTTTCTTACTTTTTTTCGACTTAGCTACTTTTTGACCTTCATTATCGGCCTGTTCGTCATCCTTCCTTTTTGTAGCTTTCGAAACTCCTCCACCCTTTTTCTTGTTTGCTTGCAACTCATCCTCGATTTTTCCCTTTTTAACTTTTCTCGATTTAATGTCTTTTCCTAAATCTTCGTCTGATTTTTCTTCTAAGGTCTTCGCTTTCCCTTTCGTTCCTTTTTTCCCTTTAGCTGCTGATTTATTTAAGTCGGTTTCACTCGGTAGCTGTCCTTTTTTGACCTTTTTCAATTTGTCACCCTTTCGAGTATCGACCTCCGATTCATCATCTGAAATCTTTTGTTTCTTGGTCTTCTTTTTGATTTGCTTTCTTACTATGTCTTCATCAGATTCTTGATCATCTTTCTTCCCTATTTTACTACGTTTCGTTATGCCTATTTCAGAAGGAGACTTCTGATATCCAGCGGTTCTTTGATCGAGGCTTCTATCAGTTGTTATTCCAGGGGTTATGGTAGTAAACGATGCTTCAACGAATAGCAAAAGAGAGATAAATTGAATTCAAACTTCAGTTAGAAGTGAGTAAAAGTAGTAAAGCAGAAATAGTGCTAACAATATTAGAATTAGAGGACCCCCCTACCTTCATTGTCAGCTTGATCCTGATGGGATCGAGAAACTATTAAATAAATATTTGGCTGTCTTGATCGGTTCTTAGATATTTAGCCAAACATCGGCGGGTCCTCATTTCAGATGTGATTATAGCGAGTTACGCTAGTAATCCTGTGCAACATCTTCTTATGAAGATGAAGGCGAAGCAGCATTTGTTTTCTTAGTCGATGTCCAGCACTTGTAATCATCGGAGGCGACGCAATGAGTTTGGAGCACCGTTCCAAGGTACTTAGATTGAGAGTGAGAATGTTCATACTAGTTTCAGTGAAGTCAGTCATTAGAAACTCTATTATCTTCAGATTTACCCGTAAACCGTGCTCCAAGAGCCTATCGATCGAGATTTGGTCGTATTGCTTGAAAAACTAAGGAAACAGGACCTGCGAAGAACAGTATGTAGGACAATGGGGTTTGGATGCCTGCGTCACAGTGATTAAAATCCCAACTGGATTTTAGGTAAAGCAAACTGTGATGACAAGTACTTCCTTGGAAATGTAGGACCTTGATATAAAAGGATGCTAACTATACCAGGTGTACGAGCTTAAATCCGCTGTTTGTTCACAGATGGCGCCAGTGTGCGCTCAAGCTGCTATGAGCACGCCATATTTGTTTTTTTAGTACAACATTTGTCAACAATTGTCAGTCCATATCATCAGCAATTACACGCAAAAACATAATTTTTTCTCATCATCATCTCATCATATAATCATGGTCAGTTTTTTTTCCCGGAAAAGAGCATTTGCGGGGAGCTCTACTTTTTTGCTTCAATTTGAAGAAATCAACTGCTGAATCGTATCGAATGCTTATGGAGGCCTACGGCAACAATGATCTATCGGAAACAACGTGGGGAAAGTGATTCCATCGGTTCAAAGATGACGATTTCGATCTGAGCGACAAGGAACGTGAAAATCGGCCCAGGGAAAGTTAAGGACCACGAATTGAAGGCACTTTTGGACAAGAACGATACTCAGCCGCAGAAAATGCTCGCCAAGCAATTAAGTGTTTCTCAATAAGCCATTTCCATGCGTCTACGCGCAATTGGTAAGGCTGAAAAGATCGGAAAATGGGTGCCGCATGAATTTAATGATAGGCAGATGGAGCGGCGCCAAAATATGTGAAATCTTGCTTGCCAGAAACAAAAGAAATATGTTTTGCATCAGATTGTGACTGGCGACGAAATGTGGATTTATTCCGAGAATCCTAAATTAAAAAAAATGTCAGTTGATGTCGGCCAACCAGCGAAATCTGCAAGACCAAATCGCTTCGGACGGAAGACGATGCTTTACGTGTGGTGGGGTCAGCGAGGTATTGTCCGCTATGAACTGTTGAAACCTTTTGAAACTGTCGATACCAACCGTTATCACCAACAACTCATAAAATTGCATCGTGCTCTGAATGAAAAACGGCCGGAATATCAGCAAAGACATGAAAAGCTAATTTCCCTCCTTGATAATGTTCCGCTGCACACGTCGAAAAAAAATCGAAACTACTTAGAAACGCTCAACTGGGAGATACTACCCTACCTCGCTTATTCACCAAACCTGGCCCCATCCGACTATCATATGTTTTCATCAATGGGCTACACGTTCGTTGAGCAGCACTTCGATTCTTACGCAGACGCCCGAAAATGGCTTGATGAGTGGTTTGCCTCGAAAGATTAACAATTTTATCGGAATGATATTCATAAATTACCCGAGAGATGGAAAAAAATGTGTAGATAGCAAGAGAAGGTATTTTGAATAGTTTTTTTTTGGTTGTATTTTTCTTAAAAAAAAGCAGCGGAATTAAATTTCTACACCTGGTACACAATGAGAAAATGAGGAAAATTCAACTGGCTCACGATTGGTTCTCATAAATCTCTTAGGTTTTGTGAACTGCGGTGCTAACTCCACAAACTCTTGGGTACGATATGGGCGGGAGAAAACTAAGCATGTAACATTATATTTGACAATTTGTAACAGGTTTTGTATTAGGAAAAGTCGGCGTCATGTATCGATTTATTGGTAATGTTGGGTAGAATGAATCTACTGCATTTCTTAGCCAGCAATGGAGTTGATGTCCTTCCTCAAAGTGTGACCATTGAATTGCCACTTTCGCTTCTTAATCAACACGCCCACAAGTATCTCGTATGCCGACCAAGTTCTTCTTGCCTTAGACCGGAATACCCCCATGACACGCAGGCACGAATTGATGAAGCTTTCGACGGTAACTGAAAGAAAAGGTATAGGTGACAAGATGCAACCTTGTCAGACTCCGATTCGGACTTCAAATTCCCACGAGACTCTATCTTAATGCATCACATGACATTTCGCGCTATCATAGGTCACTTCAATGATAACCACTAATTTTTCCGGAGTGCCCCTCCTGCGTTAATATACATACATGGTTATTATTTATCCCTTCGTGAAGTATAGCGCGTCAATCATATCCAGGTGCCATCGTTCGCGGTTACCTGAAATGCGCTTCCGCTCCCCTCAGGATTTCCAAAAACATCCGTATTCCTCTACTGTTCTGCGCGAAGTGCAGCACCCACACACGTCGGCGTTCATGGGAGAGTGGATTCCACTATATGGCGTAGCAGCAATGAAATTATGGACCGCTTTAATGTGTGTCCCATTCATTGCCTTCTGATCACAGTGCTTACGAGTACCAGGTCTGTGCACCGGCCAAATTCTTCGTTTAAAATAGTATCAGGTCAGCATACTCCGATGATGTCTCGCAGACAAGTGTTGACGAAGTGATAGTGGGAGTCACTTTCTATGTGCTACACAAAAAAAAACACTAGCACGGAACAGTCTCAACTTGATTTTGGTGTTGAGATAACTCTATTTCCAGATTTCAGACAAGACAGCAAAAGCGGATCCAGTGCTGTTAATGCATCGCATACAAATTGATCGACACTTTCGATTGTCTGTTCATTAATGCAAATAGAATACGATTATCCTGAGAACCTTGGTTTTGTTGGTATTTATCCTCAGTCCAACTCTATTTGCGCCTCCAAATCCAAAGCCATTTGGCCCCAGGTCCATGTCCCAGCGAGAGAGCAAACAGATGTCATCTGCGTAGTTAAGGTGTTTGAGGAAAGACGTCATCGTCCATTGAAAAAATAATATTGGCGACAAGACGCAACCCTGGTGGACTCCGCTTAAGTAAAGTAAAGCACGCTAGATGCACACCCTGTTCACGCTATCGAAAACTTTCTCGAAATCGATGAAGAGCAGGGGGAGCGGTGATTTAAACACTGCACAATGCTCCAAATGATTCGAAGGGTGTTATTGTGGTCAACAGAGGAGGATCCGAACCTAAAACCAGATTCCCTCTAGATCAAGCTCCGAGGGGTTCGGAATGATTTGAGCTATTATCGTGGCGACTGCAAAAAGTATTTAGATAGCACTAAACATGTAACGCTTAAGGTGGGTACCCTGTTTCGGAATTTTGATGATCATTCCCTTGGTTCATTTGTTGGAAAAAATTTTAGCAACTATTTAGCGACTGCTGCACAAACGCTCCACCGATGGCAAACATAATTTCGCTTCTGGTTACGGCAACCGTTCGTATCCGCTCGTTGCGGTGGCTTGCCGGAACTTACCTCAGCTGCTCATCATTGTGGACGAGACCACCAGCAAGCTCTTTAATGACGCTATATCAGGTGGCAAAATCATTGCTATTTGCGACAGCCTCTTCTTCCCTCACCAACCCAATGGTGGAACTCCTTTTGTCACGGCGCAACCTATGCTCCACTCCTCGTACTTTTGCACGGTAACGAGGCGGCAACGCGTCGCACTCCCCTTATGTTAATCGATCCGCTTTCGTTTACGCGATCAGCCAGATCTTGTAATGTCCTTTTAGGACGTAGTCAATAACTTCCTCCGGTGATCGGCCCAGTGCTCAGCAATATTCTCGAGCGGCTTATTTTCTTTGTTTATATTGTGTCGTTTGTGCAGCATGAAAGTTTTTCCAATGTCAACGACAGCTAAATTGCGGAGACGGCATATACTAAATACGGCGGGGGGGGGGGGGGGATGTCTGTTTCCTTGTGAGCAAATGCGGTAGTAACGCGCAATCGAAGGCTCGGAAGTCATAGTCAAGATCAATTTGACAATACTCGCCTAGTTTTCAACACTAGCTTCTGCTAACTTACCTCTGACAGGCAAAGGACCGCCCTCAAACACTGAGTAACGCTCTTGACGTGGTTTGACTTCTTGTTGATATCGATCCCAAGTTTCCTTACACAGGCGTCTTATCAAACATATTGGACATTTATTACATGCACAGCACCTACATGGTGAAGACGGGGGTAGAGTATTTGAAACTTGGTACGGAGGAGATGGAAATCCACAACGATCCGGCCTTGCTATGGTATTAGTGACACAATAGGGGGAAAAACCCTTGTCACATTGCGGACGGCCATCTACACTAGCACTAGAGACAGAATTAACATCATTATTACTTACACAAAAACTCGTTATCCCAACTTACCCTTTGTTGGTGCTTACGGATTCTGAGTTAAGTGTTACAACTGCCTGCAGGGTTTCGCAAATGTTATTCATTTTCTACAACAAGTCGCACAAAGGTTACCTTTTGTTGGACATTATCCGGCGGTAAACATAAACACTGACAAAAATTTTGTATATCTCGTTGCATACTTTTCAAACTACAAACGCAAAAGGAGACTTTCTATCTATTTTGAAAGTCTCGTAACAAAATAATTTCACGACCAAAAATAAATACTTAAATATTAACTGATTTGTTGACAGACGCCAATTCGACTGAACAGGAGAATTGCAATTCCTGTCTACTTAGCAGCATTCCTCTATCAAGTTTGATATTTAAGATAAAACTTCATTACGGTTATAACATACTATCAAACAATGAAAAGTGGTATTTTTTTTAAGGGATTATCCTAGTATTAAATGGGTGGAACAGGGTATCAGTTTAGAACTGTTATAAAAAGAAAACTGAATTCTACCGAGTTAACATTTTGCATATTTCTTCATTGATTCCCTAAAATATAAGGCCTGAGTATCCAGATATTGCAGCGTGAGAACGCAAAGAGAGCGAATCGTGCGGGGTAGTTCTCCAATGAACAAAATTTAATACATTTGCCTAATTTAGATGCACCATCTCTTCATCGACTTTAAAGCCGCTTATGATAGCATAGCCGGGGTAAAACTGTACACGGCCATGAGAGAATTCGGTATCCCGACGAAATTGATAAGACTGACTAGGCTAACCCTGACCAATATGCGAGGCCGAAGAAAAGCAGCAAGATCACTCTCAAGACCATTCGACATCAACAACGGTCTACAACAAGGGGATGCCCTATCATGCGTCCTCTTTAACCTGACCCTCGAGAATATGATCCGTGATGCCGAGGTAAATGAAAGAGGTATGATCCTCTCTAACTCATCTACATTAGTATTTTTTGAAAATGGCTGTTTTATAAACCTCCCCCTCCTAACCCCCACTCTGCAAATGATCTCAAAACGGAAGCCTCTGAAAAAGTACTAATCGAGACCTTTCATGACTATATTTGGTTAATCAAAATATAACACCCACTTTTGCATGTATGGCGGCTAACCTTAAACTCAACGAGAATCCTAATCTGGCATACAGCTTGAACCAAAAATAATTGAGCTACCCAAGTATATCAAGGACACCCTATCGTGCACCAAGTCATCAAAACATAATGAGAGTGAGTCGGAGGAGGACGAAAGAGGTCCCGAATGACTCAAGTGGCATCAAATCACACGGCTATCTACATTGAACCCAAGTCCCCGGCAGTTGCCTGAGAGGAAAGCTGCATACTGGCATACGCATAAAAACCGAACTGAACATTCTGAATAGGAGAGCATATGCCTAAGTGCAAGCACCGGTAGGTGAAGCGAAACTTAAGAAGAACAAAAAAGCTGAATGAACCGGAGTCTAGGACTGACTAGGATGACCCTAATCAATGTGAAATACCAGATTTTCGAGGCCTCATCAAGAACGGTCCAAAATAAAGGGGTCGATCATTCTTTTTAACCTGGCCCATGAAAAAGTTAGCCTATGCTGATAATATCCACATTGACTACATCCTTTCTGGGGTATAGCCACCTGCCTGTCAGTGTTGAGATATGTTTCCGCCTGGTGGGCCAGTTTATTTAATATTAGTTTGTTTTTAATATTATGGGAAGAATGTTCCGAGGTGTATAAACTGCCTTCAACAAGACCGAACGGCAACCTGCGCGAGATCTTGGGGTTCACATCAATGAATCCAAGGCAGACTATATGGTAACACCAAAAACAAAGAAGCATCAAATGGTACTGGCCAATAAAGTTAGGAGACTTCAACTTTAAGACCATTAATAATTTCTTCTATCCATGGTCGAAAATCACAAACTACACCATGCTATAAGCATAGTATGCTGATCCCAAGTCCAGATAAAGGAAGAGGGTTTGAGGCAACGTACTTCGTACTATCCTCAGTAAAACAAAACTAAAAAGCTCAGATCAGGGAAAGAGATAAATAGAGTATAGTTGGAGTTATTCTACTATGCTAAATTCTACCTGTTCTCTCTTGGTGACAGGTCTCAGACAGACCGACCAAGAAAATGCATCCGATGTCGCTAGAAACAAGATGATCGGATCGAGTAGCAAGCCTCGGGAAAAATACTAGGACGTCTACGTCAGTCAGCGCGGCAGGATGAGTCCCGGTCCTGTCGAGAAATGGGCAAGGCTTCTTGAAGCATGAACGGCGTCAGGACGTAAGTAAGTTAGTCGGAGCGAAACAAATACGTGTCTACACGCTAAATTTTGGCACTCTAACTGGAAAAACTGAAAGAACTCGCAAGACCCTTTCGGAAAAAACGCATTGATATCTGTGCTCTGGTCACAGACAGGACGACCTGATGCCGAGAAAGATGCCTTCTGGCCTTCTCCATGGGAAGATTTGCAACGTGCCCACTGATAACTATATCATCATTGCCGGCGACCTTAATTGTCAAGTGGGTAAAAAAACTGACGGTAACAGGTGCCATGGAGGAAAGGGCTTTGGAGGGCGCAATAAAGGTGGCGAGCGTATAATCGATTTTCTGAACACCCGTGACCTTGCACTTATGAACACATGATTCATCAAACGATTGTCTCATCTTCCTACATTTTACAGTGAGAACAGTAAAACGCGAATCGATTATATTCTCATAAGATGCCGACATTTTATCACCGTCACTGATTGCAAAGCCATTCCCTATGAGGCCATTGAACCTCAACATCGGCCGTTGATTGCCGTCCTGCAAATTAAGTCACAGCGTGAGGATCGCACTGGAATACCGCGCATTAAATGGTGGCTATTTCATGAAAAGAAGGAAGAAATGATTTCATTTACGCGATTCCGAACCAGTACGAAGGTGGAAGAATCGTGGAATCAAATGAAAGGTACGATCCACAAGGAGGCTTCTGCAATCCTCGGGGTAGGCGGGACATCAACCGAGATACTTGGCTGAATGACGATGTTGTTGTTGCTTACGATAAACTGGACAGTCGGGATGGCGAGAGAGATCTATATCAACTTGTCGAAAACTGAAACGAACGCACTCAGGATATCAATACTTCTGTTGCGTTAATGACAAGAACGGTACTTTGCTTACCAACCGTCGACCCGCAAGGGACAGATGGCGAGAATACTTCGAGTAGATTTCCAATGAAGAATTCGCTCATCCTCCACTTCCGCAATCATTGCCGACATTAGGAGCAGTTCCACCTATCAGCGCAAGTGAAGTCGAGGAGGCAATAAAACGAACGAAATCGGAGAAAGCAACAGGACCTGACGACATCACAGCTGAACTCTGAAAAGTATCCTTCTTCTTCCATCCCGCGCGCATTAGGTTTTTGTGATTTAGTCCTTTTTCTTATTAGGCCGTTTGGCAGTTTAGCTCTTTTGCGATTGAACTCTTAGGTGGTATCAATCCGCCTCGAGACTTCACGTCTCTATTAAAGTAGTTTACCCTAGGTGAGTTTAGTTTTGTTGACTATTGAGTCAAGGCACGTGATAAAATCTCTGTGTCCTGACAGGGAGATAATATTTGAGAATCATAAACCTTGGCCCTCTTCTCACCGAACTGCTAGCATTCGGTTAGCTCCAGCACGTGCCGTCCGACTCCTCATATTATCTCGTGCAGTCGCTGTTTACGAGTGGTAAACCTGGTAGCGGAGTTTGGTTAGCTGACAGCCTTGGTGACACTAGGTTTTTGAGGTAGCTTTCTTCTCCTGATAGACTGTAGTCATTCCACATAGTCAGTCGAGACATCGCTAACTTTAAAAGATCATTACAACTGTCTAATTTCTCCATGTTTAGTAAAAATTGCTTTTTCTTCTTCAGTTGTTATAAGTTGCGATGTAATTCTATTCATTTTGTAGTTTGGTAGGGCATAGAATCATGATTTGTGTACAAGACGTTTAGTTATCCGGCTAGAAGTGCTTGATCAAATTAGATAAGAAATTAAAATAATTGTTTTTTATTTAATAGGTATTTATTTTTCCAAAAGAATGTATTCCATAAAATCACACATTTCCCAATAAATATGCTAAAATAAAGCTTTATAAATCCATTACAATAATCAATCGTCGTATATTTGCTTCTTTGTCTCATAGTTTACAAATATAATAAACAACGCAATAATAATAATATAAATGGCTACGTTCAAGCATTTTATGCGTTACTGTTCCGATCATTCCATTTGGAGTTTTCTGTAGTTAGCAATTGAGAAGCGACCAAAAACCGTGTTCCACATTCAGATAAGCACAAAGTATCTTCTAACGTCGTATTTCAAAGAAAATTTGCGTCGCAAAAGTGTTTAGGTTCCGCCCAGAACAATTATTTCAATTTTACAGCTAACCTGTATTACTTTACGTCTTGGTTCCTTACAGTACTTCCTTTTTTCTTCTTAGCTTCTAGTTACACATACTTAGATTGTATTTGTATATATAATAAAATCGTTACGTGTATTTTGACTTTAATATCTTTTATACTCCCATCAATATCATATGAAACACATTTAATGATATAAAATCGATAGTTATTAAAAAAAACTATTATCTACTTACGCTAATTGCTTTTGTTGTATAATTTACAGAAAAAGTAGATGAGGAGGATATAGTTAAGTACATGCTACGTGGAAAGGACTTGTTGCAAAAGTTTCAATGTTAGGGACAGGATTAATTCGATTCTTGTCGAAGAATATTAAATTGAGTTTATTAAGGACAATTACAGACAAAGTTCCCTACAAGGTTCGTGATTACGATCACACTCAACAATTTTCTTTATCACAATCGGCACCTAACATATAATTAGAAAAGTTTATAAATTTGCAGTGGAACGAGTAATTCGTCTTGCTACAAGTTACAGTAATTGAAATCTTGTAAAGAAAAGTTTTTAATTAAAGATTTCGATAGCCAAGTTAGACCAGAAATTGCCACCTTCGATTTGGGTGGCTTCTAATAATGCAGGTTCGCTAATTAATTATTTCATTGACTCCCAAGTTGATACGTTTTGTTGGAAAAGTGAACATTTCCTCGTTAGAATTTCACATTTGCATAGAAAGCAGTTTAGAAATTATATTCAATAAATTTGTTTCATATTTGCTTGTTCTTGTCTTTCAAATATATGGGACCAAGGATGTATCTTATGATTTATGGGAAAGTTACATGCATGGGAAAACAAAAAATCAATCTGAAGGATTCAAGTGAATTTTCAGGAGTTTTAGGCTGTTTTTATCCTTCTTTTAATTCTCTGCTCGTCGTACATATGGATATGAGCACAAAGCTACTAGACAAACCGGAAAATGTCTTATATTGCTTCTCAGATACGCACTTCTGCTCTCAGTACATGCAATCTAGTCAAATTTGATCTGGACTGGTTCACTGAAATACGCGCCCTAAACTGATTCGATAAAATTTTTTTTAAGTTGATACAATCTTCTTTAAGACTCATGTGAAATTTGAGCGAGATACATCGATACCCAACGAGGATTGGGAGGTCATAGGAAACTTACCTCAGTTGCCTATCCACAACTGTTAACGATGATAACATCAAAAAAGTAAAGGAAATCGTGTTCGAAAATCGTCTTATTGACATAAAGGGGATAGCAGGAGCTCTCAACATCTATTTTGGATCAACTAGACACATTGCCGCCAGACTCGTACTAAATGACCTGATTTTTTTTCCAAAAAAGATGTCGAGAAGTGGTCACAAAAGAGATACTTGCCAAGGTTAGTTAATAACCCCGAACTCATTGAACACATTTTAACTGGGCACGAGACGCAAGTTTTGGAATAAATCAAGTTTTATTTTTTTATGAATATACGTAATGTTCATAAAAGTTTTCAAAATCGTTATGTTACTAAACCCATTACCAAACTGCCTAACAATCAAGCGAACGGCTTGCCAAAAGTGAACCTAACCCGGCGAAACCACATCAAAGTCCGTCGAAAATCAAGGTAATACTCATTGTTTTCTTCGAATACCGTGGTGTGGTTCACCTCTATTTCATTTCAGAAGATCGAACGGTCAATTAGGAATACTAATTAATACTACGTAATAAACCGCCGAATTTGTGAGCAAACAGCCTATAGATTTTTCACCACCTTCCAGCCTGATTAGGATTCATTTTTTTAGCAAACACAGGAGAAAACTCATTGCTAAGCCACCCTGCTCGCTAGATTTGGCTCCCTTCGACTTGCCCTGTTGCTAAAAGTCAAATATCCACTCCGGGGAACGAAACATAAGTCGATTGAGACCATGGAAAGAAATTCGATGAAGGAACTTAAAGGTCATTCCGGCAGAGACCTATAAGAAATGCATGGGAAATTAGATTCAGCGTAGGCATGTTTGTATTGGCGCAAAAGGAGTCTATTTTTTAAGGCAATAATAAAGATTTATATTAGAATACATAAAAATGATATTTTTTAACCAGACTGGATCAATTTGATCAGACTGTATTCACCGCTTAAAATTTCATGTTTACCCGTTTCTCTCGTCTTTGAGCAGACTCCATTTTGATGACAACATAAGACACACAAATGCAATTATGAAGCAGAGTGATAGGAAGGCGCTGGCGATTTATCGTGACTATCAGCTATGTAGGCATAATTGTACGGTTGTCTTCGGATCCGGATTGATTTGGAGACCACAATCAGAGCTACACCGTGACTGGCACAACGGTACTGGTATATACCTAAGTGTAGGCTCAGCATGTATACCAGTGAGTGCAAGGTCTACCTAACACCTTTGCCGCAATGAAGGGACAGGGGACCCCTGTCCTCGATATGGGCACAACCACAACCACACTCCCGCAAGGGCAAGATTCATTTCAAATGATTCCCTGGCAGACTTAGGTCTGATCACCCTCCTGGAGTGCATGAGTATGGCACTCCCCAATGAATTAACTGAAATCAGTCCGGTGTGGATGGTAGAGACGAAACACTGGGCCGGGTGAATCCACTTCTCTTCAAAATTGTATGTTCCAAGCCACCTAGATAACTCCTGGGCTTGAGGAATCCTCCCCCACCTTTCCACCATCACGACAAACCTGTTAAAGAGAAGTACAACAATCAAAACATGAAGAGTATGCAGTTCCATAATGCGCACGCACTTTTCCCTACATTAAGTTGTGCTAAACTTTATAACACATTTGGTAGTCTGTCACACTATATCATTATCAAAGGCGACGCTTTACAACATTGGCTAAGCTCGACCACAGTCTCTTGAACAACGACAATACGAAGATTACTTTGTCGGAAATTTGCGGCGGAAATAACCACAACGAATCAAATCAAATTTCCTCCTTTATAAAAATGGATGACAAACAACAACCCCTTAAAACATGTGGGCCTGCTCCTTATACTATAAAGGTCATCAGAAAAAAATACCCAATTTCGAAACCACATATGCATGAATGGGGAGAAACTGCTGTAGTGAAGAGCTCAGTCTAAAATGGCTGAGTATGGACCGTTTTCAATGTCCGCCATGGCTTGACCACAATGAACAGACCACATCCCTGATAAAAACCATTTACATATAGAGCGCATATAACATTGCATGAAGACATTTTTCGAAACGTCCGTCTCGCAGGTGTTTTTTTTCAAATAAGGCATGTTTTAATACCACAAGCATAATAGCTATCTAAATAGATGAGTATCAGTGGTCACTTTGAGGACCCCATTTGTTGCCGTTGTGATATCACAAAAACAAACAAAATCGAGCCGCCTCAGATCGTTCCAGTCAGCCTTCAGCGTTTCCAAAGAATAGCAACTCTCCCACCTGACTACCTAGAAACTCCCTATAACATTGTTTACCTAGTGTTCATAGCCTGACCTCTGCCAAAGCTAGGCAATTGCAAAGGAAGTTTCTGAGAATGTCTCCCTCCTCTCCGCATCTTCAGCAATGCGAATTGTACGATTCTAGGGTACAACCAGTCTGGCAGCTTGGTCCTCTTTAGGCAAAAGTTTTCGTGATCGGGTCTTGTTATAGAACTAAATTCTCCTCGACATGGCGCAGGTGGCCCGCTTTCGGCATTTGAATTCAGTGAGGTACTGTAAAAACCGGAGCCCCGTCTGTATACTCATTCAGCCCGTTCATTCCCCTCTTTATAATCGGGGATCATGAGAAAATGACTGTGAAAATGACGACCAAATTGTTCAGCGCCTGCCTGCACTGCCCCATAACCATGGATGATGTCCGTAATTTGCGAAGAGGTCGGCATCACAGCTACGGTCAACAACGAACAAAACAGAGCTGAAAATATTTGTTTTCCACAAAATGCTGTTTATATCCCACATATTTCTTCCACTACTTCAAATTTTCAGAAAATGCATACCTGGACATGTGGTTTGCACGGAGACAACGGGTAGTTGTCACGTCCATTGGATTTGACGCCTTACGAGTTTTTTCTCTAGGGCTATCTCAAATCAAAGATGTAAAAACGTTGCATTCAAACCTTGCAAGCACTGAAGGCGAAAGCGCAAAACTGCAGAGGAATGTATAGATTAAACCGTTGTATAGTCGGCCAAATATAAAGATGTTAAAAAATCATCAGAACCTTCATTAAACTCACCAAGGAGTACGTTGTTAAAAAGCGCACGACAGATGATTCGAAAATTACATGCTGCCATCAAAAGGGGAGCAGGCACTAACCACCAGTTTTACCAGTGAAAAATAACAATTCCAACAAATTGAAGGTAAAGATCCTTCCACCACATACGAATACGAAAACCGGAAGAAATGCCCGCAACTTCAACTTCTAGCAGCTCTCGTCTTGCATTCGGGAGAATTTAGAATAATTTAGAAGCAGATGGTTTCACATTGGTATCATTTAAGGAAGGTTGACTAGGCTGACCCTGACCAATGTATGAATAACATCAACAACGGTCTAAGACAAAGACATGCTCTGCCGTGCATCTTTTTTAACCTGGCCTTGGAAAAATTGCAAGAGGCACCATCCATCAAGTCCGCCCAATTATTGGGCTAGGCTGACGATGTCGACATCATGGCTGGAACAACCTGAGACGGACAAACTGCCTTCAGTCAAATCGAGCAAACGGGGCGAGATCTTGGGCTGCACATTAATGAAGATAAAACGAAATATATAGTGACAACGTCAGTGCCAAAAGCCAAAGAAGCCACAAAATCAAATGGCACTGATCAATAGGATCCAAAATCACAACCAATAACAGCTACAACGATGAAATACACGTACGATTACTGGCTGCCAACAGAGCCTATTTCAGCTTACAAAAATTGTTTTGTTTGAAACGTCTGATCGCAGCCTCAAAGCGCTACAGTACAGTAACAAAAAAAGGTTTTGCCAATCCTCGTGTGTTCCTCGGAGATTTGGGTTCTTAGCAAGAAAATTGTAAACTCTTGGCCGTGTTCGAGGGAAGAATCCTCCCAAGAATTTTTGACCCTCTACATCCTCATGTGCGACGATTCCGTAGTCTCTATGGTGATGAAATTTATGGGCGATATCACGACTGTCTGGTTGTGGAGAAAATCCGGCTCAATAGGTTACGGTGGGCTAGTCGCCAAATCTGTATGGGTGATAATGATCCAGCCCGGAAAGCCTCTAAGGGCAATATTTATGGTAGAAAAAGAAGACGTGGCAGACCCTGCCTCAAATGGAACGATGGCGTAAGCCAGGATGGCAGACAGCTGTTAGGGATATCGAATTAGTGGACCACGCCCCAAAACCGGAATGTCTGCAGCTCCTTGTTGAGGCAGGCCTAGACCAGACACCGGTTGTTGTGTCCAATTTCTTTCATCTCAAAGGCCCGAACTAGACGATTTTCATTCTATATAAAAGGAGCGTATAACACCTGGGAGCCGATTTTGGTTACGCTACTTTCAGAGCAGGGGTGAAGCCCTGGACAAAACCTTGGTCCTAATTTCTGTTATTTAAGACAATTGAGGGCGTCGAAACCGTGTATCTTCGAGGATGCAACGAGTGACATGATTTTACGTTATTTTTAAGCCGAGGCCATATACATACAAAAAGAAGTACACATTTTTTTTATTGAATGTGGGGTACCAAATGAATAGTCTTAATTGACACTTTTTTTTAGTTAAAGATACAGGAAGTCCGCACCCACTTGATAACGAACCAGACCACTTGGGAACCTACTTCCTCTCTTATGGTCCACGGGCGAAACCGTCAGTATTCCCTGGAAAACTTGGGTGTTTATCCCAAAAAAAGCGGAATCCGTGGACTACAAGAGGGGAAGTAGGTTGCTTTTCAAGTAGTCTAGTCTGCAATTAAGTGGGTGCGGACTCAATCGACAAAGTCGTGCATCCTCTACAAAAAAAAATTACTTCGGGCTAGTTTAGCTTTAAACATACGACGGATTCCACTTCAATATTATTCGCACTCATGTTGTATTTGCGATTATATATAGAGCGGTAATCGCTGTCGCCACTTTCGGTCACGCTGCTGCCAGGGCAGAAGTGTGACAGTGTCTGATGAGTTGTCAGTCAATTATCTTGATTGGTACTTTTGCAAGGTCTTAGTTTCGCCATCAGCTGTAATTGGGACGAAGTGGGAAATGATGCTTCTAATAGATGTTCACATAATTTCATCATACTACTTACAATAATGTAATTATGTTTTCTAATGGATGGAACTAAAATGCGGCTGCTTCTTGATAGTCGCGAAAACTAGTCAACCAGCAATCGACTTCTAGTGAGTCAATTGAGAAACATATCATTAGACATTGTAGACCGAACTTTTCACTTGAGAAATATACGAAGAGTTAGCAACCGTGGATATAAGGTAAATATGCCATAACGCCACTTTTTATAAAAAAAAAATAAACAATGAGGATATATTTGCAACGATCAAGGGTTATTTCTCGTTGCAAAATGAATTTCCAATTCAAGATTGGAACTTGGACCCAACCGATCTACGGGATTGTTTGCAGGACACTCGACTCGCAATTTTGTGTTCAGAACTTAGTAACTTCCCCCAAAGGTGCAATATTAATTCAGTGCATCTTTGGAATCGTCCTTGCCGTTACTTTTAAAAATTCAATGGCAGAATTTTCTGGAATATTCTTCAAGGATAAAACTTTGCCTAAGACTCCTGAATCATTCAAAAGTACAATGAAAGACATGCATACCACATACGGCTTGATATTACATTATTCACGAAACGGAAAACTTATTGTTTTGATTTCGAATTGATTCTTTCTTCACTCGAGAAAATTGATGTATTTCTAGTATTGTTTTCGTTCTTCAAATCACTAGATTTGTTTATTTCTAAATTTAGAAGACAAATCTATTTGAATTATCGTAAAACAGTCTTCGATATGCATCCAGTCTTGTTGGAAAAAAATGCGACCTGAGTGATTTTTTGTTTGTATTATGTTTCTAAGTGAATCTATTAAATTTAGCGGACATTGTGGTACTTAATGTATAATTTTTCTAATCGATTTTATTCAGTATTTATTTCGACCTGTTAAAAATTTTATTTTCTCTTCTTGGTTACGTCCTCATGGGCGTTGGTGTACGCATAAGACTTTTTTTCTTGATGATGAAAAATTTTGAAAATTGTTTTGCCTCACGAGGAGGATATATTCAGCCTCAACTGAAGGCGTTGACAGTAATGTATTCAACAAGATGCCAACTAATAGCTTTATCCAATCGTTGATTGCACTACTGTGATCAAAAAGTAAAGTGAAATTATCATTTAAAACTCCCGGGCATTAGGAAGGCAAGTAATTTTTTTTCCTAGGTTGGCAGGTCTGTCTATAACCTTTGCCAGGCGTCTGTTTCTCAAAAAGTTTGGTTATCTCCGAGTTATACGAACTACGCCATGCTATTAACAT
Source organism: Hermetia illucens (assembly GCF_905115235.1). Taxonomy (NCBI): domain Eukaryota; kingdom Metazoa; phylum Arthropoda; class Insecta; order Diptera; family Stratiomyidae; genus Hermetia; species Hermetia illucens. The sequence continues at coordinate 198,361,308 of NC_051849.1, forward strand.
AGTATGCTGGTCCCAAGTCCAGGTAAAGGAGGAGGGTTTGAGGCAACGTACTATCCTCAGTAAAAACAAAAATAAAATGCTGAGATCAGGGAAAGAGAAAAATAGAGTATAGTTGGAGTTATTCCACTCTGCTAAATCCTACCTTATCTCTTGGTGACAGGTCCCGCGACAGGTCGACCAAGAAAATGCATACAATGTCGTTACAAACATGATGATCGGATTGAGTCACAAGCCTCGGAGAAATGCTAGGGCGTCCATCTCAGTCGACGCGGCAGGACGGGCCCCGGTCCTGTCGAGAAATGGGCAAGGGTTCTTGACGCATGGATGGCGTCAAAACGTAAGCAAGTTAGCCCGAACAAAACAAGCAAAACAAATACGTGTCTGCACGCTAAATGTTGGTACCCTAACTGGAAAGATGGAGGAACTCGCAAGAGTCCTTCGAAAAAGGCGCATTGATATCTGCGCTCTGCAAGAAACCCGATGTTCTGGTGCCAAAAGCTGCCACATTGAACGCGAACGCGGTAAAAATGGCTATAAACTTCTCTATTTTGGTAACCCACACACTCAATATGGTGTTGGCATTGCCATCTCAGAGGGTTTCCGTGATACCATATAAGAAGTCGAACGATTTGATGATCGGCTGATGAAGCTCACCATTACATCAGCTGATCGCACTATTGACTTCTTCACCGCGTACGCACCACAGACAGTTCGACCTGATGTCGAGAAAGATGCCTTCTGGCTACTTTTCGATGAAAAGACTTGCCACGTGCCTGTTGACGACTATATCATCATTGCCGGCGACCTTAATGGTCATGTGGGTGAAAGGTAGACGGTAACAGGTGCCATGGGGGAAAGAGATTCGGAGCGCGCAATGAAGTAGGCGAGCGTATAATCGATTTTGTGGACACCCATGACCTTGTACCTATGAATACATGGTTCATCAAACGATTGTCTCATCTTCCTACATTTTATAGTGGGAACAGTAAAACGTAAATCGAGCGAATCATTCCAAAAATCTTTATGATAAACTGGACACTCGGGATGGCGAGAGAGATTTGTATCGACTTGCTAAAAGCCGGAACGAACGTATACAGGATATCGAACACCTCTGTAGCGTTAATGACAAGAACGGTACTTTGGTTACCAACTGTAGAGCCGCAACGTATAGGAGGCGACAATACTTCGAGCAGATTTCAACTGAAGAATTTGCTCATCCTCCACTTCCACAATCATTGCCGACATTTGGACCAGTTCCACTTGTCAGCGCAACTGGTACTCAGAGGTGGCGGCGAGGAAGATGGGGCGGCAACCCTATCGGCCAAACCAAAACCAAGTGGCCGAGGAGAACCTCCATAGTGGTGGCACCGGGAGACGCTGTAATCACTCTGGTTTGCCGGCCGTGATTCAGTAGGCGAATGCTCCAAAGGCCTAATCAGGGCGATTAGACCCGAGTCTGCACGGGGACTCATCTGAAGTGGCAAATTGGTCACGAAACCTTACCAGGGGTATACTGGTACCATGGGAACCGGGAAAGCCGCTGGACTCTCATACTTCGGGTGAACTCCCGTTGTATGTGAGTACAGCTCGGTTATTTGCGGTTGGCCCCCCTAGTGGGAGTTTCATGGTGGTTGTGGCTCAAGCGAGAAGAGACCTTCGGGCCTCGGCGTGGTGTTGAGTTTCAACACGGGTGCCGTACTCCATACCAGTATGATGCTAAGTTATGCACTTGGTATAGACTGGTACCGTTGTTGCTTGTCACAGTGGAGCTCTGATTGTGATCACAAAATCAATCCGTGTCCTAAGAAGACCGTGGGATTAAGTCTTTCAGACAGGTGCTCACGTAAAACCCCAAGGACTTAACTGTCAGCGCAACTGAAGTCGAGGAGGCAACAAAACGAATAAAATCGGGGAAAGCCACACGACCTGACGACATCGCATCTGAGCTCTGGAAAGCGAAGAGCTGGCATCCAACACTGTGGCTCAATGAATTCTTTAATCGGATTATTTAGGAAGGAAGAACACCATCTGACTGGCAAGGAAGTACCACTGTTCCAATATGGAAAAAGAAAGGTAGTCCAGCAGAATGTTCAAATTACCGTCCGATCCGATTACTTCCCCATACCAAGAAGATTTTTGAACAAATTCTTGACAACCGTATTCACGAACTCGTTGAAATAACCGTGAATCAAGCCGGATTTGTCAAAAACTGCGAAACTACTGACGCAATACACGCTGCGCGGTTACTCATGAGAGACATCGTGAGAAGCATCGCCCTCTACATTGCCTTTCTGGATCTAGAGAAGGCGTTTGACCGTGTACCACACGAATTCATCTGGTATACGTTACACTTAGTGCCAGAAGAACTCGTGCGCTGGGTTCAATTGCTCTACCATGAAAAGTAAAAGTAAAGTTCAAATTGTGACGGGTGTAACAAAACCACTTCGTGTCTCTGTTGGTATTGATCAAAGAAACGCCCTCTCACCACTCCTCTTTGTTCTTGTTATGGACACAGTCACACGGGATATCCAACGTCCAACGCCCTACACACTGCTTTATGCAAATGATGTTTTCCTAGCATCTGATAGCAAAAATGATCTCGAGCAACTTGTTCAAAAATGGAATGACCGCCTCATGGAACACGCTCTCAGATTGAATCTGGATAAAACTGAATTTTTGACGACCGATCTCCATGAAACAGACACAGTCATTGTCAGCGGCAGTGATCTGCCCAGAACTGAGCGATTTAAATACCTCGGGTCATGCGTTATGAAATTGTTTCAGGCATTAACGCAACCTGGATGAAGTGGCGTTCCAAAACTAGTGTTCTTTGTGATCGACGTACCAACGAACGTATCAAATCTAAAATTTACCGCAATGTCTTCCGTCTTGTCGGTCTTTATGGCTCTGAGTGTTGGCCGACTATAAAAGACAATCAACGACGTCTTGCGGTAATGGAGACGAAGATGTTACATTGGACTAGTGGTGTGACACGTTTTGATCACATCCGAAATGAGGATATCCGCGATCGTTATGGGGTTGCACCGATTGTGGAAAAGTTGCGAGAGAGGCGTCTTCGATGGTATGGTCACACAATTTGTGCTAACGAGAATTCACTTGTCAAGATTGGCCTGAACATCAAAGTCGATGGTAAACGACCAAAAGGCAGCCCTAAACAACGGTGGGTTGATACGCTGAATAGGGATTTAAAAGCCTCGAGATTGCACCCAGATCAGGCATTCGATAGAGTCAAATGACGAAACTGATCACAACGAGCCGACCCCGCTTGTGAACGGGACAAAGGCTGAAGAAAAAGATCTCCGAGTTACACGTAATTTTGTAAACAACTAAAACTGAATTTTTCCATGTTTAAAACCGGTGATTTTGTTGAGCAAAGAACTTGCATCAAATTTTGTTTGCGGAACGAATATTCTTGGGCGGACACGTTGAAAATGTTGCAGAAGGCCTTTGATGATCAAACTATGGCACAAACAAATGTTTAAGTGGTAGAACGAGTTTAAAGTGGGTCGAGAACGCGTTGCAGACGAACCGTACTCTGGACGATCAGCAACTTCTACCGACGAGGGCCACGTCTAAAAAATCAAAGATTTGGTGCTTGAAAATCGTTGATTGACAATTAGAGACCTCGTTGATAGTTTTGGAATATCTTATGGCTCAGTCCAAATCATTGTGAAGGATGTTTTGTGTCTCAAACGCGTCAAGTCTCGATTGGTGCCAAAATCGCTCAATTCTTTTTGGAATTTTTTGCATTGGTTCTTCGCGGCTTTTTTGCCAAAAACTCGACTCATATCATTCCGCAACCACCGTATTCGCCTGATTTGGCTCCGTGCGACTTCTGGCTATTCAGCAAACCCAAAGGGCCAATGTGGGGATGCCGTTTTGACACGATGGAGGAAATAAGAGCCGAATCGAAGAAGGTCTTGAAGGCTATACCGAACAAAGAATATTCCCACTATTTCCAGGACTGGAAAAAGCGTTGGCAAAAGTACGTTTTATTGGACGGGGATTACTTTGAAGGGGATGAAATTGATTGGGAAGAATAGATAAAGAATTTATATTTTATAAACAAATTCACGTTACTTTTTGATCACAGTAGTAGGTTTTAAAAATTAAAAAATAAAACAACTGAAATTGTCTTTATTATAAAATCACTAAAAAGTTTATTCCAGTAAAATGAAATTATGTAATAAAAATAATGAAATTTAAAAAAAAAAACACGAATGTATTTTTTTCTCGCCTAAATGAATAAACACGAAGGTAATATCTATACAAATTTTGATTCTGCGTTTATTTTCCTCCTGCTAAGATACTTCTTTGCCAGCTTCATTCCAATATTAATTTTATTTACTTTAGCTTCAAACTTCTTTAAATTTCTGCGTTATTTACGGTAAATCTACAAATTGCTACAAATATGCTGTTGTATATGATTTAAAAACACTAAAGAGTAAATTTGAAACTTAAATATTGTTCGCAAAACTTGCATTGCATATAAAAGAAACGAAAAAATTGTAAATCGTATATAAAAAATGCAACTTCGGTCTATGTCCAGATTGAGAGATTGATAATATTTGTAAATGTAAAATTTTATCAAAAATGTGTTTTCCATTTAGTCGTTCACAATTTGTAAATTGTATTTCTAAAATTGTAAATTTAGTGGATAGTACTTGTTTTGACCCCCATTTAGCGGGTGATTTTCGTTTTGATGGATTTCATGAGTGTATATGTGTCTTAATGTGGGGATGAATGTGAATGCGAATGTGTCTTATGTTTTAAGATGCTTTGAATATTGTGAGGAAAGGGAGGAGTGGAAAAGACAGGATGCAGCGAATCGCTATCACTACCCCCGGCAATTGGTGTGTTTTATGTTTATAATAAAGGAGAGAAAAGAAATGAATAATTTTCATACTTAATACATACATATATATAAAGTTGTGTGAATTTATAATAAAATAATATGTGAGAATTAAAAATTTTGCTTCCCTTAAATATTTCTTTGTTTGTGCAACCAATAACAACTTTCCATCTTTCTCAGTATTTCCCGCAACTTCCTTCCTTCCTAATCAAATGTTCCATTATCGAAATACCAATTTCTTTTAAATTAATTTGTTGCATCCAAAACGTATGTATTACTTTCCTCTCGTCGTTGAATATTTTCCACTTGTCATTTTACAAAAAAAAACTACACATACATATATATATATAGATGAAAATAGAAAATTATGCGAAATAGTTTACAAATTTCGAATGTATTGTGTACTACTGGTTTTATGTTCGTATATCAATCTGTAATATCTGTTGCTGGTTGTTTTGTTTTGCGTCATGCCATTCATCGATTTATCATGATGAATTGTTTCGTTTGAAATAAATTTATGTAATAGCTATTTACTCATTATTCATATGATTATTATATTAAACTCTTTTTATAATAAAGATCCAATGTGATGTTCGCGTTTATTCTTTGACTTCAACCGTACCAGCAGCTAGTTCCGTCGTTGGTTCGCTTATCAATTTTTCTGAACAATCGGACTTGATTTCCTGCGGAGAAGAAATATTATTTGTTATTATATTATGGATTTGGAAAACTATGATTCGATCACTTCTTAAATTTTACAAATCATATTTAATAAGCTCCAATGAATCTTGGTGTCAGAGTATGTTTACCAGTGACATACCATTCTTCATAATGAGAAACCAATACCCAAAATGATTTGCGAACAAATGCGCTAAATGTGACAAACATATAAAAACACCTACAAATATATGATTGTTATACATGATGAACGTTGTACGAAATAAAAGATCCCGAAATAATCCCAAAAGACCTTTGTATATAATTCACATAATAAAAATTATTTCGATATATATTCTATCTAAAATTTACTAAGCAAACGAAATAAAAACATGAATATGAAAGGCCTCTCCAGACGGGACCACTTTCAACCGAATTGACCACGTGTTGATCGAACGCCGCCACCTCTCAACCTTGATGTATGTCAGAACATATAAGTGGCCAATATACACTCGGATCACTATCCCGTTGGCATGGTGCTCCGAGCTCGAATAACATCACTCAGAATCCCGTCTGACAATCAGGTGAGAGTTCAAACTGAAACCATCCACAATTCAGCCCTCCGAAACACCTATAAGAGGCAAATGGATGCCGCAATAACCACAGCTAACAGATGTCCTGCAGATGAAGCATCAGCAAATGATCTTCACGACCGCCTAAAGAGCGTTATCATTGATACGGCCACAAACATTCTTGGCCCCAGCCGCAGAAAGAAACGAAACAGCTGGTTCGACGATGAATGTAAGCTAGCAACGAAACGGAAGAATTCTCCATACCGAGGAATGTTGCATTCTCAAAGAACGCGGGCACGCACAGAAACCTACCAGGAACTCCGACGAGCGGAAAAGCGACTTCACAGACGGAAGAAGGGAGCCTGGGAGAACCAACAGACCTGTGAACTAGAAAAGTACAGGGAACAACCGCACCAGGCGCACAAGTTTTACCAACAAGTTAGCAGGATGAAGCCTTATACACCTCGATGCTCATCCTGACGAGACAAAGAGAGAAATCTAATTTCCGACAGAATGACCATTTTGGAGCGATGGATTGAGTATTTTGATGAACTGCTCAACAACCAAGATATCGGCCAGTTGGAGTTCCCGCCAACTGATAACGACAGACAAATACGGCCACCAGCAAGCATAGAAGAAACAGTCCGTGCAATTCATTGGCTTAACTACCATAAGTCGCCAGGAGCCGATGGAATTACAACCGAATTGGTTAAATATGGAGGCGATCAACTACACCAAATAGTTCATCAACTAATGCTCAAGGTGTGGGACAGCGAATCAATGCCTGACGACTGGCAACGAGACATTATCTGTCTCATATATAAAGAGTGAGATATCACACAGTGCAGAATTTATAGAGATATCACGTTGCTGGGTACCATCTATAAAATATTTTCCGCTATCTTGCTAGGCCGGATAGCCCCATACGCCCAGAACATCATTGATCCATACAAAAGAGGCTTCATTCCCGGTAAATCAGCAACAGATCAGATTTTCTCTCTGCGGCAAAGGGATGGAAAAACTGTTAGAATATGAACATCAGTTACACCATCTTTTCATCGACTTTAAAACTGTACACGACCATGAGAGAATTCGGTATCGCGACGAAATTAATAAGACTGCCTAGGCTGACCCTGACCAAGAGACGTACAAACTGCATTCATCCAGATCGAGCAGGCGGCACGAGATCTTGGGCTGCACATTAATGAATGCAAGACGAAGTATACGGTGGCAATGTCAGCACCAAACCAAAAGAACGAACATCAAATCGCACTGGTTAAACGAAAACAATAAAGATAGGAGACTATAACTTTGAGACCGTTGAAAAATCCTCCTATCTAAGGTCGAAAATCACAACCGTTAAAAGCTATGATGATGAAATCCGCGCACGATTGCTGGCAGCCAACAGAGCCATTTCAGTTTACAAAAACTGTTCCGCTCGAAACGTCTCACCATAGTGTCAAAGCTCTTATTGTACAAGACTATGATCTTGCCAGTCCTCATGTATTCTTCGGAGCAGAACAAGAAAAATTGCCAACTCTTGGCCGCGTTCGAGAGAAGAATCCTCCGCAGAATTTTTGGCCCCCAACATGAGGATGGACGATTCCGTAATTTACATAATGACGAAATCTTTGAGCGATATCATGATTTCGCGGTGGGCGGATCAGTTAATCCGTATGGATGAGGATGATCCAGCCCGGAAAGTCTATAAGGACAATATCTAGGTAGGTCCGGACGCCAGACAACTTTTAGGGATATCGAATTGGTGGACCTCAGCGAAAAACCGGGGTGTCTGGAGTTCCTTATTAAGACAGGCCTAGACCGGATACCGGTTATTGCGCCGTTGATGATGATGATGATAATTGGGAGTCACTCTAATGAGCAAAACGCGTGGAAGAACAACGGTTGAAATAAATTTCTTTCAAGCCCAAATGAGCCATTGTAACTCCTTATAAGTCACTGGTCGAAACACAGGCCAATTTATTTATATATTTAAAAAGGGGCAATATGCAGAGAGAATGACGTTAAATACTGCCCCTAAAAGGAGAAAAAAGTGCCAAAATCACCGAATATTCCAGCGTTACAATTACTTTACGAAACCGTGAAGTAGGTGATGTCAGAAGGGGCAAAGTTGTCTGTCAGACTGGAAGAAAGTATAACGGGAGTGCACAGGGAAGATTCTCTGTAGTTTTAGATAAGGAAGATTAAGAGAGTGGAGAGAGATAGGATAGTCCACACGGGGGATGTTCTTAACAAAAAAAAAAAGATCGGATGAAATTGCATTGAATTGACCAGATCGCGGAATAACGTTCAACAATGCTCCGAACGAGGAAGTTAAAAAATGTTAAGGGAGGATTGAGCAAAGTCAATCAGAAGAAATACGCCAAGAAGACTATATAAAGCGCATTCTTTGAAATTTTATGGTGACGGAAAATCATTGTACATCTTCGACCACGACGGGTTTCGCGACAAAAATTTCGCAGTGCATTGATGTGCGTCCACGTGGTTGCGAGTTGCTGCAAGCTCGTGGCAGCATCTGACATAACAATAGACATTGCACAGCTGTTTATGACTTCCCACATACCAGCAGGATTCAACGCAGAGCTTCTTTGAAGATTTATTTCGGAATAATGGTAATAGATCTTAATGAGCTAATGGTGCTTCATAATTCCTCTGTAGGAAGCTTGATGGAAGCAAACACACGCAACATTCTCCGCAATTGATCCATGTTTCCTCTCTTAGGAAATGAGGAACAAATCCGTTTGCTGCTGGGATAAGATTGGGAAATACACACAAGAAAGCCATCTAGGCGACATCGGCATACCGACATACTAATACATTAACCACATGGATCACGGGCCACTTACTTACGAGAGTTGTTTCAAAAGATTCCCAGCGTTGTAAATTTGCCGCGTGTGAGGCTAAGCGAAATCTGACAACACCGCTTTGTTCGCTAGTTCCTCCACCGCCGGCCCTAACAACAATCGTCGCCCGCGACGGGCAGACAGCTATCTGCGATAGAGCCCGGCATCGCCGTCACGGCAAAGGGTGAAATTCGTGCGGTCATTCGGTTTTTAACGAATTGTTACGGGAGATGAAAGGTGGTTCCATTACTATGCCCCGGAAACAAAACGACAATCTCGCCAATGGAAACACACGAAGTCGCCAACCAAAAAAAGTTTAAGCAGAAGGTGTCAACAGGAAAACTCATGGCAATGATATTTCGGGACTGGCGTAGTGTAGTGCTTCTTGAGTTTATGCCTAGAGGGACCACGATAAACTCGACAAGTTATTACGAAGAAAAAGCTCAGGCGGACAATCCAAAATCGTCGTAGGGGAAAACTCACCAAAGGCGTAAGACTGCACCATGACAATGTGCGATCGCATGTCTCCCAACAACCGAAGAATTTTGCTGGGAAGACATTGCCCACCCCCTTAGAGCCCTGATATTTCACTCAGCGATTTCCATCTGTTTCCGGAGTTAAAAAAGCATCTAGGCGACCAACAATTTGAGACGGATGACGTGTTGCAAGATGAAGTTTCTAGATTTGTCGACGGGTTGACGATGGACTTCTTTGAGGCGGGATTGCAAAAGTGGATTACTTGTCAGAAAAAGTGCGTAAAAAATAATGGCGACTATGTAGAAAAATAGTTTAAAGATCAAAATTTCCAATGGTGTATTTGTCTTGTCAAATAAAATATTCCCTGTGACTGAAAAAAATTTGGAAACCTTATTTTTGAAATAACCCTCGTACCTTGTCCTTACCTGAAAGGTACACAATGAGATTCCCTGCCCCTTTGTCGCTGGATTTGCTCCTTCTGTATAAAGTCTTCATGAGATATGTTATATAGACATTCTGGAAGCGCGATTGGCTACATTAAGGCAGTGTTTGTCAAAGGGAATTTGGAATGAACACAGCACTTTCTACGATGTTGAATGCGATCCTCAGTCGGCTACCCGTCGACAAAATGCGAAATAAACTTCTTGTTTGAAATTAAGAATCCACCATCAACTTGTTGGCGGTCCGGACCAATTGGAAATAAATTGCCTCTCACTTTTCTTATCTATGGGCTCCGCGTCTTGAGCTTACAACTTAAAGTTAAAAAAATTTTACAGACGACCACGATTTCGGGCAGTGTTTGATGAGTTGTCGCTACCCTGGACGAAACCTTAATTGTCTGGACCAGAAAAATGAGAAGCAGTTTTTCTCCAATTGGTCCGGCAGCCATCAACTGGATGGCGGATTCAAGGCTTCCTCAATTCCGAACAAGAATTATTTCAGCTTCGACCTTTTGGGCAAAAATACTAGGCGCTTTTTTCTTCCTTGATATAATTCGCATCCTGAACCTGTTTACGGATTAATAAAACAGAGCGAACTACATCTGCTAACCAGTTCAGTCACGCTACTCAGAGCAGAGGCAGGTGCAGCGTCTGATGAGTTGCCTCTGCCCTGGACGTAACCGTAGTCGTCCGTAAAAATAAATTTTTTAAATAATATATGATAAGGAAACTCTAATTTTTAAAAGAGCTCCTGATAGCTATGGAAACTGAGCTGTTCTAATAGATTGGCACAACATAAATATAGAGAAGTTGAGATAAATCTTAAAAATTATTGATGTAAAACTACAATATCTCATTCATTTCAAACTTGTAAAGAAGAATATTGTGAGACAAGTTAGCGAAAACGAATAAACTAATGCATCTATTTATTCTTTTTTAGTTTGAAATAAATATAAAAATATATATGCAGTCTACTGGTTGAGTTGCGAAGCAATGATATGTTAGCTGGTTAACTAGAACTTGATATTGTGTACTTCAGAAATATGGTATTAAGTCGATGGGTTCACAACACAAAATGCAATTGTTTGGAAATCTGAGACAAAGTGAATCAAGAATTCTCTGTGAACGGTTGAATTGTAACCATCTTTACAACTGCTCCTCAACACGGCGAACTTACTCAAAACTTTCATGGGCTGCGTTATATTTTCGAATTCTTAAACAGACAATAAATATTCCAATTTCTTTCTTACCTCAATTGATTTATGATCAACTTGCCCATTTAAGCTTTCAGTCGCCGAAGTATCAGCTGCGTGATTTTCACCAAAGCCATTTTCCTAGAATATGTGAATGACAAAATGTAAAACCTTATCCAGCAACGAAAGACCCAAAATTATAGTTAAAAACAGTTCACAATTTGCTTTGTTTAGAAAAGCAAGTAAACACAAAACTTCACTAAACACTAACAAAAGCTAATCGTCATCATTCATCACTAGGATCAACAACATATTTTTTGGAATATTGCTGAATAGGACACAAGATGACAGTTAACAAAACATTCAGTAATTAGAAATGATAAAATATCTAAATTTAGTTGAATCTACTTAACTTTTAAGTTAGATGTACATTTTTGGAAAATACCAATGAACATTATTTTTTTTGGTATGATTTATAGTATGGATACATAGCAACAAACGATATTAGTCACCATTAAGCCTTCTAAATATCTAGTGTTTGGTTTGACAGTTTGCGACAAACATTGTTAATAACAAATTCTTTCGTGCAATTTGAGTATACAGGAATCAACAGGATAGAGTTGTTGCAAATGGAATACAAAAACGATATGATGAAATGAAATGTACGGTGGTGAAAAAAGGATGAATATCTTAAAAATGACTTGTTATTGGAAAAGAGTAGGCGAAGAGCGACGACATCACAGATCAGTACCATAATCTTTGATTACAGCTTGCCTATATGGTAAAATTAAGGAAAAATTAATAGAAAACGCTAACCTGACCCCTCGTTCAGCAATCACAGTGAAATGCGTGACTACAACTGTGGGAAACATTGTAGAAACTAACACTTCTGACTTAGAGAAAAAAATTTAGAGCGCTGAAAATCATGATACGATGGATGACTACACCAGCGACATATAGGTCAGAAGAATTAACTCGTTCTTTGTAGAAGAGCCAACCAGTCGCTGCTGAAAATTTTACTATTATAATATTCCGAGAATTGGAGTACCTATCGATTGAGCTCCAAATAAACGTTTTCATAAAAAGAGAGCATACTTCCGATAGAGAGTAGGACCAATATCTGAGCAAAGGCCTTGGCACACTTTGATTTGATCGTAATGAAACTGCAAGCCTTAAGGGGAGTGGGTAGCAAGTTTATCCATATGGGAAAACACCTCGTATATTTCATCCTTTTTCTCAAAATGAATCTGTATTTAACATTTAAGATAGAAAGAATGATTCTAAATGGTCCCCTTTTTTAGAGCAACATGCAAATTGAGAAAAAATTCCCGCTGTTCTTCCTACTTCGATATTTTTTTTTCGGAATGTACGTTATGTATTTAAAAGTGAAAGGAGAAGGATTAATCTACACCCTTGCAAAATTCTAGAACGATTAATTCACTTGGTTCCGAGAAAAAGGAACATTAATCGGAAAAAACGTGATTTTTCAGGAGAGGCGAAAAATGTGGCGTTTCATATTTCCTGACTTTCTTATCGATTTCTTTCGACTTTTCGCCATAGAGTTGTTGCTTCAACTCTCTACTATCCCTGCGGAGTGCAGGGAGAACGATTGTTATCGACTCTACAAGAAAAATCGGGATCAATCGACATATGTGAAGCCCGGAGAAGCGTGTATAAGTGAACCTTAACTCGTGTTTCAACAACTTGTGTTATTTCGTTCGTCGTTAGTTTTTCGCGATGCCCCGAAGCACACGTGTTTTTGAAAACAAGTCGGGAGACCGGAAGCTGGACGCTTTAGGTACGAAAGGTTTTGTGTTTTTCTTAGTACGTAGCATGCAATATATGCATATATTATGTGAGAATATCCACTTTCGGATGATATTGACGTTCACACTCTTGAATTTGCAAAGAAGCGACAACTTTGACGTATTATAACTTTCTTAGTAATAGTGCAATTTCCACCAAACTTGGTGAGATCATGCTCTATAAAAATGTCAGGCGATGACGAATTTACGGTTTCTTACCAGGGCAGAGGCAAATCGTCAGACGCTGCCTCACCTCTGCCCTGGGAGCAGCGTGACCGAAGCGTCTCGCAGATTTTGAGTGCTCCAGAGCCAGAGCTGATCACTTTCAACCCCCCGCACTCCCCACCTTTTCAACAAATGTCAAAACTAAGAGCGGCTTCGAAAAGTGCTAACCGAGACCTTTAATTTGATACCCCACATGACTACATTTGAAAATGTACACGCCCCTTTTGCATGTATGGGGACCCCCCTTAAATTCGTCGTAAAAGGGTGTAACTTACTGTATGCGAGCCAGTTCCCAGTTTTCTATCAAATTTAGTGTCAATCACTGTAACCGTGCCCGAGAAAAATGCGTATGACGGACAGACAGACATACAGACAGACAGTAAACCGATTTTAATCAGATTTTGTGTTTACACAAAACATTAAAAAGGAAAAAGTGCTTAGGGGAAGAAGACCCCAAGAGCGCCAGGAAGAGACACTTCAACCTTACACCCGGACCTTCCATTACATGGTCTCTCCAGGAAGTACATCAAAGGGTGAACATCCCGGAATCCTCCCTTTCAGAAAAATCATTTTCCTCTTCCTTCTCGAAAGTGATTCACCATTTAGAGGAGTACGACAGTTTCGAGAGAAATGAAAATTATAATTTCATAAATTTTGGTATGTAAAGTAATATTTCTTGCAATTTTTCTGATTACTTTTATTTACTTACCAATGCCTTTATTATGTTTCGAATAGAAATTCTCAATAAATCTCTGGGGAACATGGGTTGTTGTATAACTTGTCATGGTAAGCTCGAAGTGTTAGTAATGTTTAGACGTCTTGCTGCGAAACTTCAATTGCTGTGCATAAATTGTGCAAAATTTGACAATTTTTGGAATTGTTCTAAAATTACTTATGACACGGAAAAGGGTAAATATAATGTTATCGTGGAAGTGCCGCTTTTTCTTTGACTTTGTTTTTTATGGTATTTATATACATTTTTAGGTGGTCAAATCGACTTTGACCCTTTGATTGTCAGGTTCGCCTATGCCCTCAGAGCAATCGGTAAAGGTCCTACTGCAGGCAAAATTTTATGCGGCCTTATCAACCTGCTTCCTCCCATCACAAAACATGCTGCATACGACAGTATCTTGACTTCTGCTGCCAAAGAGGTGGCCAAGGGACAATGGCGAATGCAATAAATAAAGCCGTGGAAACGAACGACAATTCTAGGGACATAGGCTCTCGATGGCACACCAAAAATATGCTAATACACTATTATTAACTTTATTTGAACGGATATTGATATGGAGAGTATTTTGAGGCCTGGGCACCATATAGAAGCAGCTTCGTGATTTTTTTCAGATTTTTTGGTTTGGTAGTTTCTGAGAATGGGTCAGTTAAAGAAATCATCAATTTCCACTCCTCCCACTCCTTTCTAATAAATCTCAAAACTAAGACTGGCTTCGAAAAGTATTAATCCAGAACTTCATCTGATACCCCACATGGCTATATCCGATAAAAGAATTTTTACACCCCCCTTTTACATGTATGGGAGAGATCTATAAATAGATGGCAAAAGCGGTGGGAACGCTTGAGAAAGGGTCGGTGGACTCACAGGCTCATTCCTGCCATCAAGGAGTGGTTAGAGAGACGCCACGGTGAGATTAATTATAATCTCACCCAGTTTCTCACGCGGCATAGTGGATATCTCCAATACTTGCACAGGTTTAAATTGGACACCTCACCCGACCGTCCAAATTGTGATGGAGTCCCAGAGGACCCTGAGCATATATTCTTCCACTGTCCGAGATTTGTGGAAGAAAGGAGGAATCTGGTGCCGAAAATATCAAGAGAATTGGAATGCGATCAACTGCATGATCGCATCTATCCAAAATAAACTGCGAAAAGCAGAGGAGAAGAGAAAAACGCGCCGCGTATAGAAGAAAGGCGACTAAGCTAGGGTGAGCTGACTCCGCCCCGTGATGTAATACCTTATGGTGGTTCCCGGGCAGGGAGGGAGTCGGGGGTGGTTTTAGTGGGTAAAAATCCTACACGCTGGTGTGTCCAGACCATTGTCTTTTGAAGATTTCTACCTCCTCAAAAAAAAAAAAAAAGACATACAGACATTGAATCGACTTTAATAAGGTTTTGTTTTGCAAGCAAAACCTTAAAAATGAACATGATGCCGACTGCCAGGCAAATTTCATTGACTCACGTGGGGCGATGGAAGTTGCTGGGGCCAAACAGATATTTGATATGTCACAACAGAACTACAATGCGGGAAGCAGTACCTTGGTGATGGAGACTCGAAAGGCTTTCTTTCTGTAGTTGAGAGTACACCGTATGGGCCAGATTTCGAAATACGGAAGTTGGAATCCAATTGGAGGAAAAAACAGGTTGACGGATACAGCTATTACCAAAATTCAAAATTTTTATAGTAATGCTATCTGGCAACCTGAAAACAATACAGTTAAGAGTATAAAAGAAGCAGTTTCGGCAATACTTTTCCACATTGTATCGTTTAATGAACACCCCATTCGTGATCTATGTAAACCATCTTGATGCAAATTTCTCAAAAGTCAAAATGAAAATATTGTGTATGATCATTCAAAACATTTTCACTCACCTGAGCAGGGCAATAATGGATGAAATAAAGCCTGTATTTCGACAACTGGCCCATCCTGACTTGTTACGAAAGTGTGTTCATGGCCGAACCCAAAACCCGAACGAAAGTTTCATGTCATTTGGGCTCGCGTTCCGAAGACCACCTTTGTAACAAGGAAAACTCTTGAATTTGGGGTTTATGGTGTGGTATTTACCTTCAATGACGGAAATATATATAGGTCCTTCATCACCTAGGCATTGAACCAGGGAACTTCTGTTGTGACGCTCTCAAGAAATCTGACATCGAGAGAATTCAGAGGGCGGAAAGAAAAAAATGTGGAGACGTCACAAAAAGCTAGGCAGAGAACGAGAAATGCCAAAAGGAAATTGGAAGAGGAAGCTCACAGGCCTCCGGTCGGTTTTGATTTTTAGACTTATCACTAGATTCAGAACAGTCTGAAGAATTTTTTAAGGTAATAAAAAATTTGTGATTTTTTTTCAAATTTTTGCTACTCACTCCCCTTAAATAGGTATTTATGCTGTCAATTAAATCACAAAAAAGTGTGCCCTTGGCAGGAAATTAACCTAATCGGCATTGACTTAACAAACTCTACAAAAGGTTATCTGGTTGAGAATTTTCCAACAGAAACTTTCCAACCATCCACATATAATCCACTTTTGAACGTTGCTTTTCCAGTTAAAAATGTTAATGGACGTCTTCAGTCACTCCCAGCATGCAACACAACCGTAAACACCTTTTTCACCACCGTAAGTTACGACTGAAATGTTTTTGTTTTGACCGTTAAATGATTTTTAAATGAATTTCATATTCCATTGAATGCAATTGAAATGTGCCATATGAGAGGAAGGAATAAAAAGGGATTGGGGGATTAAATATCTTATTTTAATATTTGGATGAAGAATTTCATGTTGTTTTTGCGTGTCAGAGTGCTGGTTTCGTTTACACATAATTCGGCAAAGTTTACTTAAGCTTGTAAGCTCCCGACTTGCTCCGTGTACATAAATTTAAACATTGAAAAAAGCCCCGTACTTATTTTACGTTTTTATTATTTTTTTTAATCTGACAAATATCTGTTGGTTTCTTTTTTTCCAGGGAAGTTTCTAAATAATATTTTACTGCTTGAAGGAAAAAAATAAATAATGGATATTGACAAAATTACGTTTCTTTAATCGCTTTTTCCTCATGCAAAAATGGAAGATTCAGAGGGTCAGTTACGCTAGAATGCTGTGTGAATCATGGAGACTATGCGCTTTAATTTGGACAGCTAGCTTTCGACTTGAAGGTAAATTAAACATGTTGTTCGCATTATGAAAAACTTCAACCAATGTCATTTTTTGAATTTCTAAGTTTGTTTTTTTTTTTTTGATTTTTTTTTCTTTTGGGAAATCATTCAAGTCCAATAAGACCATTTTTGTCCAAATTATTCACCTTCGATTTTGGGGCTTGGGGGGCATCTTCCATTTCGCAGGCATTTGTTGCTGGAGGAGTGGTTGATAATTTTGTTTCGTCGACTGGCACTTTTTCTGCGGTTTCGTCTGGTCTCACAGTTGAATCTATATCCTCGATTTTATCTTTTTGTTCATCCTTAGCCACATCGCTTGAAACGTCTATTGCTGCAGGTTGTTGGGCGAGCGCACCGTGATCACCTATTAATTCGGTTGGCGCTTGGTTTGTATCTGCCTGTTCATTAACTACATCGGGAAGTGACTGTGCAACAACTGACTCTTCTTTGGACAAATTCGGATCTACTACTTCTACGGTATTGGATGTTTCAGAGGTGGAAGTTTGTTCAGGAACCGTGGACGTTTGTTCTTCGGGATGAGAAGGATCAGTAGGTAACGTTTCGGATTCGACAGAAGTCTTTTGTTCGTGCAAAGGTAATTCGATTTTGGAACTAGCTTCGCCTTCTAATTGACTGGCCACATTCATAGCAGCTTCTTGTGTTACTTCATCGATAAGGGCAATTGTTTCTGCTATTTGTTCTGGATTAATTGCACTATGCTCTGGAAGTGTTATCGTTGGCAATACCTGAGGATGTGAATCGATCTCGACCGTCTTAACAGCAGATTTTTCTTCTTCTTTCGCTACTTCTGCTGATGGAGCTGCTACTTCTTCCGCTGATTGAGCTGCTACTTCTGCAGATTGAACCGCTTCCACTCTGGATGGGGCCGTTACTTCTGTAGATGGAGCTGCTTCTTCGGTCAATTGAACTGCTGCTTCTATAGATGAAGCCGGTTCTTCAACAACCGGTGGAGGAGTACTGATTTCAGAAGAAGCTATTACTTCTGGGATTGGTTCAATGGCGACGGAGGGCTTTTCTGATTCACTGTCATCTTTGCTTTGTTTTTCAACAACTGCTTCAATATTCGCGACGGTTTCGGGAATCCCCGCTTCACTTTGCTTGGCTAGTACAGGCTCTACAACATTAGATTCTATTTCAACTGGCGGCGGTGGTGGCAGCTGTTCACTTTCGACATTGTCTTTATTATCATCGCTTAATGCAAACACCGACACCTGTGAAGGAGGAGAGGTACAAGGGAGAGGAGGTGGGAGGTTCTGTGCACTTTCACCATCAATATTTTTAACGTTATTTTCTTCATCAATCTTTTTTTCTTCCTTATCATTATCGGCTTGTTGTGGTTGTTCAGAAGTAGACAATACTACTTCTGCATTAGATTCTTTTGTTTCATCTTGAATACTTTCAGCGTTTACCTCAATTTTGGCTGGAGCTGGAACTTCTTCTGTTTTAGCTGGTTCTGGTGCTACGGCAGGTGCTGATTCTGTGACAGGGGCGACATCCGCTGCTGGTGCAGATTCCGTTTTTGGTGGTTCTTCGGTGGTAGTGATTTCGACTTTTTCCGGAGCCTTCTCTTCAGCAATAACAGTTGGTGCTACTTCGGCGACTGGTTTTTCTTCTTTAGCAGGTTCCGATGAACCATTTACAACAGGTGCGGCAGCTTCAGTAACAGGAGTAGCAACGTCTTTTGATTCATTCTCAGCAGGTGTGGCGACTGGAGATTTTTCATCTGTAGGAGAAGTAGCTTCCGCGGCATTTTCATCACCATTCTTTGTGGCTTCTTCGGCAGCCTGGAATCGATAAAAAAAACAAACATTAGTTGCATTTTCAAGGTCAAAAAGTATCAGAAACGTAAAAAATAATCACGGAATTTCTTGGCAATGTACTGCGATGAAAAATTAAATTTACCGATTTTGTTTAGTGCCTCATAGCTAACTGCAAAATGCTACTCCCTTTGAATATTGAAACTTCAACATCACAAACCCAGAATACAAATGGCAACCTGAAGACAGGAAATGGGCACATTCAGACATAAATGACCTTGCATACACCTAATGAATTAACTTTAAGGAATGGCTTGCTCATTGATACAAAGCAAGAAGTTTGACGGTGTGTTGTTTGAGGGGATAGAAGATCAGCCGCTCAATCTCGTTGCTTTGGGTTTGAATTCCAGTCGACATACTTATCTGGTTCGTCTTGCATTTATCACGCTGCTATGCGCTTATCATTTGCACAGCACTAAGTATGATCATAGTGAGACTGAAGCACAGAGTCTGACTGTGTGGATGACCTATCCTCCACTAAGGAGTGAACAGGAAACACTAGAAAGTTTGATGAGACCATAAATTGTAGTTATCGTCATATTATGTCCCGAAGGATACCCAACTTGAAGATACTTGATCAACAAGCAGCTGCAAAGCCAGTCAATTTTTCGGAACTGTGGTCTGCCATTAACCATATCAATGAATCTTAAAAATTTTACGTGCACAATGTTCAAGGAGGTAAAATTTCAGAGGAATTTGAAGTCCAGCGCGGAGTTTCGCAACAGTGCATTTTCACCAACGCTATTTCTTCTTGTTATCGGTAAAGTTCTCTTCGCTACCTTTCCCGGAAGATGTGATGGGCTTCAAAAGACGATGATATCTTCCCTCAAATACCTCGACTATGCTGATATCATCTGTTTTTCCTCTTGCGGAGCCATGAACTTTAGTCAAATGGCTCTGAATTTGCAAAAGGGGGTAAACAGAGGTGGCCAGAAGAAACACAAAAAAGAAACAAGGTTCACAATCTGACTGATCACCCCTCTTCCTGTTTGCATTAATGGACATGGAGGTCCTGGTGGTTTAACGTGAGTACCTATTGTGTAGGTATAATCTCACAGTCCTCTTTGGACACGGATTGATTTGGAGCCCACAATCATCGTTTCTGGCACAGCGGTACTCGTTTATATGGAGTGCAGGTTCAGCATTCATAGCAATTGATGCGAGGCATATTTAACACTTCTGTCGCAAGCAGGGGGTATGGCGCCCGAGTTGTACAGCGCAACTCTACGCATGAGCCCACAATGAGCTCTGCTCGCCATATGGCCACAAACACCATGAAATTCCTACCCGGGAGCCAACCGCAAATAAAGGGGCTGAGAACAGATCATTCAGGAATTCTTTTGGAGCACATGCTGCCAGAGGGCTATCCTGATTCCCATGGTACCAAATAAACTTCCGTGAAGCTTGGGTATGATTGCTGAGAATGGGGATGTATGTGAAATTCTCCTTCTCCAGGTTTTGTCCCGTTCATTTGCGAAGTCGACTTGCCTTGATCGGTTGCGCTATTTGCTTGATGAAAGAGGCTCCCAAATCACCACCCTCTTCCCTATCAAGCCAACGTTTCTTCGGTTGGCCTTTTGGCCGTTCCCCCTTGACTTCAATGTTTAGACCAATCTTTGCAAGTGAGTTCTAGTTATCTCGAATGACATGTCCATAACATCGAAGAAGTCTCTCTCGCAATTTTTCCACAATCAGTGCAACCCCATATCGATCGCGGATATTCTCATTTCAGATGTGATCATGGCGTGTTATGGTTCGTTTTTATTACCGTATTCATCAATCCGAGTTGCGCTAAAGCGTGAAGCAATTTAACACTGTTCACCATTGGCTGACAGCATTGATCCGAGATATCACATAGTTCTGAGCAGATCACTGACAGTTATCCACATGAAACAGGATGGGTTATCAAAAATTCTATTTTATTTAGATCCAGTCTGCGACCAGTTTCATGAGGCGATCATTCCATTTTTAAACAACTTGCTCGAAATCAACTTTGACATGAGATGATAGGAACAAGTCATCTGCATAATGCAGTGTATAGAACCCTGAACGTTGGATGTCCCGTCCAAGTCTCCATACCAAGTACGGAAAGGAGTGGCAAGAGAACACTTCCTTAATGAAGACAAAAGACGAATCAACGGGTTGCTCGTCTTAGAAACACATGGAGTAGAGCAGTAGAGAAGGAATGTAAGTTTCCGAGGAAGACTTAGAAAGAACTAAAGCCTATTTCGGCCTCGGACAACGACGTAGGTATGGTGGACGCGCTACGCCCCACCTTCTCTGTTTTGTCCGAAATTTGGAAACGTTAATACCTCAATATCAACATCAAATTGAACCTGTTCCGTGGAAATACTCTCCCTGCGCTGTTATATAAGAGCAAAAGATGGAAAGTGATCGTCACCGCTACTTAACAGTCCCAAGCCTTCGTTAGCATCTACCTCCGCTGTGGATGTACTCTGACCCGACACAATCTTGAATAGGGAATTGTGCTCGGTGCACGAGGCAGATATCGGTAGACCTTTTGATTAAAAGGCGGAAAGCAAGGGATAGGTCATTTTTTAAAAAAGGCGATACCTCCATTTCCGTAACCTATATAACGATGAAATTTGTACGTGATCGTCTGGTTGTTGATGAAATTCGACTAAATAGGTTGCGAAGGGTGGGTCACTTAACCGGTATGGATTAGGATGGTCCAGCTCGGAAAGTTAATAAGGGCATTATCTATGGTAGAAAAAAAAGACAAGACAAGACAAACAGTTTTTAAGGATGGCTGGAGTTTTTGACAAAGGCAGGATTAGAGTGGATACCAGTTATTGCGCCGCCAATGATGATGAAGTTGTCACATTGCTCTCTGTGCCATGCAGTGAAATCCACTATCCCAGAGTGGCCGACGAGGGAGGCCTAGAAACATAAAGCATAGAGCAGTACAGGAGTGTAGGCTCCAAGGAAGGCTTAGGGAATAGCATATTTCGGCAAACCGACAACGAGGTGAGTGTGGTGAACGCAGGATGCCCCATTTGGGAGATTATCGGCATGGTTATGTTCACTTCTTATGTACTATTTTCATTTGTGTTAATTTGCCAAATCATGCTGGTCATGATATCCTTTTTATAATTTCCCGGATCACTTGAGAGGTATAATATCCCCGTTGGAATCTGTTTTTGAGAACCCGTTACTGTAAATTTATATTTTCTACTCGCAACAAACTATTTTCAGTCGAAAAGTAAAGACAACGGTTTGCGATTTTCAAATGATATTATGCTTTTAAAAGCCCTGGGAAACAAGGATCTTCTAGAAGTAAAACAGTTCGAAAACAGAGGGACGTCTGGAGTTAACGACATTACTCAACTGAAATCATAATTCGCACCGAACTTTTAATATTGTTCAATGACGAACTAACCAGTGTCTCTAATGTTAATAAATTAAAATCAATTTTCAGGAAATCCAGAACAAACAATCCTATTGGGGAAACTATCCAAAAAGATAGATATGGATATGCGAATCACTGAGCCAATTGCTGGAGAAATTAAGCCTCTTCAAACCGAAAAAGACTTGAGGACGAGGACTGCGTTTGCTGGGTGGGAATTCTTCAAAGCCATTGCCTGCATTTGTTATATCTATCCAATCACACAAAAGTAGTCAAAACAACTATCTGGACGTATATTTGGTTTTTTTGACGATAAGTCCAATTTGCGATGCCACCTCTCAAAAATTGTTGGTTAATTAGAACTAGATATAATCAACTTTTTAGATTTATCCACAATAACGCACCACTGCACTTTGCGAGACCTCCATTACTTGATTCCTTGTAAAACAGAAACAATCCAACACTGAATTCAATGAGATCCACAATCTGACCGTCTGACTTCTATAACAATAGTGTGTAATGCAGAGGATATTCTTATTACGACTGAAGATCCTATCTTTTGCATTCACGACTTATATTGGAATTTTGCAATACTATACACTCTCCCTTCGCATACAAACACGATCGTGGCACATTACAAATTTATAAGCTCGAACCCATGTATATTTGTTTAATTCAATTTTATTCCGTGCCAGACCATAGCCCCCACAACACTTGCGACGGATAATATTAATGTGCAACACATTCAGCGTAAATATTTTACATTTGACCAACTTGAATTGCTGTTGCGTCAATTTGGATGGCCACAACACAGGCAGCAAGAACAGGAACCTGTTTTGCTTTTGATTTCAGAATATACGTACAAGTTTTTATACTCAAATTTCAGCCCACTATTATCGATGCACAACTTTTAGGAAAAGTCATTTTCAGTCTAATAAAAACAAAACTGAGAGACATCCAGATTCACTAAAACCCCAAAGAAATCGAATATCAGAAAACTTAATACCGCAATGAAATTCAAGGTTTTGAAAAAATCTCTGCTTTCAACATCGCAAATATTTACTGAATATGGAAATGAATCATCAAAACAATTTCAATTAATGAAACACTGCACTTGTGAGTTTAACTAGAAGTGGACAGGCAAGTGGAAGTTCTTGATAAAACCAAGTCTCTTGCATTCAGGAAATAAAGCCTTTTAATGTGACCCACACGAACCATTTATTGATTGAATAAGCGCAGACTCGCCAAGAAAATGCCTTGGTATTTATAAGGAGCGTACAATATTCAAGCCAAATCATTAAAGCTCTTGTAAGATGCAATTTAGATATAATTTGCAAAATTGCATAAAAGTCTGCGATTTACCGAACAATAAAATTCTTGAAGAAGATTTAAACAAGTGGAAATTACTTTATGACTTGAAATTGCGAACTTAATTCATTCAAATCCTGCCAAGTAATGAAAGTCTATTAAGACGCAACATACTGAATAAGTTACTTTCTCTTCAGTGTCCCTTGATCATTGCCAATTTGAGTTTACGCAAAATGAATCAGTAGCTTTTTCAGCGCTCTGGGAGAAATAGTCCCAAAACGGAAATCCAGCCACGTGACTCGCAAACTCAAAGAATCTAGAAATATCTTTCAGTTGTGACAGTATCTCATCAAATAAATTATTTCGGCCCGTTGCACATTTCACGCCTCAAATCAATTACAATAATCCAATGTTGACAAGGTCGAAATGTATCAATAATATTTACGTCTTAAGAGCACAGTGCACCTTCTTGATTGCAAGCCAAACTGAGACACGAGTGCCTAGAATATTTGAAAAAAATCCGGGAAGTGCATCTTGTACACATGGGGACGTAAATTGAATGCATGAGTCTGCAATGCATTCGTTAAACCGTCAAGTTAAGTGGAAAATAACAAAATTTATAAACTCATAACTAACAAAATATATCAAATATTTATAAATATTGAGAGGATCCGCACTTTCCCAATGACACGGATAATTGAATGCGCTGATTCGCACATTCTAATGCTTCGATTAGTTTGCCCTAACGACCAGAATGAATTGCCAAACAGATGAACATTTCACAGTGAATAAATACGTAATTTTTCTAAAACCAGCCAAATGAAATAATTGCGTGTGAAAACATATTGCAGCGCAGAAACTGTTTGATTTATTTATTTTTTAATGTAGCGAAAAATATTTTTCATTGCGTTCAAGGTTTAATTAAATTAAATTCTATTTTTTACAACCGGAAGGATTTTAAATTGATCAGATGTCTCAACATCGAACTTCAGCTAGGTGACGACGCTCATCTATATTAAACACCATTGTCAACAAAGAAAAATTATTTTATTCATCGCAGAAAGTGATCTGATGATTCATGCCTGAGTTATTGCATGCGAAAATATTCTGGCGTTTAGCTTTCTTTTATCGACAACACAAAGAGACAAGATATCGTGTGGACTATCGAAAAAAAATAGCGATAAAATTGTTAAAATACACGGACCATGTGCTCAAGAATGATAATGCATTTTGTGTGCCAAGTGTGGTCTCGTGTTAGGGCTATCAAGTGAAAGTTTTGAAATCATTACTATTTCGCGTTTAAGGTCTCATTCCCAAAAAGAGAGAATAACTAACTTGTCTTCACCACGCTTCCGCCATCATCCTTTTTTTAAGAACAATAAACAAAGTACTTTCCATTAACAGAAATGCCCCTTGTTCAAAGCTATAGGGGCTTATGTGAGTACCGGCTCCTTAGGCACCAATTGAATTTCTGATCTGATGAACCCCGAAGAAAGGTTGATGGTAAGAGATACGGATCAGGAACAAACGTTCAGATTGTCTTCTCGATCCCCATGGTACCATACAGCGTTAGGTAAATTCGATGGTATAAAACGGCTTGTCCTTCATTTATATCTGACAAAGCATCGTCCGAAGAGGATCAAAAGATCAATAGAAATGATGATTTTGGCACTCATTATTGCACAAACTCACCAGACAACTATCTTCTGAGCCGAAAGAGAATATGCAAAAGGCAAATTAGGTCCATCATGCTTGTAAAGAAATTCAAACTTCTAGTTTAAGAATCAACTGTTGAGGCAGACTAAACTAGATTAAATCTGAAGTTTGCCTTTATCCGCTTTTCCCTTACGAAAACTAGATATTGTTTACCCATTTTATTTACAAATAGATGCAAAACAATGTATATTAAAAATGACATTGAAAACCACAAGTTGCTCAAATTTCAAAACAAAGCTTTCTATGTGGGAGGCAAGTTATAGAGTGAACACTAGCGTATTCTATGCCGGGAGCGTCCGCAAGTTTTATGGCATACACGAAATGAATAATTTTTACAATATTACAATAATTAAAAGAAGTAAAAAAACAAGACAATATGGTGGAATCAATTATTTTACTAGACAAAAATAAAACGATTAACAAGACGGGGTAAATCAAAAGCTCGTGTTTCAAATATGAAAGACGAAATCCGATTTTTTCCTTCAAAATTAATTTAATTTATTGCAGTGAAGGTGCATCTAGAGTGAGCGTCCAGTACAATTCAGAATGGTTTCGCAGTATACATGGGCCTTTAAACATGTCAGACTATACACTTTAATTTTTACACTAAAAACACAAATTTGGGCTGCTATAACTTTCTTAATTATAATAAGCTTTGCTCCAAACTTTCTAGTATCATGTCATAAATAATAATTTGTATTTTTGTAGAATTGTCTACTCTTTGATCATCATCAACGGCGCAACAACCGGTATCCGGTCTAGGACTGCATTAATAGGGAACTCCAGACATGCTGGTTTTGCGGCCGAGGTCCACCAATTCGATATCCCTAAAAGCTGTCTGGCGTCCTGACCTACGTCATCGCTCCACCTCAGCCAGGTTCTACCTCATCTTCTTTTTCTACCATAGATATTGCCCTATAGACTTTCCGGGCTGGATCATCCTCACCCATACGAATTAAGTGACCCGTCCACCGCAGCCTGTTGAGCCGAATTTTATTCACAACCAAAATTTTTTATCAAAACCAAAAATTCTTCGGAAGATTCTTCTCTCGAACGGGGCCAAGAGTTGGCAATTTTTCTTGTTCTTCTCCGAGCAATACATGAAGACTGGCAAGATCATTGTCTTGTACAGTAAGAGCTTTGACCCTATGGTGAGACGTTTCGAGCGGAACAGTTTGTAAGCTGATATAGGCTCTGTTGGCTGCCAACAACCGTGTGCGGATTTCATTATCGTAGCTGTTATCGGTTGTGATTTTTGACCCTAGATAGGAGAAATTATCAACGGTCTCAAAGTTGTAGTCTCCTTCGTTCAGCCTACTTTGATGTCTGCCCCTATTATGTGCGGAAAGACCAGAAAGAAGCAATTTTTGTATCGTTTGAAGAAGATAAAAATGCCTTGTAGCAAATTTGAATATCTGTCATCGTAATCTCATTTCTTTTTCTTGGTTATATTTCTCTCATTACTTTGTTCATTACACGGACCATTTATAAGTCGAACACAGCGGAAACAGTGAGAGCTACTGCCTTCTAAAATTTAATGTGACTATCATCATTCGTATTTCTGCATGGCTTGAACTCTCATTGTTCTTCCCTTGCACCAAATGGATTCTCATCGATTTCCCCCAGCGATTCGAACCGTTTCGAGTGGAATGTAGATGAAATCTCATCATTAACATATCTGCTTTTCGCATTTAACATATTGCGCATTTGAGGTTGACGCGATATACCCACCAAAGGGTAAAATGGCAACCGTACTAGCGTGCACTTTTGAGCTGCTATATTTCCTTCTTTGAAAGTAGCATTTCCATCAAACATTCCAGTACTGTGTTCTATTAAAAAATTCCGTACTTTTGAGAAGAACGTAAGGGCGATTCCACCCGCCGTTGGTGCAGCAATCCGATTGGATTTAGGCGTTGATGATACCTTCCACTTGACACCCTACACGGCCATATTTGGTAAACAAAAAACAACTCTTTTAAATTCAACGTAAAATGTGTCAGACGCCACATGAGCAAGGTTCCTTAGTTCCAACGGAACGATTTCCGAATTTATTCGCGCGTGACAAAGAAATAATAAAGCGATTTTAATAAGATAAAAAATTAAAATAAGAACAGCGAATTGCGAATGAGTGAGATGACCCGACCTCCTAGTTCAAAGAACCTCTGACTACTTCAAGTATAATTTTGATTTGGTGCACAATTCAGTAATGCGATGATCGAGGATTTTCGATGAAAGATGGTGAAATAGTAGAAACTATCCACGGAATTTGACAAAAGGATTCAGCATGTTCGATCAGCAAAGCTCGATTTTTCTTAAAATACGAAATATGAAATTCGTTCAGAAAAAAATTGAACATATTCCTTTTTAAGGTTTTGTGTGGTGAGAATGTATCCTGTGAATCCCTTTACATATACATAGTAAGTGGCGCCAGTTTGTGGTGAGTTTAAGGGGGGTGCAAATTTTTTTCCACAAAATATGATAATGTGGAGTATCAAATGAATGGGCTCCATTAGTGCCTTCCGAAACTTTTATTTCTAATATTGCAAGAAACTTAGGAGAGTGAGGGTTCAAAATGTGTGCCCTGGAAAGTGTGATAGGTCTCGTTCTCAGAACCTACCCAACCATCAAATCTGAAAAAGTCATAATCTAGGTCTCAAAATATATCCCATTCCGATGAAAGCTAGGAAGTACAATCATCTAATTTTTGGCATAAAGCTGAGTGTAACACGTATTATCTTACAAAAACCGTAGGTTGTCCCCTGACAAGCCTGATCTCTTCGTTGATCAAAAATAACAGCTCGATTCAGTTTGGAATTATTTTTACAAAATGAAGATATTATTTAAGACGGTATGTAATGATTAATGAAATATGAGTCAATCCAGAGTCAAATACAACCTGCTGAGTAGACGGATAAGAGTAAAAACCGTTGTGAATTTTGTAAAATATTTCAGGATCCGACCAATATTTTACTTTTCGATTGTCATCAGAAATGAAGAACTACGAACATCAAATAAAGAAGAAAAAGGATGCTTTTTCATCAGAACAATGTACTGTCACAAGTCGATCACTTTGAATTTCTCCTCCATCAACCGTACTCTTAATCTGGCT
Source organism: Hermetia illucens (assembly GCF_905115235.1). NCBI lineage: Eukaryota > Metazoa > Arthropoda > Insecta > Diptera > Stratiomyidae > Hermetia > Hermetia illucens. The sequence goes on from NC_051849.1 coordinate 198,389,642, forward strand.
ATCAATGACTGATATTTGTTTGTAAACCTAAAAAGAATCCGCCCGAGAGCAAGGTTTTTTCTTCAATAAAAAAATAATCCCCAAAACTATAATACATCGGTCAAAAATAAATAAATCGCTCTTAAAAAGGTATCGACAAGATGGAGAAACATGAAGTGAACCGAACCATGTCAGATCTTCATAGCCAGCTCGTAGTATCCACGAAGGATAACAACTCCCCCCCCCCCCCTCCTCCTCCTTCGAAGAGGATCTCTTTGAAATGCCTAGATAATTATTTACATATTGCCGCCAAGAAAGCACCTTATTAGAATAAAAAGAACAGACTGTTTTTGAATTAGGGGCAAGGCGCTAGGTGCATTTAATCGCATTTATCGGGACCCAGTTGCTTATTTCTTTTGTGCTTAGAATCCACAAAGTTGTAAGTACTGAGGAAGGGAACAACTGCCTTCCGAAATATCGATATAATACTAGGGATGTCCCTAATTAAAAGCAATCTGTTCTTTTTATTCGCACACTCAGGACAATCAAAAACCACGAAGGTACCTTACGGTTGTTCCTTCCTCTCACTCGCTTGGGGCATGGATTATGAAATTCTTTGGTTATATTGTGTCCATTCGAGAAAACTCTCGTACCGACTCAGCAGACCTACCTTGATTCGTCGATACAGAACAACAACACATCGCCTGTCTTTCACTCTGCCTTGGTTGGATAGCCTACAGCTAAATTCTTCTTGAGTTATATGGCCGCAGAGCTACGCTGTCCAAAAAACGATCTCATAGAGTCTGATAGAGATGGAGGTCCAGGAGGAGGATATCTGTCGAACAGAACTACAGAGCCCCAGTAGCGATGGCACATGGGGTTCTTTGGATCTTATTAGGAGGGATTCTATCGTATTTCTTTTGCAGTGGCGACCACACAATATTATCAGACAACCAAGTACAGCCAAAACCATTCTCGGACGGTGACTACTCCATTTCATCAAAAAGGTCTGCTTGCCAGAGTAGAGGACTACGGAGGCCTTCTTAATCCTCAGTTATATGTTTAGTCCGTAATTTGACTTAAGATCCAAGGTCACACCTAAATACTTTACATTGGGAGAAAGTGTCAATTTTTGTCCATTTAGTTGCTGGATTCGGATATCTTGCCTTGATGGTAAGTAACATCAACTTCTCCTTTTGATTTGATCTCGGGATTCATAAAGTTCCGCAAGAATACAAACCATAATATAGGCCACGATATTAGTAACAAAGAGGAAAGCTGTGTGCATTTCTGTATCTTAAGATATCGCAGAAAGTCAGTATTACATTAAAATGAATAATCTGACCCTACAGACTCGTACAGTGCTAGACCATTTCTGCTAGCTAAAAATTATTGGACGATCGCCCCAGTCAATAAAATCAACAGAAAGAGTTTAGAGTTTAATTTTTTGTTTGATGGCGGATTGGATCAATTGGAGTGTTTTAAAAGCAATGATTTTATTACCGAAAGATTTTTACATCATAAACGCAATTTTTTTCATATCTGAGCACCGAACTTCCGATTTACGACTTATTTTTAACATTAACGTGGCACATGACGTATTTCCATTAGAGATGCGCAAAACATCACCTTCGTATAATGAAAAAAAATAGACAAATTTTATTTTTTAAATGCTGAATAGTGAGCTTTTTATTCCTCATATACCGCAATTTCGAGGGCCAGTTGTTCTCTTGCTCAGTGAGTTTTTGTTTTGTTTGTTTCTTTTGATAAAAACTCACTGAGGAAGAGAACAACCGGCCCTCAAAATACCGGTATATGGAGAATAAAAAACTGACTATTCGGCATTTAAAAAATAAAATTTGTCTTTTTTTTTCATTATAAAATAAGCCGGGAAAACGACACACAACCGAAGAAGTCACCTTAGTAGGTGATGTGATATCACATCATTATTTGGGAAAATCGCAATATCACAAACACCTTTCATTAGCGTAAAACTACGTGTGGTGCAAGATGACTGAACACAGAAGATTCAACTCCCGAAATTTTATGTTGGGAAAAAATCTCTGCGTATATTCGATCGTGGGCGTTAAATGCGCCAGCAAAATTTCGAGTATAAAGTCTGGTGTTAGTGCCGTGTGTCTGATGCAGTGCATTGTTGTGCTGCGAGCATGTGGCATTGCATAGCTGTTCATTTGTCACATGGGGCGGGGAAACACCCACAAGAAAACCATCTGAGTACCATCGACACACCATGCATTAACCACAAGGACCATGGCCAGTTAGCTACCTCGTTCCTACCCAAGAGATATGCAATGACATTTCGTGCGTTTTAACCACTGGATTTGCTCCTCCTGGATTCAGTCTCTTGATGTGGTGTTATACCATCAACATCACATATCACTCTCTGTCCACGAAATTATCAAATGTTACTTATCATTACAGTGATATTTGACCTGCATTTATCACATTCGTCGTAAATGAATGAACAATGAACTTTCTCTCACGCAAGAGAAGGGCAAAAAACAAAATTTGCTTATACTATAGTCAGATAGTCTGACATGCAAAAAACTAGGAATCATGATTATTGCAAGCGAGCATCCTTCTAAAGTTGTGCAATAAAAGTTATCGAGATACAAACCCGAGATCATTGAATGGTGTTACATTACAGCATTACTAAGTGATATTTAATGATTTGCGCGGACATTACAAACTTATCATATGAATAATATCATCATCACTTTCCTACTGGCTGATGATGTGATGTTTGGTACGTGCTCGTTGATGGTAATGTGATATTATACTTAGGATGATATCGCTTCTGTGATATACATCACCTATCCGTCTCTAATTTCTATAGGTATCGCATAAGCCTATGTGATTTCTATAATAATATAAAATTTCTTTTAGGCTTCACAATTCTGCATCTTTTCAACAGCAGTTTGGAGCCTTACATGTTTTATTTCCATTATTCGAACCGTTTCCAAATAACTCATTACAGATATTATTTATAGAACGTAAAAACTATACAATTAGCAAAAATGATTCCAGTGCTATAAATTAAAGGTAAGAAAATATTATACTGAATATTGGTGAACTGAAAAATTAGAACATCCAATGGAGTTCGCTTTTACGCGGTTATTTTTAGAGGTAGGATGGGGGGATGCTCCGCGTTCAGGCCATTACCCCGAAAGTAATCAATATTGACCAAAATGTAACAAAATCCGAAATATATCAAATTTATTCTTGCAATAAGTCTAAATCAGCCGCCATTTGTTGCTATATATTTGCTTAGCCATTCGGACTATGAAACATTTGCTTTCGTTAATATCCTAGGAGAAATTTTATACCTTTCATTTTACGAAAACTTCACGAGGACTATTATAATTGAGGAATAAAATTAAACAAGAAATTGAACAGTATCTTCATATAAAGGTTCGGCTTGGTAGAATTTAAATGAAATTTTACGTAATTTGATATATTTGCCAAAGTAATACACAAGAGGATGATCTCTCTAGATCTGCTCCTTAGAATATACAACGAGCCTGAGCAGGCTCCAAAAGCGAACAAATGCCATCTTTGCCCTCTTATTTGCACAGATATTAATACTAATCTCCTTAACCTTTTAGATTTTTTGTTTATTTATGTCACCATCTTTCATTGACCTCTAGTAATAAATCAAACGAAATTGAGAGTAGTACCAACCCCTTTGATATCTCAAATTACACTATGGAACACACTATGGAACCCACTGGCTGTGTATACGTCGATAAACGTCGAAATTTACACGAATCCTAATACGCACCGGAAGGAGAAAGTAAATTTTCCTTTTATGTAAACCATTAATAATAACGGTGCTACGGGAAAAACTTTTAGATTGAGAAATCGTCCACATGAAACACTATTTCAAGCAACAGGCGAATAAATGCGTGACCAAAAACATTTAATAAGAAAATTTGTTGATTAAACTGCTCTCACCTACCAATGAATCGTCAGAGCTTGACCAACCTAATCTATTGTGCGAAATGTTACCGATTCAGCCAAAGGAATAGTCACGACTATGCTAGTTTTACACATTTCCTAGTTGAAAAAATTATCATTGAGGTGGAACATTCGTGACTGAAATACATATAGATTGTAAAAACATTTTATATTAGGGCGATATGTTATTCTGGGAAGAATAGCGAACCTAATAGGATAAGCAACACTAATAAAGCTGAAATAGCAATGTGGGTGGAAATTATAAGCATAATAAGCAGAGTAACAGGTGTGATGTGTCTGTTTTCCTGTGTGTCGTCACACACTGGTAATTGGCAACAATTTAAAACTACACACTTGTCATTGGAAAAATGTAAAACAACGAGATTTTTACAATTATATCTTGATTTTTGATGAAAGTATCACTGATAAAGGATACGAAGCCAACGAAAAATGGTTTTTAGCTCTTGTGCGCGTCCACCTCAGTCGACGCTGCAGGACGGGCCCGGGTCCTGTCGAGAAATGGGCAAGGATTCTTGACGCATGGACGCGTTAGGACATAACCAAGTTAGCCCGAACAAAACAAATACGTGTCTACACGGTAAATGTTGGCACTCTAACTGGAAAGACTGGTCTTGTGCCAAAAGCTGCAACATTGAACGCGAACGCGAGCCCACACACTCAATATGGTGTTGGCATTGTCATCTCAGAGGGTTTCCGTGATGCCATTAAAGAAGTCGAACGATTTGATGAAGGCTGATTACCGACCATTACGAATGTTGAAAAATCGTGGAACCAAATGAAAGACTCGATTCACAAAGCGGCCTCTACAACCCTCGGGGTCACCAAGCCGGGTAAGCGGTACACCAACCCAGATACTTGGCTTTGCAATGATGATGTTGAAATGAAGGTCCGTTGAAATAAATGCCTCTACCACAAATTTCTTGATGTACTCACTTTGGCTTGCCGGCTGCGATGCAGTAGAGGAATGCTCCAAAGGCCTAATCAGGGCGATCAGACTCGAGTCTGCACGGGGACTCATCTGAAGTGGCAATTTGGTCACGAAAACTCACCAGGGGTATACTGGTACCATGGGAACCGGGATAGCCCCTGGACTCTCATACTTCGAGTGAACTCCCGTTGTATGTAAGTACAGCTCGGTTGTTTGCGGTTGGCCCCCTAGTGGGAGTTTCATGGGGGTTGTTGGTTATATTCAAGCGAGAGCGTTTCAACACGGGTGCCTTACTCCTTAGTTCGGTAGAGATTTAGGTAGGTCTTGCATCAACCAGTATGAATGCCAAGCCATGCACTTGGTATAGACTGGTACCGTTGTTGCTTGTCTCAGCGGGGCTCTGATTGTGGTCACAAAATCAATCCGTGCCTTAAGAAGACCGTGGGATTAAGTCGTCCAGACAGGTGCTCACGTTAAACCCTCGAGGATTTAACTGTCAGCGCAACTCGTTGAGCGTTGTGATGACCCTTGGGGTAGGGTCTAACGGATATGCAGGGAAAAGCGAAGTCACGACATAGCTGACATCAAGGTGAACGGAGAACCTATGCTGACTTGGCGTGACAATGTTTGTGCATTGCTGGGTGAACTATTTCCGAGATCAGAGTTGCCAGTGTCTCCGGACGGTCGCGCTCAGGGCGGGGAAGTAATTCCTCCCCTGAGGAGTTGTGAGATCGAGGAGAGCATGGCAAGGCTCAGGTCTCGGAAGTCACCTGGCTGGGATGGGATGACAGGCGAGATGTGCAAAGCAATCTGGCAGGCCATCCCATCTCATGTCCAGTGTTTGTTTGAGTGTTGTTTTCGGGAGGGCTATTTCCCTGCGTTCTGGAAGACTACCAGGGTGGTTGTGTTCCTGAAGCCGCCAGAGAAGGATAAGAGTAGTCCTCGGTCGTACAGGGCGATATCTCTTCTCCCGGCCTTGGTAAGGTCCTGGAGAGGATTATGTTCCAGCGACTGGAGATGAAAACATTCCAGGCAGTATGGCTTCCGTACTGGTAGGTCCACCGACGACGCCTTGATGCATTGTCAAGAACTTTGTTGTCCGTTGTCCTTGCAAGTACGTCCTTGGAATCTTTGTAGATTTCAAAGGCGCATTTGATTACCTAAGTTGGCCGTCTGTGTTATCAAAAATTTGTGAGTGTGATTGCCAGGAATTAGCTCTATGGAAGAGCTACTTCCATGATGGGAGAACATTCGTCCAAGGTGTTAATGAGCGTGAATGTGGAGCGCGGCTGCCTGCAGGGATCTATCGCGAGTCGATTTATATGGAACCTGATGATGGACGATTTGCTGGGTGAGCTTTCTGCCGTTGGTGAATGTGTTGCTTATGCGGATGATCTCCTCATTCTTGTTGAGGGGAACGCTCGCCTTGAGCTCGAGCAGCAGGCTACTGGATACATTCACATCGTTAGCGCGTGATCTCTGAAAGTCGGTGTCGCGATCTCAACGGAAAAAAACTGTCCTGATGATGAAAGGCATTCTACGTCGTCCGCCATATGTTAAGATCAACGCAATTACTTTGAAAAAATGGCAGAAAGTGACATACTTAGGAGTCACGATCGCGGAACGTATGTCTTTGGGCGCGCACCTGCGCGAGCTCAAGCCACGCTTGACTTAACTAGTGTGTATGATGAGGCGTGTGAAGAGGTGTGAATGGGGTCTAAGCAGGAGAGCTGCTAGATCCATTTATGTGGGAGTCTTCCTTGCTTGTTGTACGTACGGGTCCCCTATGTTGCGCGAATTTGCGATGACGGTGCAAGGCGGGAAACTGCTCTACGCTTGTCAGCGAGTGGCATTGTTAGCGTGACTTCCTGTATGTCGTACGGTCTCGATCGCCGCCATGCAGGCCTTGTTGGGTGTTCCTCCTCTTAATCTGGAGGTAGTTGGGCGTGCCACGACCTACAGGATCAGGAGGGGCGTACCTTTGCTGCAAGCAGACTTAGTGTTGATCAGGTGGGGGAGCTAGGACCGCTTGCGCTCAAAAGGTCTGAATGGCAGCTTAGATGGAATCATTGTGGGAAAGGTTGGGTCACGTATGAGTACGTTAAAAATGTGTCTGCCAGAGGAAATTCCGTCGTGGACTTCGGGCTCGATATGGGCGTCCTCCTGACGGGGCATGGTAGTTTGAATGAGTTTCTCTTCAAACGGAACCTTGTCTCCAGTCAGGACTATGTCCTATGTGCGGCAGACTCAGAGGGCTGGCGACATGAGCGTCCACGTGGTGAACGATGATAGAGCTAGGCGAAACCGGATGAACCATGATGAGTCGACCCCTTTGTGAATGGGACAAAGGATGAAGAAAAAGAAGAGGATTATTTTTACTTTTGGTAACTCCGCTAAAATTTGATTCACCCCTCGTCCCCATCCCTTGTAGTTTCTTTGAATTTGTAACACATTCTTGGTTTCTATCGGGTCGAGTAAAAAATAACTGGGTTTTTTGTATGTTTGCGCGGCTTGATATGTTGGATGGAGATTCAAAAGTCTCGCGATTGCATCTAGATCACAGATTTCATAGAGCCAAACGACGAAATCGATCACGACGAGCCGATTCCACTTGTGAACGAGACAAAGGCTGAAGAAAAAGAAGATGCGTTGGGTAGCGAATTTGAGTTCCTTCGTTAGTAAACACCACAAAATGTCACAAGGTGTCAAATTTCTTAGCAAACTGTTTCACCACTTCAAATAAAATCTCACAACCATGCATACTTCAATGAAAAAAATATTTGCAACAATTCATGGGCAGTTTCATCAATTGAAGTGATTAATGTGCAGTGACTTAGGCTTCATGCTCAAGAGTGATGAAAACCTTCGAAAATATTATACTACCACGAAGAATGAACGACATTACCAATAAAACATAAAGTGCATGGCCTTTTGTGCACGAATTTCCGTTGAGTCAACAATGAAACAAGAAAAAAAATAAATACCGACAATTTTTTTTGTTCTTTTTTTGGTAATTCAATCCTTTTTCAACCAAAATAAAAAGTTCGTTGAACAGAAAAGACAAGGAACCGCAGGCTTAGTCAATTTGTATGTTTTCCTTTCGCATTCTGTTAAGTGATACCTTTGTGATGATAAGTTATGGGCAGTTTGGGGGCGAGGAAAGGCACTTGATATAATACCGGGGAGCGGCCTGTGCTCAAGTGACTATGAAGTCGATTTGACTGTGACAGAATATATGAAAGTTAATTGATATTGCCCACAATGCGTGTATTCCCTCGAAATTCGATGAAATTTTTAAAATTATAGAAGTTGGAATTGTCTGTTAGATACAATCGTGTCTGAATAACTACCAACTAGCTGCTGACACAGTCAATGAACGAATATATTCGAAATGAAATTTAAAACGCATTTGTACTGATTACTGACGTAAATTACTCCTTAAATTACCTCTTCAGGGACTTTTTCACATTCTCCATTGGTACTGGCTTCTTCCTTCTTGGGTGGTTTCTGTTTATCCTTTTTGCCGAATGAAATGCTTCGCAATGACCATTTCTTTTTTACTTTTTCCTTTTTCGGTTTTTTACTGCTATCACCATTTTCAGTTGTCGACGTTTCAGCAGCATTTTTACTTTCATTCAATGTGTCATCAGTTCCATTGCCATTTTCCACAGGTTTATCTTCGGTTGGTGTAGTAACGGCAGCATCATCACCACTTTCAAGATTTGCTTTAGGTTCAGCGGTTTCTTGTGGTGGTTGCTGTTCCTTTTCTGTTGATAAATCTTTTTCGTTTTCTGTACCTTCCGTTTCGGCTGATTTTTCTTTATCCTAAAATGAAAACGAGTTTGATGTGATGTAATGTGTTAGACGAAATGCCATGCAATGAAATAACTGTTGGACAATAAGCACAAAAGTGTAACTGTTCGAAATGCAACAAAAATGCAAGCATAATGATTAACACCACATCAGGAGAACACATAAATGTTTAGTATGATGTAGGAAAGCATTATCGAATTTAACATAGCCACAAAGCCCTTTTTGATTTTTAAGCACCGAGATTTAAACATAAGTAAAGCAAACAAATAGGAACAATGCCACACCCCTAAATCATGAAATCTTATAATTTTATAGGCTATTGTCATCGAGCAATCTATTCATATCCCCCAATATTCACAGGCTTTCTATCAAATTTCCTCAAATATATCTATTGGAGCTACAAATATTCACACCGGGGTCAAGATTCGACATATCAAATGATTTATTGTCTGATATGCATCAATTGTCACCATTTTGCTTACATGGAGGTTCATTTAGTCAAGACCAATTACCGTTACTATTTTATGGATGAATTATGACGTTTCGAAATTGATTCTTTTCATATCTTATAAAAGGCATTTTTTCGAATTCCCAACATAAATCCATACCGAAGCGTGTTCGAGTATATGGGATTGAATGAATGTCTAAATATAAGTAGTATCCAGTCAATTGTCTGAAACGATACCAACAAGAGGGTGGAAAAGAATTCCGATTACTGAATCGGTGGTCGGATCGCGTCAGTTCTCTCTGAACTATGTACATTCTCGGATACAAGAGATTATAATCTCGACGATGCCGGTAGATTTGATTGGTGTACAATAGCAACAAGATGAATACATAAATTAGATGTACTCTTGTCGTTTTAACATTCATGACTCTGAGAAGAAAAAAATGCCATGTTTGGAACGAATTCAATGGCTTTATCTGAATAAGGCATGTTATTCCATACGGGTTAAGGATGCTTCCACTTGACCTCTTCACTTGTATTCAATGTTTGAATGCATCACTGGGGATGTTTTCAATTTATCTTCTTTGTGCTCCTTGAAAACCCTACAGTTCTTATATGCTGTGCGCACGAAGTGTATGTATTTTGTTTAGTCAACCTTGATTTTAAGTAGACGGAGAAGATGTGAGCGGAATTACGACAATCCCAATGTCTTCATGATATGAACAACAAATTAAAGTTAATTTCTGAGCTGACTTTGTGAGAATAGTTAAAAAGCAAGAAACTAAGGAAAGGTTTTATGAGGAACATCCAAAGGCCAGAGGATGATTAAAAACAAAAATGCTAACGTCCTTAATTCGAATTCGAATGATTTGGCGGAGGCTTTTTGTTTAGCTGATGATAAGGTTCCCCGCCAGTATGTAAATTGTGGAGCACATTTAAAGGGGCAATTGTAGGAAAACGCTTTTTCTTTAATTTTCAGGAAACATGACCGATTAAAACCTATGGACTTGATATACTACCTCAACCAAAAAGTCCTCGGAATTACCACCATGTGGTGTTCTTTCTGACCCCATTTAAATTCCTTTTTTTGTTTGATTATCACATCTGTTACCGACGTATTTTACCAGTAATGATCAGCATTTCCTGAATGGGTAATCAATCATTTTCCTCCCCAAAAAATCAAAAAACCCACTAGGTTGCGTTAAATTTGAAATTTGATTATACATGTAATGTTGGTAAAGTTTTAGACCGGCGGAAAACAGCGGACACTTTCTACTAAAAATCAACTGCTGCCTGTCCAATTGCTTTTTATCTACTTTTAGACCGGTTGTAGGTAACGTTTCGACTGCCTATCCTTTAAATTCTTATGCGCATGTCCAACACAGCAGGGCAAGCACAAAGACTTGCGATACCAATGGCCTATACTAGGTTTTGATTTCTTGGGAGAATATTCTTTACTTCTTATGCTTCTTAAAACATCAAATAAATACTCACAGCGTAAATGCACTCAAGTAAAAAAGCACATCCACTAGTTCTCCTAGAGCATATGCCCTCAGAGGGCCATTACGATTCCAACGGTACCAGATAATCTACAGTGAGGCCCCATGACAAGAGTAATTTCAGGTGAATCCCATTGCGGATTCGGCTCTGATCGCCCTCCTCGTGTAAGTTTGGACGGCACTCCCCAAACAATTGACTGGCATCGACCCAATGCGGAGAACCGTAACGGAACCTTGCCACCACATGGCACTAGTAGCTGCCCACCACGGCGATTATGACCATTCGCCCAGCATACTACAGAAGAATTTGGTGGTAAGCCATTTCAACCATCATCAGGTTCAATATAAGTGAACCTGCGATAGATCCCTGTGGGCAGCCGCAATCTACATTGATCCACACACGTTCATTAATATCTTCGACAAACGCTTATCTACCATGGAAGTAGGTCCTTCGCAGAGTTAATTCCTCCTCACTCACAAAGTTTGGATAACACAGATGACAAACTTAGGTAATCAAACACACCTTTGAAATCTACCAAGATTCCCAGGACGTACTTGTTAGCATAACAACAAAGATTTTCACATGCGTTAAACCGTCGTCGGTATACCTGCCTGACGAAAAATGGCAAAAGTATGACCGAGGATTACTCTTATCCCTCTTTGTGAACATCAGAAGCACAACAACCTGACAGTCTTCCACAAAGGACTTCCTATAGACAACCCTCATGCAGACACTGGACATGAAATGCGATGGTCCATCAGACGGCCTTGCAATCTCTCCTATCACCCATCCCAGCCAGGTGAGTTCCAAATCCTGAGGTTCGCCATGCTCTCCTCAATCTCGCAACACTGAAGCGGACTAATTCCTGTCTCCGTTGAGCACGATCGCCAGGAGGCAGCGAAGACTTAGATCTAGGAGACAATTCATCCAGCAAGGTACGATAGTATTTGTGCCTGCCATGTCAGCATAGATTCTCCGTTCACCTTAATGCCGGCAATGCTGTGACTTCGTTTCTCTTTGAATATTGGGCAGATCGTTCCTCAAGGAACCCTTTCCAAAACGAAACACTTCGCCTGTAACCGACCCTAAGTTAGTTAACATTTACAAGAGGATTAAACTTCACATTCTCTGGAATCTCTTTCGCCCACCAAGTGATATACTTCGGCACCCTCTATTCGGGATTCCTCAGCATATCATCGTTAACGGAACACATCCACTCAATCAACAATCCACCTTTTTCAACCACTGACAGAAGGACAAATTCAGATATGGGAGAGCGGCTAACTAAATTCTCCATCAGAGCACTATTTTCCACTCAGTTACAACCATGGAATCGGAGTGAGGAACCAACATTCACATTCCTGTTGCATCAGCACAACCTTAATAGAAGTGTGGCCACTAATATAGTAACCATCCAACAATTTCCGTGGCTGGACACACGCCTTTGCTCCAATATTCACACAAATATCGTTAATATCACTAACGCCCCTAGAGCTCTCAAACATATGAACATTTGATAGGACATGCAAACAGAACAAATTATGCTTCAATAGCATTCTCTCCTACGTATAGCACGGTAGCAATATGTGGGCTGAGCAATCCTACTGTGCCGCATAAAGGAGACGACCGCATTCGCGTCCATGCCTAGGATGAATAGTGTTCTGCAAAGACACACAAGACAAACCACCTCATCCAAGTACGCGATATATTGCTTCAGGTCTTCTGCAAGTGGACACTACATGCTCACTCGAAACCACGATCCCAAAGGCCCCGTCATTAAGACACATAGTGAGATTCTTAGCACAGACGAAATTTAAATGTGTATCATTAATGATAACGGCCGCTTTGCCCGGCCCCTTATCATTGCAAGATCGTGATGTTAATACTGGGCTAATATGTGCATGTGCTGGCCGAGATCACACTTTAACTGCAGCAGTCTATGCGAGTAGCGGGCATTAACCGTAGCCACCTTTCCGGCGTAGATAGGAAACAACATCGGCTTCTGCCCGGTCGAAACGTACATTTCGTCAGTGAACCTAATTACAGCATATGCCCACTCTGTGAGCAGCGAGCATACACAGTCTTTCGAGCGACAATCAGCCACCCTGCAGTCGAAACAGAGACATCTAAAGCACGCAGAGAGCAAACCACATAACCTGACTCTGTAGCTGAACCATGTTAAGTACATTCTCTCAGACGACGTCAAATTGTCGATAACTGCAGTTGTCTCCTCTAGCATAGCATTGCTGATTGGCACTTTGCCGCGTTCTTGAACCGTTTGAAACACATTTGGCGCGACAAGTGGTTGTCCTGAATCTACTGCATCAACTCATCGGCACTGGTGCAACAGCGCACATTAATACGAGGTCTCAACTTCTAGATCATTGCCACCTCCAACCTATATTGAGAGTCTTTCAGATTCTCCACAACCTTCTAACGTTATTTTTCGGTGGGCACCCTTAAGGCGACCCTCCCAGACTTCAGGCCACAACTCCTAGTGCCACCTGTGTGACTTCTTTCACCGAACTCTATAGTTTGGTTTCTCACCACAACGTTGTACAGCTAAGAATTCACGACACTTCCTCCCAAACCGTTAATCTTTCGATCATCGACCATTTCTAAATTTATTAAAAATAACACACAACGTGAGAGACTTGTTCAGATAGTATTCATTACAATTCGCACGGTTTACGAACGAAGCCTCGTATTATACGAAAGTTATTGAATCACAACAGATAATGGTAAAACAGCTGAACAAACTTTGATAGGTGGCTAATCAACGCAAGGACAGTGTTTGTTTCACGGAAAGGTCTTTCAGCTTCCTCCAAGTCTTCCCGAGAAGCTGCAACTCCTCCTCAACTGGTCTTCGCTACTTTTTCCAGCGCGGCTCACCTATCGGCTATCCTGAGATAGTGAATTCTTATTGTATGGCGTAGCCAGCAAATTGTTGTTTTTCCTAAAAGTGTGATGTATCAACTGTCACTCCCGCCTTCTAATCAACAAGTCTACTGGCAGTTCCTCAGTCGAGATTTTACTGCACCACAGTACACCGATGACACGGCGAAGACAGATATCGCAGAAAGCTTGTGATGGATACTTTCCATGTGCTGTTCTTCCGTAACACAGACGGGACTTTGACGCAAAACAACAGAAAATGTATGCTAGTGTTGCGGTATCTACATTTCTATATTTCAGACAAAACAGCGAAGGCAATTTTCGCGCTTTTGATGCTTCGGATAACATCGAACTCGGTGCATGTTCAGTAGAAACAAAGGCCCCAACATAGAAAAATTGATCGATGCCTCCAATGATCAAGCCGTTAATGCAGATAGGAAAAGTACGACGACCAGCGGCAGACTGAAAACCTTGGTTTTATTGGTATTTGTTTTCAGACCGACTTCGTCAAATCTAGAGTCACTTGATCAAGGTGCATAACTAAATGGGAGAGCAAGCAAATATCATCAGTGTAACCGAAGTCCTCTACGTCTTCAGCGCAATACAGCATGAAGAGCGTCATCAACAACAAGGAGTAATATCGGCAACAAAATGCAACCCTGGGGCAGATTCCGTTTTGGTAATACCTATTAGCCTCTTCAGAATACCTTTATTGTGTACAACATTCCAGGTACACTCTGTGTTCATGCTGTTAAAAACTTTCCTGTGGTTGGACCGGTAATCTAAATTCAGGGTAGACTGTCAACCATCGAAAAATTTGCGATTATTTGCAAGCCCTTTCAACTAGATAATGTAAACGATCGGGTTTGAACTTGGCGGGTCGATTTAGTTCAATCCTGTACGAAAGAGAAGGCAAGTAATCGACCATTAGGCGATGACTATTTCGAGGCCGATGTCATCCAGCAGATATCTCACGAAATCTACTGCTGATTGCAATCTTATCAACCTAATTGCACGTACGTTCCCGGTCCCCAGTCATTTTTTTGATTAGCAAGAGACTTTTCACACTTTTTCATCTTTATCAATTTCTGTTTGTTCTATTTGACGACTAGAATATCTCTTCGATTCAAATTAATCTACTATTTGCGTATGTTATCCAACAGTATTTATCTAAGATACAATAACAAATAAAAGATTGAAGGTTACATAGGTAAGATATGCAAGTACCATAGACCAGAAAGGTTAGTAAGGAATTAGTTTGTCAGGCCCTCAAGACCAAGACTCAGGAAAAAAGAAACTCTAAGGAAGAATAAGTAATAGATATAAAATAAGGGAAAGAACCAACCTCATTTTCGTTGTGATGTGTATCGCCGTTAACCTGTGGTTTTAGTTGGTCGACATCTTCAATTTTGCCCATTTTGCCAGTACCTTCCTCTGGAACATCGTCTTTTTTGACTTCTGTGGTGATATCTACAGAACGTTTACTTTGTGCTTTACCCATCTTGTCTGCAATGAAAAAAAAAATGGAGTAGTTATAAGTAATGTAATTAGGAAGTTATAAGTGTCAGATTTCAATGCTATAAAACTTTCATTTAATGATGTGATTGCCTTAGGAGGCAGGTTCACTTTCTAATACTACTTTTATAGAAACTCTTCCAAGAAGACTCTAAATTCATTTAAAATTTAATTTTATCCGCATACAAGTAAATTTAAGGTAGAAGATCATTAGTAAATACAAACTATCCACATACTATTCCCAGTAGTTACTTATTATAAAATTCGATGCAGCTGCCGCAAAAGCTTTCTCCGATCCCATTCACCTCATAACCTAGTCTTATCCGATACAATGCAGCAATGAGTGTTATAAATTTCACTCGATTTGCTACACCTAACGCCTCCACTGTTCAATTATTGCCGCACCCGAAAGATACATTATAGAATCGTGAAATCAAGCATTATGCTTTTAATAAACGGTATGTTTTTTCGAATATTATGGGCGGTACAATATCTTACAAAAAAGAGTCAATGATCTGTATAAATCCAAACAGTCCAGCCAATTTCTTACATTAACGACAAGCTGGCGGAGACGAACTAAGAAAGAGCTGGATTTCGTAAATTATTTCAATTCCTCGATACTAGCGTTTCAGATACTTTATAAGAGACAAGGAAAACCTTTTCATAACTATTTCCCATCAGATACTCTGCTTATATCAATTTTGTTAATCGCATAATCGCTAGGGAGTCCCGCTATGATTCAATCTAAAAGAAAGTGATATCAATCTAATATCTAAGGAAAGCCAAGCCATAATCGTTGCTCTAAGATAAATTGTTAAAGGTTTAGGGCTCGCATTCAGATTTCATGAGAAGTTCAAAAATAATCTGCTTGTATTCAAAAAAAGGCAAATGAATATATTCTGCTTGTAATTACAAGTATGAAATTGTATGAAAAAGAAAGCAGCCCATTTTTTTGAAAGTTCCCCTAATTACTAGCACATGAACTTTGTGAGTGGTATTTCTTAGTGATTTGAGAAATTAGATAGCTCGCGATGGATAATCGAAAAATAATTGTGATGTAAATACACAGATAAAATTATGAATTTGCTTTTCTACATAGTCTCCCAACAGATTGACAAATTTGGTTCACATTTTTTTTAAAAGAAAAATGCAGTCTTATGGGTCAGCAAATGAGAAGTCATTATACCATTTTATCCAAATTTCAACCCTCGCAATTGGTCTTGAAAAGACATAAATGTAGATCGGAGCCGAAACTGGAAAATAAGACGTTTACTCGGACAGTGTAAAGCCAGATTCGCGAATGGCAGCCATCGCAACTTCGGCTTCATGCTCAGATGCTTTGCTCTAGTGACAGGAACTTTAGCTCACCTTGAAGCTTGAGTACTTGCCGTAAACGCTGCTCTGCGCAGTATCAGCCGGTTATAGAATAGATGAAATCCCTGTGACTTTAGTTAAATATTTGATAGTCACCCTTCGGCCAACTACGATCTGGTGAGATGAGACGTGTATGAGCAACCTTCGAGAAGCCCTTTGTAGATGTTCTGTCAAACTTGAATTCCTGGCACCAGCGTACAACCGTCAAATACGGAAGAACAGGGTCCCTAATGTGCCCACCCAATATTTCTTTAGAAGAGTTTTTTTTCCAAACAGAAGTACTTGGTAACATTACACTTCAATTTTGTTTAAGAATCGAGGAATTCCTAAGTCCGCCAACCACTTAATGGCATACCGGACCAGTTGTGGTCTACGGAACCCTCATCTTTGGGGAAGCACCCAAGTTGCAAAATTTATCACTTGCGGTTTCGTCCAGGGCAGAGGCAACTCTTTAGACGCTGCCTTACCTCTCTGACCAAAGTGGTTGCAAGGTGGTATTTGTTCCGCTACCTCGATTCTTAAACAAAATGCTAGTTTAGCATCGGCCGGTTTAGGCCTAAAAAAATTTTAGAAGACGGATTTCTGTTTGTTTTAATTCATACACATGATGTGTTTTTGAATTAATAAAAGTGAGCGATTACCACCATGTAACCACTTCGGTTACGCTGCTCTCAGGACAGAGATGAGGCAGCGGCTGAAGAGTTGCCTCTGCCCTGGATGAAACCGCAAGTCATAAATCTTACTTTACTTTCTCCGACTTTTAGGTATGAGTCTTGATCCATGCGTTAACTCTTAATGGGCTAGTTGATACCATCAAGAATTAATGCAAAATTCAACCCAACCAATTTCAAACGTTCAAATGTGCTAAAAATCCGTCCAAATTCAAAACTTCCTGGATGGATTATTCTTCCTTCATCAATGTTTAAAAAAAAATCGTATGTTTTTAGCTAAATTACTTTTATATTTAACAAATACGGCATTTACTGGAGGAAAAACACCTAAGAAGGGAGAAGTTGGTTCCCGAAATGTGGTATTTGCTAAATGAAAAAAAAAAGCCAAAAACAGTTCTTCTCTTTGTTCGCTTCAAGCATTTAGATATGAATGCCATTTAATCTGAGTACTTCCGTATTAATCAATATGATTATAGTCAAAATCGGTTATAAGAACAAATCTCTTACTACCACCAATCTTCCAAGTCCCAGTCATCAATTATACAATTTCTTGGTAGGTCATATCGGGTATAACGATATCGGTTATTACGAAGTGGCGGCTTTAACGACACATATTTTGTATAAATTCCAGAAAAATATCGGATATAACGACTTATCAAGTCGATCCCATTACGCACATCTGTGTGTGCCAATTCATTTATTTTGCGACAATTTCTCCCATTTGGAAGGCACAAGAAAAAATAAATAAAGAACTAGATGAAGCTAGAATTAAAAATTACAAAAAGCAAAAACCACCTTTCCACCAAATTTGGTGTCAATCGCTACAACCGTCTCCGAGAAAAATGCGTGTGACGGACAGACAGGCAGACTGGCAGTAAACCGATTTTGATAAGGTTTTGTGGCTACACAAAACCTAAAAAAAAAGAAAAATACATTGTCTTGTGAGTCAAAAAAAGTCATTACTAAGTTTTATGCAAATTTCGGCCCCCGAAACTGTTCCTCAAAACAAGCAGACCCAGATCGGAACCAAAGCTGGAAAATAAGGTTTTTATATTATAGAACAGATGAAATCCCTGTGACTTTAGTTAAACATCTGAGAGTCACCCTTCGATCAACTACGATCAGGTGAGATGAGATGTTGATGAGCGACCTTCGAGATGCCTTTTGTAGATGTGCTGTCAAACTTAACTTTTATATAACAAATACCGAATTTACTGGAAGAAAAAACACCTAAAATGGGAGAAGTTGGTCCCCGAAACTTCCTTTCTTCACTTCAAGTCTTTAGATATGAATACCACTTAATCTGAGTAGTTCCGCATCAATCAATATGATTACTTCTTCACGATTCTAGACACACAACTAATGGAAATGTATTCACACTGGAAACGATAGCAGATACGACATCGTTACATACAATACAATCTACACTGCATAGTGAAATGAATGATTCCTCTAAAAACCTTCTAAAAACAACCTATCCTGAAGTGACTGAGTGAAGTCTATTCTTAATTTAATAGATCCAAGGGCATGGTTCTACTAGGTCATTATATTCCTACATATTTAACATGGAAAGGCTTCAAAAAATTCTGTTGCTATTTACAATTTACATAGTGGAATTTTCCTTAATGTTTTGCATGATCAACATATAGAAAGTGGTCACCTTCGTTAGAGAAATAACATCACCATTTATAGCTACGACATGCCTTGGTATATCCTTATCTAACAAATTGAAGTAGTTATCAATATCGACATATCCTTTGACGTGAATAACTCTACTTTGATGAATTCGAAAATGCTGTTCAATACTGCTATTTATCGGTGAGGGATGATCACAGGCATTGACTCCAGGCAAAATAGAAGGATTGAACATTGCAATCATCAGGCCATGAGTTATATGTGACAACCATAAGGCAATAAGCTTTCAACAACCAATCAAACTCAACTAGCGATACGACAAAATCGTTTTCATCGAAAAGTTTCCATTACTATGCATAACCTCTGGTCCAAAAAGAGATTAACAGGCGATTTACCTCTCGGCACATATTGCTTGAATTTGTACGGTGGAAAAAAAGCATTACATATGCTTGACGCTCTTAAATCACTTGTGTGTGAGAAATTTCTCACATTTACTCTGGTGTCACATGGGATGAGGAAATATACACAAGAAAATTATTTGGGCGTTATAGACACACGGGCCAGTTAGCTATCCCATACCTAACCCATATATTTGCATTGACATTCTGTGCAGCCTAGAAACTTGATTTGCTCCTCCTATTGAAAATTATCATCATTAATCTCCGGCACTGTGACCATCATCCATTTTAATTCCCACAGGCGAGTACCCTAACCTGTGCACTGATCATCCTGAAAATGTAGGCAGAGATGGCTGAAAGAATGCTGAACCGAATGGCATGCAATAATATCACACTTCCCTGCGACCATCATCAATACCTTTTTGACAGCCCTTGTACAATTTAGATACTTTTACTTCGCCTGAATGTTTGGTGAAACAATGCTAAATATCAAGAAACATTAATTTTTTGCGAAAGCAACTACGGTTACTTTAGTATATTTAATAATAAATCGAATAAGTAATTATGAATATGAATTATGTAAATTAGTGAGATGGACAACAGTTTTTGATCTTCCAACCTTTGCACACCGAATTTGAAAGGACGCTAAGTCACTACTTTTTGCGCAGAGACGAAAGACAGCCTTGAAAAGACTGAAAGCAGGCTTATACAATACCATATTGTGGAGAGTTTGCTCCCTCGCATCGAGTGGTACATTAGTGTTCCATTTCAAAATAGAATTTGGAACATTCAAAGCGCATTCATCAAAATGAGTGATATAGATTGTCTTCTTCATCCTTACAACTACGTTCATAAAATTGTCAATCAGAATGATCGGGGAACAGTTGAATTTGACACCACCATTCACCAAAATTCACCATCCACCAAAAATAATTCCGAAAAAAGTTCTACAAGATCAAAAGAATATCAGGAGGAAAGAATGACTTAACTTGTACATAATTTTCTGAAACACGTCATTATTGACAGTGGGGTTTCCATGTTTGAATATTACCCGCAAACTAAGGATTGCCAAAATCAAGAGATAGAAGACATCATGCTGATGCTGTTGATGACACCAGCCAATAGATTGTTCATAAGAAGAATTTGGGACTCTAGACCAATCACCATCACCATTGCTGAGAAAATGAAAGGAACTTCCCATAATGGTCAAAAACATCCGTTAGGCTCCCCAACCTACTCCGGCTTGAATCCTTGTAACATCTTCCCCTTCCCGAGATTGGAATATCATTCCTGGAATGTCATTTTGGGATATCTGAAAACAGTCAAATGGACGATCTAACTAGTTGAAGGCTATACCAATATTCGAGCTCTAGTAATGCTTTGAGAACAGAAAGAAGGATTGGCACCGGGTAAGAAAGTTATTTTGAGGGAGATAATCTATTTGTTTGGCTAGAATTCAGCTTCTTTTACACTCTCTTGAGAGTATAATTTTTGACCCTTCACCCTAAAGTTTTGTGTATTTGTGCTCTAGCTGCCAAATATTGATTTTATGCAGATATTTTCTTCGTAATTAAATCCAGGAAAATCCTTAGCTTCATTTAATTCCGATGTTCACTCCATATTAAATAATCTGCTTATAATACCGAGCAAGCTTGAGGAGTTTATGAAAGTCCCAGTTTTTACTGAAAAACGTACCAAACGAATTATTTACCTTTCAGATATCGGATCTAAGTTTGGTTAAAGCTATAAATCACGCAAATACCGCCGCAGACTCCTCCAAATTCGAAAAAAATTAACTTGGAAAATCCTTATTCCTTTAACTATGGTACAATTGAAGATGCTTGAAATTTGCCCATTCCTAATCAAATATTGAGCCGTTTTGATTAGTATTGTTCACATAATCAAATTAGAACACAGCTTTTCTATTGTATCAGTTCCTACAAAACATTTTTTGATTAATTTAAGAAAGTATTTTAATTTTGACAATCCGAAATGTTACCACAAATTGAATTTCGAATTGAATTCAGCTTCAAGATGCAGCCTGCTATGTGCAATCAGATTATGTGCTGAACGTTTAGTAGCTTCTCTTCCATTATTTAATTTTTTTAAAAAAAATATTTTGATATTTCCATAATTTTTTAAGTATGCTTTATTATATTAACTACCCAGAAGGCAGGAAAATTCAGAGACTTTTCGCCTAGCCACAGCCCAAAGAATTCTGAATAAGAATAGATCAAGGGATTCCAGTGCAATCCTGGGTGGTATTTTCGTTATGATACGAGGCATGTGATTGATAACAATCGACCCTCCACGATCGTGTTACTACCAGTGGTAAGACACTGCTCATCCAGATCCAGTAGCCGCTGATTGAATGGGCAATCATTCAGCTCTTCTGGCAAGTTTTCTGCGACCTGGTCGAATCTCAAATAATGCGTCTCCTCCCAACGATATTACAATTACCAAATGAAAAATTTCAACAGGAAGCTGAGAATATAGACGATAAAAGATGGAAAAATAAAAGTGAGATCTGAACTTCATGAAGAAAAGCAACATATGATGTTCCTGCAACACATGTCTTACAAAAACGACACAAACAAATGATAGAAAATTGATAATCTCGGTCCCATCCCTATCCCGTGGTAAAAGGTTGATATAAAATTTTAAAGTAAAACATTGAAAAAATTCTGAATTAAAAATGGAAATTCCGAAAACGATTTAGAATAGTCTGAAAATTTTGAATTGGTTTGGAAAGTTCCGAATTAGCCGTGCAAAAACTACCTACGCGAAACAAACAAATTTGACTCGCTATAACTATTAAAATAGTGTGATTTCCACCAAACTTTTCAGTATGATGCTCTACATTGTGATCTACATTACTGCCATGTTATATCGAGGCAGTATCGTGCTTTTGTTTCGGCTAAGTATATCCTGTGAATGAAGCCTTAATTCAAACCACTTCTTTTGAACCCACCTCTGAAATGCTCTGATTATTCTTCTTAGAAATTTTTTTGTGTTACTAATAGAAATGTGAATCTAACTAAATAGCCACGTGAATTCGCTTATTCATCAATTCGGCCATGCTATTAACATAGTATGCTGTTCCCAAGCCCAAGCAAAGGAGGAGGGTTTGAGGCAACGTACTTTGTACTATCATCCTCAGTAAAACAAAAATAAAATGCTCAGATCAGGGAAAGAAATAAATAGAGTATAATTTGAGTTATTCCACTCTGCTAAATCCTACCTGATCTTTCTTGGTCACAGACCCCGCGACAGGCCGACCAAGAAAATGCATACAATGTCATTACAAACATGATGATCGGATTGAGTCACAAGCCTCGGGGAAATGCTAGGGCATCCCCCTCAGTCAACGCGGCAGGACAGGCCCTGGTCCTGTCGAGAAATAGGCAAGGGTGTTTGCCGCATGGACGACGTCAAGACGTAAGTAAGCTAGTCCGAACACAACGAACAAAACAAATACGTGTCTGCACGCTAAATGTTGGTACCATAACTGGAAAGACCGAGGAACTCGCAAGAGCCCTTCGGAAAAGGCGCATTGATATCTGCGCTCTGCAAGAAACCCCATGGTCTGGTGGCAAAAGCTGCGAAATTGAACGCTGACGCGGTAAAAATGGCTATAAACTTCTCTAATTTGGTAGTCCACACACTCAATACAGTGTTGGCATTGCCATCTCAGAGGGTTTCCGTGATGCCATTAAAGAAGTGGAACGATTTGATAATCGGCTGGTGAAGTTTACCATTATATCAGCTGATCGCACTATCCACTTCTTTACCGCTTACGCACCACAGACAAGTCGACCTGATGCCGAGGAACATGCCTTCTGGCAACTTCTCGATGAAAAGACTTCATCACGTGCCTGCTGACGACTATCTAATCATTGCCGGCGACCTTCACGTGAGTGAAAAGGCAGACGGTAAGAGGAGCCATGGGGAAAAGGGGTTTGGAGCGTACAATGAGGGTGGCGAGCGTATAATCGATTTTGCGGACACTCATGACCTTGTACTTATGATCAAACGATTGTCCCATTTTCCTACATTTTATAGTGGGAACAGTAAAACGCAAATCGACTATATTCTCATAAGACTCACTGATTGCAAAGCCGTTCCCTATAAGACCATCGCACCTCAACCGTCGAGCAGAATTCAACTTCAAGAATTTCTTCATCTCCACTTCCACAATCATTGCCGACATTTGGACCAATTTCACCTGTCAGCGCAGAGTCGAGGAAGCAATAAAACGAATGAAATCGGGGAAAGCCACAGGACCTTACAACATCGCATCTGAGCTCTGAGCTGGGATCGAACTTTGTGACTCAGTGAGTTCTTTAATCGGGTTATTCAGGAAGGAAGAACACCATCTGACTGGCAAAAAAAGTACCACTGTTCCAATATGGAAAAAGAAAGGCAGTCCAGCAGAATGTTCAAATTACCGTCCGATCCGGTTACTTTCCCATACCATGAAGATTTTTGAACGCATTCTTGACAACCGTATTCGTGAATCAAGCCGGATTTGTGAAAAACTGCGGAACTACTGATGCAATACATGCTGCGCGGTTCCTCATGGAGAAATACGGTGAGAAGCATCACCTTCTTTATGTTGCATTTCTACATCTAGAGAAAGTGTTTGACCATGTGCCACACGAACTCATTTGGTATGCTCTCCGACAACACTTAGTCCCAGAAGAACTTGTGCGCTGGGTTCAATTATTCTACCACTATCCGCAAAGTAAAGTTCGAAATGTGGGGGGTGTATATCAAAACTGCTTCGTGTCTCTGTTGGTATTCATCAAGGAAGCGCCCCTCTCACCACTTCTCTTTGTTCTTGTTATGGACCTGCCCAGAACTGAGCGATTTAAATACCTCGGATCAACGATATTAGCCAATGGATAACTGCGCTCAAATCTAAAATTTATCGCAATGTCATCCGTCTTGTCGCTCTCTATGATTCTCTGAGTGTTGGCCGACTATAAAGACAATGAACGGCGGTAATGGAGATGAAGATGTTGCGTTGGACTAGTGGCGTGACACGGTTTGATCACATCCGAAATGAGAATATCAGTGATCGATATGGGGTTGTACTGATCGTGCAATTGCGAGAGAGGCGTCTTCGATGGTTTGGTCACGTAATACGCGCTAACGAGAATTCACTTGCCAAGATTGGTCTGAACATCAAAGTCAATGGTAAACGACCAAAAGGAATAGCGAAACCGATCTGGAGGAGGACGACACCGCTTATGAACTTGCAGTTCCTTTTATGTTTCCATTTATATAGTATTTCTGAGTCTGAAGCGAATTCACTAGCCACAAACAATCATTTATGATAAACGTTTGCCAAGATTTATTCTCGACTATCACGTAAACTCATCAATTAAATCAAACTCGACATCACGAAGCATTCAGCCCAAACGATTAGCATTTTTAATTAATTCATCAACAAACGCTTAAAGTCGTTTTACAATGAATACGATTGGATCCAAGTCGGTAATTATTCTGCTTATTAGTATCAATTGATTCTTAATAAATCAGTTACAATCCTCCCCCATGATAACCGACACATTCTTATTTATGCCGCACTACAAGTCACTTAACTTTCATGTTCTTGTGCGCTAGTTTAAAAGATTAAAAATAAAAAAAATCTCATCTAAATATATTTCAAATCTGAATAAAGGTGCACTGATCTGTAAAGTATTCTAAGCATTTCAGATCAATTGAAGACACTCCAAATACGTTTCATTTAGCTCGAATCTCTAGTTTATCTAGTTGTTAAGATATATGCATGCGTTGTGAGGCCGATAAAGACGAAAGCAACATAGCCCCGTGTCTATCACAACAAAATATAGATGTTTTCTCAAAGAAGCTCAACAGGTAGTGCAAGATAATTTTGTTGGCTGCGTTTTTGTTGTGGCGATTGTATAGACTGTTATAGTTTCTCTCGGTATTTTTTTACCTCCATTTACATTTCAAGTTGAGATGGATAGTTCCTATCAGGTGCAAATTACCCAGAACATTGGATATAACTTTCTAAACCAAAGTCTAATGGAGAAGACGCTCTCTTTCCATGCATTCTAAAAACGATGAAATAGTGGGAAAGGCTTAACAAAAAACCGGTAAACTTGCTGCGGTATATATTTGATATCCATAAAATTGCTCCTAACAGTTTTAGATACATTTAACGTTTACCTACCCTACCGGTAAGATACAATCGAAAAATTGTGATTAGAAAAATTCAATCACTATTCATATTATATTTCAAACCGCGGATGGATCTTGAGGTGATTATTTAATTTCAAGAAAGCGGGAGGGAACGACTCTGCGTGAAGTTCGGTTCTTAGAGAATCTTTTAAACTTGGGATTCAAAGCATCTTTGAACAGAAAAAACGGTTAGAAGACATAATGTACTGTTTCCTATAAACAGGTCTCTCATGTACTGGCTACAAAGTTTTGAATTTAGCGAATTATTACTCATCCGTTTTTTTTTCTTCGGCGTCTCTTGAAAAACTTGTAACCGCCATCAAGATCGGCGCGCGTGCAAACCCACAAAAAAAAAACTCATTTTATATAATAAGTTGATGGGTTGGGATCTTTGCACACGACATAGAAAATATTTCATGAAGTTTGATGCGAAGAAGACAAAAGAGGCAGTATTTAGCCTTTCTGGGTAGCTGTACTCTAGAAAATGATTTATTATTTATATTTACGAAGAGAATAGATACAATGTCCAGCGGCGCAGTTGTTGTGTTAATATCATTCGAAAAGATTTGGCAAATAAAAGTATCTGCATATGTACTTTGAAATACACGCTGGATTCCTCGTTTTTTTCCTTATCCATATAAAATACTTCCCACGATAGCTACTGAAATATGATACTCCTATTTCTCTGTGGAACGCCTTGCTCAGAAAATGTCCCATCTGGATTAGAAATCAGGAAATTCCAGAATTTGCATATCCTATCGAAAGTCGACAATATCTGATTCAAAAATTGATGGGAAAGAATGTTGGGAGTCTTTAATTTTAAATCTGAACAAGATTAACTCAAAAGTTGTTAGCTAAGTTTTAGACGAAATGCATTATTAGAAATATCTATTTGAGTTAATTGGACACGTATTGTAAATGGCAATCAAATATAACTAATTGGCAAGAAAGTAATGAAAAAGTATTCACATCTGGAAAGCAATAAAAAAATTCAACTATATTTAGTTTTTCTAATTTAGGGAGCAGTAACTTCGTGCCAAAAAAGCAAATTTGACCCGCTATAATTTTGTTAGTAATGTTAGCATTTCCACCAAACTTTCCAGTATGATGCTCAATATTATGACCTACATTATTTTAATTCAAGGATGAACTCAAAGAAGGTTGCCAGTAAATTTACAAAATATAGAAATATATTGGGCTGGGGAAAAAGCAATGTAGTATTTTGTCAATAGATGGCGACACTTAAATATCTTGTGTTGTGTTTATCGCATTGGGTTATACGATACGACGATTTCAAGACGACAATCTGCTAAAAGCGTCTCTTTGACAGTGTTGTGATCGGACGTTTCAGTCTCAAGTTATAGCGCGTCAAAAATTGAGTCCACCAAGCAAGAAATTCGTTATATTTTACGTTTTTACTACCTGAGAGGTAAAAATTCATCGAAGGCGGCCGAAAAAATTCGTGAAGTTTATGAGCCCGATACTGTAACGATTTGCACAGCACAGCGTTGGTTCGATCGATTTCGTAGTGGATGTCGAAGATAAACCCCTGTAGGCTGGTAGGCCAATCATCGTAGATACTGATAAAATCGTCGAAATCATTAAAGTAGACCGGCATGTGAGCATTCGCTCTATTGACCAGGAACTGGGTATAGACATAAAACCGTTTGGAACCATTTGCAGAAGATTGGATTCCAAAAAAAGCTTGATGTTTGGGTGCCACACGAGTTGAAGCAAAAAAATCTCTTGGAACGAATCAACGCCTGAGATGCACAGTTGAAAGGGAATGAATTCGACCCACTTTTGAAGCGGATGGTGACTGGTCATGAAAAGTGGATCACGTACGAAAATCTCAAGCGAAGAATATCGTGGTCGAAGCCCGGCGAGCCGACCCAACCCATCGCCAAGCCCGGATTGACGGCCAGGAAGGTTTTGTTTTGTGTGTTGGTGGGACTGGAAGGGAATCATCCACTATGAGCTGCTCAACTATGGCCAGACCCTCAATTCGCTCCTCTACTGTGAGCAACTCGACCGTTTGAAGCAGGCGATTGACCAGAAGCGGCCAGAATTGATCAATAGGAATGGTGTTGTGTTCCACCAGGACAACGTTCGGCCTCACACGTCCTTGATGACCCGCCACAAGCTACAGCAGCTCGGATGGGATGTCCTATTAGACCCACCGTATAGTCCTGACCTGACACCAAATGATTACCATCTTTTCCGGTCCATGCAAAACGATCTTGATGCTAGTAAGTTAGCCTCAAAAGAGGGTTGCGAAAACTGACTGAATTTTTTTTGCAAATAAGGAGGGACGTTTTTATAAGGGAGGGATAATGAAGTTGCCTTCTAAATGGCAACAAGTTTGCGAACAAAACGGCGCATAATTGACTTAAATCGGATAATTCTAAGTATGTTAAATAAAGCGTCAAATTTCTTTTTCACCAACCCAATTTTAGTACCAACTGTACAAATACAGACAGATGGAGAGTAGTCTTGGGGCCTAATGTTTGGGTACGGATATCACTTTGAGTTCGGAAGTTTGCGTACGTTGTCTCTAAGAATGGGAAAAAAGAGACCACTTTCAAACGTTAGATAGTTGATTGACTTTTAGTTTCTCGTTTCGAACTTACTGAGGAAAACACCTCATTGCTGATTCATAACGTCCTTTTGTCATTCATAATATGTTCTTCCTCCTAAAACTAATCAAAAAAATTCGGTCAAATTAGACTACAGAAAGTATAATCTCCCTTTGGACACTTGTTTACTCTATAGAACAAGAGTTCTCTGAGGATTCTAGGAAGTATTGAGAATATACCACTAAGACAGGACATTTGATCTTTTCGAGAAAAAATTGTGCAGAATTTTTGAATTTAAGAGGATGGGGAATACCGGTTGAGTATCCGGATGGCTCAAGTGGTTAGAGCGCTGGGCTGTCTAGCAGAAGGTCCCGGTTCAAATCTCAGTGGTGGCACAAGGATTTGTTACTGTGACTGGAGGTCGGAAACCAGTCCATACAGCTGTGAGTACCTGAGTCAAATCAGGGTAATAATCTCGGGCGAACCCAATGCTGGCCACGTTGCCTCCTTCAGTGTACTGCAATCAGAAGAGTTCGGGGGCTAGCCTGAAGTAATATGACAAACGGTTCCTGGCTAGCTCTTTGACAATGAAGAGGTGTATAGTGGGTAGTCCGACGTCCAACATTTTGTGCGTAAATGCATTCACCTATACAATATTATGGAGGATAGCCCAAGCCTTCCAAAAGTATGGTTAACTATATCAATACATTTCTCATTAAATCGGAAACTATATTTAAAAATTATATGCAGGACCTGACTTAACATCAAATGTTCGACAGTGTAACTGTCAAAGTTCTACGTGTAGAGAGATTGGCCCAGAATTACTATCAACGCGTAAGGATAATCAGCTGAATGCCAGTGATATTATCAATTTTGTCCTGTAGAACAACACCGAAAGATACAAAGAAGAACTAAGCCAAACTCGACAATAAGAGCTGTAAACCTATCCCCCTAAACCCCTAAACCCCTAAACCTATCTTAAAGGGGATATAGCCTCAATCTAATGTGCATTTGCACACTGTGCTTGTACATTAGAATTTGGAATAGTTGACGATGGAGTGTCAGGTCAAGTGAAGAAACTGGAAAGAAAGTCGATTCTGTGTCGCCCATTTTATCGTTGGTAGAATCCGCAAATAAGGAGAGAACTAAAAAGAAACCGGGATACCATAATCAAAATTGAAATCGATTCTAAATATTCGGTTTTATTATAATACGATATGAGCGTTGCCGAAGAACAAACGGTACAATCTGAATTGGCGATGGATTCAGGCCGTAGACATTGATAGAGCCTTCCAAAAACTAATCTGATATTCCTTTTTGAAGATCTCTTCTCGATAAAAGAGTATGAACGGAGAATTCATCGCTAAAATTTTTGTTTTGATCTGGGAAAAAAAACTTTATTTAGATCATTCAAAATCTCAAGACACGATTAGAGATGGATTTACCTGTGCAATCCAACCAATGATTGGAACCCTTACCGAATCAGTAAAGGAAGTTGGGGCAAAGGAAGTTGTTATATTTCTGAAATTCCAAATTATTCCTTAGTAATAAAAAATTCTATTGTACTCAACCACGGATGAACTCTCTACCGAAGGTAGGGCTTGAAGAGTATATTCGTGTTGCTAGAAGACACCAATTTAAGGTGAAAATACAGCCCAGACGGCTAGAACTGGCTAGTTATGGCCTTGATACTGTAACAGTCAATCACGGGAAACTTTGGTTTCATCGATTCTGGCGCGGTAATTTCAATGTGGAAGATGAACCATGTTTTGAAAGGCTCACTCTCGAAAATGTCGATAACATCATAGAAGCCATCGAGTCCGACCGTCATATAAGCACTGTTTCAATTGCCCAGAAGCTAAATATTGCACAACAAAACCGCTTGGAACCATGGCTGGATTCAATGAGTACCACACGAGCTAACGGAAGAAAAACCTCATGGATCCTGTTTTCGTCTGCGATTTAATTAAAACAAAATATACTCATTTCTGAACCGAATAGTGATTGGTGATGATCATTTACCAGAACGGTCGTGATTGAATCTCGGCGCTAAACGATGACACCATCAGGAAACTTTTGCTGTTAAGTGGGATCAACAGGGAATCATCTACTATGAGGAGCTCTTGTACGGCGTGCCTGTACTATTAGCAATTGGACCTTCTGAAAGAAGTAAAACCTCAAAAGCGGCTAGTTTTAGCCAATAAGGAACGAATTGTGTTTCCTTACGATAGTGCCAAGTCAAACACATCGATAGTAATTCGACAAAAGTTCCGGAGCTTGGTTGAGAGATGCTTATACATCTACCTTATCCATAATCTGAACTTGGTATCAGGTGGTCACCACCTGCCCCTCTTCATGGAGAATAATTTTATTCGTGAAAAATTAATCTGAAGAGAAGTTTGTGTAAATTGCCAATAGGGGCAGGGCTTTTTGGACGCATAATTCAATTACCTCCCAAATAACAAGGTAATCAATAAAACCACGCATATTTATTCTGATCGAATCATTCTAAATATGCCAAATATAGCATTTAACTTCATCTGAAAATAACGAACTTCACACGGCGATGATTGAGGCGGGTAGAACATTGACCTTTCGGTCTCGTTACTCCGTGCTCGAATCTTGGTCGATATAGATGAGTTGTGCTCATCTGTGTGATTGTCTCCGCTTCCATAGGTTCATCACTTGCACACTGTGATGATAATGAAACTGAAATGCAGGCCATTGAAAGCCCTTCCTGGTGAATTCTAGCAATATGCTTCAGTTACTGTGTTACTTTCCGAGAGTAAGTGCCGTCGTTTGTAAGGAACTTATCTGAAGTAGCTCTTGCCACGAAACCTTAGCGGAGGTTATTGGTTGATACCATGGGGACCGAAATAGCCCCCTCCGGGTTCATATGTCTTAGAAGAATTCTTGGGACATATATTCTCGGCCCCTGACTGACTCCCTAATGGGAGTTTCATGGAGGCAGGCAGAGTTCTTTGAGGCTCAAGCATGGAGTTGCATTTTACAACTCGATGTCATACTCCTTAGTTTGATAGAGGCTTTGGGTGGGTCTTGCATCCACTAGTATGAATGCTGAGCCTACACCCAGTTTAAACTGGTGTTGTTGAGTTGGCCACAGCGGGGCTCTGATTGTGGTCAAAAAAATTAATCCGTGCCCTAAGAAAACCGTGCGGCCAGGCCAACACACTCACATTAAACCATCAGGATATAGTGCTTTCCGAGAAACTTGAACTTTTCCTCAACTTTTCTACACCACGTTGTAGGTTGACTTACTCGTCCCTCATCCCACTTCGTATAATCGGCAATATATTTTTTGCCTTTTCTCAATGTGTGACCTATCCACTGCCATTCCCACCTTCTGATAAATACGTCTAAGACTATCTGATACTGTACGTTGAAAAAATTCGTCATACGATATTATCTCAGGACAGAGTACCTTCATTTGAACCGTCGTTCTGCAAACATGAGGACATGCATTGTCGTGAAGAAGTATCAAACCATCTCTGTTGACCAATCTCGGCCGTTGAATACTCAATTTTTGGTGCATTTCCTCGAATTGGGCACAATATTTCTGTGCATTTATCGTTTCTCCAGGTGCCAAAAAAGAATAGTGGATAACTCCAGCTGCAGACCACCAAACAGTCACCAATACCTTCTTCGGATGGAGGCTCGGTTTCGGCATATGCTTCGGTGGCTCATCAGCATCTAGCCATTGTACTGATTGGCGACGATTGTCGTATAATATTCACCTTTTATCACATGGCACTATTCTGTGCAAAAAGGGATCGGTTCTGTTGCGGGTGAGTAGAGAACTGCAAATTTCCATTCGAAGCGCCATGCTTTGCTCCGTAAGGGCATGCGGAACTCATTTGTCGAGCTTTTTCACCTTTCCAAATTGTTGCAAGTGTTCGCCTGACCGGAATTTTTCACTTGCCGTATCGGCTCCAAATGCGCTGTTAATGCCCCTGGTCGCCTCCGCTGCTTTATGACCAAGTTTGTATACAAACAAAAAAAAAATGACTGACGGTTTCGTCCAGGGCAGAGGCAATTCTTCAGACGCTGCCTCACCTCTGCCCTAGGAGCAGCGAGACCGAAAGTGCCAACAGGTGGAAAAACGCTTCCTTATATCATCGCAAAAACACGACAAGGTTGCAAATTATATTGGACTAAACCGCCAGTTGTTTTAGTCTAAGCTAGACTAAAGCTGGGTAGTTGTTTAGGATATGCGGGATCCTAAGTCCAAATCCACACACATGATGGTGGACCGAACGCACGAGATTCGCAACTTTGTCGTCTTTTTGCGATAAGAGAACGTTTTTACACCTGTTGGCACTTTCGGTCACGCTGCTCCCAGAGCACAGGTAAGGCAGCGTCTGAAGAGTTGCCTCTGCCCTGGACGAAACCGTCAGTCATTATTTGTTTTTTGAATATCAGATGAGTTCGTGTGACACACGGTCCGCTGATATGCTCTAGACCCAGAAATGCAATGCAGTTCTTGACAAACCTGGCTTGATTCACGATTATTTGAAAGATTTCGCCAGTACGCTTGTCAAGAATGCATTCAAAAATCTTCATGGAATGGGACAGGGACCGGATAGGACGGTAATTTGAGCACTCTACCTTCTGTTGCTTCCCCCGATTTCATTCGTTTTGTTGCTTCCTCGACTTCAGTGGCACTGATAGATGGAATTACTTCAAATGTCGACAATGGTTGTGGAAATGGAGGAACAAGTTGTCACCCCAATATACGCGAGGAGAGCGATCAGATCCCAGCTTGCAAGGGACTTATCTGATGTAGCTTTTGCTATGAAACCTCAACGGAGGTTGTTATCTATTGCGATGGGTGCCGGGATAACCCTCCGAGTTCGTATGTCACAGAAGAATTCCTGGGGCACGTGTTCTCTGCCCAGTTGTTTGCGGTTGGCCCCTAGTGGGAGATTTATGAGAGTTGCGATTATGTCCACATCGCAGACAGAACTCTTTTGAGTTCAAACGTGGAGCTGTGCTGAACAATTCGAGTATTGTACTCCTCAATTCGGTAGACGCTTTTGGTAGGTCTTCCATCCATCAGTAAAAAACGCTGAGCTTGCACTCAGTTTAAACTTGCACTGTTGGGCTAATCACAGCGGGGCTCAAAATCCATTAGTGCCTTAAGAAAACCGTGGAGTTAGGCCGACACTGCGGGTACCACGTTAAACCACCAGGACGCGCACCGCGTAGTCATAGGATGACCCAATCGTGTATCACCTTCATACGATATTATCTTATGTCAAAGTACCTTGATAACACGACGAAGACGCGAGTTGTCGAAAATTTGGAACTTTCAGAAAACAGTGACTATCACTTTTCAAGTTCTATTTCCACAAGCACAAAAAGAACATTTGGGGCGGAACAACCTCAACTTGACGTTGCTGTTGCGATAGCGATGTCCAGTGAGCTGGGATTTAAGAATGTAATGTAAGTATTCCCTGTTTGTCGTAAAAGAGGACTAAAATAGAGGCAAGTAGTTTTGGGTTACCAGCTGCACCGTTTTCACCAAAATTAGTAAGGGTATCTTGTTACCAGTAATCAGTCTTCACATAATGACAGCAAGAGTGACCAAAGGGGATTTGAAGTGAATGATCCATGAGTCCTGAATTGCCTTTTTTGAAATAGCAACGATAGCACCAGGATAGTGCCATTTATTGCATAATGCTATGTTGTCCTGTCAATAAACATCCTACAGAAACTTGTTGGGAGATCTAAGAACGATTTGCAATGGCAGAACCCTTTCGAAAATCAATGCATTGCAAGCTTCGCAGAGAAATACGTTGGGAGAAGCATATGCCTGTGAATTCGATCCCTTAACGACAACTGGCGTATCTGCCAATCAAAGTAAAATAATTGCTCCTTTAGTTTTTCCAGGAAAATTTTCTAAATATTTATCTTAATCCAAGTATTGTATTTCTTTTTTAGAATATTTCTTTTATTTTATACGAGAACACCTGGAGCAGGCCTATTTTTTTGGTACATATGTAAGTGGAAGGGTGAGCTAAAGTTCACTTTAAATTCACTGCATCCCCATTTCACTGAAATTGTCCCTTTGACACGCATTCAGAGCCTAATAAACATCTTTCTAATGCAGTCTTCATACCGGTTACACATAGATACGCACAAAAGCGAAATGCAAAGAGGTTGCAAATTTTAAAGATAATGGCACACTTTTTTACGACCATAGGCGCAACTAAGCAACTGTTACTAGAGAAAAAGCCTTGCCACTACATAAATTACCCGGGAGAGCCTAACTCATCGAGTTCACATATTTATGACGATTTTCATCTTTTATACTCGTTTAACGAAAGATGTGTACTTATTGCACACACCTCAGGCAAATACACCTGGAAGGAAGTGAACAATACAATGCAAACTGTATAACGCTGAATATGTCAAACGAAGTACGTAGGTGCGTGGCATGTTTCGACCCAAGTTCGCGGGAAGTAGAGGAAGAAGAAAAACCAACCCGAAGAGTACATATGCATTAGAGCAGAAGTCTTGAAGATGCAAAGGAATAGATACATGCATTGGATGTATATTCTACACCGCAGTTGGTGCAATTTCGTGGTCTTTCTCTATTATTTCTGTGGATATAGTTGGGTAAC
The DNA here is from genome assembly GCF_905115235.1 of Hermetia illucens. Lineage (NCBI taxonomy): Eukaryota > Metazoa > Arthropoda > Insecta > Diptera > Stratiomyidae > Hermetia > Hermetia illucens. The sequence goes on from NC_051849.1 coordinate 198,424,227, forward strand.
GTACATGGAGCTCACCTTTTGCCATAGCAGAATCTCTTTGGTATATACAATCAACTTCGAAACAGGAATCTACAATTTAGCGCTTACATTTGGCCTTTGTTAACTGTTCTTCTATGATTGAAGACCTTCTTAGGTTAAACAGTTATTAAAAAGTTGGCAGGCTTGGAAGATCATACAATTGGGAAACGTCTATTTACCAGCTGAATTTCGATAGTTTGGAGGGACCATGTGTGGAGGAAATCCTCCAGCCTCATATGCACTTTCAGAAGAATCGGGGGTTTAAATGGCGAAGCTCGTTAGCCTGTAACTGGTTTCACAATTCTATCTAATGAAGGTCATTGAATTGTATTGGATAGTTTTGTGGGTAATTTTATGATGCGGTAATGGATTTCATGATTCATAAGTGCGCACACACAAGACGTCAAGGCACGATTATGAGGTGTGTGTAATGCGAAACATACTCGTATCTTGCACACATGACCACGCATCCCATAAATCGAAGAGAACCTTACAAGGCTTCATTACAATGATGAACACTATCGAGTGGAATATTCTATCTTATGTTGTTTGATAGTACATCCGCTCATATAATTAAGTGGTTGTTTTTTTTCTATTCGGCACTAAGTCGTCTATAACTTCCGGAGTTTCTATCATATCATTTTAGGCAGTGACACTTCCTTTCCCTTGTCTATCGAGAATTCATAATGATATCTGTTTAATGTAATTGGGAAGCGTTGTTGCTGTTGTTGTTGTTACTAAGCCTGGTTGTCTTTTTTGATCATGAAATTTGAGCACACTCCTATGGTCTTATGTTATTACGTGTGCAATGGTGTACACTCCCTTCGAGGCAATTGTGCTCGTATGTGCAGTTAACTCTTTCGGACTCATGGCTAACTATTAGAAAAGCCACTATAGTCTGGTCTTTAAGTTGTGGATAGTGTCAAGCAACAGCACATTGACCCGCATCATGCATTCGTACCGCTTATAGTTGAGATTTTCAAATAGTGCGCGCACGCGGCTTTCCTCTTAACCCTGACATTGATTTATTGTTGCTGAGGCCGCAGAGAAATGTTTGTAACATTTCAGAATTATATGCAGTTAATGCCTTGTTGTGGGCATAATGGCGGTTCATAATTAATTTCTTCTTTTAGTAACTGACTTAGCCATTCTAAATGGGTTACTGGAGATAGAGAAAAATATTTGTAGGATGTCACTGGAAAATGCGGTTATAATCGTTGGAATAATGGATAAATGACTGTGATGTTTGGTACATATAGAGAGATTCCGATGGGATATATCTTTTTGTCTTTGGAGTCTCGCAAGAGTTCCATTTGTTATTTTACCAACTGCTTCCTTTGGCTTCGAGATGAGGAGCGGGACAACTTGGTGCCTAGACTAACCTCAACATCTTCACCTGGATGCTGCTAGATAGCAGAGCAAAAAAAATATCCGATGATCCGAGAACTTTCTATACTATCGATGTTCCTGAACCGGATGTTGAGAAGATTCGGAAACAAACAAGCTGCCAACTCTACTATGGGTTTGAGACCATCATGTTACGAATATCGGCTCCTAAGGCCAGTGAAGCTGACGTGCAGCCTACGGAACTGTCATCCAAAACGTAGATGAGGTAAAATATTTCCCAAATTAATTTGAAGTGCCAAGGCAAGGCCCAGGATAAAAAGGGAGTCCAAATGTCGAGCGAAAACTAAGCTGGGCGACAAAAGTCATGCCCATTGAAAGATAGGAGAAACCGGGGAAAAGACTGTATGAATGATTAAGCGAACCAACAGGACAGTAAATCTGCAAGAGAAAAAGGGACCAACTCCACTTTCTGGGAAAGTGGAACCTTTGAGTACGGCTGAAACTGCTGGCGAAACTCCTGTAGCCACATTTCCAGAAAAAGGGAGTGAACGGCACTGCCGCAGGAGAAACTGGAGACGGAGCCTCCGCCGATGCGCGAGTATCTTTTTGGCGTTCATTTCTGCAAATTTGTCCAGGTAGAGCGAGGCAGCGCAGCCAAGACTTGGGCGACAGCCGACATCATCGCAGCAAGGCCAGTCCGGTCTATTTGTGGTGTGCCGCGAGGACTGCGAAGGTCAGCTAAACAGGATCAATTCCTGGCAGGTTTGAAGTTGGGCAATTGAGTGGGAGCAAGATCGACGGCGACCTGATGAAGTCGCTCTGGCTGCGACGCCTTCCGGAGCGCACCCAGGCGGTCCTTGCGTGCGTCTCCGGTTCTTTGGAGGCACTGGCAGATGCGGCCGACAAGGTGCATGAAGTGCACGCGCGTCGCACGAAGTTGGCGAGCTGAAGCGCGAGATGGCCGCTCTTTTGACCAGCATGGCGGAGACGAGGGCGACGCTGGACGCTCAGCGTTCGGGCGGCAAGTCACGAACTCGCTCGCGGTCTACTTATCGAAAAGGGCGATCGGGTAGCAGGTCGTCAGGACAACCTACGGACCCAAGCATTTGTTGGTACTATCGCAGATTCGGCGAAAAAGCTACCAGATGTAGGCTGCCGTGTAAATTCGCCCACAAAAAACTAGATCCGCGGGGGGTCCTGGCGACGACCACCCAGAACGCCGCGCCACGTCGCCTAACAATTTATGACCCTCTCAGCAGGCGCAGTTATCTGGTGGATACTGATGCGGAGGTTTCAGTTCTGCCCTTACCCCGGCACTATCGGCTATCCTCGCACATTAACACCTACGGGTACAGCCAAGTGGACGTGAGTGTTAGCTTGCGTAGGACATTCCCGTGGCGATTCATCCTGGCGGATGCAAATTTTCCCATTTTAGGCGCAGACTTCTCGTGTCACTATGGGTTGCTGGTGAACTTGCAGAACAGGTCCCTTATAGACTCAACAACCAACCTTAATTCGTCAGGCGAAACATCATCTCACCCCAACAACAATCTTTCCGTACTTTTTAAGGACATTACTGACTCTCGTGTTCGGGCACTTCTCCAAAACTTCAGCCGGATTACTACCGAGTGTAGAATTTCTAAACCAGTGAAGCACAATGTGCAGCACCACATTAACACTACTGGTTTCCCGATTTTCTCGAAGGTGCGTCCTCTACCACCTCAGAAGCTGGCTATTGCACGGAAAGAATTTGAGCTACTTGTTCAACAGGGTATCTGCAGACCTTCAAACATCTTTTGATCTTCTCCACTCCAGAAGACATACCAAAGACGACAATATGCACTTGGACTCTTCGAGTTCACCCGGATGACTTTCGGGTTGTGCAATGCGGCGCAAACCTTTCAAAGGTTCATTCACTCGGTCCTGCGAAACCTCGACTTCTGTTTCTTGTATTTGGATGATGTTTTGGTCGCTTCTTCCTCAGAGTCTGAGCATTTAGCCCATCTCGAGTGCATTTTTCAACGTCTCCTTTAGGCCGGTTTAGCCCTAAACGTTGAGAAATGCAAGGTGAGATTCCTCGGCCACTCCATTTCCCCTCACCGAATACAGCTCGACCCAGAGCAAGGTGCAAGCGATCACGGGCTTCCCACGTCCGAAAACTGTGAAGGAGTTGAGGAGGTTTTTAGGTGTGCTAAACATTTATTGTCGTTTCCTGCCCAAGGCCGCCCAACACCAATCCGTTTTGCGCGCGCGTACTTGTCTGGCCCCAAAACAAAAGACACACCAGAGATTATGTGGTGTGAAGAGGCTATCCGCGCGTTTGATAAATCCCAACAACTGGTTGACTCTTGGCATTTCCTCGATAAGATGCACCCCTAGCCGTTTTTGTTGATGCCTCTGACATCACAGTAGGTGCTGCTCTTGAGCTTCTTCTCTAAACAGTTGAACCCCGCTCAACGGAACTGCAGCACCAAGGATCGAGAACTGCTCGCCGCATACTTGAGCATTAAATACTTCCGCTTCTCCCTATAAGCTAGGCCGTTCACAGTGTTCACGGACCGTAAGCCTCTCACATATGCTTTGAAATAAAAGCCCGACAAAGCGTCCCCTCGCCAACTTCGACACCTGAGCTTTATAAGCCAGTTCACGTCCGACATACAGCACGTGTCCAGCAAGGACAACATAGTTGCTGACGCTTTGTCACGTGTCTCCGAGGTTAACATCCCATCGCACTCGACTTCTCGGCTAGTGCCAAGGCGAAGGAGAATGACGCAGTATTTCAGAGCCTCAAATCCAACCCCAAATACAAATTTCGGGAGTTGCCTATCTTCGGCTCGAACGTCTTCCTCTGCTGCGAAGATTCGGAAAAGGGACCCCGGCCATACATTCCGGCCACCTTTCGCAAGGAAGTGTTCCACGCGGTTCGCCACTTAGTGCATCATCAGGACAATAAATCGGCTAGTCACCGAGAAATACTTCTGCGCCCCAAAACAACGTCGCGTTCGCTTCGCGATATGATAGAGAACGCAGTTCCGGGTTTTCTCGCTGAAACCCCCTAGATTTCGTCTGGGGGCGGAGTGATGTGGCGCAGCGGCATTAACAATATTCGAAAATTTATTTCGAGTGTTGTTGATACGAACGGATGGATGACGCTGCCGCCGCCCTCCGCGGCTTTTCTAAAACTCGCCACGAGAGTGGGGAGCCAGCGGTGAAGGAGTCCAGTTGTTAGGATACAGAGGGACCGCATCTCTCTTCTGCCCCAACCGCCGGCGTGATCAAACGCACTCTCGCGTAGTAAAGTTTTAAACTTGACGCTGAAGTGAATTTGCGAATGCAGTCGCCTCGGCTTTATGAGTCAGAAAACAATTGTATAATTATTTTAATTAATTTTGCTGCATTTTTCTAGAGATGCTAGTTTGATAAGGATTTTCGTAATTGGAAGTAACTTCACTATTGTAATAATTGTATTCCTGCTTAATCTTGATATGGAAAAGGGAAGTGCTCATTAAAATGCCAAAAGGCAATCCCAGTCCACGACGTAATATCTAAATAGTGATTCTGCGCGGCTGAGGGTTGAAAAACCAGTTTTGGTTTTTAGAGGGTGTCAATCCCATACACACCTGCCCTAAGTCTCGTATTCGCGTGGCTGAAGTGGAGCGAATGTGTCTTTATAAGTTTTTTACATCTCTGTGTACGATCAAGAAAAGGGAGCTTAAAACTCCAACATGCTGACTTGTTATCTCTCAACAGAAGTGCTAAACTCCACTCCTATATGGTTGTTTCAAAAGACCTCCAGACTATCTCGGTTAGTGACAAACTAACCATTTAAAAATTATTTAGTGCCCTGCTTATTTTCCCTATGGCAAGGACGATATTCCCAGTGGAACATTCATTCGAGCTATTCAATATGCCAAGAGGAAAGACATGGGGGCCATACCTGCTGGCGAAGTTCAACACGAGAGAATCCTATTGATAGGGACCATTTTCTTCAATCCGATCAAGCAAGAGGTCATCGATATTACGGTGGCATCCCCGGTTCTTCTTGGAGAGTGGAAAATATTGAACGATATCACGTTCTCAGATCACAGGTGCGTTGACTTTGTAATGGACAGGAATCCGGCACCAACCACTCCATTTCGAATCCGCGGAAAACAGATTGGGCAACCGACCAACTAGAACTGAGCGCCCGAGTTACGATCCTTGAGGTGCATCAAATCCATTGCCGGAACTGAGAAAACCACAGAGATGACCATAACTAGCTTTCGAAGACAATTATCCAACAACACGCGAAAGAAGGACCTTGGCAAACCTCGGACTAGTCAACCGAGTTCTGATCTCTTGTTCTGTTGTCGGGTGGAATCGGTACAAAGGGACTTAAAAAGTTCTGAAGAACAGCATGAACTCAGATAAATGATAATCATGAAAAGGCTTTCACGAAGGAATTGACTCGTTTGAAGTGAAGTTGGAAGTTGGAAAAGATCCTTGCCAAAGAACAATCAGGATAGTCTGCGATAGGTAAGGACATAATAAAGCGAATTTTAATATATGCATACATCATCTAGCTATCGAGGCAGAATTTTGTTAACAGTATGAAGCTGCTGGCACAAATCTTAAGGCTCAGTTGTAGATATAAGTATTTCTGAAGAAAGCGGAAAATAGCTAATCGCTTGACTTATAGAAAGGTGGCTCATTATACGGTTGTGGGTCCATCTGGAAATCCATCAGGTGGTCCTGATGCCTGCCGAAAAAGGAGAGTGACTACTTTTCTCAATTTATATTGTCTACTTCTCTGAGTTCATAAAACTGTCATATGACATCCTGGTTAATTCCAACAAAAATAGTTCAGGATCAATAAAGACGATATCCTGAGTCCAGTTACCATATCAAAGAATTGTTTCATTTCGAACTCACTGGAAATATAAGCATTCTTATGTAAATATCACTCTCGAGACAACCACTCCAACAATAACCCTTCCACTTAAGATGCAAAACTATATGAAAGCATACCCAAGTGATGAATTATTAGGCTAGACTAATCCAATAGAAATAAAGATACAAATCACCAGAGCAAACTAAAACAAACCCTTGTACATATTCTAAGAACGCCAAGAACGTACTTGACCCCATTTCTCTCCGCATCGTTTCTCATCTAGGACATGACACAATAAGGTTCCCTTATCCTCACAGCTTCTTGTTGCGTTTTATTATTTTAGAAACTAAATGCTAACACTCAGAGTACTACGCGTGTTGCACGTACACAGAGATACAGCGAATAAATACACTTGCTCCATTTTGCTGGGGCTGGGGGTCAGTCATAAAAACCATAACCCTAGAAATAAAAATTCGAGTTGTCGGATATGTGGCGCCAAGAGGATATCCATACCCTACTTCCTTACACAGCCAGTGGACTTCATGGCCCCTAAGCTTTGATATCTTTGGGGGTAATTTCAATGGGGGAATGTTTGACGAGTTGAGAAATTGAGGTTGAAAATAATGAAAGTTTCGATTGTGGGATAGTTGTTTGCATGTGACTCATCTGGGTAGCCCACAGTCCTACGATCCTAAAGAGCAGGGAAATATGCTTCTGATTAATTCATTAGATAGTTGCTTGTGATTTCACGATGCAAACAATGAACTGTGAATTGTTGATGGCGAACACGTGAATGATTTTATAAGCAGATGATACGTATGGATATATAGAGAGATAATGACTTCTGAGGATATTTTACGGCTTATGAAATCGTCGAATCGGAATCGAAATGAATACGATTAAGGATAAAATTAAGACAGTTTACGCAGTATTTGTTAGGAACGATTTGATTATATGATGCATACTTTTAGAGTATGAGAGAGTTAAAAGTCGTCAGCTTCTGCATAAGGCTTGATTTTAAGAAGCTGTAAACCTTACAGACTTAATGAAGAATCACTTACATATAACTGCCTACATTACAGACTTTTCTGACTTTTCATAATATCTGTACCTTCTCCTTGTTTTGTTAGGGTTTAATGTCTAGATCGAGTTTGCCAAACATCCATCCAAAGTACCAAGCATCATTAGCGCGAATTATATGAACATACTATCAAAGATGCCTTTCTCACAACTTTGAAAGTCTTTTCGAGCATGACCATAGCGAGCTTTGTCTCCAATACTCCGAAGTCGCGTTCATTGTCATTAGTGGCGGGCTAGCATTCGGGACCATAGAGGGTGACAGAACGAACGACGCTGCAGTTGATTTAATGGCTCAGGATTTGGAGGCGTAGACAGAGTTGGAAGAAAGAGAACGTGCCCTGTATCACCTATAGCGATCAGGATATTTAGTTTACTGCTGCTGATAATTTTAAATTGAGGCAACGCGCGACATAATTCCGTATTCTTCTGGCACCTTTACACAGTTTAACTTATGTCATCCATTTGCGGTGCACTACTAATCGACACACCATTTATTGGAGTCCTTTGTAGTAAATATTCTAAGGCACATGCAACTTATCCGCTCTATTGTCTGGATGTGCAATAACGATACCATCTATAAATCTGTGTTACGATCAGTAGCGCATTGGCTTGCCAGCATGTCTGGCGACATATGGCACGATTTCTAGCGACGCCATGTTGCTGGATGTTCCTCTTTTTGTTCTAGTCCCAGGTGGCAGGGACTCAAAGCATCTTTGATGAAAACCAGTGTTTGCTATAAGTGAAACGCTACAATGCCTTCCGACGCTGCCTTTTCTGCAGTAAGGTGCTATGTGGCATTCTGCATGTTGTATAGGACGCGGAACTCTATGCTATTTATGGAGAGATAACGGTCCTCCGTACTAAGGTAATTATATAATAACTCCGCTTGACATTACCTTCTATTGGAATTCAAGGAAAGGAATGGGCCTGCATTCAGTGTAAAACAGTACAATTGTGCTACTCATAGGGATTCCTCCATAGCAGTCCCCAAATCAATTGGCATTCGAAGAGGATCGAGGATTATACTTACCCGACCCTTGCTTACGTTAGTCCCAAGTTGCCAACGGAGTTAATAATATGAACCACTCGGTTAGCTGACAAAGTGGTTCTTGTGAACAAAGTAGTGCCTTTCATTGTTTATCCCAAATAAAATGGGTATAGCCATAAAGGTGAGATTTCCGACAGCAGTCACTCCTGCCCCCCGGAAGATACGGATTCTACTAAGAAAGATGCATGTGGATTGACTGTGGTTATTGTCTTCCAAGAATGCAAATCATTAAAAGAATTGCCAATAATTGCAGATTGGATGTAGGCGACTCCTTTGAAGAACGGCAGGAGAGCCCTTCAGAGGAGCTGCCTCGAATTATGTGCTATACAATAAGCGGGGCTAAAACAAAAAGAACGATCTACATTATATACAAAACAAGTTGGAAAGTGGAAGCTGGGCGCTTCAGGGGTGAAAGGTTTTATGTTGATTTTTTTATGTAAGAATGTTTGACTACAAGATGGTTCCACTTATACATAGCTGGCAATGAATGTGCGTTGAATATAGTCGACATTTCAATTCGATGGGGCACTGACATTTTATCTCGTGGAGAGTAGTAAAAAGTAGTAAGGAGCAGCTTTCGACCAGACTTCACAATGACATAGGAAGCGTCAATCAATTTTCCGTTTTGCCTTCGCTGTTTTGTTCAAAATCTGGAAACACATGGCTCCCTCAATCCCCAAAGTAGAATTCGTATATATTCGAGCCGACGATCAAGTAAATGATAAACGCCTAATGTGATAGAAAAATACTATCCCAATCTCCCAATTATCAAATCGAGCGGGTTATTTGTTTGAGTTTGGACTGTTAGTCCTGAAAACTTATGTTTTTCGGAATTAATCGCAAGACATTTACAATCAAAAGGTTTTCTACTACGAATAATAGATGGTGTCGCTTGTAGGCTAAGCAACACCTTTCGAATCCGTTTTCCGTGTGTTCGTTAGCTTTCGAAGTTGAAGTCCCTGAAAGAGCCCGGAACAAGGCTGTTGGTAAAGTCAAGTGCTAGATTAATGTACTATTACGCTTTACATATTGGGTTCATTTAGTTTTGTGAATACAAATCAAAAATTTGTTTGGAGGATTTATGAGGACTCGAGGAAAAAAGTTGAGTTTTGACAAGTCTTGTATATCATAGTGCATAACCACCAATACACGTGAGATACTCAAGCATGCCACAACGACTTCCAATTTATTGGAGGATGGTTCACCAATTTACCGGGGGGCGGCAGAAGCTGTTAGAGCTTAGAGTGCGTTCCGAATCCAGCAGATCCCTAAAAGAATTTAACGGACGATTGCACCGACTTAGGAGGAATCTAAAGCGAACGCATGCCTCAGGGTTGAGCAATGGTCCAGACATGCTTTGTATGGGTTCCACGGTGGAGTTGGACTCGAGGTGGCTGTGGTGTTAAACAAGTCAACCTGCAAGAGTTGCACCCCCGGTGAGGTTCTCGTAAGGGCGTACCCTTCGAGAAACCTTCCATCAGACTTGCCAAAAAAATAAGTTTGGCCGAAAAGTGCTCCCAAGGCAATTGCCGTAGACAGAGGTTCCTGTTCCATTTTGCGTGACGCTCGACTAAAAACCCAACTTCACTAATGGCAGTCACAAAAATTAGGTAGTTAACAGAGGGAGGTGAAACTCGCACTGAGCTAGAGCAGGTGCAAGAGATCTGAAAGCAGCGCACCGCCACGATTTTTCAACTGAGTTTGAGAGAGAGGACCTCCCTTTTCTCCCTTCATATTCTCCATTCCAGACCTACTTTTAGGCGGTATAGCCTTTTAAGAAGAAATGGCTACCGCTATTTTTCAACGGGCTTAGGGAAAACCTTCCCCTTTATCTTGTTAAAAATTCAAATTTTACGATGATATCAAAAAAATCTGTTTTCATCGCGATTGCAAAGAGGAGAACTCCTCCCCCCTTCTCCCTGAAACTTACCTCCTCCTCGGATAGGGTTTGAGAATTCAACGTTTACCACATTTTTCTTGTAGATCCATTAGATCAACGAAGAACCTTTGAGGTTTCTTTTGTTCAAACTGAGAAGTGGAACATATGATAGTTTGACCGTGTGTCAGAGATCTACGGGCCATGACAAAGTCTTTAAATTTTTGTCACATTATCAGATATGTGTGACTTTAAGCCGCTGTCTCATGAGACATATTTTTCCTGTTGACCAATTTTATTGGCTTCCACGCTTCAAATGTTGGTAGTGGACACTCGAATCAATCGTTGGACCAGACATAATGAACGATTCCCTCCCATTCTCTCCAACACACAACATCACCTTTTTCTCTTATTTTTTTTCTATTATTTATTTAAATCAAATAAATCTTACCTAATTAACTCTGGCAAAAATATCCAAATATATCTGCAAAAAGAAAAAAAATAAATTAATTATGGTTTGCATTTGCATTAAATCTTATGAGCGTTTACAGTTTAGAACCAACTGAAACAGTAATTTTATAATTACTGACATTTTTTGCTAAAATTAAGCTAAATTTATCACAAAATTCATGGGGAATTTGGTTTCCTATAGCAAATTGGGAGCAATTCGACAACGGCTGGTTTGACGATGAATGTAAGTTAGCAACGGAACGAAAGAATTCCGCGTACCGAGTAATGCTGGATTCTCAAAGAACGCGCGGAGACTTACCACGAAATCCGGTGAGCAGAGCAGCGACTTCACAGACGGAAAAAGTAAGGCTGCGAGGACCAACTATTCTGTGAACTCGAAAAGTACAGGGAATGGGCATATTGGAGCGATGGGTTGAGTACTTTGATGAGCTACTGAATAACCAGAACATCGGTGAGTTGGAGGTCCCGCCAACTGAAGGCGACGGACAAATACTGCCACCACCAAGTATAGGAGAAACTTATTGGCTTAAAAATCATAAGTCGCCAGAAGCCGATGGAATTACAGCCGAATTGGTTAAATATGGAGGCCACCCATCACACCAAGTGGTTCCGGTTTACAACAAGGAGATGCCCTATCATGCGTCCTCTTTAACCTGGGCCTGCAGAAAGTGATCCGTGATGCTGAGATAAATGCAAGGTACGATCCTCTTTAAGTCCACCCAACTACTGGCCTATGCTGACGATATCGACATCATGGGAAGAACGAACCGAGACGTACAAACTGCCTTCATTCAGATCGAGCAGGTGACGCAAGATCTTGGGCTGCACATCAATGAAGGCAAGACAAAGTATATGGTGGCGCGTCAGCACCGAAAACCAACCAACATCAAACCGCACTGGTCAAACAGGAAGAATAAAGATAGGATACTACAACTTTGAGACCGTTGATAATTTCTCTTATCTAGGGTCGAAAATCACAACCGATAACAGCTACGACGATGAAATCCGCGCACGGTTTTTGGCAGCCAACAGAGCCTATTTCAGCTTACAAAAACTGTTCCGCTCGAAACGTCTCACCATAGGGTCAAAGCTCTTACTCTACAAGACAATGATCTTGCCAGTCCTCATGTATTCCTCGGAAACTTGGGTTCTTAGCAAGAAAAATTGCGAAGTCTTAGCCGCGTTCGAGAGAAGAATCCTCCGAAGAATTTTTGCCCCCTACGTGAGGATGGACAATTCCGTAGCCTGACCGTCGAGTTGTGAATAAAATCCGGCTCAATAGGTTACGGTGGGCGGGTCACTCAATCCGTATGGATGAGGATGATCCCACCCGGAGAGTCTATAAGGACAATATCTATGGTACTAAAAGAAAACGAGACAAACCCTGCCTGAGATGGAGCGATGGCGTAGGTCAGGACACCAGACAGCTTTTAGGGATATCGAATTGGTGGACCTTGACGCAAAACCAGAATGTCTGGAGTTCCTTATTGAGTCAGGCCTAGACCGCATATCGGTTGTTGGGCCGTTGATGATGATGACAGTAAATTGAGCGTTTCCGGGTCTCCTTTCCCAATCGATATCACCGAGATCGTGTAAGCAGTGCTGCTTTTGACGATGGATAGCCAAATCGTGATTCAATCTTATGGTAAGATTTCATCAATCGACAGAAAGTTATCAACAAGATAAATTAGCCCTCGCTTCCCCATACCGCAAGTACAACTGTCATAAAATATGGTTGCCACACGTCCTAATATGAAACCATCATAAACAATTAACAACAATTTTCACAATTGAACATCAAATTGTTTCTATTCCATGTAACACTGTTGAATGCGATCACCTGACTTCTGAATCGCATCAAATCGAGTTCTGTAAAACGAACAGTTTCCTCAACACACCCCCTTCGCCAATTTTTACCATAATTCATTTCATACATTTTTATACCCTCCAATCGTACGGATACGTACGGATAACATAAAGCAATGTTTATTATTTCATCTTCAACACATCCATAAAATTTCTTACAAACAATGGTAATGCATCGAAGGAAAAAAAAGCATGAATAGCCATCGTACAAACTACTCCCCATTCGATTGGAAGGAAAAAAGTATGATTTATGTATATACAAATCTTCAGTTGTAAAGTCATAAATAAATTGCGATTCTATTTCAGATTTACGCAAATAAAACGTGTTATATTGTTTGCATTTTCTGGACAATTAACGATTATAACGAGCGTGAAATTTTTTTGCTAGGGAAAGTAGAGTCCAGAATTTGAATTATGATGAAGAATTTAGATAAATAATGGGTTGGGAATGCAGACGAAAAATAGATAAATTGATTGTTTTGTGAAGCTGACCTTCCTAGAGGTTATAAATCTCAAAAATAGATATTAGTAATGATAATTGTGCCGAGTGTTCGACAACCTTTCGTTCGATTGTTTGAATCAGCTCTCTTGAGGTCAGAGCACAATAGGTGCCAATGTCCTGCAACTACGTCAAAAAAGTTCTATGTGCACAATCCCATATGAACAGCCAAATTAATATTCGAATTCAAAAGACTTAGCCGACTATAATCTATTGAGTACTTTTGCTGACTTCAAGGTCGACGATAATTGTATCTCCAGCATCACAGTGTGCTTTCTCATTAAAGAAGCCCTCATTCCAAATCCAATCTGAAATACTTGAATCTATTAATAAAGTGCTTCCACCATACGGATCTGAGCAATTATCTACGTTATCTGCATCGTTGGAAGTGAATCTTAAACGATCTGATCTGATAAAAATATATAAAGATAGCTTGTAGACTCTTCAGTGGTTCCATGAAATGCATTTAAAATATTTCGGATATTCGTTCCTACTAATGCTTGATAATTAACCGAGTGCAGTCCAAGTTTAACATCAAAGATAATCGTATAGTGTTGGTGCTTCTTTATTGTCATGCTAATAAAGACAAGTTCGAATGTTGTTTGTGGGAAGTGGCTTTTTTTTTCAAATGCCTACCTTAGGAATCTGTCCATCAAGAAGATAGATCTAAAATCAAATTTGGAGTTTGCCTTGCAGTGCACAATATCTCTGTAGTTCACTACGCTCTACGTAGTAATTTTACCTTGCCTTACCAGAATTGCCAGCAAATGTGATCCTCCTTCCCTCTATTTTCTTCGGACTGATAAAGACAACGCCAGGGAAATACTGGACCATTAAGAATATATCTTTCGATACTTTCCCCATGCAGAAATGTAGAGAAAGTAATCAAGGACAAATGGTCTAACCAGTTTAACCTCTGGTTAATATCTATTTTAGGCTCTCAGACAGGCCAAGATTTGTAATTTAATACACTCTTTGAAAACCTAATAACTTTGTTAGTAATAGTGCAATTTCCACCAAACTTGGTAGGATTATGCTCTATATTATATTTTATTATATGTTGCTGCAAAATTTGGTGATTCTAGGGTAAACTTAAGGGAGGAGAGTTTGCAATCAGTTACTAAAAGTAAATAATATACCATTATTAACTTTATATGGAGGGTATTTCGGAGTTTAGGCACCATACAGTGGCAGTTCTTGATTTTTTTCAGATTTTTTGGTTGAGTAGGCTCTGAGAATGGATCCGTGAAAGAAATGATCACTTTCGACCCCCTGCACTCCCCACCCCTCCAACAAAATTCAAAACTAAGACCGGCTTCGAAAAGTACGAATTGAGACTTTTCATTTGATACCCCACGTGACTATATTTGGTGAAAAAAATATACCATTTTTTATATAGGGGTGTCCCGCCTTAAATTGGACGTAAAATGATGTAACTCAACAATGCGTGAGCGTTTGCAGTTCCTACTTTTCCACCAAATTTGGTTCCAATCGCTATAACCCTTTCCGAGAAAAATGTGTGTAACATACAGACAAACAGTAAACCAATTTTAATAAGATTTTGTTTTACTCAAACACTTAAAAAGCACGGAATAGTGTTAACGTGAAGTAGGTGTAGAAATAGATACATTACCAGACTTTGGACAAAGCAGCTAAAACGGATCTAGCGTTGTTAATGAGTCCTTGTAGATAACGTTTTCTAGATATACAAAATATTGGACGCCGTCTACGTCCTGCCCATCAGCGTGATGACCATTGTGGAGCAAAGAATCATTACAAAATTTATTATCTGAGGGAGCAGTGTTTGAACCGAGCAGGTAATAAGTTTGCCATTACAGGTCCAAGCCAAGACACGCCAGCGAGTAGTAGAAGTAAAGCTAGGGTAGAACAGTATAGAATAAGACGCACGATCAATGTGTAGTACTATTGCGAAAGCGGCATTTCGAAGGAAAAGAAAAACAAAATACATGAAGATTTTAGGTGGGAGGCATTTGAGTATCTGCCCTTTAGTCCATTTTTTTTCTTTTTGGGTATTTAAGTAAGTGATTAGAGAGCGGTGCTTTAACGAAGTGGCAGAAGAATTTGTGAAAGGAGATGAAGAGCTTCAGTCTAAATGGCTGAAGGCCCTACAGCGTCACAGGGCTTACAACTGCTGCCCCATCAAATAGGGAGAAAATAGATCTGAGGTGTGGTGAGGATAGCCGTCTGACTACGCAGCGTGTTTCAGATCAGTACCGCCTTATCACACGCTGCGACATAGTCTGGGAAGTCATCAGGGAGATCGTTTGATATGAGGTCTTTGCGAAAGCTGGTAAATCTATGGGGGCACTAACAATGCCATGCCGCACTGCTGCAACAGATTCAGTAATCGTTGAAGCACTCTTCGTTACCGTCAGCTTGAAGCCTCCACTTAGGTTCAACTCGAATTCGAAAGAGTGTATACAGAATTTTAGAAAACCGATCCACTCCGCAGATCCGGGATTCCAATGATCTATTCATCTCCAGCAACATCTTGAATCGTACTGATATGTCGCTACTGCAACTACTGTCACTTGACGATGTCTTTGCGGCTGTTAGGTTGCATGGTCAGAAAATCCATTTCCATGTTATCGGTTTGAGTGATGGAAGATTGATTTCAAACGTCAGCGCGCCTCATTGAGGCAGGACATTGCTAGGCTGACCCAAAATAGTACTGATAACTCAAAAAGACGGATGAAAAAAAGCCATCCCAAATAAAATACTCTTAGTTGAAATTTTGATCATACTCAAAAAGAAACTTTCTGTCATATGTGATCGATTACGACGATATGGCGAAGTCATGAGAAAACGGTCCATTGGAGCGACCAGGCAGTGCGGGAACGGAGGCAAGGAAATATTGGAGTGAACTTTAGATGTTGCCCATCTAACATGCTGAGGGGATTACCGCGGTATTCCTCTATCACTCTGAGTTATAAACAGCTCGAAGATGTGAAGGGGCTTTGGCCGAGTGTACATTGTAGGTTGGCACATATAATTAAGAGGTCAATAGATAACCACAGGAATTTTCATTCTTCTTTACTGTGGTCATTAGTTACCTGCCTCTTAAAAAAGACATAGCATAGGAACCAGTAGACAAGATCGATTACTTGCATGCCTACTAACTATAAATTAAGAACAGGAAGGGTGAGTGCGCACCTCGAGAGTAACAATATCCTCCTGTCGAGTTGGGTCGAAGAGTTGTAAAAAGTGCTCATAGTTATAAGACAATCAACTACACTCGAGTGCAAAAAAGCTAGCGAATATTGTTGATATTGAACTGGAACAAATAGAGCGGAGCTAAAATTTACAAATGAACTTCAAGTTTACAAATAAACATATTCGGTGTGTTAGCCTTCATTTCTTTAGAAGAGTGCGTGAGGGCGTCTATGGAACAATTATCTCTTTTTCTGCTTTCGTTTTCTAATTATTATATTACTTATGCAATCTAAAATGATGCTAGATACTACCGTAGTCGGCCAATCGTCACGCTAGTGAAACACGGGAGAAGGTAGCGTTACACCGCCAAAATTCTCGAGTACCGAAAATGACGGTTTACTGGGCGACCCCAAGGTACAGTGCAGGTACTCGCAGAGGCCAGCCAAGAACAACAAACCAAGCTGACGAGCGAATTATTACAATGGAGACTGAGACTACTTCCAAACATCTGCAATAATGAGACACCGACTTCGTGCTGCTCGAGCTGTGTGTCTCCTTACTGTAGCACACAGAGGAGCTCAGCTCCATTTTACTGGATAACATTCTGCCAGGATTGAGGCTGAATGGGCCTCTGTTCCCTCTCAGACGAATATCCTTTATGATTCAGATGGTCAAGCTAGAGTCTGGCGAAGAAGAGGAGAACGCTACGATCAGTTCAATGTTTCGGATTCAGTTCTGTTTGGAGGAGGGTCGATGATGGTGTGGGGATGGATTTATTTAGAAGAGAGGACAGACCTCCATCTTAAGAAGTCCATCCCATAATAAAATAACCCTCCAAGAGCTGAGGACTCCCTCAAAATTACAATGGGACCATATTCCACAAGATCAAGTGGCGCATCTTATAAGAAGCAAACCTGTAACAGACTATGAATTTTTTATTGTTAAAAAACACACACTTAAGAACAGCACTCGTTCTTAGAAACCACACATCCCAAAAATATATAAAAAAAAAAAATACGGTGCTTCTATCCTAAATCTAGACCTTAAACCCCGTCCTCCTAAAATTAATAATAGCATATTTTGGAAATTTACGGAGAACTCCCCTTAAATTCATCCCAGAAATAAGATATTGTATTGATTTAACCTACAAGGCACGATATCAGAAAGTTTGGTGGAAATCCTACTGTTATTAACAAAGTTATACATTATACTATTACAAAGTTATATTATAAAGGTCTTTGTCGTAAGACTTAACTAAACTCCACTGTATTGCATCGTAGAAATTCAACATCACTTAAACGACATTAAAATAAATAATACAAATTGTGAAATATTGGCCAATCATTCTATCGGAACCCCGTTCAAGTGGAGTTAATTTATGCAGGGTTGAAATCTTCAACTACAACATTAACAGACAAAAACTCACTGAGGAAGCGGACAACTGGTTCTCGAAATACCGGTATACGAGGAATAAAACTCATTATTCGGCATTTAAAAAAAATGTCATTTTTTTCAACATCAACAGGTTATTCTTTTAGCTTTTCGAGCAGACGTCGAACGGTCCCTACTGTTTTTTGGCGCACGAGCGAGCTCAAAGGAAAATGTAATTAACCAATTTAATCGAAATCTTCTTTTACAAACTTATGGTGTAATTAACAGCTATACAAACAAAATTAGATAGAAATATTAAATTTTGTATTTTTGGGAGCACTTTTTCCAATAAAACGATAAAAATCGATTGTGCGATGTCATTCAAACGCTTGCCAAATTGCCAAAATTTAAAATGTATGGACAAATTTAGGTGTGGGTAGTAGATTTTTCTCCCAACTAAGGAATTTTTTTGGTCGAATTGATTACAAATGGGCAGAAAGCCTGGGGGATTCGCTTTTACGTTCCCAAACTGTTACATATTAATACTGCGGCCACTATTTTGTTTTTTTAATTTTTAATGCAATTTTAATTTTACGTTTAATTTTCGTAAAATTTTAAGCCGAAAGGTTTTATAGTTTCCTGTTTATAATAGTTTTAAAATTACTGAGAAAACTCAAACCAGCTGAACTTTAAGAGTAGCATCCAATCGCCGAAGTTAAGCGTTGTTGAGAGTTGTCAATACTCAACTGGGGGACCAAATATAAACATTTGTTCATCCATTTTACTCAACGACCCGTTAAATGGAATCTGAAATATAATGAAGTATACATTCGCTTTTTTCTTTCAAGTTGATCAAAATACAAGCAACTTGAGTTTCCAAATAGGAAAATACATGTCTCATCAAATAACATTTGGATCATCTCCACTCATAATCAAGAGAATCAACCATCTGAATCTTTTGAATATCATCGTGACAATCCAAATGGAAATGATATTTTCACCGAATTACATAACACCTTTCCTCCTGTGTACAACGTCGGTAACCTTCAAACGCTGAAGAACAAAACAGTTAACACAATTGCCTACCCATTACTAGTTAAACATTACACGATAATCCCGACCAACAATTCTTTTAGTAACTTTCCAATTCATCGCCACGACGATAAGTAGCAAACATTCGCCTATAATGGATTTTTAAAAAATATTGCACAGAAAGTATCTTCTGCGCACAGAAAACACAAAAAAAAATCTTCAAAGCAGATTTGCGCACGATTTTCGTTGCCATATCTGATGGATTCATGTTACATCTAGGTCACACCGGTATGTCCCTTATTATTTTATCTTGCATTATTTCCTTCCTTGTGTCTTTCTCCATTTTTCTCGATTCTGCAGTGCAAAATCTGTGCTGGTTGTAGCTGTTTCTTCTTATTAGTCTACATCTTCATTATATGTTCAGCTGAGTAGAAATGGTTAACTGCGCGTTTTCTCCTTCAGCGTGATGGCAGATTAACAAACGCTAGCTTAGCTTGCTGAAGAAGAAAGATCTTTAGCGTTAACATTTTCTAATTTTAATTTCATGCTCGACTTGCTACAAGAATACTAGAAGAAATTGACTTGAATCAGATGATATGTGGAAGGCTGAGTCGACCAGACTCGGATCATATCTGGTGATTTGACTCGTGCAGCTGAGGTTACAGCGGAGATAAGATAGAGGAACGAAGGAAAGGTTAATAGATTCTTCATTACTGCCTGATTAATGCCAAATCCATCATACAGCTGGACGGTTGTGATGGTAGTTATGTACTCGTTTTGCGGTCGCCGTTTTGTTTTCCAACAATAAAATCGTGAATGCATTTATAACTGCTTCTTTAGTGACCGATTAATTCAGGGATGCCGACTTTGATCATCACTGAGGAATTCAAATATGACAGCGCGAATTTTATGGAATGTAATAAAATGTCCTTTCGTGGTAAAGAAGAGATGAGATAGAATGGACTAATCATGGGCAATGGAATTTCTCGTCAGATCACATGATAGTTTTCAGGAACTGACAACTAGAGAACTGACAAGCAAATAGTAGATGGTCCTATATTGGACATTCGCCGTTTTGATGCCACAAACTCCTAAGACCATGACTTTTGTTATGGGAGCAGGGAAGCAAAGTCGAGCCGGTTCGGATCTTCAGAGGCAGCCCGTAGCATTCACGAAAGAAAGCAGTTCTCCCACCCTGCAGCAAGAAATCTCCCCGAGGTCCCTAAAGAATGGTTCACCCAGTCTCCGTAGACTGACTCTAGATAAAGCTGGGCAGAGAAATTGCATGAGAGTTTCCCTTCCTTTTCCGAAGCTTCGATAATGCGAATTGTAGGGTATGCCGAGCCCGGCGGCATGGTCCCGCCGTAATCTTGAATGGATTTGCACCCGTCTGGCACAGGAGCTCTCGTGATCACGCTATATTATAAGCGGGCCAAATTCTCTTTGACTTGGCACAACTTCGCCATCTTAGGCCCGCGGCTGCTAGGTAGTGTGAGTAGATTCGGCCCTCGACAACCGCCAGCGAAACACCGACTGTATCACACAGAAGGGTTGCCAAGAGCAGAGCCTCACCTGGCCAATCTGTCATATGCCTCATATACCCGGGAACCCACAATAGGGTGACTTTGAGCGTGCCGCCCAGACGGTTCAGCGCGTCTCTGCACTGCCCCACCAGCCGGGAAGATGTCGTCGCTGAATACAAAGCCTTGATGGTCGCTTGCCTGTCGGTCAGAATGGCTATGTTACGCTTCGGGCTCGAATCTCGCTCCAGCCATCGATAGACTTCCAATATCGCCAGCACTTTCGCCTGGAATACACTGGCGAGCACTGGGAGACCATACGACTTAGATACACCGTGTGTATTCGGGAAAACCCCCGCGCCGAATCTACAGACCATCTTTGATCCGTCGGTAAAGAATACTGAGTCATAACTTTGCAACACGCCGTCGGTCTTCCACTTAGCCCTGGTTGGAAAGTCCACAGAAAAGTTTCTCGTTAAGTTCAGTTTGCTTGTGGCATAGTCCGTGGGGAATGCCAACATTTCCCGAGGTACTTCGTCTAGGATATTCCTTTGGCCGTAGGATTTCGCTGCCCAGCATCCGGACTCAGTAGTCTGACAGCACTGCACACTGCAACGTATTTAATGTGGAGACCTAGGGGGAGGAGAAGTAGGAGTACATTGAGAGCATCTGCCGGGCAGGACTGCAGAAGCCCCTGTACACGCGGTTCTTTGAATCCTATTAAGATTCATCCTATTGTATTTTTTTCTCAAAGCCTGCCATCGTGCAATAGAGCCGTATGTTAGGATCGGACGCACTACAGCAGTGTACATCCAGAGAACCATCCTCGGCCGGAGATTCCATTTCTTTGCAAAGGTTCTCTTGCAGGCATACAAGCCTATACAGGCCTTCTTAACCCTCAGTTCTATGTTCAATCTCCAATTTAGCTTTGGATCCAGGATTACACCCTGATACTTTACATTAGAGGAAAGAACCAATCTTTGTTCATTCAGCCATGGTAGATGGAATTCAGGTATCCTTGGCTTGGTGGTGAATAGCATCAGTTGCGTTTTGGTTGGGTTTATGCTAAGTCCGCAACTTGCGGCCCACAGCCACACCTTTCGCAGCGCTCCTTCCATGATTTCGCTCATAATGGACAGAAACATTCCTGATACTAATATCACCATGTCGTCGGCATACGCCACAACCTTCGGCCAGCTAGTGTCTAATGTACGTAAAATTTCGCCCATTACTATTAACCAGAGCACCGGTGAGATGGCGCCACCCTGGTTCGTGCCTCTGTTCACAGCTCTTGTGAAGTGGTTACCTCCCAGATCCGACTGAATTATCCTGGTACTTAGCATGGATATAATCCAATGCGTGAGATACCCCTCCAAACCAATACCGGTCAAGGCTTCCTTGATGGCGTTGGTACAAAGCTCCCTCTATATCCAAGAAGGCAGCTAGGATATACTGCTTGTATTGCAGCGACCGCTCAACCGTTCCAATTACCTCGTGGAGGGTCGTTTCAGTGGATTTTTCTTTGAGGTAGGCATGCTGGGACTCAGAAAAAGGCGTTCTCTCGATAATCGTTCTTAAGTGAATGTCTAGGACGCGCTCTAGGGTCTTCAGCACGAAAGAGCTCAGGCTGATTGGTCGAAAGTCCTTCGCGGACTCATGGCCGCGCCTACCCGCTTTCGGTATGAAAACCACTTGTGCGCGCCTCCAGGATTGGTATCCCAAAGAGGTGCAGCTTCGGTAAATCTCAACAAGCCACGGAACAACCCTTTCCTGCTGCTTCTGTAACATGACTGGCCTTGTGCCATCTGACACTGTTCATAGCCCAGCCGATCTTATCCTCGGTAATTATCGATTTGATGGTCTCTCACAGCTGAAGTGGCCGCAAACCCTCCAAGCAAGGTTCTGGCTCACAGTCCTCCTCGCTGGCGGAAAAGTGGGTTTGAACCAGCAGCTCTAAGGTTTTGCTAGAAGATTCCGTCCAGGAGCCTTCCGAATTTTTAAGAAAGGATGATCTTTTATGTTTTTTGGAGAGAACCTTACTGAGCCTCACGGATTCACTGGGGCTTTCGATGTTCTGACAGTTCCAACCACGACCGCCTCTTGGCGGTTCTGATGGCCGACTTGTACTTCTACAGGCAGTCCTTGTATGGCAGCCAATATTTTTGCCTGTAGTAGATGTTGAATATCTCTCTGGTCAGCTTCGAGAGGCTGAACAGATCTTCATTCCACCACGGGGGCAGTGTCTTTTTACTGTACTTAGTAGGGCACTACACTTTAAAGGCTATATTGAATGCCTTTTCCAGAGCCCCGACCTTTGACTCCAGTTCGTCTGTCGTGCCAATTTTACCAATTTGTACACCGGAGAGTTTATTCTTAATTACTTGACCAAACTTTTTCCAGTCGATCTCTCCTGGGGCCTCTTAAGAGTTTGAAGACCTCCGCGGCGAGATCTAGACTGAAAAGTATCCAACTGTGATTAGAGAAAGATCTCTGGTCAGACACTCTCCAGTCCTCCACCCTAAGAATCCACTTGTCGGTTATTAGGATGATATCAAGGACCACCTCCTAACCGTCACAGTTATCCGAGCAGAGGAAATGGAAGGTTGGTGTACTGCCCCTGTTACACAAAGATAGTTTTGAAGTAATAATAAAACCAAAGAATGACTGACCTCTCTCGTTGATTTCCGAGCTGCCCTAGAGCGTATGCTTTGCATTGGCGTCGCGAAGCCTATCAGCAGGTTGGCTTTCTTTGTTACTTTAGCACATAACAGAGCAAGAAAAACAGGATGGAAATTTGTGTAGACATTGCTAGGAACGGACATTGATGCCCCATAGATGTGTCTGACGGGCTCCGCCCCACTTAGAAATTTAACTAAAATAATATAAATCTAGAAATATTACCAACGGATTGATAGTGTGTATCGGTGTGACATTCAAATCTCCCCTACGATAGGAAACACGTTTTCAGAGCTCAAAAAAAAAAGAATATGACACGCCCACCTGTGGCCTGTACCAGTCAAACGACTATCATAGGTCACATTTTGCTAGTGCAACTATTCGAATTTTCTTATTTTAACAAACCTCGGTTTATTGTAGCAGAAAATAGGAAAAAAAACTGTAGGTTGCAAATTACAAAATGGGAATTCTTCCTACAAAAATTCAACAGCAGGAAAAGATTTACCATCCGCAAATTTGACAAATGCCTAAGATAATATCGAAACCCCCGACCTGCATATATTGTTACAAATGGCAAACTATTGCCTAGTATTGGAAATGTCTAAAAGGCCACTGGCAAAAATTTCAATTATCTTTTCAAATCTCTCGTTGCAACGGCCTACGCTTCCTACACAAACAAAGAAACATAATCCCAAGGTAAAAGGGAGAACGAGACCCTATCCAGGCCCGATCAAATACTTGACTAACAAAGGGACATTTTTTTTCCTAAATTCATCACAAAATTGAGTTTTCAAGAACATTTTCCAAACGAAATGAATAAAAGATAGTAGTACTTCTGACGCCCATATTGAGGGTATTTAGCAAATTGTTGATTAGATACGAAAAAAAGAACGTTTGGTGCACATAGGGGTGGGTGAATTTATTGCAAATTCATTTCTACAAATGATGAATGAATTGGGAGAATTTGAGCCAGAGAAATTACGACGAAATGAAACCTGTTTTCGAGCTAAAGCAGCTGTTCGACATAAAATTAACAGTCTTCAAAAAGGAAACGAATACGGGATTTAAACAAAATGAGGAAAACAGTCGCTCAATTGACAAGGATTAGGGTGAGGAAAACAAAAAAATTACATCACAACATGAGAATGGAAAAATCGGACAGGGAACCGAGCTGTTTCCGCATCAGGAGTTGGGTATTTTTAGAGCCGATTCTGTCTCCTTGCACTTAACGCTATGCAAGTAGCAGCCGTTCTGCGGGGGATGAGCACAAAGACGAATAGAAACATTCATGACGAACCGAGATTCAACCCCGGGATCAACGAGACCAACACGCAAATACAACTCCCAATTCAACGACGACATTGTCATTAAAATGTATTTGTCTCGATCGATGTCAGTTGTTTCAAGGACATTTCTTTGTTTTCTTTCAAGTTCAATTGCGGTAGATTTGAGGAAACACCACAGCAACATGAAGCTGTTCAAAAAGGCCGAAATCATGACGGAACTTCAGAAGTGTCAGGGATAACGTTCTTCGCACCACAGCATCGATTGCAAGGATGACAGCCTTTTGCGTCTATATGCATAGTCCGCCGAGCGTCTTCAGCACTAGTCCCTTTGATGAAATCGCAGCTGAGGCTACTTGGATCTTTTGTAGTCTTCATGTCTCCTTTATATCACCTGTCACGAGACCACAGTTCCGGATTTTTCCTTGCTGGTTTTCAACAGTGTTTCGATCCAACGGTACGACTACATCAATTAATGCAGAACTAAATTGATCGATGATCAATGCCATGATCGGTCGGAATAGTTATGATCCCACAACAATTTGATTCAATCATTTTCAAAGATTCTCTGGGGAGTTATACTTCAATACAAGATTTTTATGGAGAATTTTGAAGACGGAGTTATGACGTCTGGTATACTCGGTACTATTTAGAATCCTGCACGCAGATGTTATGTGCTGAATGGTCTCCTCTTCACAGTTGCTTAATCTCATGAAAGATGCATCATTTATAACTTTTTATTAGAAGGGAATTATCTATCCCAAATTGAAGTGAGGAATGCTTTTGTCTCGTAAAACGGTGCATCATCCATTTTTAAGAGGAATCAATGTCAATGCCTGACAAGAACAAAGTTTTGATATGACTTATGTATGTATATTTAAGGGTTTCCAAAACTCATTACTGTTTGCAAAGGCTACTCTCAATTGTCCCTTTACGAAGCATATCTGGTGTTACTATTCTGTGACGCTTCAAGCATCCTTGAAAAAATCATCATTCTCTATTATCCAATATCAAAATCTTTTCCGAATAAATTCTAAGAGATTATAAATAGCTAGGTTCACCGAAACTCTTAGGATAATAGCCTCCCAGAATTCTAAAATAACTACAGGAACAACATTTTGTCCACCTAATTCGACTGGTAAAATGCTTTCACTGGAAGTTTTAAAACTGGTCGAGTCATGCGAATGATACTGATAGCAGCGATATCTACCCTCTCAAAATGGGATATACATCCCGAATTGCATCAGTGGAGCGTAACAGATATTGAAAAACTCCACGATGAAAGAATAGCCACAAATTACGCCGGATTGCTGAGGCGACAAATTCGTCAAGCGTAACTTCAGCAAGGACAAGAGGTGGGAGTTGTTAGTAAGCTAACCTAGCTAGTAAGTTAACCTTCCATTTGGCCACTAAGCGTATGACGGGATGTTTTAACCATGGATAACATAAGGCAAGGGGGTAGGAAATCTTCCAGGAGACATCGAGCAAGTAGAGGCAAGACCATAAGAAGAACTTGGAAGTGGTGAGAACGGAAAAAGTCATTCTCCCAATTATCCTCGATTCAAGCTTCATTCTTTAGGCAAACTAGAGTGACTGGGCTGAGTGTCGGAGATTTCAAAACAAATTTAAATTGTTGACCAAGCTGTCCACCTTTGCCACACTTTGCGCCTTTATTTTCGTTAAGGAAAGAACATAAGTGAAGGAAGTGAAAATTTTTATATAGTTTAAAGTGACAATGCTTCAAAAACCATCAGTGCTAAAACTGGTGCGAATTCTCGGCCAGGGCGGCCCACCGAGATTCATGACGACCAAATTGTGGCAGTGCAAAGCCACGTTACACGACGCCAGACATTACAGAAACATGTACTTGTACCAAAAAAAATTGAATGCGCATATTTGAATTCTTTATGAACTCAAAGGAGTTCATTTGACAACGTATATTGACATCTGCGATATGCAGCTGCAACTTCAAGAAAACGATCCTGTTTTGAAAAGAATGAGGCGATGATGGTTCATTTACAAGAATATACAACGCAAATGATCTTGGTCCCTAAGCGAAGTTTCCCCCCAAAAGACTTCAAAAGCAGAATCCATCAAGCAAGGTTATACTCTGAGTGTGGTAGGCTTGGAATGGTCTGGTGTTTTTTTCCAACAATCAATTGGACAATTTGAACGCATCTCTCATACAGAAATAATGCTCGGAGATCGCTAACTGTAAATGAGTTGTGTTCCATCAAAACAATGCGTGGGCACACATCCTCGATGACCCGTCAAATATTGGAGCCTGGGTGGGATGTACTGCCTCAACCAACAAACTCGTCTGACCTTCCACCTTCAGACTTTCCTTTTCCCCCGAACAATACATAAGTTGAGCCAAGGTGTTTTCCAAAATAATTGAAAACAGACTAGAGACTTACAGCAAGAACTTAATTCGCAAATATTAAGGAAGACTCGAACCAGTAGAAAAACTCAGAATGATCCTGGAGTACAGTTCAAAACGTGGTACGAGTTTGGAAGCCCCATCCAAATCCGTTAAAACTCATCAGAATCACAATGATCCAATCATCAACCTAGATGAAAATATAAGGGCAATTGATGAATATCTTCAGCATAGATTTTGCTATTAAGCAAGGTGATACGCTAGCCAGAAAAATATGCAACCTTGCCCTGGACTATTCAGTGCGGAAAGTGCTAAGACAATCTGCGATACACTCTACTTAACAAACAGTCATTAAGTGAATATTGGGTTCAATAAGAGGGAATATCCGAACGGATACAATATGGAAATATGAGTCGAAAGCCTCCATTTTTCTATTAGTCCAGAAATTATGCTGGGACGGAACGTGGGAAGAAAAATTTCAGACGACCTCCGAAAGGAATAATGCAATTAGGACGACGATCATCCGCAAAGCCACGAAACAAATGGAAGAATGGATTGACGAGATCAACCAATAGTTGCTGGGCTTTTCAAAGTGAAGGGTGCGGTTGCACAGCCGTGACGAATGGAGATAGGTCCTTTGGGACGTCAAGAACAATGGTTGATCCACAGGACCACAGAAGAAGATACGTAACTGATAAAAAAAAACAACAGTGTCACCAAAAATTATAATGTATTAACTCTGCGAAATAAGAAATCGATGCTGAAATCATATTTTGACAAGACGGTGAAAAATGCTACACAGCGAATTCGTTAGGTCGCAAATTTCGTAAAATGGGCCCCGTTTTTGCGCTGAGGTCCACCAATTCGAAATCCCCAAAAGCTGTCTGGCATTCTCACCTACGCCATCGCTCCATCTCCGGAAGGGTCTACTTCGTCTTCTTTTTCTACCACAGATATTACTCTTATAGACTTTCCGGACTAGATCATCCTCATCCATACGGACCCGCCCACCGCAACCTGTTCAGCCGGATTTTATCCACAACAAGACAGTTGTGGTATCACTCATAAATTTGAGGAGGGAGGGAGTCGCAGAAAAAAAAAAACAGTTCTAGGTGATTACAATGAAGTGAAGAATATTCCCACCGCCATCTCAAAGAAGAAAGGGGAGTCCCTCATCATCTATGCTTGCTGAATAGTGAGTTTGAAATGTCAGCTGTCAAATTAAAAGGGATGAAAAATTCGAAGCCCATAACACGAGAGCTGCATATACAGACGCAGATGATGAAATGATCTATTATAAGGTCTTCCAAGGACGCAGAGTATGCTAGTCAAATATTCGCAGAGTCATCATCATCATCAACGGCGCAACAACCGGTATCCGGTCTAGGCCTCCCTTAATAAGGAACTCCAGACATCCCGGTTTTGCGCCGAGGTCCACCAATTCGATATCTCTAAAAACTGTCTAGCGTCCTGACCTACGCCATCGCTCCATCTTAGGCAGTCTGCCTCGTCTTCTTTTTCTACCATAGATTCGTAGAGTATATAAAAATAAAGTTAATCCAACATTTCAAATATTTGCTCACCCCAAACCGCGTGCAAGTTTCTTCAGGGAAAACAGAAGAAGTTGCTTATAAGCAATATACCAGAAGACTATGTAAAGCTGAACGATCAACTAGGGACCAAGCATTCTCATTAAAACTGACGCTAGGAAAATGCTAAGAATACAAGATTAGGCTACATCAGATTTTTTTGGACTTCAGACAGGTAGGCCATGAGATTTCAAAACTACACAGTGACTGAACCGCGAGTAGAAGGACCACCAGAAATATGTCTTTGATGATGACACCGGCTGCGGTTCGAAATCCAATCAAGGGTCCAAGTGACAATATTCATTGGTGTTGCTGGTAAATATTCTGACAGCGTAGAGAAGAAATTAACAGGAATGTTTTATTGGAGGAATTACAGTATATTGATCAGGGAAAATAAATGATTCTGACTGTCGCCAAACTTGTGACTAATCGGAATGGAGCTAAGGAAATTAATTCGCATTCCAAACGTGTCAAAATATAAGCCAACCGACAACTCGGCCCCATGTTGCTGTCCTATAAAGTGTTTTTAACCAATCCATTAATCCCTGTAAAGTATCTAATTATTAAACTACTAACGACGACAATAAATCACCATCATTGAATTTAAATACGACTAGGCCAACTAAATATCGATTGCACTTCATTCGTGTGTGTTCATTCACTTTTGCCTTTCAAAAGTACTTAAAAATATATCAGAAAGCTGTCAATCAACTCAACTGTTCCGGCAATAACTGAGAATTTCTTGAATAGATCAAAGATTTTCCTTTTGACCTTCTTTAGATCTACACCACCAGCGAGCTTTTGTTTTCAGTGGCTTAATCTTTTTCTTCTCTATTTCTTTCTGTCAGTCATTAAACTTTACGGTTCCGCATATTTTCAACGAAAAATATGCAGGTTTTTATTGCGGAAGCGCAAATTTCATGTTTTTATTTAGGATGGTTTGCACAGTGTTTCGGCGCTTTGTTCAGAGTGATCTTTTAGGCACTTGAGAATATCTAAGATCTATGGGTTATGAAAATAACGATAACATGCTATAAAGAAATGCAGTGGATGCATTTATATTAGATTAGACCCACCGTAGAGCAGCGCGAAACAATGACCGCATTGTATAGTGACCATTTGATATAATACTACATGTCATACTTTGGAGGAAATGAGTTCCCACAAGAAGAAATTACCCCAGGAAGCTGATCCGGTTGAAATTTCCGCCATCGAGACCAGTGAGCTGTTCGAAATGGAACACATTCGGTTTTTGTAATTAATGTCGATCAAATAATTCGAAAATGGGAATGGAGAAATTGAAGAAAGGAAGCCAGGTAGTTAGTAAGCACTAAGACGTGACCCAACTTTTTGGGAGCACTTTTCGGATATTCACATAATTAAAAGCGGCAAATGCTTCCCTATGCCAAAAAGGTCAATCTCTTGGAATGGATTTAGAAACATTCCTCGTGTACTTTATGGAAAATTATAGTAATGGCTTTTCAGGAACCAAACAAAGCCCATCAGAGTTTGAGGTCGGACACTTTGACACACTCGTCTCCCTCCCCTTTTTAGAAAGATTTTATAATACAAATATAAACTTAAACAAAGTTTCTCATCATATTTATCTTTCGAAGTGGAGCTTGGTAGCCAATGTTTCACGTGATGAAAATAAAGAATATGGTTCCTTTTTCACCACAGGATTTTATTCAACAACGACTTTTCATGCGTATGCATTTCGGGAATCAGTTGTTTTGTTCTTCAAGGTTTTTCCTCCTGTTTAGAGAAAAAACACTACAAACTGGTTCCTGAAGTACCACATTTTTATGATGCCGAACAGAAAACAGGAAAAAGGGAACAACTGGTTTCCGAAATACGAAATTTATTAAATCCTTGTAATCAAAAAAGGAAAGCACTCTAATTTCACTACTTGAAGCTATTTCACTTTCTCTTTCAGATTAAATTAGAACAAAATACCCCAACATCTTTCACCTATCCTGGACTTCAAGTTCAGATAGTTTCTATCGAGTCGACATTTAGCTCTTGAGACAGTCAGCCCATTATACTGATCCCATTTTCTCCTTCCATTGCACACAAAGGCGGCTCCAATGTTTAGACTTCTATTCTTGAAAACCACCGAGCCGACCCCGCTTGGGAACGGGAAAAAAACTGAAGAGAAAGAAGTATTCTTGAAAACCAGATTTATGTAATTGCGCCATCAATTCAACGTTCCAGGATTTTGGTGTAGCCTGGCCTTATCACCATCAGGTTGTTTTTCAAGGAAAACTAACGATGAAGCCCTCAAGATGCACCATTGAAATTCGTTTTTGCTCCCTTCGCCTTCTTATATTTCGTTGATACTAGGTGTCCCATTACATCTACCAGTACCTCAAATGTCAATGTGACCCCAAGGTATTTTCTTGACTTTCGGCCGTTTATTTTGGACTTTTTGGATGTTTGGTCATTCATTCTTCTTTCGTCCTACGACAGTGATACTATAAAAACATTACACTTTTAGGGTCAGACTTTTATTTGCATGACTTTTGCCATTCAGATGTGGTAAAACTACATACCTAAGAGTTGAGGTGGCGACAAAATTGATCATCGTTAATTTTTGAACAAACTGAGTGTGTATGCTTGTTGAGGTATCGTCGTGTGAATCTGGTGTGTGATAAGACGAGCAAAAATAGCGTGTACGCTTAACTTACGACTCTGTTATGAAATTTTAGGAATACCAAGTCCACTTCTGAAAAATAAACCACCAGAATACCAAAATCTTTACTCTTTACTTGTCGTCGTATCTGTGTT
This sequence comes from Hermetia illucens, assembly GCF_905115235.1. Classification (NCBI taxonomy): domain Eukaryota; kingdom Metazoa; phylum Arthropoda; class Insecta; order Diptera; family Stratiomyidae; genus Hermetia; species Hermetia illucens. The sequence goes on from NC_051849.1 coordinate 198,455,114, forward strand.
ACGGAAAATTTTTGCAGAAGATATTTATATAGTAATTTGTCTCATCGACTCAACAAAGCTCTCAGTTCGTCAAATTTTTGCAAAGTAGAGCTTGCAATTTGAAAAATTCGTAATGAGTGTTGGGGGTTTTACCATAGATTCACCCAGCAAAGAGAAATGTTTTGATTTTCCCTTTGGATGAAGAGCTCCTTTTGTATTCCTCATTTCACTCCTCTTGAATTTGATGTCAGATTACGGTCTAGGAGTCAAGATGTTGCTGGAGAATGCTTACTTGTCTATCACGCAGCCTAGACAGCCATATCGGGTTTGCCACTTTTGCTCTCCATTTTCATCAAATGAAAGGAGGGTCAAATCATTATCAGGGACTCTACTTATGGATACTTTGCAGGGATGAAGTGAGTTAGTTATGATCCCAACTTTTTTGCCGCTTTTTTGAGCTCCTTTGATGCCTTTCCATATTATCTAAGAGCAGTACTGGGATTTGTCATGGGGGCAACCGGTCGAGACTACCGAATCATCTGTGGCTACAATCAAATAACTTTATTCTTCAGCCTTGCCAATTTTAGCAAGGTCAGATCTGGTACTGGACTCTAAGTTCTAAGGAGAATTGAAGTTGACGTAGACTAGTGGGACCTTGGCCCACTGTCGAAAATGTAGCCCAATTTCCTGGAATAGTCTAACAATCGACTATTGTGGTGTGAGAGTCACAGCTAACAAAGGCGTGAGTGGAGAGGTCACTGACTTTATACCTGAAGATTTCCTTTGTTGTGAGCATTGTTTTTCTGAATGCTGGATGGTGATGGCACACTGGCAAAAACAACGCAAGCAAAGAGGGCGAAACCCAGATGTCTTCTAAGTGCTGGTGTTAGTGATCTAATCTTTTTTTCAACGTATTTGAGAGCGACTAGCAAAGAATCTGTCTAATGGCTCCTCTATAAACCCTGGGGCCCCCCTAGGATACAGACCCCCAGCTCGGCTGGAGCAAACGTTCAGTATTTTAACTGTGTAAACTGTGTCATATGGATCCCTAATTACCAGTGGGTGACATTATTACCCTATCCAAGCAGGTGATTGCTTTTCTTCGTCGTCATTCATTTGTGCTTAGTCAAAGGAAGTTTGTCTCTATCCTAGCCAAAAATCATCGTGAATTTAGAGACAGTTGGATTCTGTCGCACTCATTCACCTTCGGTTTCTTCCTCGAGTCTCCATTTGCCACGATGAGGAGTTCATTGACTACTTTGGCTGAGTTCTTGGAGGGTAATGATAATTTGTACATATTAGAGAGAACCAGACGTAGAACGCAGCTTTGAATCAGTGACGTGGTCGTCCTTGATGACCAGTTTCTGCACTCCATTGATTTGAGTACCCAAATGATCATGCTAGGTGGGATATTCATTCCTGTCAAGAGGCCTCCAGGAGACACAGATTCACACCCTCATGCTCATACTATACTGATGTCAGAAGACGTAGCGATGACATGCTTCTCGTGGAGTCTAACCAGAGCAATACAGGGGGCAGGACGATTAACGCAAAAGTAATGGACTCAAAAAGACTTGTAAATTAGGAACTTATTATCATCAAACAAAGGGAAAGAGTCGTTAGCACAATTGTTCTCACATTCTTTGATTAGATGGAGGTACGTATACGAATTAGAAAGACCGGGTCTCGATAAAACCGTTAAATTTGTTTAAAACGACGAACGACCGAAAGGCTTAGTTATTGCAAGCATGCCATTCTCGAGCTAGAAACATTCGTTTTAGGTTACGAGAAAACATAAGTCTAAACTAGGAGGATACCCACTAATTTATAGTGAAGTTCAGCCTCCTGTCAAAGACAAGGCTTAGCATGATCGATGTATGTATAATATAGTCCTAGCTTGACCATTGTACAATGTTTATTCACGATCAATGCCTAAAGCTTTTATAAAAACCGTGCACAGCATTCACCAATAGCCCTTTCGTGAATGCACCGGAAGAACTCATTTCAAGAAGCTGTACCAACTCGTCTCTTTTTTATCTTTCGGGGTCCATTGTTTGGCCGACTTCGCTGCCAAATACGATTCCCAGAATTGGCCAGAGAAATCTGAAAAATTTGGTATTTACAGAACATGGAATGAAATGAGGAGTTTCGTAAAAAGTTTGATTCGAAACCTTGCGACACAGTGCCCTCCGGTAGTACCTACCATAAAACTATGAATTGGAAGTCTTAGAGTAGCCATTTGCGTCTCGCAGAAAAAAATTCTTCGGGTACTGAATGCATGAAATAAAAAGTTTCCAGAATCGCTCTCATGTAAGCCATCTATCTTTGTTCTTCCATTGTGTTGTGCGGCCAGTGGAAAAATTTATTTCATTGTTTACAGCATTGCATTTCCCTTTTCTTTCTTCCTATTTACTGTATCCCTTCCCAACTATTTGAAATGGTTACTATACATTCGCGGTACGGCCAAATTTTCCCCCCAAGACCAATTCAATATATACAATGCTTCAAACAACTCAATATATACAATGCTTCAAACAACTGTATACATTGAAACCAAAGACCACTATTGCGTCTTTGATATTTTAGCACTGAACTGCTATGTATATTTCCATGCTAATGCACAATTAGATGCTTTTTGCACAGACCGGTACAAGTCATACAGAAACATTACTCAGCATTTGTTTGTTAACTATCAAATGCAATTTCGCAAGCTCATTAAACTTATTACAAAAATGGTAGTGTGTGCTGCACAGTTAATTTTTCGTTTCGGATGATCTGTGGGGCTTTGGGCATTTGCTTTCGGAAGAGAGTTCTTGGACAAGAAAAAACACGGTTGTGGATTTGATTTTTTTTGGAATTAGTTCGTCAAGTGGAGTGAAACATCGGGAGCATTCGTTAGACGATCGCGGCACTTAGGTTACGAGTTTTCCAGCCACATGGTCGTCCGGTTTTTTACTTCTTTATTTTTCGAAATGTCCTTCACGTGAATTTTCCCGAAATTTCTTACGGATCTCTCTGAATTAATATTTCAGATTTGTATATCTGCTACCTGACGTTATTTGATCACTTGTATAGAACAGGACGAAGATGCTATCGACTTTACTAATATTTTGCGATGCCAGAACCGAGTGCGGACCCTTAGTCTGAACAATCTTCGTGCTTGTCCTAACCTCCTCCCTCTTGACTTCTTTGGCACAATTTTCACAAGATCGAAACTCACTCTAAGAGAGCAGTTCATTTACATTTTCGCAGGAAAAAAATTAACCTAATATTGAAGTAACTACTGAATAATGACCGTATATTTAGAGACTTATATTTACTGAGTCTGTCTCTCACTCACCGCTTCTATATAGTACTGTGTCGAACTTCTACATAATGGAACAATCTATGACAATACCGCCCCCTTCTAGCGTGCAAGGCAAGTAGGTTATCGACCCACTCTTGCAAGTTATTAACAATATTCAATTCATGCAAGCATTCCTCATAAATTACAACGAATTCGTCGTAATTCGTTCATGATTTCAAATAGTTTTCTTGCTTAAGCTACCATCTAACCTTCCTCTGGATCTAACACATTGAATTACATAAATAGATGAAATTATATTTCCTTATGGCCTATTCTCCAGGAGTGGACAGGAAACATACTATATTTCCAGTTGCTCTCAATTTTTTGCCCTTATTCCCTTGGTTCAACATTTCGGAAATTTTTGATGCATCCATACAAGAAATACTTTTTAACCATTTCACGTATCCAACTTTAAATTCCTTAGCTGGTTAGCACTTTCAATACATCCAATGTTTCACTTTCATGCCAATTTGCATATGTATGCCAAATGCAACAATGCATTTTCCACACAATTAATGGAGCAAGTATGCAGTATGCATATATCCATGAAAATTATATGATTTGCATAACCACAAGATAAAACATAAGTTTACATAATGTATGAATAATAAGAAATAGTAATTTTTTTTTGCAATAAATGGGATTATTACTCTTCACATTGTAAACGACAACTTCCTGTAGATAACTACAGTTTTTGCCGATAAGCTTCCAATCGAACTAAACTTGTTTGCAATCGCGTACCCTCTGCACGGTGAATGGGCCTGAATAGAAAATGAACATGTGAATTTGTAAGTTTTTTCAAGTTTCTGGTTTTCCGATTTTAAAATGGTTCTTTCTATTTCAGTGCGTTTCAGGAAACATTTAGCCCTTGAAACATCAGTATATGCAGAAAACAGAAGACATTGCATGTGCCCCTTAAAATAAAAAAATCACATCCCACTTTTACATGTATGGCAACTCACCCTTAATTTCTGCAGAGGTGGAGGTTATAATTCCAAGGTTTACAAAAAAGTTCGTGTCAATAGATCTAACCTTTTCAGAGCAAAGTACGTCTGCAAAACAAAGAGTGAGATGGACAGACAGACCGACAGGCGCCCGAGGTGGAGGACCGACAGCCAGAGAGACGGATGAACACACTGAAAGACGGATGGACTGCCAGCAGGGCAGATCTGCAAACAAAAGGAAGGATTCAGGGACAGATGGGCAGATAAAAGGACGAATGAACAGACAAAAGGACCGACAAACGGACGAACAGACAGAAGGACCCCCAGAAGGGCGGATGAAAAGACAGACTGCAATAAGTAATATTTTTCATAAAAAATGTTAAAGAGAATCTTTAATGTTATGAATTTTAGGCCTAAAACTATGTTTCATCATTTGGGGATAGTGAACCCCAATCTGAGCCAAGGGTCCATTATCTCCAAACAAAACTTAATTCTAGGTGAAGCATTTACAACATTAAAGTATTTTTTAGGGTCTTGCAAATGGAAGGTATAACATATGGTTGCCTTTCCCCTCTTGGTAGGCAATAGCACGTCAACCACGCCACAGTTCGCTGAGATGCGCTTGAAGTCCATCGAGGACTTCCCTAGACACCTGCATTATTCCTTTTCTACTGTCCTGCGCCAAATGATCTTGAAGCGGCCCACTCGTTAACCATCTTGGGACAGTGGGTCCCACTGCATGGCGGAGCTAGTAATGCAATTGTCGCACGTCTTTAGTGTGTGACCTATTCACCGTCTCTTCCGCCTTCTGATCACATCGTCCACGGGTAACCTGTGCGCCGGCCAAGGTCATTGTTCGGAATACTATCAAGGCAAAGTACTCCGATGATACGTCGCAGACAAGGGTTCACGAAGGATTCAAGCTTTTAAGTAACAGCAGGGGTTACCTTCCATGTGCCACTCTATTATAGCAACACAGAAAAAACATCAGAATTATGTCGAGACAGATGCGTCGGGCGACATTCAATTCGGTGAAACCGTCGGCAGAAACCACGCTTCCTAGTCATACAAATTAATCGACGCCTTCGATGTTCTGCCCATTAGAGTACGATGACCCGTGAGTCTGAGAACCTTGGTTTTGTTGGTGTTTATTTTCAGTCCGAATTTATTTATTTATCTTTTTAAATCCAGAACCATTTGTCAAGGTCCATGATCCAGTGAGAAAGCAAACAGATATTTTTGGCGTAGTCATAGGCCAGTAGTTGGGTGGACTTAAAGAGGATCGTACCTCTTGCATTTACCTCAGCATCACGGATCACTTTCTCGAGGGCCAGGTTAAAGAGGACGCATGATAGGGCATCCCCTTGGCGTAGACCGTTGTTGATACTGATACCAAGAGATAACATGATAACGAGGTTTCAATTCGAAAAGAAGTTTGAAACACCATGGTGTAACAAGGCCAACTGGGAAAGCGTGGCTGGGACATACGGCTTAAACCAGCAACTGATTACTTGGTACACTGATGGAGCAGCAGCACAGCAGAGGGAGCGGGTGCCGGTGTCATTAGTCCAAGGAAAATGTACTTGGGGCCAATGAGCAGGCGGAAATATACGTCATAGACAAATGCGCCTCCTTTAATTTCCAAAGGAACTACAGGGGGCAGAAGGGAGCAGGGTATCTTGAGACGGGCCAGAACCCTTCTGTAGAATCGGAAACGGTTTCAGGGCTGTGACATTAAGAAACGAAGAGGAACGGTTGAGGGAACTATGTCTCCGGCACTTGCGCAAAGTAGATCGAGGCATCTAGGAGAACACTTAATACCAGATGCAAAGTTGAAAAATCGGGAATTACGGAATATACTCAATGTCCTAATGATTATAGGCTTGCTTGAGATACTATGATTAATAGGTATACTATAACCAGCAAAAGGGGCACAATAGTTCTGTAAGGACGGGGAGCGACTTTCCCTTAACAGAATAACAATATTGAAAAGGGGTACGGCACCCGAGTTGTACAACGCAACTCCACCCTTGAGCCCGAAGGAGCTCTGCCCGAGATATAGGCACCACAACCACCATGAAACTCCGACAAGGTAGCCAACCGCAAATAACTGGGCCAAGAACGCATTATCCAGGAGCATATGCTCCCAGAGGGCCGTGCCGGTTCCCATGCTACCAAATAACTTTCAGTGAGGCTTCGTGGCAAAAGCCATTTCAGATGAGTCCCTTGCAGACTGTGGTCTGGTCGCCCTCCTCAATTACATGAGGCGACACTAACCAGAGCAATAGCAAATTCTCTCTTATCACGGAACTTCCGGGATATCCCATGGCATCAGAGTTCAAACGCATCACGCCTGCCATCATTCGCAACGATCAACAGAGCGCTAAATTCTTTCCGTTCATCGATCGGCATTTACGATTCCGCAGTCAGCCAGATCCTATGACGTGCCTTTGGAACGTGCCCGCGAACCTACGTATCACCCGCGAAAAGATCATCTTTTTGCTCATCGATATTCTTAGGCGGGTTATTCTAAATATATGTTGATAACCCTCCTACTGTCGAATGACAGCTGGACGATATAAGCGGTCGATGTTGAGCTTGGGGGGCACTGGAACCCTGCGAGAAATGACAGACACAACAAGCAAGTGTACGTACCATCAAACAAAACCTTAAAACAATTCGGGAAACCGGAAGCTAGACGCTTCAGATATGAAAGGTTTTGTGTATTTCTTCTATAAAGAGATTTGACTGTGAATTTGTCCCATTAGTATGTAGCACGTAATACATGCATATATTATGTGAAAATACCCACTTTCAAGTGATATTGACATTCAAAGTTTTGAATTTGCACAAAAGCGGATGCTTTGACCTATTATAACTTTGTTAGGGATAGTGCGATTTTCACCAAATTTAGCAGTATCATGCTCTATGCTGTAGCTTACATTGCTGCAAAATCGTGATTCTAGGGTGAACTTAAGGGGGGTTTTCCTGTCAATCACTAAAAATTATAGTAGTGTACTATTATTAACTTTATTTGAACAGATATCGATATGGAGAGCATTTCGGAGCCTAGGCACCATATAGTGGCAGTCTGTTGATTTTTTTTCAGATTTTTCGATTGGGCAGTTTCTGAGAATGGGTTCATTAAAGAAATTATCACCTACAACTCTCGCACTTCCCATCTTTCCAACAAATGTCAAAACTAAGACCGGCTTCGAAAAGTACTAACTGATACCCCGCCCCGCATGACTATATTTGATGAAAAAAAATGTACACCCCCCTTTTGCGTGTATGGGGACCTCCCTAAATTCGACGTAAAAGAATGTAACTCACTATATGCGTGAGCGTTCACAGTTGCCCCCTTTCTACCAAATTTGGTGACAATCGCTACAACCGTCTCCGAGAAAAAAGCGTGTGACGGACAGACAGACAGACACCAATCGTAGGAAGAGGAATACGGTTAATATTCGTGTTGGTAGTCACGTCATCGAAACCGATTATCAAATACCTAGGGGTGATGATTGACGCTAAAATCAATTTCAAGGGACATCTGGACTATGCCTGTGAAAAAGCGGCAAATACCAGCGTATCATTAGCGCGGATGATGCCTAACATTGGAGGCCCAACATACAGCGCAGATTACTTCTGGCCGGAGTGATTCGCTCCACACTATTATACGTGGCACCAGTTTGGGAGGAAGCACTAGCGTGTGGGAATAATCGGAGGAGGGGAAATATGACTTACCGCTTAGTGGCGCTAAGGGTGTGCTCAGAACAATATCAGAGGAGGCAGCGTGTGTTATTGCGGGAATGATCCCGATAGACATTCTGGCAAGTGAAACACGCTGCTCGTACGGGAAAAGGAAAATGAATCCTCCTGAAAAGGATGCAGAATACCGAAAGGCGGCAAGGCGAGAGTCACTGAAGTGGCAGCAACGGTGGGACGACTCGCAGAGGAGTCGCTGCATCCACACTTTGATTCCCCGTATTGAGGAGTGGATGCAGCGACGACACGGCGAGATTAACTACCATCTGACGCAATTCCTGTCAGGGCATGGTGGTTACAGGAAGTACCTGCACCAATTCAGGCTGGATGATTCTCCCTTTTGTCCTGAATGTGACCGCACATTCGAGGACCCGGAGCATGTTATGTTTCACTGTCCACGATTTTTCTCAAAAAAAGGAGGAGTCTGGAAGACTCCCTGAAAACCAACCTAAGCCCGCAGAACATCATCGAGGAAATGTTGAAGTCGGAGGGAAACTGGTGTGTGGTAAATTCCGCAATCGAAAGAATACAGGAGGAACTTGGAGTAGCGGAGCGCGCAAGGAGGACGCAAAGAACGGAAGGCTTGGTCGCTTAAAGCGCAGTCCAACCCGCGAAATAATGCTTTGCGGCGGTTCCGCGGGGAAGGAAGAAGGAGAAAGTGAGGGGTGATTTTAGTGGGTGAGAATCCCACACGTTGCTGCAACCTGGCGCGGCAGTGTCTTTGTAAGGTTTCCACCTCCATGTGTGTTTACACAACACCTTAAAAATGGAACGATTTTGTCACCCCAGCAACTGTCAAATTCCCACAGATGACTTTGAATACTTAGTTTTATGATATTCAAACAAGCAAAAAATCACAGTAGTAAAACGAAACTTATCGTATTTTCATTAAAAGTACGTGTTCCAATCTGTTTCTGGGATGTTGTGCGCACCACTGCACCACATGATGATTTGTCATGCTGACATTGTTGAGCGATTTCCCAAGGCTTACCAAAGTCAAATTCTTAAATAAATATGACAATTTTTTGTACTATTAGCGATAATAGATACAATATTTTAAAAACAAACTTCTTCGATAAGAATTTATTTCGCGGGGACAGATTAGGGTATTCCGATACCTAACTCAATGGGTACACAAACAAGGTTGGAAAAACTTTACGATTCCAATAGTAGCGTCGAGCAGTTGGATTTAAACGCGAAAATCATAAATAATCACTGAGATATCTCGAAAAATACACCTAAAATATGGCAATATTAGACATAGAATAAGATTCTTGCTGCGAAATTCTGGCGTTTATAACACTAAGTAACCTCGATGCGAATGAATGGAAACTATGACTGGACAATGCAAATCCTTCAACTTTTCTCTTTTTCATAACACATTTTATGTCGGAAAATGATAAATCATTCATCAATGAATCATTACTCTTTCCGGCATGTACATGATAAGCTACTCCGGTTTCTCCCCATCCTCAACACAAACGATACACTGAGAGACTTTGACCCGGATTCCCACTTATTCACCCCCACTACTTACGACGACATCATTGAAATCCTTTCTGCAGTTTTTTTTCACAAACAGGATTTCGCCACTTTGCAATATGAGATTCACACAGAAAGCTACCAGTGGACTTCTCTCCTGGAACCCCTTTTGTCGTTTTACCCTAAAATCGTACTTTCAGGTAAAGTACTTTAGCGACTTTCCGAGAAGGTGGTTCTCTAGATTTAAGCCTTCAGATATTTTCATTAAAAGAATCTTAGATTGCCGACCCAAATGCTTAAGCGACGACAGAGCAATGTACAAACCGAAAAAAAAAAGATAATTCTCAAAGAACATGCAATGTACCTTTCACAATCTATCTGGTTAAAATATGAATATAATCCGCTCTTGCTTCAAATAGCATAAAACAGCACCTTCTACTTATATTACCAATATTCCCGTTGCGAGGTATCTGTTTAGAAAACTTATTAATTTCAAGCCACTAGAGTTTCACATAAAGGTTACTCCTTTACTTATATTGCAGCTTACACTTGAATTTTACTTAGGTCGAATGTAGTAGTTTTATGCAAAACACACACCTTCTTTGTTGTGGGGTTAACAGAGAACAAAAAACTAGATATCGGCAACTTAATTTACACTGAATCGCAGGTAATTGTAATAGCACAATAACTGGTTATTCCATACACCAGTTGACCGCAATAAGGATCGTTAATATTTAACTATCTTGAAAAATATCACTTTCTTTCTCAAATTGTCTACTCCTCTCCACTAAATTGATAGATACACTTATTTATTCGTTTCGGATGAAATTTATCACTAAATTCTCCTTTTAACTGCTATTTTGTCTGTTATATCTTTTTTCTACATTTTACACAAGATATTTCCTTTTTTTTTTTCAAAAGACAACGAGCAACCGTAACTCCGTAGCGTGAAGACAGAGCAGTCCGCACCCTTGAATGATCCGAACTTCAATAAAAGATACTTGGGTATAGTGTGGAGTAGTGCAACGCGTCGTCGGTCGAGCGTTCGGACCGGCTTTATTAGGCTTACCCGGCCTTCTCTTCTTTGTTCACGCGAGTGACTTATGTAGAGTGTATCTGAAAATGCCGAGTGCGATGAGTACACAACCCAACCACAATGACTACGATGACGAAGCCAACAGCCATACCACGAGACAGCCATACTCATTCCAGAAGCGAAGAATGTACGACAGAAATGCATATGTGAAGAAAGGATAGGTAGAGTAAACTGAAGTCATGTTGGCCAAATTATCTGACAATGTTCATTCAAGTCTGATGGATTTTATTCGTTGCACTAAGATCATTGCACTTCCATGTCTTTTAGTTAGAAGAAATTCAATTCACCCGAATCTTATCCAACCCAAACCCTTCGAACCCCTTCTATAGTCATAAACTAAATATGTATCTTGAATTTTCCCTAGAACCTGTTAGAATTCATTTCCTCATTTCACTCAGTCAAGGAAATCCTCATTCGCAATTTGATGTAGACCAATTTGATTCATTCCATAATGAATAGTTTTGTGTCGTCTCAGGACGATGAATCATTCGCTAAAATGATTATGAAATCAAAAAGTTTTAATATTTTATTACTTTTTGTCAAGACAAAGGAAATTTCAAGGGTAGCATGACACAGCTCAGAGAATATTAATTACGTGTCCACCTAACAAGAAAATTCCTAGAGCGTTCCAAGGATTTAAATGCCTTAATCCAATAACGTGCATATACAGTCGCTTATACGTCGGAAAATTGTGAATAAATTATTCAATTCTGGTGAAATATTGAATAACTGAACACACGAATTTTTTAAAGGAAATTTGATTATTATTGTAGAAAATAGTAAGATACATTGTTAACACAATAAGGAGGCAAACAAAAGTCAATTTCGGGCGAATAAGAGAACGCAAATTACAGATTGGAGAAATACTCCAAAAAGGGAGGTATTTGTGACATTAGAGAACGACGAAATATTTATCTGTATATTTCGAAGATACAAGAGTATCTCAAATATATACGGGACTCATTTCAAAATACGGCCTTGTAAGGATATTTTTCAGAACAAATTGAAAGCTTTTTTTTTGTCAAAAAAAAAACCGTCCGACGTACCTTCAGCCATTGATAAATACAATAAACGTTTCTACGGCTTCGGTGTCGTCAGAACGGTTTCAAGAGCCTCCTTGAACGTCAAAAAACATGAAAATGAAACGGTGACAAGTCTGCACTGTAGGACGGATGATCCAGTGTCTCTCATCAAAATGAATCCAATTTTGTCCTTCTCTTACTGATTTTGTCCTCTTATTCCTTCGATCGTGGAAGCAATTAACGTATTGTTACTCAAAAAACTGTTGCCATTACCTACCCAGCTGACAACGGCGTCTTCGCTTCCACTAGTGCTGCACTGTATTCGCAAAAGTCCTAAAATTTCAGTCGCTAGCACTTTTGCCTTCTCACTTCTAACAGCCCTCGCGATTATGAGAAATCAAGTCACAACCAAAACGCAGATTTGAAGAGGTTTCACCACATTTATGTTCTCTCAAAAAGGAATCTCTGGAAGGCATGCTTCCCATTTTAATGAAAAATCTATACTTAGTGCTTACGGTACAGTCACCCAAAATACAACATAATGAGAAATACTGGAAACACGACTACGGCTGGTCCTTCCACAGTGCTAGTACCTATATCGTCCAGAAAACAGAGGAAGAAAGCACGGTAGGAACGAATTCAGACACTAAGGAAGGAGGAAAACAGCCTGTGAAAACCATCTCCTCCGCCCTCACCTAGAAAAGCGAAAGAAAGAGAAGATGATGATATGGTCGCAACTGGCCTAATACTGATATACGAGGGTGATCTAGATTACGACCTAACAATGATACAAGACATTTCTTCTTTAAACTTATTTTTCAACATGGTCTCCTTGTAAGTCTATACACTTCCGCCAGCGATGCTCCCATCTCTTTAACTTGTCCAAATAGTACTCAGCGTCTATCTCTGCAAAATGATTGTTTATTGAAGATGATGGTCTCCTCATTTGACGAGGGTGGTCTGAAAATGTTTCTCCTCCGAGCGAGATTTTTAGATTGGGGAACAAAAAGAAGTCGCTTGGGGCTAGATCTGGTGACTAAGGAAGTTGGTCAAGCAATTCAAACCTTAATTCGTGGATTTTCGCATTGGCAACCACAGAGGTGTGAGACGGCGCAATAGTCTTGGTGAAACAGAATGTTGGCGTTTTCCGTAATTTCTGTCTTTAGCTTGTCGAGTAATGATACGTAGTATGTTCCTGTAATGGTTTCTGCTGTTTGAAGATAATCGATTAAGATAACTCCATGGCTATCCCAAAAGACAGTCACCATCACTTTCCCAGCCGAACAAACAGCTTTTGTTTTTTTTGGAGCCGATTCCTCCTTTACAGTCCACTATTTTGACTGTATTTTTATTTCGGAGGTATAATGATATATCCAAGTTTCATCTACAGTAATTAATCTTCATCAGAACTCTGATTTATTGTACCTAAACTTCGCCAACAGAGCGTTGGAAATGTTAATTTAAACAAAAACAACTATTTGATGACAGCTAGATCTCGATTTTTTCCATTTTCACAAAAACACACACATCGACTCATTCAAACGATTGTCACACAACAACTGCACGTCCAAAATGGCTGACATTTTGATGAGTATCTATCAAAAGATGCGCAATCACATTCCTTAGCTTTTATTGACGATTGCTGCTATCTTCTCGTTGAGGTCGGAAACTTTTCAGACTACCCTCGTATGCAAATAGGTCCATGTGGGCCGGACACTGAACCTGAAAAGGCTTCCAGGCGGCGGCAGAGGAAGGCATCGCCAAAGAAAGCGAAGTTCGTTGAGAATGAAAAGATGGGCGTTCGGGCACCATTGCGTGATAATTGCTAGAGAAATATAGGGTTACCTGATAGCAATGATAATTTCTCAATTGTTGCATTTCAGGAGCTGTTGAAGTTACCAATGACAATGACTTTCCTACCAGGGCGAAGTGAAAGACCGACGGCGTGTTGCAAGGCTATGATACAGTAGGCCAAAGTCACCTCCCTCGGGATAGCGGTCATAGGAACATGGAGGGGAATGAGCGGGCTGACCGCAAGAGTTCTCGTGCCAAACGCGTGCAAATGCATACAAGATTATGACAGTCTGCATATAAGGGACCATGTCGCCAGACTGGGCATACCCTACAATTCGCAGCAGAGGGAGAAATCCACAGGCACTTCCTTCCCCATTTGCCATCTTTAGCTAGAGCCGGGCTACGGACACTAGATATATCCTTCTATGAAACTTCAGATAGATCTCCAGCTGCGGGGTGGGAGAGCTGATTTGCTTCGTGAACGTTGGGGTTGGCTCTGAAGATCTGTGGCCTTGACTCTGCCTCCTTGCTCTCTTAACAGCAGTCATCATCTTACGAGTGTGTGGCATCAAAACGGCACACCACAGCGCTAATTGGGCTATTCCAAGCGGCCACTAATATGTTACCTACCTACCAAAAAAATTCAATCATTCGTAAAAATATCGCAAATCTGGCTCAGCTCTAAATACGAAGCTTGATGCTTATCATAGCATCAGTCCGCAGGAAATTCATAGGGTCATGAAAGAGTACACTCTATAGTCTCTCTAAGTCATGAATAACAACCGCCGTAGCGGACAGAATCGAAGCCGACCCAGAAAGGTCCATTTGATCGTTTAACTGAATTAGGAGAGTCAACCTGACTTATTTTCCGGTTGAAATTGGACCTACGTAAGAATTAAAGCTGAAGGACTACGGGCCGCCAGTTCACTGTTTGGATACTGGAAATGTTGGCCGGAGATTCAAATTTGAACGAAAAAAAATCATTTTTGCGGACAAGACCCATTTGGTTATGAAAACCAGCAAAATTCCGATTACTGAAGCGATTACAATCCACAAGTGTCCGAACAGTCGTTAACGCATCCGCAAAGGTTGAGGGTCCGTTGCGGTCTATGGCATGGCGGCATCATTGGAGCTTATTTTTTTCGAAATGAGGAAGGAGACATCATTAGTGCCAACGACCCTTCAAAATAAGCCACGTAGACAACCCAGACCGTCGATCGACAATTACAAACGGCACTTGCTGCTAGAATCTGACATCTGTAGAAGATATTGCCAGACAAATTCTGCGTTAACTTACTGAATAAAATATAGCATTCCGTGCTACTAAGAGGAAATTCTGCAGCCTAATGAATAAAATCAAAGCTTGCTGCTTAGGAGCTAGTCAACGAGGTCTGTGAATAGCAATAGAGAAAAGGGATTTGGTTATAAACTGGTGACCCAAAAAAGTTCGGAAATTGTGTTCACTTAACGCCAAACAGATGGGCCGCATTGTGCAGACCTTATTCCCTATACATTTTGTTGGGGTTGATGTCAATAGCTGGAAGGTATTGAAGATCACTCATTCATTCACTTTTCATCATAAAAGAAATGGGAAAAAATAAGAAAGCGCCAGGAGCCGACGATATTCCGGCATAGGTATACAAACTACTTTCCATCATCCACCGAATATATTGCTCGGAGCATTCAACGCTTGCCTAAAAGGGCGTATTTTTTCTTGTCACTGGGAGATGGTAAGGCGTGTCCTGATCAATAGAAACGGAATCTTCAGTCGGCATCTTCATACCGATTACTTCGTATGCTTCACACAGTCAATGGAAAGCTCATCAGGTGGAGACTCACCGAAGAACTGTGTGCTGCTGGGACCAATCCACAAAGCAGCTCAAGTTTCGAGCAGGAAATGCATCCCATGTGTCAGGTTAGCTCCTGTGAATATTAAAGGATTTTCTGAAATCCCGTTCTCTGGTCTGTGAGACCTCAGCGGACGAAAGGGAGAATGGGGATTACTTCAGAAGTAGCACCGTGATCTCTCCTAAGAAGAGACCTCTGAAACGTCTCCTACGATGGTCCGCTAAGATACGACAAGGCAGAAGAGTCACGTCTGGGAGGTTATGTAGGCGATATGGTGGCATTTGTTGCCAGAAGTATTGTTGAACAGACGAAAATCACAGTTGGTATATTGATGGGACGGGTAAGCGAATGAATAACTGTCCATGATTTCAGCCTTGCGATGGGAAAAAACGGAATATCTTGACTAAAAAAGCGTCCCAGGGCAATCGTTGAGAAGATTTTAGAATCAAGGCCAATAAGTAAATACCCTGGATTGACGCTCGACTGGGCAAATTAAAACAGCAATGGAAAAAGCTACAGCGACAAGGGGGTATATCGTTAGGCCTTGCACAAGTACAAACATCGGGAGCTTTGTGGGTGATGCCTCGCTGCAATAAACAAATTGCCTTCCTCCTGTCCCCTGCCATAGACTAAAGAGCTTCCCTAATTTGGAAGCTCCCTAAGGCGAGAGGGCTAGTCCGAAATAACGTGTTAAACATTAGCAAGTGCCCCAGAAAACTTGCAACACCCATTTTTGATCTTGTCCATATTATTGAACCTGCTACTAAGAAAAAAATGCAACACGGAGCAGAATAGAAGATCGTCAGATGGCAAAAGGTCTGGACTGCATGCTGAGGGCATACGAAGTCCTATTCCATTAATATTTTTAATTTTTTCTTTGGTTCGTCTGGTAGTGTGCTATCTTGCCTGATCCTGTTGTCGATTCATCAAGGTTGAATATTTCTGGCTAAGCGTAGCATATGCCGGTGAAGTTTAAACCAACTCAAAGGGGATTATGCCTTCAAAATTCCACAATTCGGAAGCCGAAAGTTCGGCGCTTCAATTATAAAGGATTGAAAGCTTTTGTGGACTCTTTATGTAAGAATATTTGGGTACACTATGATCTCATTTGTACAAAGCAAAGTAATCTAGAGTATCTACTTTAATACAATGCTGACATTCTACATGCGTATGCTTTAGGCTACAATTTATACAAAACCAACAAATTTGACCTACTATGATTTTGTTAATAATGATAGGATCTATACCAAACTTTCCAGTATGATCCTCTATGATATGATCTATCTTTATATTTTGTACTTTTAAAATCAACTTAAAGGAGATTTCCAGTAAATTTCCTAAGAATAATAATATATTTTTAACTTTATTTGAGCAGTTGTATGGGGGTATTAGGAGACCGAGAAATCATATATATGGGCTTCAATCCCCAAAAAATTGAGAACCAATTCTGAATAAATTGCTTACGTGAGACGGGTTGCCCATCGGATACATTGTCAGGTAATTTACCGATTTGAGCAAGCCTTTATTTCATGTAAAAGCCTTCAAATAGAACGTAAAATGGATGTAACCTAGCTTTCGTTTCCACCTTAAAATTTATCTAATCATCGCCGGAACGTGCGTTGTTAAATTGTTCCTGATCAGTTTACTTTATAGTGATACTTATACAATTACAAGGTGGGGACGAGAGCACAAGAGATCAAAAGGACCTCGGTCGAAACTCAAAAACGATCAATGACTAAGATTTAAGGACTCCGGTCGAAAATGCAAAGCTAGCAATGTCTAAATGAAAACAACGGTTAAATTTGCTGCGAACTGAGTTTTTCATTTCCAATAATTTGATATCACCTATGACACATATATAAGTAGGAAAAAGCATGAGGAGTGAGTTTTCTCCGAATAGAAATAAAGGAAGTAATTTTCATTTGAATGTGACGTCCTCGCAAATTTTTACGCAACAAAAATGAGCTCCTTCTTTCTCCTTTCTGAGAACCGTTCAACTTCAATCTGAATCGAATCCGTAATAAAACTACGTCTATGATGAACATGTTTGAAGCTAACTACGAAGCCCACAATTATTTTATGAGCAACGTATAAAATGCAAATAAAAGAAAAAGGTCTTCCACACCGAGACAAGGAAACCGCTCAGATATGAGCAATACAAATTGTCTAGAGCAAAACATACGTCGATTAGAACTCCATGACTAAATTTATGTATCATGGAGATACTTCTATTTATATAATATGATAAAAACTTCTAGGAGTTTGCTTGCTCATAAAAATATGAGAAATTTGTTGTTACCATGCAACATGTCCCACTCAAAAGGCACGCAGGAATATTTCTATGTTTGAAAAGGACAATATAAAACATCATGAACAGGACCAAATTACGTACTTAGGCATGCAGGCGACAACTATGAATATCACAGAAATTAAGGACAATGACAAATGCAATAAACTATTAACTATTTGTCTCGACAAAGTATTGGGAGCTAATAAGTGTCCATCGCGGTTAATCGTTTCTCAGGAATTTCATTGTTGAGGGTCATTACATTGTCAAAAGTCCTTAATAAGAGTTAGGACAAGAAAGCCCATATTGAATCCAAAACTATCAATGAATAACATGTAGGAAGAAATCAAATTAAATTACCCACGTACCCTGAGATGATCTTGCAATAAGTTTTGTTAACTGGAAAAAAGGCCCCCTTGCTATCTTTTTTATTTGACGTTCCTTTCTTCAATAACTCCTTGCAAATAAACTAAATACTCAGCTTAGATAAAAAAGATTCCCCCAGAACTTGATAAAACTGCAAATACCAGTCCAGTCTATGGGAACATGTGTGCACTATCTACAATATCTGAACTCGGCCCTACCCGTTCAGTTAAAATGTAGGATTTACTTCAGCAAACCGATAAGTACAGGTAAAGCAAGATTCTAGGTCTCAATTTTGAGGTTTTTTTTCAGGTAAAAGATATGCACTAAGTAACTAAGTAATTTAAATAAAAAATCACCTGTGCAGGGTCGGTTTTCGCAATGGAAAATAGGTCTAAGGTAAGATAATAGTCCTTTATGCAGATTAGCCATTTCCTCTTCCTTCAGCAAGACAACAATGTTCCATTGCGTTCACACAAATGACAGGTAGAACTAGGTAAATTTTACGGAGCTGGTTAGAAAAGGGACGTGGGTTAGTTGGTGTGGTCAATGACGTGCAAATTTGACGATGCGAAAGATAAGATATTTACAATTTCAAAAAGGTTTCCTTTATGCCCAAAAACCTTGCAAAACTTGACAAGTGACCTTTCTTTGTTCCAGTACGATCCCTGAAACATTTTAGATGTTGAATGTCATATATGAGTTCTTTTTTGGGTTGGGAGATTCTTCTCAATTCGCGGAGATTGACAACAAACAAACGGAAGCGATAAGCGGTGTCTAATCTAGTGCTTCGAACTAGAGCATCCCGTAATTTCCTTTGGGATTGATCAACTATAAGAAATCCGTTCAATAGAATGTTGGAAAAATAATTAAATGTTTGAACAATCAGTGCTGGTGGAGATTGTAGTGGCCCCCGAAAGGGCTCGAGTTCATTTTAACGTAATCTACGCAATCACCGAACCGCGAGAACCGGTTATACGTTGAGATCCATTCGAAGTCCTTGGAGCAGTCGACAAACCTCTGCCTATGTCGATGAAATTTTTTGAACCAAGCACTGCCAAGGTGCGCAATTGTGGCGCATATGACGGGCAGCCCCCTTGGAAACTTGATCGGGTAATCTGCATTGAACTGATATTAGTAAACCGCACTGTCCCGAGCGACCGCTGACCCGTCCATGAGCTCTAAAATCAACTAAGTGTAGGCCAGGTCTCAAGAACTCACGTTCCTGACTATTGAAGCCGGCTCCCTTGCACAGGATGCGCGAAAATACTTCAATCATCGCAGCGCCCCGCGAAAGGGGCATCAAGGGTTGAGAAACCTGATGAGGGACCAGAACACCCAATCATAGAGGAAGTCTTGCAGTGTGATGCGGCTGACGGCGTGGGACGGCAACTCCAGTACCCTGTAATGTTCTCCTTCCAGAAAAGCCCAGACAAAATCACTAGACCTGAGCAGATGGATTCGAACACAAGCCGAGTGGAAATGCGGTCGATTGTCTTTGCTACATACGAGGAGGAAAGGCGATAAGCCTAAGCTAAGGAAATGCGCAGCAGTAGTGAAGCGTTCCTCTAGGACAACAGAAAAGGTGTGAAAAATGAGCTTACAGAACACTGCAAGAACTGCTCGACCGCATTTCCTTCTACAGGCGAACATGAACAGCATCGGAAGACGCGCGAAAAGCGAAAATAACCACATCTCCCACTGATCCTGTGCGCCAAATGGATCGCAGACAGCCCACTGCAAAGCGAACTAGGGCAAAATCGGAAAGAAGAAGGAGACTTCATCCCAAGAAGAACAAAAGAAAATAACACGCCACGCCTTAGAAAAGCTAATTTTCCTAAGGCCGATATTATTAGTAAATCACCAATGGAAAAGATGAAAAAACGAAGGACTAGATCCTCAGCTGTGCTAATTAAACCGATGGAAGGCAAAACATTTGTGGAAGTTCTCAGTGAGATCCACCACAAGATGAAGCTCAAACACAGTGGAACAGAAGCGTCCTCCAGAAGAAAAACGAAGGCTGACGAGGTCCTCGCTGAATTGAACCCGAAGATAACTAACAAGAGTTCGTTGGGAGGCGATCAAGGGGCTACTGGGGAGAGGCTCTGGTCTATAGTCTAGAGACTCTCTTAAAATCCGAAACAGAGAAGGAGGCCATCAAGCATGAATGTCCGGAAGTAAGCGATGTCCGGATAGGTATCACTTCTGCGAATTCTCGAGACTCAAAACTTGCTATGGTGAAAGTTGCCGAGCAATACGCGAGGGAGCTGCTTAACAACGAAAAAAATCAAAATTGGATGGATAGTATGTAAGGTGCGAATGCAGATAGGAGAATTTATTTCTCTGAAAGCGTTGCACACACTGCCGGCTCAGGGCAATGTCTAGTCTTCAAGGCAAAACTGGAAAGGTCTAGGCCACGGTTCTCATCCTATAATTTAACATGCACAGTTCACTACGAAGGTTAAAACTGGGCTAGTGCCAGTCAACAAGCAATTCCGGAACAAGAACTCAGCTTCGTTGCATTTCGACTGCCATTTGGATTCAAAACGGCACCCGACTTTGAATTCTTGCCCAAGGACGAGGGAATGGCTTTGGATTAGACTTAGTGCGTTGCGGCTGATACTATCGCGAACTCAGTGATGAACTTGATAAAGATGATTTATGAAGCTTTTCTTGGAGAGGCCCAGACATGACGAGGCTTCTATGTATTGGTAGACGTTACCGACCTCGAAACTTGAAAGAGTTCGATGGGACAGTTCTCACTATGAAAAATAAGAAGGCATCAGGTCCTCATAGTAATCCGGCAGAAATATATAAACTGGTCTTCCACCAACGGACAGACTTATTGCTCGGCGCGTTCAATGCTTGCCTGAAAGAGCATATTTCCTTGTCACTGGAAGATAGCGAGCCTCGCGCTCAGCAAAAGGAAAGAAGACCCTGAGCTACCTTCTGGACACCGACCGCTGTGTACGCCCGGGAAAGTGCTCGAAAAGCTCACCAGGAGTAGAATTTGCCGAGCATTTTCTCAGCGAGAAACCTCCCCTGCGCTACGAAGCGCTAGAAGGCCAGACGAAGATGGAGGTCGCGCCGAAGATAGCACAGGGGTCTATCCTGAGGCCGGACCAGAAGAAGGTAGGGAATTCTGTGAAGGGATCGAACATATCACAAAAGCAACCAGGCTTTACAAGGCTGGAATTGAAGGCGGGACAATATCCTCCGTCTGTTTGAAGAAGAAAGATGGGACATTCACCGAGAATGAGGAGGACAGAGTACACCTGCTTCTCAGAACTCATTTCCCAGAGTCCTACCCCACGGCGGCAAGGGACAACATTCCGTCTGACACCCCAACAACGAATAAAAGGGGAAGAAAGGAGAACTGGAAACTAGCAAAACAAGTATGCTGACAAGCTAGGCTAAGGTGGGCAGTGGGAACTTTCAAACCACTGAAATCACCCGAAGTAGAGGCATTCTCAGCACTAATCCAGGGAGGCTTAGGAATCATCTTAGAGTCTTCTTCTAAGGGTGGAAAGGGGGAGCATAGCATTGGGATATATACCAAGAGCTTAGACATGGGAAAAAGTGGTCTTTATTCCGAAAGCGGATAAAAAGGATACTTTTCACCCTAACCCTTTCAGACCAATTTGGCTAACATCCTTCGTACTCAAAACAATGGAGGAGTCATAGCCAGCTATATTAGAACTAACGTTCTGAAGCGTAATCCCCTACATTGCTGTGGTTTATATTAGCTGGCAGATATACTACGGGATGCCATAGAAACAAAAGAAATTGCACTGTGCGCGTTTTTGGATATTGAAGGAGCATTTGACAACACATCGCACACAGAGAGACAAGATGCCCTGAGCCGCAAGGGTATGGGAAACACCCAGACTTTCTGGATGGGCAAAATGCTAGAAAGTAGGCCAATAGAAGTACTGACAGGTACAAATTCTATTGTCATAAATTATAAATTCTACTCAAGGTTGCCCAAGGGCGGGGTAATATCGCCGCTTATCTGGAGTATGATAGCGGACGAACTCCTGGACGTGCTAACAAATACTGGAATACAGGTCCAGGATTTCGCGGACTACATTGTTTTAATCTGTAGGGGTAAATATCAGGATATCCTATGTGATAGAATCCAAACTGGACTAATGGTTACTAGTGCCTGCGGATCAATCCAGCCATAACCACCATAGTACCATTCACTAGGAGACGTAAGTCTGATCACCTGAGAGCGAGAAGGTTACATTACATGGAGGTGAAATGAGAAACAGAGGTCAGATATTTGGGAATTACGCTAGACCAAAAATTACTCTGGAAGACACGTCGGAAACACTTGTCGGAAAGCCATGAGTTCTCTGTTGACTTGTAGGTCCATAGCAGAAAAAAATGGGGGTGCAACCCAAAGATACTACTTTGGATGCAATAGTAAGGCCAATGATTACCTATGGAGCGGTAATCTGGGCAGAAAGAACCGAACTCAGCATACAACCCAGGGAATTACACAAACTCCGAAGATTGACTTGTGTGTGTATCAATGGACCAATGAGGACATGCCCAACGACATCCCTGGAGGTCCTTCTGGGATTAACCCCTCTCCATCTGCACACATAGATGCAGGCAAGGAGGGCAATATTTAGGGTGGCCGGTTGTATCAGTGAGGCGAGGAGCTGCGAAAGCATGGTGAGATTGATTTATTTTCTTAGCCAACTTCTAGCTGGCCATAGAAGGCACGACTTCCTGACCGTGTGTTCTGTAATAGAATCGTGGGCGACATAAAGCGCGCCTTTTTCTCTTGTGGAAAGTGGGATGGATTTCATCAACAACTTTATGCAGACACAAGAGAGCTCCCTGTAGACAAAGTTGTCAGAGAGATGAAGAAGGGCTAGTCCGAAGGGATATGTCAAACGGTTCCAAGATAGTTTGAGGTGTTTTGTTCGTAATCCGACGGCGTACCGTTGTGAGAGTCCAACACTATGGGCAAACGTCCTCTACAAACGAGTGAACAAGAGGCATAGGAATGATATACTTCATAGAGAAGGAACTAAGAGAACCAAAACTCAACTAAAGGGGCCGCATTATATTCTAACTTTTCTCCCAGCTTTCTTCTATGTATACCCTTCTTAATTCAACAAGATCAACCATATTGCCACTTAAAGCAAAACAAGGGCGATCATACCCCACGATCCCTTACTTTTCTATTGCATCTGTACAGCTACCAGCTACAAGTAAATCTTAAGTAGCAACTAAAATTGTATACAACAAGCCATTTTCAAGAAGATCCGAGACCACATCAATATAAAATCCGTCACGACATACATGCATATGGATTATGCGGCATGTGTTTTCGAGGGTAAGTCTAACTGACGAAAAATGCACGGTAAACCAAGAAATTCGCTTTTGAAGCAGTCAAGCCTGAGACGAAATTCATAAACGAGACCTTTAGAAGAGGAGGTTCCATGTGTGGGTTTCGGAATACTGAACATGCGTCCATTACGCTCTGCGACCCAAAATCAAAAGGAAGTGCAATTTAGAGAAATTAACTGTGCTTATTACCCCCAAGTCAATTTAATATAAATAATTGCAGAATATCTTTTTTTTTGTTCTGAGGGTTATTCAGTTTCCTGTTCTGGGCCTGATTTTAGAATTCATTTTTATAACCCAGAGAAAAACGTTTTCCTTATCTAGGAAATGCATTTCCAACGCTTCTTGAGATTAGCTGCTCGAGGTCGTCTCTTCGTCATGCCATCAGACACGCACATATCACTCTGCGTCATCATTCTATGCGTAAACAATTTGGAAGACATAAACCGATCAACGTATTATGGATTCCTCCTTGCCTTGTTTTAACGATTTGTTTACTGGTTGGGACGATGATACACGGCGACCAGGAATTTATGTTGATAACCCAAAAAATTGGGACTTCGATCGAACTTGAAATAAATAAATATAACGATCGTGTGGAAAACGTATCGAAGCTGGGAGTCAGCAGGGGTGCAAAGGAGGCATCGACAGATTAGAGCTCTCTGGATAGAAAGGACTTTTTGAAGTTTCACTGTGGAACGTGCACATGCTGATCGTTTCTATTTAATTGATATCTTGAATTAATAAAGTCCCAAAAAACTATAACGTCCTCACAACTGTCCGAAACCTGGTACTCTCCCGTTGGAACGTACAGTCAAGTTTCCCTGAGTGATAAAATATTTTTAGCAGTGAAGCAAGCGTGAGCCAGCTCCCAAGACCATCAGTCATTTTGGGCGTTATCATAACAACACGCTTAAGGAATGCAACTGACATTCCCCATAAATGATGGAATTCTTACGCTACCGAATAATTTCTTTTTTCATTTTTAGATTGGTGACAAGATTCTCTTTCAATGAAGAGCGACGGCGCACCAACCAGCGTGGTATTGGGACCTTGAGTTGTTGGTAATTCAAAACCATATTAAGTGAGTACAGGGTCATCGTAGCATCAAGTGTCTCCGATCTGATCCCATCGAGACGATAAACATTTTTTATAAAAGGTTCGTGATGAACCTCGAGGTATATAGTCCAATCCTCTTTTATACGCATCCATACTTGGGCAGATGCATAATAGTACGCTTGAGTCCATTAGTATGTTTTCTGAGGGTATGCCTGCATTCGGATGCACATATTTTAAATTAGGCAATTAACAAGGAAACGTAAGCCCGTAATTCGATTAGAATGGAAGCTAATGAGATTATTGTCAGCTTTTGTGAGCAAATAAATTATTGAATTGGGAGAAAATATTGTGTGGATGATAGGCAGCACTCACTTGTGATGTAGGAAATGGATATAATATGAATATGTAAAGCAATGAGTGCAGCCACTCTCAATCTTGTTGTACTCAAAGAATTAATTGAAACTTCACTTTGATGAGTAATATTTTAATAAATTCAGGAGCTCACATTCTCAAAGATATTAAGTGCAGACCTCATTCTCTCGACAATTACCTACCCTTGTCGTGTGAGGAAGCTCAGTACGACAGACTCCCTAAGGAACCAGAGGTGAAATATAAAGCTAAGCGATAATCGAAACTACAGTCGAGGGTGTTGGTACCGTGCCGAAGGCTGAGTGACCACAGGGGTTAAAATGTGGCCGTGAACGGTGAATTCTAGATACCAAGCGACCCCCAATTTCAACTCGTCTTGTCTTGGTAAAAAGGGATTCTGCCGAGATCGATGTACTTTTCCCTGGTGAAACGGAGACCTTAACAGTCAACTATGAAAAATCTAAAAATATAGAACAAAAATCAACGTTCAATTTAGATCATGACGACAATCCAACACTGAGGGGCAACAATGCGCACATCGATGGACTCAGATCCTCCTCTCAATCAATTGGGAACCAGTCCTTAACGAAAGAGCCGAAGTAGGCTTCTTCTGTCCAACAAAATTAAAATCTTACCAACATGTCTTCGGCGAGAAAACAAACCACTTTCTGGCAAGATAATATCCCCGGCAAACCGCCTTCAGGCAAACGACAATCACCGGGTTGGCTAAGATGGAGGGGAAAGAAACGTCCGGGGCATCTGACAATCCCAACTCTCCAGCCAAAATGACACTAAAGAGGACTCGGCTGGCAACGGCTAAGTCTTCATTTGTAGCCAAATCTATCGAAGGTGATTAATGGACCTTGCATGACGACCACCAATCTATTCGGTAACGATACTATTCAATGCGAACAGATTAGGAAAAAACTTCTCTCGACTGTGAGGACTGCATTCTTGGAAAGCATTAAGCTTCGTTTTGAGTCAATGGGTGTATACCGTAAAAAGGTACGACTAAAACTTGCCGAGAAAAGCTCGAAAGAGTGACACAGGCAGTGCTGGGCCTTGCTCAACGCCGTCTGGATGCGCGACAAACCCCAAAAAGGGTCTCTGATCTGCCATCGTTCAAAAAGGACTTTCAATGTCCGAAACCTGGAATGTACGGTCAGGCCAAGTTTTCCTGAATGATAAACTATTTTTAGCGTGAGTAATTTAACAACGCCATCATTCATTGTTACGTTAGAAGAAATGGGATGTGCAGCTCACGGTATCTTCGTCTGAAGCCTAAATGAAGTAGTATATTTTCCAAATAAATTCGTAGCATTGTAATGCGATCACTACACTAACCAGTCAGCAATCATAGCTGGAAGCCATATATGCATTTCATGCAAGAACTATGTGTTGTTGATAGGAAAACCTGGGAGCTGCATTTTCTGACATATTGACCTAGTGTATGCCAAAGGAAATGCTAAACCTGGCTCCCGCATGATGGCTTCTCTGGCAGATCCGTCATGAAGGACACATCGGCCATAGCGGTGCTTTCGAAAAGAAACGATTATGAAACTGGCTCGACCTATCGACAAAATGACGACCATCTTCCAGGCGAAAATATATCCCACCTATTGGCAGCAGAACAATGTTTGCGACAAAAATGGCGGGATCGCATCATCGGAATCAGTTGATGTGGAGTTACCACCCATTGATGCTGAAATTTGGCCAATTGAACGAAACATTCATGATGTGGATGTACTTAAACATTCCTAGTTATGAGGAAGTTGGCACACTGGTCCGCCAAAAGTTTGGATCCACAATGGTGGAACCAGAGCTGGTTTGTGGCAACCACTAGTCGACTCTGAAATAGCAGTGCCTTGAGAACTGAAACATGAAATCATGAAAATCATAATAAAATTCTTAACGGAACACCACTCCTTAGACTACCGCAAGGAAAAAATTGGGGTGATGGTCTCAGCTATATGCAGGCAATGTGAGAAGTGCCTTACACTTCAAACGCAGCTGCCTCGACTCCTCAGATCTCAGACGAAGATACCTCGATAGGATTATCTGCGCACTATCTACTTCTCTGAATCGCAAAAGGCGGTACGCCTTTGAATAGGCGATTTTCAGGAATAGTAAAATTGGTCTAACAAAAGGACTGATTACTAAGAGCTGCGACTACCCTTACTAAACTAAGTCAACTTAGAGACACGGCAAGGTGCATCCTCATTAGCGGGGGTTACTTTCGAACAGGACCGACTGACTGCCAAATTTCGGTCTGGAATGGGGAACATTTCAATAATGCAGTGTTGAACGGAAACTTCGAAATAGAGGGGACCTGCGATCGTGACTGATGATTTGAATGTAAAAGTAGGCTCTGACAACGCCTTGTTTTTACATGTGATGGGGCAACACAATCTTGGCAACTGCAATAGCAATTCGTCCTTGATGCCACTTTGTTCGATTACAGATTCTGCCATAAGGTCAGTTTGGTTTGGTACCTGGCAGCGCACAAGTAATCAGATTGACCACATTACCCAGATTAAGCAGCAGCTTTAGGATCTGAAGGAACGCTAACATTGGTCTCGAAAGGGATCATTACTCGATGGGACATCTGGCAGAATTGGGGGCACCTATTCCTTACACGATCCTGTTGTCGGACTCAGCAAACGCAAACAAAGAGAAGCAATGGTGATGCCAGACGCATTATCCAATAACGAGTTACTGGAATTCTGCTCAAGAACTAGTGTTTTGAGTAAAATTGCGAAAAATAAGGAGGCCGATACTGTAGACGAGCGGGATGAAGAGTTCCTCGCTGAAAACCAGGCGATTGTAGAAAAGTACAACAACAAACGCCTGCGAAATCAACTGAGAGCGGAGTCGACCGCCTTCAAGCGCAATCGGTCTCGAGATGAGGTCGAACAACGAAGCAAAAAGAGCAGAGTGTGTAAAGACTCGAACGCCAAGCAACTTCTGAAGTCACTTGCAAGTGGTGCTGACAGATGGTAATTTTGTTAGCTGCAAACTGGCACATCGAGGTGTGGAGCAGTGTTGAGGGCAGGCTGTCGGAGATGGTCGTCGAGCATCTCGTGGATGGCAAAGCGAAACAGGGGGATTTATCCCCTCCTCTCAGGTGGTACATGGGTTCCACGCGAAGTAATAGCATGCGAGGATCAAACCGCGTG
The DNA here is from genome assembly GCF_905115235.1 of Hermetia illucens. NCBI lineage: Eukaryota > Metazoa > Arthropoda > Insecta > Diptera > Stratiomyidae > Hermetia > Hermetia illucens. The sequence goes on from NC_051849.1 coordinate 198,483,008, forward strand.
GGAAACTCGATTCACCAAGATCTGTGTAAAGCTCAAGGTCATCTCATGCGACGAAATTCCTAGGTTGATCGCCTCTGATTATCCAAGATCCAGACAAGCCCGTTCAATCCTTAAGTCTTCAAAGCCTCAAGTTCCTCATGGACCACTGGGTTATGATCAAGAACCAGAGATTTTAGGTGAAAAGCAGGCCTCCTCTGCTCCATATAAATGGAGACTGCCTAAAGTCACGAGAAAAGGCGGACTATAAAGTACGATAAATCGGCAGTACTCGAAGTACGCCTCAGCTAATCTACTTGAGAAGGAAGACATTGACCTCGCATTTATATGAAACCCTGGATCGGAGGAGGCCGAACCATCACAGGCTTCATGTATCCTCTGCAGAAAGAATCTGCAAGCTTTCTATATCCTGACGTGAGTTCCACTGACCTAATCGTGATCAAACAAGAATAGGTGGAAGTGGGGAACGTGTACCTCTGTTCGGCTTCTATAGCTTACAAACCATTAGCTCCGCCAGAAAAAATACAACATTTGACGACCACCATCGCAAGAAATAAGGCCAACTTGTTGATAGGCTGTGCCGCCCATGCAAGGCATACGATTGGGAGCAACTCGGAAATCAACGAAAAGGATCAGTTTCTCTGCGGCTTTGTTATACTTTGTACAAACCTATCGATGTGTAACAATGGAAGCAAACCAACCTTCCATTCCCCACTGTAAAATTAAAATACAAGACGAGAGATCTCTATAGGCACAAATACTAGCAGCCATATAAGGACCGCCTAAAACGTACAATTCGCCCATCAAGACTTCCAAGGAACGGTCCTGGCTAGACTATTGTCAGAGCGTTAAAAGCACCAGCAAGTCTACTAAACTCAGTAGGATTCTGGCTGAGGAACATAAGAACTCATTCTTTCTTAAGAATTCGGAAAGTCCCTGAATTAGCCTCCAAATAAGACCCTGGAGCGTAGGCACCTCCACGCCAGTGAAAAGACCAGTGGATCAGAACTTCGCTTGGAGGGTACGTATCGCCAATCTTGTGAGATTATCATATCGATAATTACCGAGGATAAAAGCAATTGAGATATAAATAGCTAACCCGCCTATAAATCTCCGGGCCCAGATGGCTCAATACCAGTCATGCTTTTGGAAAAGCAAGAAAGAGCTGTACCGTAACTTGTAGATATTTTCTGTAGGGATATCCTACGTACTGGATAATATCTATGCTAGGAACCAAGATAATTCAATCTAATTTGGAAGGTAGCCACTTCACCAACGCTGCGAGCAGACGGACGCCCCGGAGTGCCGCCATCTCTCCGGTGCTAGTTATTGGCAACAGACGACATTCTACGCATATTGGAGAGGAGCGAGATGAAGTTGGTGGCGTATACAAACAACTGGGATATTGGTGTTAGGGATGTTTGCTCCGTTATAAGTCAAATTATGGAATGCGCGCTGGGGAATCCGTGCTTGTGGGCAACAAAATGCGAACTCGGACAAAAATTCAACCAAAACCGAACTGATGCTATTTACCATTAAGGCAAGGGTACCCGAATTCAATCTCCCGCGGCTAAATGAACAAAGATTGATTATTTCCTTCAATGTAAGTACTTGAGTGTGATCCTGGATCCTAAGTTTAATTAAAGACTGAACATAGAACTGACGGTTAAGTCCTGTACAGCCTGCAAGACCTTTGTAAGGAAATGAGGTCATCGGGCGAGGATGGTTTTCTGGATGAACGCAGCCGTGGTTAGTCCCATCTTAACTTACGGTTCTGTTATGTGATGACAGGCGCTTAATAAGAATTACAATATAACCAAGCAGCCCTGAGGCTTTGCAATCCTGCTCAGCAAATGCCCTGAATCTTTACAATAAATATGCTCTAACGTGCTGTCAGGCAATGTGTTTTGGGATGCTGGACTGCTCTACGACGATGCACGACCATGAGAGAATTGAGATATTCCAAACCAAAGTGATAATAATATAGACTAGCTTGTCCCTGAACAATGTGCGTAATAGCAGTAATATTACTGTCGAGACCATCCTTTTTAACCTGGGTCTAGAAAAGGTGATCTAACTATGCTGACGATATCGACATAATAAGAAAAACAGCCGGAGATGTACAATCCGCCGTCATGCAAACTCGGAAGGCAGCGATTGCCGCGAGATCTTGGGCTGTACATTAATGAAAGCATACTAATTGCATGATAGCATAATGATCACACAAAGGAACAATGTCAAATAGTACTGGCCAACTGAAAACAATAAGACAGGAAAACAAACCTTTGAGACCGTTAAATATTTCTCCTATCTAGGATTGGCAATCATAACCGCTCAAAACGTGTCACCATAGGGTGACACTACTAGACAAGTTCCTCTACTAGACAATGATCTTACCAGTCTCCCTATCAGAGACTTGATGTTTCAGCAAGAAAAATTGTGAAGAATTTTTGGCCCTCTACAGGAAGATGCACGTTCCCATAGCCTATATGACGACGTAATGAATAAGCAATGTTACGACCATTTGGTTGCAAATAAAATTCTGTTCAGGGTTATCTAATCTGCATGGATGATCCAGTACAAAAAATCTATGAGGGCAATATCTATGGTGCAAAAGGATATAGTAAACCTGCCTCAGATGGAGCGACAGCGTAGCCTACCACCTGTTAGGGATATCGAATTGGCCACTTTGCAGTTATATATATATTTTGTGACAATTTTCTAATAATAAAGAAAACAATATGGAGTGTCATACTGGAAAGTTTGGTAGAAATCCCACAACTATTAACAAACCCATGATAGATCAGAATTATCTATTTTACGTGAAATTGCTGCACTCTACCGAATAAAACGTTAATAACATACGAGCTATGTATAAACTAAATCACTTTTATATATCAATTCCGCAAAACCTTTTATATCTGAAGCGCCGAGCTTCCTGCTTCCGACTATATATGTTGTTGGAAGGAAATACAATGGACCTTTATGCAAAAATGATAATCTTGCACTACTTTAGCGGCTTCATTTCTGTCAACATCAAGAGTGTTATGAATCTGGAAAATACCTTTTTTTTTTGTTTTATTGTCTCAACTTTCTGGCTCTCAGGTCGATGTCCTGCTATTAAAAAGCAGACAAAATAATGTGCAAATATTAACCTCAAAATGGGTTAATATTGAAATGATCTCATTTCCTAAAATATCCTGCCACAATATCAACCTTGTTTCGGCAACAGCAAATTAGAATATCAAATTAAAATGGTTAAGTCAACCCAAAATTACTTACTTGAAAAATTTTCGATAAACTTAAAATCCTGAAAAGAGAAAATATGGATACCAGTTAATTTATTTTCTCTCCATAACCACTAATCAAAATAAATGTCTGAATACTATATAATCAAGATGCATCTCTGAATCATCCAACATCTAAGCAAGAAGGAAGAGCATGGGAATAACACAAAAGAATAAAGGATATTATAATTAGAAGAAATGCTATCATTAACCACAAACGCGAATCAAGTCTGGTCCAAGTGAAAAAAGTTCCTCCATTCTGCAGCTGACCAGGAAAAAAAACACGTTTCAAACTAGTTTTTAGAATCGATTAATGACCCATAATAACAATCTACCGGACCTGACCATCCGGCTCCTCAACAGAATATATATTTATATTATGCTGGCTTCCACCGATCTTGATAGTTGAACAATATCAATCGGAAATCAACATAATAAAATAAAACCAATCAAATACTAGATGATGTTGTGATCCCTTTATGTAGTCATTTGTCATTCTTGAGAAGACGGAAGAAAGGCAAAGGTGGATTAGAAAGGGGGGCAGCAGTCATTTACAATCATTCGGTTGACTAATGGCAATTCGCATAATTTAACACGTTCCAGAGGTTCAATGATTTACAGCCATAACATGATATACGGGAAATTGTTAAACTGCTTGGACGATAAAAAGTCGTTGATGTGTCATAGATTCAGCAGAAAGAATTGATTGTGTAGCAGCTAACAAGATTGAGATTTGAATTTAAGAAAAATAATATTTTTATAAACTATTTTCCCAGACCGTGTTGAATATTTATGAACCGGGAACTGTTGCTTGAGATATATTCGATGTGTCCATTAAAAGTGGATATTACAAATCAAAATTGGTTTAACTTTAAAATTCCTTCGGAGTCCGAAGCCTATCGAGTATAGTAGGCTGTCTCTGATATTTGGACGTACAAATTCCTTTCAAAGAGCAGTTTTATTCAGGACTCAGTATAAAAATATCCCAGCCCACCGTTTTATCCGGTAACAGAGAGATAGTTGTCAGGTGCTACCTCTCCGTGGTTCCATGGACCGCAGTTGACAGATAGGTAACTTCTATTGAATTTATTTATCTTAAAGGACACGTCATGTCTATGAGATATATCGACAAGCCTGCAATCGCACTACTTTCTCATAGCACCACAGGGGTAGCACCTGAAGACTACACCAGTGGCGCTGGAAGAAGCTGCTATCCATCGGGTTAGGTTTTCTATACAAGAGTTAATTGGCCTTGCATTATATCTTCTTCCTTATCCTTTGCTCCATTTTAGTCAGGTTTGCGACTTTCCCGGTCGCAAGCCTGTTTTGGATGTTTTTAAATATTTGTCTAGAATGTCAAGCCATCGCTGTTCTGGATAGCTTTCGAGACTTGGATGTTCACACCAAGATTTCATACGTGATAGTAGCAATTGTCGTTACCATTACCGGGAGGTGACGTTAGTTGTCTTTACCGGCTGCCCAGCACTTGGACCTCTAAAAGACGACAAGGTGAAAGGCGCTGCAATAAATTTTGAGTTTAGGAATTTCCATGCATCATTGGCAAAGGACACAAATTGTCAAGCACCACTTACAACTTTGACAGCGCGCCAGGTAAAGGGGTAGAGTGTCCGCCTTTCAATCTAGCTACCCTGGGTCCCAATTCCAGGCGTCATTAGTGTCTGCCTTGCTCTTGTGTTTGGCTCGCTGCTGTGAGCTTTTCACTTGCACAATGGTATATGTGGCATTAGTGAAACTGAAACACAATCTGACTATGTGGATACCCTATTCTTCAGCAAGGAATTAACAGGAAACACTAACTTACAACTGGTTTTCATGATATACGAGACAATTTTTTAAAGCAGTTTATAATTGACTAAAAGTATTAATCCAAGATACGCAACCACTGGACAGTTCGCCATTTCGGCGTAGCTCAGATTTTCGAGGTACCAGTTTATAACCCTCAACGACTAGGTCCTGCCAGGGGCGCGCTTTGCTTTTGATTATTGCACTGCGGAGTTTCGCCTTAATAAGGAATTCCAGACATCCCAGTTTTGCGCTGAGGTCCTCCAATTCGATATCCCTAAAAGCAGTCTGGCGTCCTGACCTACGCCATCGCTCCATCTCAGGCAGGGTCTGCCTCGTCTTTTTTTTCTACCATAAATATTGCCCTTATAGACTTTTCGGGCTGGTTCGTCCCCATCTATACGGATAGTGACCCGCCCACCGCAACCGTGATTCAACTTCGAAGCGATAAATGACTTTTTCCAAAGTTTCTCTTGTCATGACCTTTCCTCTCAGCAAAGACTTTTCATGACCTTTCTTCTGGGGAAAGACCTTTCATTACCTTTCTTCCTGGGAAAGGTTGTGAATGGAAATGGAAGGTTTTCAAAAACGAAAAGTAACTAAGTAAGTTTTTCATCCTTTTTACTGGAAGAAGAGAGTAGCACTTTGTTTATATCTGAATCAACACGTAAGTTATTTATTTTGCCAAATGCAAAACTCGTCCCTTGCGATAACGAAACGTAATACATTAACCACTTCTGTTTCTGTTTCTTCATGTGAATTGGCCACTTCCTACTTAGAAGGAAACTCGACCATAAACAACCCATACTCGTAAAATCCATTGACTCTTTTATAATTACACCTCAAAATGCATCTTAACGCAACAACAATTTTACGACTTCCCTTTTAATTGACAAAAAATACTTCAGCATGCATTTATTCACCCAACAATTTAAGTCAAGGAACGATCCTCAAAAACACACCAGGGTCTCTTTCCCTCAAGTTCAGGAGGGATTTCCTTCTATGCATGATCGATCGAATCAAGATCACCTACGCGAAACACATTCATATAGATGCATCTGAATCTATATTCTTCTGCTTACATCCAGATTGTACGCAACAAAGCACAGATGGCGAATTTCGAATCACACATACAGGGAAAAATTTAAATCACACTGAAGGGAAGCAAGAAGAAATAATCGCTTCACGGTTCGAGAAGGGAAGAAGGCAGAACCACCAAGTGTAATGCACGAGTCCAAGGTCTATAGTAATTACACACATAATGCAAACATATTATTAAATGATATGACACACATCCAATATATATATATACAAGAAATTTACGGGAACGTGTGGTGAAAGAAGTTTCTTTTTTATTATCTTGGTACACCTCCAATGGTTGACATAATCTGCATAAATTGTGCGCGTCAACTTATTAACCAGATCATATCTCGTTCATTCGGCGTTGTCTTAATTGGATGGACTCAGCCACTGCACAAGAGGCGCAAACACCATTGACATAAAATAACATTTTAATTTCGCATGCAAAACCGATTTATCAAATCTTATTAAAGTTGGAAATATCGTCTAGCATGGATGGCGCAATAACACTAGATAGAGGACCTTCCTCTTCCTCGCGCGAGAGCGGCCAAATCTAGAAAATGAGAGAAATAGCTTAGCTTCTTTCCACAACTTTTTTGTTGAGACTATTCGACGCTTATCCACACTAGTTTGAAGGGTATCGGCCTTCTTTCCTAATCCAGATACATACGTTGCCTCTCAACCCTCCTCACTAAATCTACCGTCAAAATTCCGCCACTATTCTAGAAAAGCAACCTTGACATTGCACTACCCAAAGCAAGGCCGATCTCGTCGTTTCCTACCCGAGATATATGAGCATTGCGACTGCTTCGAGATTAAGATGGTTTACATATACTACAGCGGGAATTTCAAATTGAATTTCAATTGAATTTTGGCGTCGCAGCTAACATCATCTTCTAGCGACAAGGAAAAATGTCCCCGTTCAGAAAAGCCATAAATGCGTCGAACAGCAGGTCCGACCTGGTCCTGGCGCCTTCTTATTCTTCATAGAGAGGACTGCCTCGTCCAGCTCTTTCATGATCGAAAACGACCAATCTTCCACGTTGTTGGCATTAACGTACGAAATAAAACACTTCAATGCAGTCCATCTGTTCGACATTGAGTGAACATGGTTTTCGCAAAGCCCCGATGTTTCGCGGGAGCAATTTATAACCGAGTCCCTATGGATCCTCATCCACCTCGTCGATAAATCTGCCGATGTTCAGCTTCATGTGTTCTACGCGTGGGATAGTGTCGGTCTAATGCACGCCAAAAGATAATGTCAACTACTTCGAACACCACATATCGATGATCGCTTGCCAAAAAGTCCTTCACAACTTGCCACACTTCCACCGACGACACTAGTCCTGCTGATTAAAGCAATCATCTACGAGTACTGCGACTTAAAACGTCACTCCCCGATTTTCAATTCGCCAACCGACACAAACACTCGGTTGAGCATGCACTCTTCGTGCTCAAATCGGACGTCCTTCTGCGCTACAACCGGAAGGCGTCGACCATAGCCTGTCTCCTCGACATAAAGAAGGCTTCAACTCTGTATGGCAATACGGACTCGTTTATAAGCTTTCCGAAGTCCTCCATTTCCATCTGATCCTTTGCAAGCTAATGCTTAACTTTCTTGACGGGCGAGAATCCCAAGTCCAACTCCAACAGCACCTCTTTTCTGCTTATTCAATTCCGGTTGGCATCTCTCAAGGATCAGTCCTTTCCAGTACCCCCTTTTCCCTGTCCACCGCAGACCTACCTAAACCAACTCGACACCCAAGCCCAATCCGAATCCTCCAATACATAGATGACCTCATCCTATACACTTCCACCAGAAACAATCCGGCCGGTGAAGCTCGCCTGAATTCCGATTTGGACGAGCTTTGCCGGTACTTCACCCGTTGGAAACTCTCCCTTAACCCACAGAAATGCGAAACTATCGTATTCTGCGGTAACGCAAAGATGATGCCGAAAATAAAGAGTGACATATCAACCCTATCCCTCAAAATTCACAACCCCCCAAATCCCAACCGTAAATGAAGTCACCTTGGGGGACTATGAATTCCCGCCTAACCCACCTCCCACATATCACAAAGGCACTAAACCGTGCAACTGGTGCTTTCAAATCCCTTTACTGAATCCTGAAATACCACATCCCAACATCTTCGAAAGTTAAGCTGATTTGCTACAAACAGCTTATCCGTTCCCTCCTCATTTTCTTGTCCGACAGTTCCCCTACCCAAATCGAACGGCTCCGACTCAAAAAGCGCAGAATCCCATGCCACTGTTCCAACACCTACAAAAACGAACTTCGCTCCAAATACATCTTCAACTTAATCCTTTACGACACCTGGCAAACACCCGGCACCCCTCAACTTCCTCAACAAATGTCTATCACAGCCTAACCCCTGTTCCCTTCTGTTATCCTGTTATCTCTCTAGACATGAAACTTTCTTTTCGAGCCCGACGGTAGAGTAGTCTTCTACACCGACAACTACTCCTCCCAATTTTCAAAACCCACCTATGCCTAGCGCCAATCCTAGCTTCCTTTCCCAAACCCCTCCCACATGCTCCCCATTCCAACTCACATTCTAGTTCCTCCCCCCGCCCACCGGTTTTTATCTAAACTTCAACGAGTGGAGGTTTCTTTTTCGAGTTCTGCTGATGTGGAAGTTACATTTGGAGTGCTACCATTATAGTGCGGACGCCAGGAAGTTTGCAGGAACCCGTTGTTTAACACTACGAACCCCATTCTCGTCGCCATTTCGAGAATACGTTTCCCTTTTGAATATGTTGATTTGTCTATTTAAGTACTCTGACATTAAAGTCACCAACCAATATTACCACCCAACAAGAATCCATCTCTTCGTGCCCAATATAGCGTAATTCTGAACATCAAGCCAGCATTGTCTAATTCATTGTTAGACACTGAAAAACATCCCCAAACAAACGAATAAGGACAAACCGGAAACCGAAGTCGGGCGTGGTCCCAAAGGCAGATGGCAGCGGTATAAGTTGAGATGCCTTGAGGATGGGTCCTTATTCGGATACTGTTCGCTCCATTTACACTGGTTTTATCGCCGTAACCCAACTACGTCAGCAACAAGTGAGCAGTTGAACTCCGGTGTTGTCTTAGTAGGATGGGAATCATATTAGCCGTGCACTAATCCTTTCTATTTCGGCTATAAAGACCAGACATCACCAGGAGCTGGCAGTGTATGCAAAGCGTTCGCCAGACGGTCCTAAATATCTGCCGAGAGCGCAATTCTCTTTTTCGTAGCAAGTTTTCATTTTGTGACTTACCAAGTCGTATCTGCCGCACGCTGCCCTCTATCTGATACTCGGTAAGTTGTAGATTTGTGCGCATTATTTAAACACCCTTAGTGGAAGTCATCAATATTCGTACCTTACATACTATACAATGAATTCTGATCTTTCCCCTACTAAGATTTGGTTACCTCGTTTCCGTAAGACAGTCAATATCTTGAATTTCCAAAGAGGCTCTAAAGACAAACATTCTTTCCAAAAGATAACTCATGACCGCTTTCCTTGTTGGTTGTCCTCGCACTTAATTCGAAACGACTCCGCAGCCGTAACAACACTGTTTTCGGGCCTTATCTTGTAGCGGATCTCGCTGAGGACTTCCGCAAAGGTCTTGCCTTCCATTCAATGAGTAGACCTTGTAGTTTAGTTCTCCTTCGATTCGCTGCCTTTAGCAGATGAAATTTTTTAGCGATTACAAACTCGGAGATCGCGGTCCTCCCAATAAAAGGAACAGCAAACTTCACGCGATGAACACTTATGGCTACGAGAAAGTAGACTTGAGTCTTGGCTTAGGCAAAACTTTTTCATTGCGATTCATTTAGGCGGACATCACTATTCCCATATTGGGCGCAGACTTTCTGTGTCACTATAGTGGATATGCAGTTGAACCCCACAACCTATTTTAAGCTGTCAAAACGTTTTCAATTATTTTTGAGAACGTTGCCGACCCACGTACTTCCCATTACTACCGAATGTATTGTCTCTCAGCCGGTTATGCATGTTGTTCAACGCTACATCAATACTACTGGATTCCCAGTCTTTTAAAAAGTTTGTCCCTTTGCACCAGAGGCTCGTTCTTGCGCCGAAAAAGATTGTACAACTCCTTAAGCGAAATTAATTAATAGTCAGACGATTCCCCATCGGTATCCCATTCCACTCAACTAAAATTCTGCGCATTACTTAGCAAACTGTCGTGTTTTTTCGACCTTGAAGCTCGCTAAAGCATACCACCAAATCCCTGTAACTTCCGATGATATTCCAAAGGTAACAATTTGTGCAACTTTCGAAATCTTCGAATTCGCACGGATGACTTTTAGCCTGTACAATGTGCAGTGCAAACCCTCCCGCCTTACGAAACTTGGACTTCTCCTTCGTCTACTGGAATGATATCCTGGTCGCCTCATTCACCTAGTCCGAGCATTTGGCACACCTCGGATGAATTTTTCAGTGCCTCCGTGATCATGATCTAGTTCTCCTTCTTGAAACATGCGAATTCCCTCAATCGAAGGTGAATTTTCTATCTCATTTCATTGCTCTGATGGGGTACAACCCGACTCACACAAACTACAAGCGATTAAGAGAAGATTTTTGCGCATGGTAAACAACTACTGTCAGCTCCCGCCCAGGAACAAAGAATCTTGCGAGGTTATGTGATCTCCAGAAACCGTCCAGGCGTTCGAGACCACCAAGCGCACCTGGTAGACGTTACACTTTTGGCATTCCCTCAACAGAGTGAACCCGTGTTGTGTTCGTCGATGACTCAAACATGACAGTGCTGCTCTTCACTAGAAGATGGACCAAAGCTGATAGCCGTTAAGTTTCTTCTCGAAATAGTTGAACCCCCTTCGACAGAAATACACGAGGGTGAACTATTAGCCGCATATCTGTTTATCAAATAATTCCGTTTTTCTTTTGGAGGCAGGCCGACCACCTCCTTCATAAGCCAGTTTAGTTCGCACATTCAACATGTGTCCGATAAAAACAACTCAGTCGCCGACGCTTGGTCCAGGATCTCAGGGATCAACCAACCGCCCACAATGTTTGACAATCGCTGCGGCCCCACCAAAGTTTGCTGCCAGCACCGTTGATCTGGTGTACGGCTTCCAAGCGACTTGATCCTCGACAAGAGAAACGATCTTATAAAACTGGATGGTTGCGCCTGCCAGAGAGGCCGTCACCAAATCGAAGCCGCCACCGCCTTGTTACACGAAGTCAGTGCTCAAAACCCCTAGAGGCCTCGAAGTCTGCCCCCACGTCCAAATGATGACTGTCGCCACCGAGAGATCACAGCAAGTGCCATGCCCTTTAAGGACCTCGAGCGTGGAGAGCACTTGTTCAGACTGGACGTTGGAGGCACGCCTAAGATAATGTCCTTAGACAGACTGAAGCCCTTGTGGCGCCATCTATTCGTTCGCATTCGCAACATTCGAAATAAATTTCGAATGCTGCGAATCCTGCCGCGCCACATCTCATGTTCACAATGTTTGGCTTAATAATTCTCATAGGAATTAACTGTAAAGAAAGTTAAACCCTTCTTTCAGGGGGGCAGACGTCACTGTGAGAAATATTTAGCGCCACGTTCGTTTTACAGTCCGCAAGTCAACCTCTGCGGCCGAGTAACCATACCACGAGTTTTCTCGCCGAAACCTCTTTGTTTCAGCTGAGAACGAAGTGCTGTGGCGGAATGAGATTCGATTCTAAACAGTCTTCCATCACGGAGCATGGTTTTCAATTTGTCTTTTTTAATTCGAGTTGACATTGAGATTTAAAACTGGATAAAATCTCGGCAGGTTGTTTCTTCTTGTCGTTTTTTGACTTCTTTTTTTGTGTACCTGGATAAAATCTCTTTCAGATGCGTCTTCTTCTTGCTTTTTCCTTAGTTCATTCTGCAATGGACTTTCTTCGGTCCGTTTGGCGCTTACGGTGTTCCCAGCGGGAAGTGAAGTTGTTTCTGCTTTTCGAAGTGTCTCTGTTGCTCTCCACGTCCGCATGTGTAAGAAAATGCGGCCCAGGAATTTTTCCAATTCCATAAGCCTATGCTGATGTTTTTCTCAAGAAAGGAAAGCTGCCTACATATTTCCTAATAAGCCTTTCTTCTCCAGGTCTGGCAAGGACAGTCGACTGGGCTCCCACCCGGATTATATCCCAAGTCATTTGCGTAGTTACTCCAACTCCAACTGCCTCCTCTGGGCTTCTTTCCGGAGCAGGAGCACTACAATGTACTGAAAGTACCGCGCCGACAACTGCATCACTTTGCAAAAGTTCTTATGTATTTGACTAAGCGCCCCCCTGGAATCTCATCAGGTGTTTCAGTCATTGATACCTTCTACGCTAGACGCTGCAATAAACAACGCATTCTCGTACTGTACAACAAACGCAGCCAGCCCTTCGCCCTTCCCTACTGTTACCACAGTTTTAATGTTTTTATTCTTCATAAAATGTTTACCCGCCCATCCTGTACAAGAGAGCGGACCACAAAAATCAGGAATGGAACCCCTTAGTGAAGAAGACTGTATACAGGAGATTCCATTCCTAAAGCATTGTTCGAATTCTACGATGGAGAAAAGTCATGGCGCATTTTCGGCTGTCGAGGCTAGGTGCGTGTGAAAAACTACGCGCATAAAGTCTGGTATTAGTGCCGTGGATTTGACATAGTGCATTGACGTGCGCCCACGTGGATCCAAGCTTGTGGCATTGCACAGCTTGTATGGCTTGTCACATGGGATGGGGAAACACACAAGAGAAAACTTCCTAGGCGCCATCGACACACCAATACATGGATCACATGGATCACTGGCCAGTTAGCCACCGTATTCCACAGATATGCAATGATATTTCGTGCCATTTTAACACTGGATTTGCTCCTTCTGTATAGAGGCTTCGTGCCCTTAGCCCAGTTCTTTGAAGTCTGACCTACCCTTAGCTAATACCGAAATTTACTACGGATCGTCACTTGCTGAATGCGACCCAATTTACTAATAGTGGTTCAATTCACACTACCCGAACATGGTCCTGAAAAGGTTTGCTCAAGATACACTCCACAACTATTACATTGGCAGAGCCAGGCTCACATGGCCCTATGGACGTCGACGAAGCTGTCAAAGGCTCGGGGGACTCATAGTTTGTCAGGACGCATCAGTCACTCGCGGTTCGCTCTTCAACGTGAAACCTCAAGGCTACTATCTAGGACGCAGGTATAATGTTAGCTAGGGGATCAAAACTACTTGGTAGGATACCTTGGGACCCCATTACCCATATCTTTAGTGATCCGCTAAGGATTGCAAGCCGCCCTACAACAGTAAATGCGATAATGAAATTGGAAGAAGAAACTAGGCTCGGCAAAGAAGGGTGACAAATCCTATCTCTCCAGGTTTTCTTCTATTCTGGAAACCAACAAGCTTTCCTGGTAAGACAAAAATATGTGCATAGCGTTTCCCATTAACGACCGCATTGACACTAAATTTTTCCATGTAACAAGTGTTCATTGGAATTTCAGTGCATCCAAATATTTGCTTTGGATACGTTTTCTAATTTGCCAAATTTTTGTTTAATAATATTCCTCGCGAATTTATTTAAAATATTTTTGTCAATATTTACACAATTCAGTGACGAGAAGTCGAAAATTATTCTAAATTAGTTTATTGGAAAATCAATTGCAATAAGAACTCTTTTGCATAGTTCAGCTAAATATAATATAAACAAAAGATGATTTCGCGCTAACTCCACTTGGCATCTGACATGTGTTTCTACATTTTCACGTTCCCCGTTCTTAAGATAACAAGAATTGGATACTCATTTCTGTAAGTTTATCACCGAATTTACGACTACTATGACCAGGTGTTTTCTGTAGCAAAATGAAAGGGAAAAACGAAACATTAAATTGCAAGGAAAAAAGAAATTTTTAGGAAAGAGGAAAAAGAAAAGTGAGACCAGTTACTGCAGCAATCCCACTATCCATCCACCTCTGTGCCTGTTTTTTGAACCTCTACCACCTCTGGAGATACCCTCATCATTGTTATTTCTGCGCTGTGAGTTTATCGATGAACAGTTTGTGCTTGGAAGACGCTGAACCTCATGATGGTATGTAGGTGCCTTTTTAATGGTCATTTTGGCACTTGGCGCTTGAAAAAGATACTATTGGAATATTTGGATAACCAACTTTCCGCTAAACTGGTCTTTTCTGAATCGAGTGCCCAAATGTTGCTTTGTTCAACGATTTATTTTCAGGATGGTTGTGGTTTTTGAAATTGTAGTTGATCCACTGAGGAACAAAGCGTGTACTCTTTTTCCAGCACAGCTTTTAAGCCTCGCGCACAGGTCGCATGTAATTACACTGTGATACTAACAGTATATGCTAGCCAAGAACTTGATGGCCTGTAAACTTGCTTTCTTGCCTCTTTTCTCTGTTATACGGCGTATACAAGATATGCTGTCTGTATTGTTACTTCCTCTATGTATACTGTGGCTCCAATGCTAAGCAGCTATCTAAAAATAACATTAAGAAAAATAAGAAAAAAGGAGAAGATAAACCCATGAAGAGCCTCCCAGCTATACCAACTTAACTGATGATCCGCAATCATTTTTCAATTTTTTTTATTCTGTTTTTAAGCATTTCTGCTCGCTTATATACACATGGGCAAATGGGAAACCAGTTTTTGAATGCAACAAGGTGTTCAAATCTAATGAAATTACCTGTAAGCCGGTCGTATAACTCCTCAGTGCTTACGGGAACCTATTGAGTTGTACACGAAGAGTGGCTCTCCTATCTCCTATGCTGGTCAGCTTCCACAGCACCACCGCATGAGCTGAAGGAAGCGAAGGAATCTAAACAGGGTTTAGGCTGGTGGTGTGCAGATGTATTTGGCGCAAATGATCTTGTTTGCTCCATCGAATTCTGGTCGGGTTGGACGTGATATTTTGTTCGTGTAATTAAAAGTTGATTTGCAACAGTTTTTCATATCTAATAAATAAGGGCATCAGGCAGGATTTATGTGACTTTTATTCAAACGCTTGTTAAGTGGAAAACAAGGTGTGAGCAGCATTTTTTATCGTCCTGACTTTTGTTTGATTAAACATGACTTTGAATATACATATATGTATATGGCGCAACAGTTATTTCATAGCAAAAGTGCATGCAATTGCCCATTTCAAATACATATAAAGATCATATCGTTCATTTAATTTTGCATGCATGATTCTTGGAATAGGATAGACTGATGCGGAATGTAGCCCTCTGAAAGCTAACCTATCTCTCGCTAAGGTTGATATGTTGCTCCCCCGGAGCCGACCCTCTTGTCTACCACGACCGTGAAGGGGTTGTAACAGCCACAACCTGTACGAGTTGAATTTACTATCAACAAAACGCTCAGGAAGGACACAGGCCTCAGTGGCGTAAGTGCTAAATGATATTTGCACTATCAGAGGAAAAGCCTAAAACCAGAAGAATCTCTTAAGAAGGCTCAGGAAAGACCTAAGCCGTCAACAACGGAGCCAAAGAAAAGGAGAGCAAGGGAAATCAGCGCACAAGAGGGGAATAATAATAATAATCATTGGCCCGACAATCGAAAGTGTGTTAGAGTCGGAGGCAATGCAGCACTCAGGTACTGAGTCGACTGGTATCCGACGTCAAGTCACGACACAAATCCCAGTGCTACCAATGAGATTTGAACCCCAACAGCCTAGTACACTGGCGACTAAACTATCCGGACACAAGGGGAATGCTCCCAAGAAAACCTACCCCGAATCCAAGAGAAAGATAATCCCAGATAGATCAGGGTTGAACGTCTAGGAGGTCCGCCGTTAACTACACTAATGTAAGGAGCAGGAAATCATTAAAGAACCCATCATCATAGAGATATGCGAGGAATGGAGCAAAGGAGCTCGTGATTAATGAAATACATACGACCAGATCTATATTGGTAGACTGCACGACGGAGTATATGGCGGACCAGCTAAGGAACATAGTCCATAAATTGCCAGACTGGAAGGAAACAGAACTATTGATCGATGCTGTGGATGATATACCACCAGGGGCATACATAGCGACGGTATAGCCTCCGAAAGCGACTGTTATTAAGACGGTGAAGCTTCAGCGCGTCCTAATCACTCACAATATAGACTTCTCTCCCTCTCTCATTATAAATAACAATGGAGAAAACCTCCAAGCGCTAATGGAGCCAATGGCCACCACTTAGATAGCCCAAATAAGCCTCCATTGGCGGTCGTGCTACTTCCCAGGAGACTGCACCTGGATCCTATTAGAATCAGTTGTTAAACTGGCGAGGTTCTGCGAGGGAAGTTGCTACCCTTTCTCCTCGGGTGCGATGCCAACGTTCAACATGAAATCCGGGAAAGCAGTGACACTATTCGAAGAGCTCATCTCTTCGTGGTGTGGGTCAGGGAATCGATGCCTGAGGATTGGCAACGAAGCTATATTGCTAGCTCGGATAGCTCCTTACGCCTAGAACACCATTGGCCCATACCAAAGAGGCTTCACTCCAGGCAAATCAGCAACAGATCAGATTTTCTCTCTGCGGCAAGCGATAGAAAAACTGTTGGAATATGGACATCAGTTGCACCATTTTCTCATCGACTTTAAGGCCGCCTATGATAGCATAACCAGGGTAAAACTGTACACAGCCATGAGAGAATTCAATATTCCGATGAAATTGATAAGACTGACTACTAGGCTGACCCTGACCAATATGCGAGGCCAGACAAAAGCAGCAGGATCACTCTCGAGAACATTCAATATCAACAACAATCTAAGGGGATGCCCTATCACACGTCCTCTTTAACCTGGCCCTGGAAAAAGTGAACCCTCATGCTGAGGTAAATGCGAACGGTATGATCCTCTTTAAGTCCACCCAACTACTAGCCTATGCTGATCGTCAGCATCGACATCTGGAAAAATAACCCGAGACGTACAAACTGCCTTCATTCAGATCGAGCAGGCGGCGCACATTAATGAAGGCAAGACGGAATATATGGTGATAATGCCAGCACCAAAATCCAACCAACCAACATCAAACCGCACTGGTCAAACGAAAATAATAAAAATTACGAGACTACAGCTTTGAAACCGTTGATAATTTCTCCTATCTAGGGCCGAAAATCACAACCGATAACAGCTATGACTATGGAATCCGCGCACGGTTGTTGGCTGCCTATGTTCGACACGTCTCACCATAGAATCAAAGTTGTTCCTGTACAAGGCTGATCTTGTCACTCCTCATGTATTCCTCGTGTTCTTAGCAAAAAAACAGTGCGAACTCTTAGCCGCGTTCGAGAGAAGAATCATCCGAAGAATTTTTGGCACCCTACATGATTCCGTAGCCTGCATAACGACGAAATCTATGAGCGATACCATGGTTGTCGATAAAATCCGGCTCAATAAGTTACGATGGGCGGGATGGATGAGAATGATCCAGCCCAAAAAATCTATAAGGGTAATATCTATGGTAGAAAAAGAAGACGAGGCAGACTCTGCCTGAGATGGAGCGATGGTGTAGGTCAAGACGCCAGACAACTTTTAGGGATATCGAATTGGTAGACTTCGGCAAAAAACCAGGGTGTCTGGAGTTCCTTATTAAGGCAGGTCTAGACTGGATACCGGTTGTTGTGCCGTTGATGATGATTCTCTTGAGATCTGAAAACAGGAAAAAGGGGCTGGGCACCAGATCTGGAGAATACGGTGGATGCGGAGGCAATTCGAAGCCCAATTCATGCAATTTTGCATTGTTTTCGATTTCGTCCTTCAAACGCTCCAATGACGCTATGTGATAGTCGCTCTCGATGGTTTTTCTCTTCTCAAGATTGTCGATGAATTATACTATGCGCATCCCAAAATATTGATGCCAATAGCCTTGCTAGGCCAACTGCTCCCTCCTTTGCAGGTTTCGGAGTCTGTTTATCCCTGCAGTCCACTCGTTTTCATTCTGCTGAGAAATAATGGAACAATGTTTCGTCTATTGTCACATATCGATGCATAAATTCCAGTTTTTTATGGAGGAAGAGCTTCAAACACTACTCAGAATCGTCAACTCGTTGCTGTTTTTGCTCGATTGTGGCACCCCATTTTGAACAGAGCTTTCGCATACCCATTCGCATTCAAATTTATTTTGAGGACTTCTTTGATGTTTTCGACGGTAACAGCCTCTTTGGGGCCACTAAGTGCATTGTCCTCGCTGCTCATTTCGCCTCGTTTAAACTTTCCAAACCACTTTTCAATGGTTGAATTTCCTGGTGCAAAGTCAGAATAATGTCAACCCTTGACTTCAACAGAATTTTTTTCGCCAATGCTTTATTAACACACGAAATTCCTTTTTATGCATTTTCTTCAAACTAACAAAAATTGCTTCAATCAAAATCCTCTATCCCAGAAACTAATAGTCCGACAGCTGTAAATTTATACGCTTGTATTTTGAAGGTTAGGATTAATGGGTATTAGCCTACGAACTTTTCAGTCTAACTGTTACGGGAAGTGTTACCTCGAAAACGTACATTTCAACCAACTCAGCAAACATGTTCGAACTGGATTTCATGGCGTGCTTAAGGACCTTATTTGTTATGCCATTCAGACCCAGGGCTTTACTGTCGCCTATTCTACTACGTGCGGGTCTCCTGCTCTATGGCCCATAGTTCAAAAGTGATTGCCTGTTGGTCGCTGTATATGAAGTCATCGCTAACGTAATAGGTCCTACCTATTACGCACCAGCGCAGGGCTGACAAAAATAAGATCTACGATTGAATCAGACCCTCGCCTTTCCAATAGGTGCGTACATCACCTTCATTGGCCAATACTATATCAAATTGGGCAAATGCTTCTCTCTACCATCGACGCGGAGGCCCACCCATTAAATTCTCCCTCATTTGAGGTCCCTACTGCACTCCTTGGCAGTTGTCCATTCCGGGTGCAACATTTTTTTCATAAAATGAAGCCATGTGGGGTATCGAACGAAAGGGCTCAATTAGTACTTTTCGAAACTGGTTCCATATTTGATATCGGGTGGAACGTAAGGGAGTGAGGACTTAAAATATGACCCTGAACCGAAAAATTGGGAAAAATTCACAATAGTGCATGTGCATGTTCTGCTTGACCTTGACAAGGAGACTTTAAAATTGTTGATTTGAATTAACTGATGATGAACTGATTGTTTACCACACACTTCTCCCAGAAATGGTTATACCTAGTGACACTAAATTTGGTAGGAAGGTTGGGAATGTGAACTTCCATGCATGCATTGTTCTATGCAGAGGTTAAAGCAAGTCCCATACATGCAAAGAGAGTTGCATCACCGAACATAGCCATGTAGGATACCAAAGAAAAGGTCTTAGATTAGTACTTTTCGAATCAATCCAGGAAGAAAGTTTGTTCCAAATTGGTCCAGTCCATCATCAAATGAATCCTCCACAACAAAGAAGAAATACGAATTTTCTTTTAAAAAATCAAATGAACTCCAACTCAATCGATTTTCTATTTTCATTGGAAAACTTCAAGGATTGTATGTGTCAAATGAAGAGTCAATTTCTGTACAAGGAGCACTGAATCGAAAAAAGAAGCTTGGCTATTTTCAAAGAAACTCACTGAACATTGAAATTGATGGATAATATATTGGCGGGAGAGAAGAAATTATTAAATTATATTCTGAATCTTCAATAAGATAATAAGAACTGGAGCAATAAATTATTACTTACTAAATCGACCTAGTGAACGAATTGCCTTCATTACCAGCCTCATTTAACTTTCACAAACAAGCTCATGTAGAAATTTTATTTTTATTATAATGCCAACGAAAACAATTAAATTCAATAAATTGAAAAAAAAATTAATTATACTTTATGATTATTTTTATTCATCTTAATTTTCTTGAACTCTGTCAAATTTGCATTTAATATTATCATTTCAGTGTTAAGATCATTTTAAATAATATTTTTCTTGATTTTGTTGCAATAATCAAAATGGAATCACCTTCAAATTGATATATATTTTTATAATTCTGCTCTTAAAGATGAATTTTTGAATAACTTTGTTATTGAGTGAAAGGAAACAAGAAAATATTGAATAGAAAAGTCAAAACCATTGAGAAATAATAAATAACCTTTCAGGTTACTGACAATGTTGTTGGAAATCAGTAAAAATTTATTGGCATACACAGAAAATGTTTTAATAAATAAAAAGTCCGTTCAAAAGTTACTAGATGCGGGTAGCCATCTGTTTCTCGTTATTTGAGTTCGGTATGCGGGGAAGTGCACAGTCATGAATTTATTATTTGAAGGGAAATCATAATTCATATTTTGCTTGGTGTTATTATATCAAAATCTTTTCATCTACAATTAGTAAACTAATTTTAACTGAACAGAAGGTCAGAATTCTTGAAAATATAGAGATTTACCTTTCTTCACCAATAACCGCGGGAGCTTGTACTACAAAAAGAAAAATGCTATGCAATTGCTGGTTTCATTGAGCCATCATATGCAAGTGAACATTGGTATTAGTATTATAAACACAAGCGATAAATGTTTGAATGAATTCAATGTTAGAATCATACAGATTGCCAGGAAAGTGATGACTTTAAGGTCAAACAGGCTTTGTAGTCTCCTGTTCACTCTTCCGTTGAGCATAGGAGGACATCCACACAATTTTTTTTTTGCGTATTATTCTATTTGATTTTCAATGAGATTGTGTATCAATTTAAAAAAAAAGAAAAATTGATGATTGCCGTAAAAAAGATATTTACTCCATGATTGCGCACTGGTGCCAAATTCATCAAATCTGCCTGTTAAGGGAATCACACGAAAACAACGATCTACCAGAGTACTTATGCATAATATGTATATTTGCCAGTGCTATATACACCGCAGTGTTCGGGTCATATTTCAATGACAATCTTTCTGTGTCTCCAAATTTCGAACATATTCAAAATCTCAAAGTTGATAAGAGCACATTCTTATAAAAATAACTCTATTTAATAGCCAAGGTACTCATATAGAATTTCTGTGAAAGTATTCTTATCATTGGTAAAGATAACAAACTGTAAATGGAAAGATGAATCTACCATTTGCAAGAAATATTCATTTAAAATATCAGCACCGAGATATAAATATACCACAAAAATGATTTAGAACGTTCGTACGCAGTTGGCGATAATATAAACAATGATAGTTCCGGAAACAATTTTATCATTAACGCATACATTTCGCCTCTGCTCTGATAAGGGAGGACAGGGTTTCTGGGGAGTTTGTTGTTTACTTGGAAGTGAAATGACCCATCAACACATTATCTTTTTTTTGGAGAATGCTCGTATATACCTAGCGGCTATCAATAACAGATAACTCAGTTCAATATGTTTTCTGGATTCAAAAGTGTCGTGTAGATGATAAGCACTGCCAAACGGACACATTTCCAAAATGCGAAATATTCTGCAAGATATAATGTGAAACCACATTTCGATATTGATTTCGTAACATGAATCTATATCACGACTCAAAGGAGGATTGAAAAATTATAAGCATACATATTATTCAGATGGATAGTACTCCTATGGAACTTCAGATTCATTACAATTGCAATAGATTTTAAGTCGGACTCATTCATGGTGATTAGGGGCTTCAAAAATGAAGATAGGTGGAGCACTTTACCACTATCCCGCAAAACAAAA
Source organism: Hermetia illucens (assembly GCF_905115235.1). Taxonomy (NCBI): domain Eukaryota; kingdom Metazoa; phylum Arthropoda; class Insecta; order Diptera; family Stratiomyidae; genus Hermetia; species Hermetia illucens. The sequence continues at coordinate 198,504,864 of NC_051849.1, forward strand.
ATAAAATCTTTACTTCGCTGGGCTTTATGGTCAATAATTTCTCAAAAACTCTTACTGTTGTTAAAAGGCAAGAGCAATGTATTGAAAGAAAGAGTGTTACTTAATCTGCATGTCAAGGTGGAGCCAGCTAAAATGTGACCATAATACCTCAAAATATCAAATTGTGGGAGCAGCAAGACCTTTGAATTCTCGTCTGCAATCTGTCAAGGGGATGCGCTATCATGCGTCCTCTTTAACCTGGCCCTAGAGAAAGTGATCCGTGATGCTGAGGTGAATGCAAGAGGTACGATCCTCTTCAAGTCCACCCAACTACTGGCCTATGCTGACGATATCGACATCATGGGAAGAATCACCCGAGACGTGCAAACTGCCTTCATCCAGATCGAGCAGGCGGCGCGAGATCTTGGGCTGCACATCAATGAAGGCAAGACAAAATATATGGTGGCAACGTCAGCACCGAAGACCAATCAACCAATCAACCAACAACATCAAACCGCACTGGTCAAACACAAACACGAACAAGAATAAGGATAGGAGAATACAACTTTGAGACCGTTGACAATTTCTCCTATCTAGGGTCGAAAATCACAACCGATAACAACTACGATGATGAAATCCGCGCACGGTTGTTGTCAGCCAACAGAGCCTATATCAGCTTACAAAGACTGTTCCGATCGAAACGTCTCACCATAGGGTCAAAGCTCTTACTGTACAAGACTATGATCTTGCCAGTCCTTATGTATTCCTCGGAAACTTGGGTTCTTAGCAAGAAAAATTGCGAACTCTTGGCCGCGTTCGAGAGAAGAATCCTCCGAAGAATTTTTGGCCCCCTACATGAGGATGGACGATTCCGTAGGCTACACAATGACGAAATCTATGAGCGATACCATGACCGTCCGGTTGTGGATAAAATCCGGCTCAATAGGTTACGGTGGGCGGGTCACTTAATCCGTATGGATGAAGATGATCCCACCCGGAAAGTCTATAATCTTGACCTAATTTCGACTCAAAAGTTAGGTCGATGTACGCATCAGATATTCGTGATTGGCAAACCAGAGCTGTCAGTATAGGGGTTACATTTTAAACAAGTTGGAAACCGGAAGATTGGCGCTGCAGGTACAAAAGGGTTTCTGGATTTTTGATATCAGAATATCTGTTTCCCGATGGAACCATTTGTAATAAGTTCATAGTGTATATGTAGGAAGTATGTTAGACTATTCTTTCTAATGAGATGCTGACATCCCGTAAGGTATCTTATTAATTTACAGGAAAAAGGCGAAAGGGATAATTTTGACTTACTGTAGCTTTGCTTATCGGTATGAAGCTTCATATCATATCAGTTTTATAATTCTAGAATGAACTTAAAAGAGTTTACAGCCGGTTTTCGAAACAAATAGTAATACACTATTATTAACTTTATTTTAGGAGGCATTGTTATAATGGGTATTTTCAGACCTAGACATCGTATAGAGACACCACCTTGATTTTCTTCAGATTTGTTGATTTGGTGGCTTCTGAGACTGGCCACTTAAAATAAGTGCCCTATTTCCCTTGCTCCTCCTCCCCCTACCTACCCATAGACCAAAATGACTACGAGGACACCCTGAAGAGGAAACCAATATGAAGGTAGGAAGGAGATTAAAACTTATGGGGCAGGGATTCAGACACCTAAGCCCGACGGCTTTTGGGAGTGGGCATCATCAAATTCTGCAAGTAGCCTGGAGAAGATGTTTAAGAGGAGTACATCATTCCAGAGAATACACGTTGCAAAGACACGGAAAATGCTTCACAGACTGGGCATTGATCAGCTCATAGTGGGGTGACTATACTTGGCCGGGAGATGTCGCAAATATTAGTGCTGAACCCATTTGGAAGAAGTGCGACGCTCCTGCCAACTCCCAAGAAGAAAAATCTAATAGACGAACAGTTCCCGAATATGAACGAGTCATCGTTCGCCCTGGCCGAAGGGAAACTCGAAGAAAGCGAATGTCATTCAGACAACACAAATGACCCTTCTCAAAATTCAAAGGGCAGTAAACTCCAAAAAAAGAGTAAAAGAAGCAAACGTCCTCGGACGAAACAAAAAGGCATATAGGTTCAGAAAAAGGAATGTCGAACAAAATAACCAAACTGGGAAAGCAGCGGCGCCGACTTCAACGAACTCAAAAGTAAGTAAAACCCCAAAAAGGAAACCAGAAAGCCTGGGTCAAGATTGATGCAAAGAAACAAACGACACGCAAAAGAAGATTACGGTCAGAATTAATCATAATCTCTAAAAAGGTGAAATGACATACGTCGATATTGTCAGAAAAGTCAAATCCGATTCGGAACTGAACAACGTTGGAGAAAGCGTCAATCGAATTAGAATTCCTAAAAATGAGATTTTATCTTAAATTTGAGGAAGCCGCCAGGCAAGACGGCTGAAAATTTCGTTTGGAAACTGAAAAAACCTTTAAGGGAAGAGGCACAAGTACCTGCTAGAGGAAGATTGTAAAACAATGTAAAGACGTTGATGAAATAACATAACAACGAAGGATATCTGCGGGTCACACAAAAACAGTTCGGACTACTTAGTTTGCAAGAGTTCGCAATCAGAGGACTCAGGAAGGCGTATGGACTCTTCAAAGGCTTTCTAACTGCTGCTGCATTTTTCTCGAAGCTTTCGCGGAGCCAGAATTGATACTTGCAAAGACCAGTAATGTATCCATCACTTTTCGAGGGACAAGCACGGGCTCAATAGACGGATTTCTCATATGTGGATTCCATATTAGTCGGTGAGCATTGTACTCATAGTAACCACCAGGCAATTTACCTCCAGATCAAAAATGGGCCATGCGGTTTCCGTGGAAACATTTAAAGGAGATGCATTCACAGCGATCCTATTGGGAGGTCATGATCCCAATGGTGCGACTTCAGAAAAGGCAGCATAACGAGGGCATGAAATGCTGTCATGCCAAGAAGGCGAGTCTTCGCCAGTAGACAAACTATTGGTGGAACAAAGAAATCAAGGAGTTGCAGGCTGCACGATTCCGAACAAGAAGGATTTGTCAACGATTTAGAGGAAGAGGAGACTTGGACGAGAAACAGGAAGTATATGCGAACCTTCCTAGTAAGCTTAAACACATTATACGATGTAGCAAAAGAGAATGCTCTAAAGAGTTTTGCGCGGAGGCAGATCAAAACTCCTGAGAAGCAAAGCACAGGGTTGTTACGAAGACGTGGCGGCAAATACCAAAATTTACCTGCCCTCTCGATAGAGTAACGCCCCCCCCCTCCCACCGCATAAACAGTGCAAAAATATACCCCCCCCCCCACATAAAGGGAAATGCAAAGAATATACCCCCCCCCCCCCCGCATAAAGGGAAATGCAAAGAAGAGAATACTATAAATGATTACAAACTCCCGGAGTAGCACAGGACTCAATGCTAGTCCCCATCATGCGGAAGGTGATATACAATGGGGTCCTTGTCCTTGGCCAAATGGGGTCAAGATCACAAAACAACCTGATACTGATATATACAATAAGAAAATCATCAGTGCAATAAGTGTGGCTGGAGGTTTACTTTGCGGGACAAAAGACGGAGACAGTCTTGATTACCAACCCTAGGAAAAGGAGTACGATTAATTTTGGTATCAGCGGCCGTATCATCCCTTAAAAGCCGATTATCAAATACCTGGAGGTGATGATTGACGTGAAAATCAACTTCAAGGATCGTCTGGACTTATACCGGTGAGAAAGCAATAAATACCAGCGCGTCATTAGTACGGATGATGCCTGACATTGGAGATCCAAGGTAAAGCCGCAGATTGCTTGTGGAGTACTCCACTTTACCCTATTATACGCAGCACCGGACTGGGAGGTAGCACTAACTTGTAAGAGCAATCGAAGGAAGGTATACATGACATAATAATAGTAATCGTTGGCGCAGCAATCCATATTGGATCAGTGCCTTGAAATGTGTTAGAGCACTTCATTTAAGACCGTAACGATACACTGATTGTACAAGAAAATTATCTAACTGAAAGTGATTCAGAATACAGAAGAACAATAGAGCTCCTCAAATTCCAGGATCGATGTTGATTTAGACCCAAACGTTTTCGATTAGATGAACTGAAACTTCCAATCCAAGATCGCGACACCATTCTAATCCTTCAACGCACCACAAGTTTCCCTCCAATATTTTGGATCGTTATCTTCCTGAAGAGTCCAGTGCTCATTTTTCTCCTTTTACCACCTTTTAACCGTGGACAAAAAGTTTTCTTCACTTTTCCGTTCAAGTTGTGCGATCTTAAAGGTCTTTCCAGAGAGACACCTCCAACGTGGACTTTAACATGATGTTTTAAAATCCCTTTGAGCAATTTGTTGGATGATGTGGTCTAGACATACTTAATGATTGAAAAAGTCCAAGAAGATGATTCGCCGGTGAAGATAATGTTGCCCTAGCAAGGGTCAAAATTCCGCTCAATCGAAACGTTTTTTGGAAATCCTTTCCAATCAACATTAGCTTTTGAAAAGTGCATCGAGTACCGTGTGTCATTGGAGTATTCTGGTCTAAGACAATAACAAAAGAAAACAGGCTAGATGCTCGTGGCGGACGTGGCAGCGAATACGACACATTTTGAGAAAAGGCGATAACTCCATTGTGGATTATGGCATACTATTTCATTGCATGGCAGAATCCAATGACCAACGAGTGCGTTGCCCTAGGACTACGTGGTACAGAACAGGAGGAAGAGTGCACACTGCTCGGAAAATCGTAGAGATATTGAAATAGAATGGAAGATACCGATAGCGATCACGCATTGGTTTAGTTGGTGCGCTATGCTCCAATAGGAGTTTATAACAACTATATGATATATAACAAGACGATGTATCGTGTGGCGGAGCAAACTGAACCACTTGCTTTTCGGAACATTCTACTGGAGACCTTTTTGGGCATGCTCGCAAGTAAATATCTACGAACACATTTGTGCGATATCTTTAAAACTTTTTTTGAGAAATTTAGAACACCTTCAAGTTTTCGATATTTTTCACTTCGTTTAAACAATTCAACGACCTGCTTTGGCATGTAATTTGCAAGAGCCGCTCAAGTCATTTTAGGTCCTTTTGAAGAAAACACAAGAAAAACGCTTTTTTTGTAAAAATATAAAGATCGAACTAAATGGAACAATCAGATCGGCGTCTCTACCGACAAAATGTATGCAATCGGGGAGTCTATTGTACTTCGGCGGCAACTAGCACTGCGCGAATCCATCGCAGAATGGCAAATGAAATGGAACGAGGCACAAACTGGCCGTTGGATCTACCGTATCATTCCACACATTCGAAGATGGATTGAAAGGAGCCACGGGGAACTAAGCAACGAGCTAACACAGTTTTTAAGTGGACATAGAGGTTATCGGGTTTAACTACATCGATTTGGATACGACGAGACCCAAGATGTGGTAGCGTGGTTGAGAATGCGAAGCATGTTTTATTTGAGTGCCCAAGGTTAAGCACACCAACTAGGCTGGCGCCGATCGCAGACAGGCGCTTAACACCTGAAAATATAGTGGAGTTTCTGTTGGAATCAACGAAGGCTTGGAATCAAGTGGTAAATGAGCTGAAAATGATTCATTAACAGCTAAGGCATGAAGAACTGCGAAAAAAGCAAGAAAGGGAGCGAACAATAATGAGCCACAGTTAAGAACTGATCCAGCCCCGCGATGCAATACTTATACCAGTCCCGTGGAGAGAGTGGAAGAAGAAGGAGGTGGTTTTAGTGAGTAGGAGTCCCACATAACTGCATGGCAGGAGGCAGTAATAGGTTTTGCACCTTTCCACTTTCCAACGAAGAAACAAGTCGGAATACCGGAAGCTCGCGCTTCGGGTATAAAGGTTTTGTGTTCATCTTATGTAAGAGACGCACATTTTTCTGTCCGTATATAGTTACAAATCCACCATAATCCTTGATATTTTTCCAAACTACGAGACATACGTACATATTAGAGCCATAGATATCACGCTCACCCTAAACAAACAAACTGCCTATTACCTACTGTACACATATATGCACGTATCTAAATTTATCGTACCCATATTTCCGATTTACGTCTTATATCTAACTGAATTAGGCACTACCCGCAAAGTTCATTAGCACGCATATATTATATACCTACATACACACATGTCGGGTTGACAAATAACTAAAAAACTAAAACAAAATAATTGTCTGCGAGCCAATTCATAAGAATTCATTTCGTTGTGGTATTGACGAATTGATATGTGATGATGACGTCATGCGGGTTGTAGAGTGCACGAAATTCACAAAAAATTGTAAAGTTTCACCCCCTATAACTTTGTTAATAATAGTTGGATTTTCTTCAAACTTGACCAAACGGTGCATTATATTCTTCGTTACAGGCGTGCCAAATTTTGTACTTCTGGGATGAACATAAGGGGGGGGGTGCCGGGTAAATTTCTAAAATGTGGAAATATACTATTATTAACTTTATTTGTGCAGATATCGGAACCGGATATATTTTGAGGCCTAGATTTCGTAGAGATGCACCACTGTGATTTTTTTCGGATTTTTCGGTTGGATAGGTTCTGAGAACGAGACCTGTTACACTTTTTGGGGGTCATATTTTGAACCCTCACTCCCCTATGTTTAATATAATATCAAATATTGAACCAGATTCGAAAAGTACTAATTGAGACCTTTCATTTGATACCCTACATGGCTACATTCTGTGAAAAAAAAATTTGCACCCTCCATTCACATGTACGGGAAGCCCCCCTTAAACTTAACACAAGATGGCGCCACTTACTGCATGTAAAGGGATCACCAGATTACATACTCTCACCAATTTTCGTGAAAATCGGTCTAGCCGTTTCCGAATAAATCGGGTGTGACAGACAGACAGACAGACAGACAGACCTGTGAGGAGTGGCCAGATCTCCCATCAGGCGCGACCCCAGGTGGCGGATAGGGGCATACCTATTGATGTGTAAATATGTGTTCATGCACTTTTCTTTTCTGACTGTGCATGGGCTAGTGTTTGCTCATCTCTGGTGCGCGGACCAAAATGGCTATGGGAAGGATACCCAGAACATAAAACCACCATGGAAGACGAGAGAAGGAGTAAACTTACGGTGCAGGGGCTCGGAACCCCAGTACCGGCGGCTTTTGGGAGTGAGCAAGCGGGCTCCCGGTCGTCGATATCCCTCGACCGCAGTGCCTCGGTGGTGGACAACTTGGCCACCTTGGCATATAATGTTACAAGTAATTTGGATCTGGAGAAGGAAGTGTTCAAGCGAAGTACGACCTTACCGAGAACACCAGTAGCAAGAACAACCAAGGATGAACTGAAGATGGATCGTTGGACGACAAAAACTGTAACAACACCCACCGCATATGTTCAAGATGCGCGACAGCAAGAGGTGCTCCAGGAACAAGATAAGGATCCATTCAAAAGAAGCTCATCAACTTTGAGATCTCCACCAATGCCAAAGACGATGAAGGACAAAGTACAGGCAAGGTCAACAAACGCCAAAAGTGAAGGACCGTGTAAAAGGGGTAACCCTGCCGGGACTTATAGGGAACAGAGTCCTGATCTGGAGGAATTACCCTTCACCCAGCTTGGGGCAAAAATAGTTGAGCTGTCCGAGTTTATCAAGGACAAGCACAACGTGCACCAAGCCATAAAGAATATGGTGAGGGCTATTAGAGTGCTCTACAATAGATCACAGGAGGAAAAGAATAATAAGGACACGCCGAACCCCGCTGTGCCAACAGTATCACAAGCGACCCAAGTGACGCCTAACCGTACTACCATCCAATTCCAGCGAAATAAGCGAGTACGTGAAAAAGAGGGGGATCCTGTAAATAATCAGCAGGCGCCTAAGAGAAAAAAAGGAGGACAGGACATCCTGAAAACCAACACCAACAGGCCAGAAGGAGGAAACCGTACAGCGAATCTAGGAAACTCGACCAGCGTTGCGAAGCCCAAGACCAGCGAAAACGATGGATGGACTAAAGTTACCAACAAAAAAGCGGAACGAAAAGCAAAAGTGCGAACTCGTCCAGATGTAATTGTTATCTCCAGTAAGGGCAATCTGTCCTACGCGGAGATACTCAAAAAGGTCAAAGCGGATCCCGACCTGAAAGATCTGAGCGGAAATGTAAACCGAATCCGAAGAACCCAGAAAGGGGATCTCATGTTCGAGCTGAAAAGATCCAGCGTGGGCAAAACTGATGACTTTCGCACTCAAGTGAAAAACTCACTTGGGGAGAATGCCGCTGTGCGTGCCCAAAAACATGAGATCTATATTCAGTGCAAGGATCTCGATGAGGTAACATCGAAAGAAGAAATTTGTACTGCTCTGAAGGAGCAATTCAAGTTGAAAGAACTCACCGAGGAGTCAGTTGTGGGCTTGCGAAAAGCCTATGGTGGTACTCAAACGGCCACAATACGAGTACCAGCGGAGGCGGCACAGATGTTGTTGGCTGCCGGAAGGGTTCGGATTGGATGGGTTGTTTGCCGTTTAAGGGAACAAATTTCACTGAAGAGGTGCTTTAAATGCCTTATGTTTGGGCACTTCGCGAAGGCATGCACCAGCAGCATTGATCGATCCGATCGATGCAGAAGGTGTGGGGAGAAAGGTCATATTGCCAGAGAGTGCAATAGGGACCCCAAATGCCTATTGTGCGAGGTAAAAGAGGGACAAGATAACCGGCATATTGCCGGAAGTGGTAAATGTCCGGAATTTAGGAAGGCGCTCACTGCAATGAGAAAATGAGGTTTATCCAAATAAACCTCAATCATTGCAGGGTCGCTCAGGATTTACTTGAGCAGACCACGTTCGAATCTGAGATGGAAATCGCCATCATAAGCGAACCGTATAGACACCGTCACGGTGGCATATGGGTCAAAGATTCGACTGGGGGAGCGGCGATATGGGCTTGCGGTCGACAGGCCATACAATGTACTGCAAGTCAAGCAGGCAGTGGCTTCGTGTGGGCGAAAATAAGTGGTGTATATGTATACAGCTGCTACGCCCCGCCAAGTTTGACACTGTCTGAATTCGAGCAAATGCTTGATAATCTTGTTCTCGACGCGAGGGGACGTAGTCCAAAGGTGATTGCTGGTGATTTCAATGCTTGGGCCCTAGAGTGGGGTAGTAGGGAATCAAATGCTAGGGGGCGCAGTTTATTAGAAGCTTTTGCGCAGATGGACATAGTTCTGGCCAACGAAGGTGCTGTAAACACCTTCCAGAAAGGGGGGTCAGGCTCGGTTGTAGACCTGACCTTTGTCAGCCCTTCGCTGGCGCGGGGTATGTCCTGGTGCGTCAGTGAACGCTACACCCACAGCGATCACCAGGCAATCTTCTTTGAGACATGTGTCGAGCCGCAGGCCAAAGAGCTATCATGCCCGAAACCGAGAAAGATTTCAGGCTGGTCCGCAAAATCTTTCGATGAGGAGACCTTCATAGAGGTGTGGTTAGATCAGCCTGATAAAGCAGGCACCTCTACGGAAAGAGCCGTCCATCTGGCTCAATGCATTGCCAAAGCGTGTGACGCGTCCATGCCTAGAAGGTGTTCATTCCCCAGTAGAAGACCAAACTACTGGTGGAATGATGAACTGACCGGCCTTCGATCAGCCTGCCACCGAGCTAGAAGAGTGGCTCAGAGGGCGGTAGGTAGAGTCGAACAGGGACAAAAGGAGCGCGCCTATAAAGCAGCCCGCAAAATCCTCAAGCTCGCCATCCAGCGAAGCAAGAGGGAGTGCTTTAAGGAGCTCTGCTCAGAAGCGAACATAAACCCGTGGGGGAATGCCTACAGAATCGTGATGGGACGATTCAGAGGCCGTTCATCTCCGCAGATCACGTGCCCCACCCTCTTGCTAAAAATCATCCAGGGGTTATTCCCCCAGCAAGAGGAGAGTACCGACACATTCCAACCACCTCTGAATGTGGCGGCAATTCCGCCAGTCACCAGAGACGAGCTGTTGGATATCTGCGGTAGAATAGGAGACAACAAAGCGCCGGGCCTGGACGGAGTACCGAATAAGGCCCTTAAGCTTGCCGTGAAATCCAGACCGGACATGTTCGCTGAGTTGTTCGAAGCGTGCATGTCCGAGGGGATATTTCCAATGGCATGGAAGCGGCAGAAGTTGGTACTTCTGCCTAAACCAGGTAAACCTCCAGGTGAACCGTCGTCATATCGACCCATATGTCTCCTGGACACGGTGGGGAAAATGCTAGAACGGGTAATCTACAATAGATTACTCCCGGTTGTTGAGAGCCAAGGCGGCCTTTCGGATCGGCAGTATGGGTTCCGTAAAGCCAGATCAACCATTGATGCCATCAAATTGGTTACTGGCTTGGCCGAAGATGCAATTCACGGAAAGGGTAGTACCAGCAAATATTGCGTGGTAGTAACCCTGGATGTGAAAAATGCATTCAATTCGGCCAATTGGAATCTAATACGGAAATCTTTAGCGAAGGTTGGTATTCCCGCCTATCTCGCTGCTATCGTCGATAGTTATTTAACTGAAAGGAGGCTCTGGTATGACACCGATGACGGACCCCAGGAGTACGTTGTTTCCGCGGGTGTCCCGCAGGGCTCCGTATTGGCCCCCCACTGTGGAACATCATGTACAACGATGTATTTAATCTTCCCCTTCCGGGGGAAGCCACAGTGGTGGGTTACGCTGACGACATAGCGCTGGTTGTTGTCGCAAAGCATCTTGAAGATGCTGAGTTATACTCAAGCGAGGCAATCGGTGCTGTTAAAAGTTGGCTAAAGAGCTCTGGTCTGACACTTGCGGAGGAAAAAACGGAAGCGGTCCTCATCACTAAGCACCGGAAGAGAGATTACGCCTGTATTAGAATCGGGAATCATATCGTCACTTCCAAGTCGACCATTAAATACTTGGGGGTGGTGATAGACAGGAAGCTTAGCTATAAGCAACATGTGCGGTATGTTTGCGACAAATCATCCACTGCAAGTATGGCCCTGGCAAGGATGATGCCGAACATTGGAGGGCCACGGCATACCTCTAGGTTGCTTATAGCCAGGGTGGTGACCTCGATCATGCTCTATGCAACCCCAGTTTGGAGGGAGGCGTTGTGGATGTCAGGGAACGCTACCAAACTGAGTTCAGTCTACAGGAGGACAGCCCTGAGGGTATGCTCTGCCTTCAGGACTGTCTCAGATGATGCAGCATTCGTCATCTCTGGAATGATGCCGATTGACATCTTGGCAGATGAGATGGCGAACATATACAATGCAAAGCCAACCTCTTCCTCATCGCGGACGAGGAAGACTGAAAGGGAGAGATCCATAAATAGATGGCAAGAGCGGTGGGAACGCTCGGGAAAGGGCCGGTGGACGCACAGGCTCATTCCTGCCATCAAGGAGTGGTTGGAGAGACGACACGGTGAGATTAATTATAATCTCACCCAGTTTCTCACGGGGCACGGAGGATATCTCCAATACCTTCACAGGTTTAAATTGGAGACCTCACCCGATTGTCCAAATTGCAATGGAGTCCCAGAGGACCCAGAGCATGTATTCTTCCACTGTCCGAGATTTGTGGAAGAAAGGAGGAATCTAGAGGAGACTCTAGGGGAGGTGCTGGTACCAGAAAATCTGGTGCCGAAAATGCTAGCACATCAAGAGAATTGGGATGCGGTAAACTCTATGATCACATCTATCCAAAATAAACTGCGAAAAGCAGAGGAGAGGAGAAAAACGCGGTCACGTGCGCCGCGTATAGAAGAAAGGTGACAAAGCTAGAGTGAGCTGACTCCGCCCCGTGATGTAATACCTTATGGTGGTTCCGCGGGGCAGGGAGGGAGTCGGGGGTGGTTTTAGTGGGTAAAAATCCCACACGCTGGTGTGTCCAGACCAGTGTCTTTTTGAAGATTTCCACCTCCTCAACAAAAAAAAAAAAAAAGACAGACAGACAGACAGACAGACGGACAGACGGACAGACAGACACCGTCTCGATTCTAATAAGGTTTTGTTTCACACAAAACCTTAAAAAAAAGACAGACGGACAGACAGTAAACCGATTTTAATAAGGTTTTGTTTTACACAAAACCTTAAAAAAGCGAAAAAAACGGGCTTTACACGGGATGACCCCCTGAAGTTCATCCTAGTACCACCAAATTTTGCAGCAATGTAGGCTATAATATAGAGGATGATCCTAGTTTGATGGAAATCGCACTATTACTAACAAAGTTATAATAGGTCGAAACTGTCGCTTCTTTGAATGTCAATATCACTTGAAACTAATGGAACAAATGCACACTCAACTGTCTTTATAAAAGGAATACACAGACCCCCCCCCCCCCCCCCCCCCCCCACAGCTTCCGGTTTCCCGACTTGCTTGACACCGCGATTTGGGGACAAATGCTTATTGTAGCGGCGGTTGTCTAGTCTGTGATTTCCAACCAAAGAATAAGATAGATTACGGCCAAAACATGATACAAGATCAATAGGGCCTAGAGCCAGAGGCGAATCCAACAATCGTAACCAAAGAGAGTTAGCATTTTTTGGGAGTATGAGGAAGTTGTTTATATTGTTACAAAGCAAAAAACTTCGTAAGTTTTCTCGGTATGGAAAAAATAAGTGCTCAATTAGCCTATCCTTTCCCAAGAAATTAAACAGTATAGGTGGTCTCCGTAAGAATAATTTAGACCAACCGAGCCAATAGCACAGATTCTAAAGCCAAGTTTCCGCCATCCCCAAACAGCTAGAATTCAAAAGTTCACTCAATTTTATTTATTTGTTAGCGAATTCCATCTGTGGAATTTCCCAGTATTTACCAAGGATTGAGAAGGAACTAAGAATCTGCAGTTTCGCAGCTTAATTGTGCCCCTTCTTCGATATCCTCAGGGCTCTTACGTGGTCCATGTTTGTTTTCACCTGTTATGCAACTCAATTTGGGAATCACCAAACATTTATTCTCGATCATCATGTGGTGTTGTTACTTTATCAAATTTCCTTCAACTACTTCATACTAGCATCATCTCGTCTGACTGTCACAATGATTTAACGCGTATATGCTACGATTACTTACAATTAGGTAGGCCTTGCAACTGAATTAGTCTAAAGAAAGATCACTTGTTCTCAACACTTCAAAAACCATCTTCACTAAATCCATCTTGATGCTTTATATTTGCTCCTTTTTCCCCAGTCTACGAGTACAACACTAAAAAAATTAAATAAACACGTCCAACCTCTGCAAACTCAGCAAACTGGATGCCATTCATTCCACAAAAAGAGGACAAAAGGATAATAATAACATCAAAAGAAGACTATTGAAACCTTCACCTTGTTGCGTAGTGAAAAACTCGAAAAGAAATAAAAATATATCACTATTACTCGTATATCATCCTTCAAATCTTAATCTGAATCTATTAAAATTAATGAGAAAATCATCAGGTGATATTATATTTGTAAATTCCACAGACGAAGACTTATCAAATCCTGCAGTCACACCTACTGCTGGTAATTTATCAGGGTGGAAGCCTACCTGCACAGCATGCGGCGCTAATGGACTGATGACGTGACGCTAGAGCTTATTGCATGGGCTTACACCGAAATCCATGTTTATATTTTATGAAATTAATCGACCTTGAGACCACTTGCAAACATTAATTAATCCAATAGAAAACCTGGCATAATTCTTCCTGAAAATTGATTAACGAACGAATCCTCGTCTCAACTTGCACTTTTAATTTAAAGTGGTAAGAAAAATGGGCGTTACCAAATCAAGTCTCGATACACCAACTTTATTGAAACGGAAAGCGGCTTAACAACGTGCAGGTAATATACTCGGCACTATGCCGGGAATTTATGTTTCACTCATCGTCAACCGTATGATACGCACCGTAATCAAGCGACGAGTCCACAAATGAATTAAATTTTAAATGAAGTCACGTATTAATGAATCGATTCATTTGACTCGAAGGCTCTACCTACAGAAATATCACGTAAATTTACGAGGCACAGATACAGCCAAGAATTTAAGATCACAAGGTGTTGTTTGGTAACATCGCGCTGCAGTAAGCAAACGCCAGTTAAGATCCGTTCAAACCGGAAGCAGTTAACTTGGGACACACGCGGAGGGCATAAGTCCACCATGTCTGTGAACCTTTGGTCATACTCTATGCACGACACAAAAAAGGGCACCTTGTATACGCTCGTTGTCGTCCCTATTTCGGAAAATATGTTACGATGGCGGTCGCCCGCTTCGCTGAGCTCCCATATGAAAACTTATCGATTTCTTATTAAATTACGGCAAGTTTGGTGTCTTTTAATCAGGTTGCAAAATGACACAGTCGACTTGTTCCTCCGAGGTTAGTAACAGATGTTGCGAATGTGGTTTTCTGCTTGTTAGCGTGCACAGGGACAGTGTCGCAAGTTTCACAAGTGGGTTGGTTGCCTGGTTCGTAACTGCTGGCAGTGTCTCTCTTAATGGTGGTTGCGAAGCGCTATCCGGACAAATTCCTAATTAGATGCGATTTTGGGACGACGACACACATTTAGTGTTGTTTTAATGGCAGGATATCAAATGTGAGTAGAGCATGAAAAAACACTTCTTCCAGGATATTTTTTCATTCGTCCGTTGGTTTATTTTAATTTTCCCATTCTCCTGCCTAAGCTCGTAAGCTAAAGTAATTATTTTCGCTGTCCCTACATGAAAACGATTGTTAGGGGTTGTGACGGATCCGCTTATGTCCACGCACCACAAGCGGAAGCAAGGACTGCATTCTATCATACTTTTCCACGTTATAATCAATTCACTTATCAGATAATAAGTTGGGGATGGATGCAAGCGAGAATATCCTTCAAAATCAATATTTGAGCACACTGAAAACTTGGTACGCAAGGTAAGAGTAAAAGCGATTTCATCATATGAGGGATGGGGTGCGAACCATTATTCATAGTTGCTTTTCACCAAGGAGAAACAGAAACGAGGCGGAGAACAGAAACGTGCCTTTCTGTTTGACATGATGACTCATTGGAATTTAATTTTCGTAATTGAGAGTTCAAGTAGGGTGAACTCAACGATAATTTTGTTCTATGTTCATTATTTGGATGCCGGGGTGATCTTCTTTTGGAAAAGGACTAGGCTCTACCTACCAAATATTGAAAAGATAAATATGCTGTTTCGAAACCCTCAACGGAGATATTTTCAAAAATGTATTTCACTGTTGCCAAAATTTCCTCCACTTGTCACCAGTATTAACAATTATGTTTTAAAAATGTTCGTGCTAATCCAGGATCGCGGCAAAATGGTACTGTTTAAAATATTGCCCATCAAACTATCGAGATGTTCTTCGGTGCATTTCATAATCGATTTAACGAAAAGATACTAATTCAAGTCGTCCTAAACCGCATCAAAGGACACCTCAAAAGCTTGATCGACAGAGATTAGGCTGACTTTCGCTTTAGATTCTCCTGTACCGACCATAGTAATAACCTTTGGATCATTGTGCCGAGTCTAAATCATCGTTCCCTCTACTTTCCATCAATTTTGAGAAAACGATCGACAATGTCAATAGGGAGTGTATTTCAAATGCTCTACGCAGGATGATATTCTAGATAAACCAATAGTTACTAAGAAAAATTTCACTGGTGTACAGGTCTGATGCCCATGGACGTGTTAATTAGAAAGCAGAGGTAGCAGTGGATACGTCACATATTAAAAAAAGGCGATAACTCCATTGCGGGTTATGCCACATGCAATGAGACCCACAATCCCAAGATGACCGACGAGCGGGTCCACCTAGAACTATTAAGTGCAATGCCAGAAACCAACAGTGACGACGTGTTGAAGTGGTTGCGCGCTACGCCCCAACAGGAGTTTATGGCAACCATATAACCTAAGTAAAACCACTTAGCACGTCATGCTGAGCAGGAAATCAAACTGCACCCCTTGCTTTTTGGGGCGTTCTATTGAGCAGATTAAGAAAGTTCAGCACACTACCTTTTCGATACCACAGGTTAATATAACCCCCCTCTCCCCCATGCTCCACTGGCCTAATCATCCTAGCCTTCCAATTCCTTCCAACAACCCCTCCCATTTTCTTCCTTTATGATCACTTGCTCTGCCCTAAATTTCAATACCACCAAAAATTCCTTAGACCTCACCCTCGATTTCTTCCTTTCCAACCTCTCTTTCTTTCCTTGCACATTATACCTTATATCAAAACTGACGCTCACCACCCCCCACTTGAATTTGAAGCGGAGCTTCCTTGTTCAAACTCCAAAACCGCGCGAAAATCTACTAAATTCAATACAATATCCTGTCCGATTTCCTCTCCTATTATGACCCTTCTTCCCTCGCTTGCCTGCGTTCGTATCCAACTTGATTCACAACGGAAATCATTAATAACATTCGCCTGAAACATACACTGCGGAAGAAGTTTCGGGCTTCTAAGAATGCCGCGAACCTTACTCACTTTAAGACTAAAAAGACACATAAAAGGTACTTGTTGAGCGTCGAAGCCGCCCTTGCACGCGGCAACTTCAATTTTCTTTTGTCCCGCACTCGCTATTCTCGTAATCCCACTCAATCTTTCCCTTCTTCTGCTGACTCTACTGCCAATTTCCCACACCAATCCTGCGACCTTCTCTGCACCTACTTCTCTTCCCTCGACCACTCTACTCTCTGCGCCTCTTCTAACTCCAGACTGCTCCGAATCTCTGATCATTCCTCTCCTGACGCCTTCCTTAGTTGAGTTCCAATGGCTTCCAAAACTCGCCCTTCTTAACTGTAGACACACCATTTCCTTCCCCCTGCGTATAATCTGCCACAAAAATCTAGAAAAATGCTACTTTCCCCATCTCTGGAAAGAGGTCCTGATCATCCCTATCCTCAAAAGCCGAGACCCTCCTCTTGCTATGAACTACCGCCTCTTCTCTCTTCTTACTCCAAAATCCTCGAAAAAAAACGGAGACTGGTTGACCGCATCCTTCGGTCATCTCATTGTCAGCGAGCAGCATAGTTTTGTGAAACATAGATCTACTGCTTCGTACCTTCTGGTCCCTACCAACTTCTTTGATAAATGTTTCAATTTATGACAGAAGGTACCTGTTATTTATACTGATTTCTACAAAGCTTTTGATACCGTTGACCATTATATTCTCCTCTCTAACCTCTTTCTACTCATATTCCCTCTCTCAATCATCCCTGACTTTCCTACTATCTCTCACACAGTTCCTGAAGAGTTTCTTTTCACGTTTACTCATCTCGTTCCTACTCTTATTCCATGGTGTTCCCCGAGGCTCGAGACTCGAGAGAGAGAGATATATGCGTAACAAAAGAAACCATGACATCGTCCTTGAAAAGGTCCAACATCGAATGGTCACTTGTCTTTGCTTGCGTGTTGCGTCCGTCAGTTGTCGCAGGGTTGGAGAGTTGCGACCCACCCAAATTGTACGGTCCAACTGTCGCTCGACAGCAGGCGAGCTATCCTGCTGATCGGACGGCAGATATACTAAATAAATCCCTGAAAATATCAAGGAAATTGGATTTGACGACCGCCCCTTCTGAATTGGCAATATCAATAATCTAGGAATCTTTTTGGAACAGTGTGCGGAGTTTAGATTTGCGCTTCACCTGCCCTTCATCAACTTCGAGAAAGCTTTCGACAGCGTGAACAGCGCGTACAGCGCTAGAGCACGCCAAATACATACTCTGCTACCATGTTAACACGAGGGTGATTCTGACGAAACTAATAGCTATTATGACAGGGACATGTGATGGCGCGAAGTGACACATGCTTCACCGAGGTAAAATCCCAGAGGAATTTAAGATCCAAAGCGGGATCCATCAGGGCTGCATTTTGTCATTACTATTATTTGTTCTTGTTATCGATGACGTTCTTCATGTTGCCTTATCCGGACGACTGCGCCGATGCTGATCCGTTTGCTGTCTCACCATGTCATGGACTTTGACCAAACGGCTCTGAGAGGCAAGTAAAGAAGGACTGAAGATGAACACCAACAAAACCAAGATTCTCAGTCTGACGGGTCATCGCACCCTCCCTATTTGCATTAATAGGCAAAGCATCGAAGGCATTGTTTAATTGTCTACCTAGGAAGTATCGTTTCTGTTAACGGTGGCAGCAAGCTTGATGTTAACCATCGTATTAACAGCGGTAGATTCGCCATGTGGGCTGGTTATCCGTGGACGATGTGGCCAGAAGGTGGAATTGGCAGTGAATAGACCACACATTGAGGATGGGTGACAAACCAATTGCTGACTACGACATGCAGTGAAACCCACCCTTCTAAGATATCGGACAAGTGGGTCGTCCCAAAAGCATTTGGAGAAGAAAGAGTTGAAGCATATTTCAGTGGACCGTGTACGATGGCGCGTGGGCGTATTTTTAGCACGTAAGCCATATTTTATTACAAAACTATGCCACCCTTCGATAAATGTTGCCAAAAACTAGTTTGAGATTAGTACGGTACAGATGTAGGACATCGATTAGCTACATGATATGAAGGACGCTAAAAAGCCTTGGTATAATCAATACAGCAACTAAAGAGGTTTTTTTGGCCTCTAGTTGCTTGTACTACAACCACCGAGTCGATAATGAGTTGCTCTTTGGAACCCCTTGACCTGACTTGGAAGCCTCTCTGCTCCTTGGACAGAATGTTGTTAGTCTCGAAGTGCGCATTAACCTTTCCACTTATAATGGACGTTATGAATTTATAGAGGGTTGGTAAGCAAGTAATCAAACTTGTGTCTACGGGGTCTTGCACCATGTTCTTTTTGGGGATAAGGTAGATAATTCGCGTAGTGAGGAAGGATGAAAATTCCTCCGGGCGACTAATAACCTGATTTATGGTATGCGCCAATCGACTGAGCACGCTGGTAAATATCTTATACCAGAAATTCTGCACCCGATCCAAACCAGGGCACCTCTAGTTCTTCGAGCTGTTCATGACTCGTAGAACCTCCTCTTCGGTAACATCCGCAAAATTCGTGGCAGGCGTAGTGGCATCCGATCCTTCGGCAGTGATTCCCTGAGCATGCTGGGCGGACAAACCCCAAAGTCCACCCCCATATTCTCTCGCTCCCGTCACCGAAAACTGTAGTCTGGACGGTCTGTTCGAATTCGTTGAGTGACCTGAAAAACTCCGCTGGTCTCATCATTGATTTGATATGGCATTCTCAGAGTTGTTGGGGATGCATAGAGCTGGGAATACCCGGTCTATGCAAAAGATCCATTTCCGAGAATATACACGCTCTTTGGAATCCACCTCGAACACACTCCCTGATCATGGTCGGGATTGTGTCGCTATGTGCAATAAAACGATATTGGTCTGCGACTCGCTGCATAGTCACGTGCGCGAATTGTGGGAATCGCTCGACGAATCTCTGGGACAATAAGGTGAGGTAAGATGTTATATCTACCCCGCCGTTATTTCGTAGTAGGAGCGGATGATAAAGTGGTTCATTTCTTCAGTCCTCTTCATCCGCTGTCTACGCGCACTTGCTGAAATGGTCGCCAAAGATTGTGGCGAAACGGTAGCAGCAGCCGGAGCAATGATCCTGTTCATAGTGGCGCCTAGACGTCGAACCGCCCCACGGCCCATTACGGGATCCCGATCCAGTCACCAAGTCAGACGACTCCCATATTTACTCATTAGATGGATTTTCATGCAGACTGAAAAGTTCCTGCACTTACCTCACCTATACCCTAAGACGCTGCGGTGGGGTACAGCCATTCACACTGAATCTATGCATCTCTCCTCCTTTCACAATCGGGCTTGGGACCGGCTATGGGGGTTTTTATTATTTTGTTGTTGTAACAGATTTCTATCGTCCATTTCAAGAAGTCATCGAAGAAATTATTCGTATCTGTCTTCCATTTCACGCACGAGTTTACGGCAAGCTTAGATTCTGAAGTCGGAGTACGATGGAGTCATACAGTGCCTGCCGGATAAGTTCATTCCAGCATGCTTGAAATACAAATTTACAGAGCACCACGAGGAAGAGCTACTCATCCCTGTATTAGAAAAGCTAAGATAACTGATCTGCAAAAGATGAGTCGTTATGAAAGAACAAATTTTAGGTCAAATTAGAAACGATTGTTAACAGCCCCCCTTTTAAGCGACCAATAAAATTCAAGTGCAACTTGAATCTGAGAATGCCGAACAATTATAATTTTTTGAGAAAGCATTCCACTGAAACAGCTGTGATCTACAAAAATTATTGGGCTTTGTTAGTTGAAAGACAAAGCTGCTCCAGTCCTTAAGACGACCCTCGAGCATAAATCTTCCGCAATCCAATTCAGAATTGATTGTCCTGACCATCCAAGTCGATGAAAAATGATCGACCAAAACAGTTGGTTGTTGATACCCCACTTGATCGAGAAAAGCAATGGACCAAACCGATCTAGACGAGCCAACCCCGGTTCCCTCAGGGGTCGTCAACGATCCTTAAACGGTCGCTTACAATACGGGGAGGGGCGTCCCCGAGGTGCCGAGTAAGTAGTTCTGACCCCCTAGGTGGTGTCCTAGGCAGTAGCCTCGAGAAAGTTTCTCGATGAAGAGCGAACTGCTAATGACCGATAAACACCGGGAACACTGGGAGTCCCAGGAGCCGTTAACAACTCCTTGTCGACGTCGATGTGATGATGTAAGGCAGCATCAGGAGTTAGACCCTTCGGGACCCTGGTCGAGTAGTGTACATTGAACCGGTATTAGTAGACCGCGTTGCCTCGAGCAAGCGCTGATCCGCCCGTGAGTTCCGGGATCAGCTAATCGTAGGTCAGGCCTCCGGGAACTGGGGTAGGGGCTTTGTCCCCGAGGGTATACTCTTGGTGGAGTCCTAGTCGAACTAGGCCCGAGGACAACAAATAAAGCTACGTTCTGTGAAGCAATCAGGGGGCTTCTGGGAGAGAAAGCTTTGGTTTCCAGCCTGGAACCCACGTGTTCTCCTGCCTTACAGAAAAGAACCAGGTCGAAGAGGCCATCAAACGCGAATGTCCCGAGGTAACCAATGCCCGGATTGGTGGAAGTTGCCGAGCAATACACGAGGAAGCTTCTAAACAGCGGGAAAATAAGAATTGGTTGGGTAGGACACGAATCCGGACCGCCCCAACTAAACGTTATAGATGTTTGGATTAAGGGCACATATTTGCAACCTGTCGGCGACCTAACAGAAGGACAACATGTTGTAAATGTCATCAGTCAGGCCAGAAATCGAACACCTGCAATAAAAAGGAAAACTGCGTCCTATGCAGGACCGTGGCGCTTCTGATGAGAGCAACGGTGTCCACTCTTCAGAGCAGATTTCGAAAGAGCTAGGACGCGGTCAGCATAAATCGCATCCAACAAATCTACACCCACCGGAGTGCAACCGCTCACGGGTTGCTAGCACAGTTCGATGCGGCGACCAAAGCTGATTTAGTACTCATCAGTGAGCAGTGCCGAAACAAGGACCCAGTTTCATGGCACCTTGATATATCAGGTACCGTTAGCATACGAGGTTCGGGACGGTATCCTTCTTAGGGTTCTTACCCATGGCGGAAAGGACGGCTGTGTCTGGCACCAGGACCCGATGGTATTCCAGCAGCAAACTGGTATTCCAACATCAGCCAGACCTACTGTATTCAACGCTTGCCGGAAAGAGAACACTTCCTCTGCTCGTTGGAAGGTGGCGAGGCTTGCGCTGATCAACAAAGGGAAAGGCTACTCCGAGTTGCCGTCTTCATGCCGCCCACTATGTATGCTTGATACTGCTGGAAAAGTGCTCGAAAAGCTCATCACAAGTAGACTCGCTGAACCGATACCCGCTGCCGGAGTTGCAGTTTGGTTTTAGAACAGGAAGATCCACATTTGATGCTGTCATGCAAGTCGTGGATGCTGCGCCTGACTAAAAAGAGAATTCCGACTCTGCGTCCAATATTGTTCGGCGAGGCAATAATCGAATCAAAACCAGCGGCAAAGTACCTCGGGCTGACTCTTGACACATAGATGAGCTTTTTTGAGCAAATCAAAGCAGTAGCGAACAAGGTTATAGTAGGAGTTTCGGCGTTAAGTAGGCTGATGACAGGGGGTGTCTTGAATTGACAGTTTCCTTTCTCCCTGATTTGAAGGCACCCCAAGGCGGGAGAGTTTGGAACTAACCCGAAATAATGTGACAAACGGCTCCAGGCTAGCTCTCTGACGATGGTGAGGTGTTTAGTTGGTAATCCGACGACGCACCAAACCAGGAGTCCAACACTCTTTATGTAAATGCATTCACCTACAACCCCCCCCCCCCCCCCACCCCCCCTTCGTTGTGACAATGACACAAAAAGAAAACACGTAATTCATCCAGGAAATAATCCTAGGACTAAGATCGACCCCAGACTCATAGCCAACCTTCATAATTCGAGTAAATATTGGACCTAAACCACCGCGAGTTGGTAAATATGTTGGTCTAATGTCAGCGTGGAATGCAAATTTCATTTCTATATAGAAAGAGGCCCGCATCAGTCACAAATGACAAAACTACCCTAAAAATCAAGCACCCTCCCTTCGCTTAGCTATCGACCACGAAATCAACTGTACCCACAATCGACATTTTCATTTCTTCTGAGGTTCCTCTCAAACGGCAACACATTGGTCGACGTGTGACCCCATCGGGGTATTAGATTGCAAGAATAATGTTTGCCATATGAGATACGGAATTGAGCGACATTCTTCGATTCCATAGGGTCATTGCTACATGGAATTCTTTCACTGGCATGTTTTATGTGACTCAATTGAACGCCATATGTTAAATTCTATCCGGCACCGTAGCGTGGCGTACTACTTTCATATATAGTTGTATCTTTTTTTGTTGGGTCAGAGTCTCTTGTGCAGTCTGCAGTACGCTAAATTGAAAATTGATGTGATAGGAAACTTCACTGTTCTGTTCCATATGTATTATTTGAGGAGATAATAGGAGCCGATGCACATATATATGTATATCCATCGGGCTACGTTCTTTCTCCAACCAGTGAACACAAATTCATAATCTAGTTTCTGTGTTTTATTGGCCACGGTCTTCGTTTTCTGTTTACTACAGACAAAAAGTCTGTTCGAAATGTGTAATGAAAAAAATACGTATTGTTGCTGGGACAAATTTCTGATATGCGTCTATGAAACAAGTTGGCTCGATGTACGCCACGATAATCTGATTCATTTCTATTGTATCTTCCGACACATTGCATGTAGAGGAAGTGCTTTAATTTAACGGTTTATGCGAGGTTTCTTTTTGTTTCATTTCAGAAATCTGCTACAAATTGTGCAGGTGACTGGTATCGGATTGCTGTGTATTTTCCAGTACAGCTCTGCAGCCAACATTGTCGCAATTTCAATAAAGAAAGTAAAGTTTGGTGGGTTATTGACTCTGCGTTGCGCAAGTGTTTTTCGAATTCAGAGGAAACAAGAAGGCATTCACTTTTACTCCAGGCTGGCGATTGGGGTGAAAATTTGAATTTATCCAAGGAATATCGACTTGACTAAGCTACAGAGATATAAGTAGGCTGGGATTTGTAGAGAACGGATGTGTCTACAAATCAATATTATTAATTAAAATAATTCCGATTAAAATAACTCGGCCGAAGTCGATCCCAAGCCCAGTTGTGAAAGGAGAAGATATGGATAGCTTCAGTCTGAATGGCTGTACGCCACCGCAGCGTCTCAGGAGGTAGGTGAGGAAAGTGCAGGAACTTTGCAGTCTTGCAGATTACTCATTGCGGAAGCTATCCCCACACCTAGCAGGTGAAGAAGGAATTTAAGGTCCGGTACGGATAACCTGCGGGAGTCGTCTGACTTGGTGATTGGGTGGGGCTTCCGTAATAGACAGCACGGCGTCGAAACCGCTAGTCATGGGGCGGTTCGACGTTTAGGCGCCACGACGACCAGGAGCATTGCTCCGCCTACTGCAGCTGTTTCGCCACAATCTGTGGTGACCACTTCAACAAGTTCGGGTAGGCAGCGGACTGAAGAAATGAATCTCTTCATCATCCGCTCCTACTACGAAATAACCGCGAGGGCGGGTACAACATCTTATCACCCCTTGTTACACCAGAGATTCGTCAAGCGTTTCCCGCACCAGTACCGCTTTATTACTCGCAGCGACACATTCCCGGCCACCATCAGGGAGCGTGTTCGACTTGAGGTCATCGGGGAAACTGATGACCGAGAGTCGATGAAGGCAGAGGTGGCGGCATCAACAACACCACGCCGCACTGCAGGCAACAGTTTCAGTATTCGCCGAAGCACTCTTCCCCACCGTCCAACTGAAGTTTCCGCTGAGGTTCGGGACGAATTCTAAAGAGCGTGTATAGAATTCTCGGATATGAATCCTTTGCATAGACCAGGTATTCCCAGGCTCTATGCATCTCCAGCAACTCCGGGAATTCTATCTCAAATCAATGATGAGATTGCATCTCGGCTGTGTGCGGATATGTCGCTGCTGCAACTACAATCACTTGTGTATTGTGGTGCAGTTACGGCTATCAGATTGCACGGTCAGAAGATTTGCTTTCGTGTCATTGGTTTGAGTGACCAAAGTGATCCACCATGGAAAATTCGTCTGGAACGTCGGCGGGAATCACTAAGGCAGGACATTGCTAGACCGATCAGCACTGGCAGGCAATGCCAACATACGGGTCAGAAATAAAGTGCAGAAGGTTTACCGGAATTATGCCATCTCCAGTGAGACACCCCTTAGTTGAAATTCTGGGCACACTAAAGCATAAACTTTCTGTCATATGCAGTCGGTTATGACAGTATGGCGAAAGTCATTCCAGACGTGTTCAGAATGCAACATACGCGAGCAACCAGCGGAGCTTTTTCAGATCTCTCAACGAATCCCAACAGAGCGTCCAGATAGTGCAGTTTTCGGTGACGGAAGCGAAAGAATATTGGGGTGAACTTTGGGGGTCATCCGCCCAGCATGCTGAGCATGTTGAATGGATCACCGCCGAAGGCACCCGCCATGCCAATACGCCTGGCATGAATTTTGCGGATGTTACCGAAGAGGAAGTTCGAAGAGCCATAAACAGCATAAACAGCTCGAAGAACTGGAGGGGTCCAGGTCTGGATCAGGTGCAGAATTTCTGGTATAAGAAATTTACCAATGTACATTCGGTTGGCACATAGTATAAATAAGGTTATGAGCCGGAGGAATTTCCACTCTTCCTCACTGAGGGGATTACCTATCTTATCCCTAAGGACACGGGGCAGGACCCCGCAGACCCAAGGCCGATTACTTGCTTACCAACCCTCTACAAATTCATCACGTCCATTATTAGTGGAAGGATCAATGCACACCTCGAGATCAACAACATTCTGTTCGAGGAAGCGAAAGGGCTGCCGAGTTGGGACAAGGAGTTGCAAAGAGCAACTCATTATAGACTCGGTATTTGTAGGACAAGCAACTAGAGGCCAGAAAAACCTCTTTAGTTGCTATATCGATTATGCCAAGGCCTTTGATAGCGTTCCGTATACCTCGATATCCTACATCTTTATCGCATTGATCCGAAATTAATAAAATTTTTGGCGGCAGTCATGAAAGGGTGGCATACCACCTTATCAGTACGTACATCTGAGGGTACTAATACCTCAGAGCCCATCCGTATACGGAGAGGCATCTTCCAGGCGGACTCAATGAGTCCCCTTTGGTTTTGTATGGCACTGAATCCCCTTTCATGGCTACTGAATGATGCTAGAGAGCATGGTTCTGCAATAAAGTATGGCCTACGTGCTAAGTGCCAACTGACACACTTGATGTACTTAGATGACATCAAGCTGTATGTTGGAACTGACGACCATCTTAGAAGTCTGTTGCGAATGATAGACATGTTCAGCCGTGATATTCGGATGGAGTTTGGATTAGACAAGTGTCGAATCCAAGCCATCCACAAAGGTCATTACGAGCCGCATGCCGGACAGCATTGGGGACCTCCACATCGAAGCTATGACCGAGAGAGACTTCTACACGTACCTAGGAATTCTGCAAGGGACCCATGCTCGAGTTGGTGATCTGAAGGATGCTCTGCTGTCCGAATTCCTCCGACGTGTAAAGCTGAAATCGCATCTCTCGGGGAAGAATAAAATAAGAGCACTGAATGTATTCGCTACCCCTTCACTGGCTTACGCATTCGGAATATTGCCGTGGACGAAGACCGATTTGGAAAACGTCCAGCGGCGGATACGGACAACTATATCCAAATTCCGAATGCACCATCCAAAGTCTCCAAAGTCCGTGGGGCGAATGAACCTGCCTCGTGACATCGGAGGTAGGGGCGTGATTGACGTGGCGGCACAACATTATCGGCGAGTCGAGTCGCTGCGCGCTTATTTTTACAGCAGGCGAGTCCCTTTCATGCGGCTGTCTGTAAGGCAGACTGTGGACTGACTCCACTTAACTTCAAGGATCGATCTTTCAATCCTCTGAGTGGGGTAAAGTCGGACCAAGAGCGGGTCGATGAAGGGAAGTCGAAGGCAATGCAGGGTAAACATGTCAATTGTCTTTGGCACCCATTTGTCGAATAGATGGCTGTGTGCTGTGGAACTCTTTGCTGAGACGGAAGGGTTCCTGTGTGCCATTCAGGACGGCGTGGTCGCCACCCGAGTTTATAAAAAGCACATCGTGAAAGAACGGGTGGAGAACGACCAGTACGGAATGTGTGGTTCGGCGTTGGAGACGTTGGACCATCTCATTTCTGGCTGTACTGTTATGGCACCGGTGCAATACATCACCAGGCATAATGCTATCTGTAAGGTTATCCATCAAAACCTTGCATACAAGCATGGGCTCATCACGGGAACATGTCTGATTTATCGAAATGAGCCGCAAGCAATACTTGATTCTTCTGTTTCTGCTTACAGCATGTATTGGACAAGAAAAATGGAAAGCTTACGGAGCAGCTAATGGCTAAGGAGGCGGGCTCGCCGTCTCTAAAGGTAGCCAGGAAAAAAGTGAAGCTTTCTTCAAATACTTGAGGGCGAACAAGTTTTCACCCGAAATAAAGAAAGGGAGAAAGGATGCCCCCCCATTAATGTTTATGAATTAGGTGGTAGAGATTTAACCACTCTACTTAATGGGAGCGCGGGGCTCTCGAATTTTATTATTAAAAAGACGGGGGCCGAGAAAGTTCAAGCCAAATGTAACAAATTAGCAGATTACAAGAAAGCACGGGAGGTCCTCGAGCGAGTGAAGGCTCCTCACTTCACCTACACTCCAAAGAAAGAGAAGGTGCAAACCTTCCTTCTGAAAGGCTTGGATGCGGAGGAATTGCCCGACGAGGTGCTCAAAATGCTCCGAGGGACGGGAACTGACATCAAGTTCGTCTCAGTGTCTCGCCTTCGTACGAGGAGATCCGTTTTGGAAAAACGAATCCTGCCGCACTGCCTCGTGGAGATAAGCTTGGAGAGCCGGGGAAGCGATTTAATCGGCATCAGGTCGCTTAATTACCAGGCGATTCGTTTTGAGCGCCTGCTGAGGGGCGAAATAGCCCAATGTCGAAAATGCCAGCGCTATGGTCACTCGGCAGTGAACTGTGAAATGACCTTGCGATGTGTAAAGTACGAGAAAGGCCATACCCATGAATTTGAAACCTTTGAATGCATCGAGGTCTCTTGCATTCTGTTTTCACTGTCTAGAGGACGGAATTTATACATTCTGTCAGTCTATGCAGTAGGAAACAATCGAGCCAAGTTCAAGGAGGAATTCCATTCTCTGTTCACGATACTCGAACTGAACAGGCTGCATAGTTATTATATTATAGCTGGCAACTTTAATGCTAATCATATCTCGTGGCTAAACCCCACAAACAATCCCAGAGGGGTATTTCTCAATTCTTGGATAGAGCAATACCAGATAGAGTATAAATGCGAATTATATGGGTCAGAGAGTCCAACCTGGCGCAGGGCAAATTCTTATCTGGGTTCGTGCATTGCTAACGCGCGTCTGAACTTTAATTTTAAGAATCTTCAACGGGAAACTACAGACTCTTCCTTACGCTAGCGACCATAACGCTATTCTTATTGAAGTTCTGTTTGATGGACGGAGAGTTCGCCTTCTGCCGATGGACAGTGGCGTCCACAGGCTGAACTTTAAACAAACAATCTTCCCAATGAGCGCCGAAGACATACCTCCAGTAACCACAGACGAAGTCTTGGAAGCAATGAAAAGGGTCTAAGATGCCGCAGCCCCGGCATGGATCGAATCCCCAATAAGGTGCTGAAATTGACAATGAGAATGGCACCAAGAATGTTTGCACGGGTATTTACAGACTGCCTAAAAGAAGGGTCCTTCCCCGCAGAGTGGAAAATAAAAAAGCTTGTATTGATCCCAAAGACAGGTAAGCCGATAGGTGAATACAATAGGCAAGGTCCTCGAGCGGGTAATCTATAACCGGTTACATCCATTAATTGATAGTGGAGGTTACTTATCGAATAGGCAAATTGGCTTCCGGGAGGCTCGGTCAGCGGTTGATGCAACCGAACTGGTTTTTGAACTAGCCATAAAAGCCTACGACGAAGGAAAATACTGCGCACTGATGACTCTTGACATCAAGAACGCGTTCAATTCTGCCAGATGGAACCATATCATCGAAGTGCTCATCGCGGCACAAACAACAAAATACATATTAAACATAACCTTCGATTACTTCCGGCAGCGGAAACTACCTTATGATACGGACGAAGGGTCGAAGCTGCATATAATAAGGGCAGGAGTTCGGCAGGGGTCTGTTCTGGGCCCTCTG
Organism: Hermetia illucens; assembly: GCF_905115235.1. Classification (NCBI taxonomy): domain Eukaryota; kingdom Metazoa; phylum Arthropoda; class Insecta; order Diptera; family Stratiomyidae; genus Hermetia; species Hermetia illucens. The sequence goes on from NC_051849.1 coordinate 198,533,632, forward strand.
CTATGGAACTTAATGTATAATGGCGTTTTACGACTTCCAGTAGCTAAACAAGCCGTTGTCGTCGGATTCGCAGATGACGTTGGAGTGGTCATGACATCCAATCACCCCGACGATGTACAGATATATGCGAACGAGACTGTACCGACGATCCAGTCTTGGCTTAAAGACCACGGGCTGGAACTTGCCGAACACAAGACGGAATTGGTGCTCTTTACACCTACCTAAAGCTTACTGGGCAAAAAGCGGCAACTATCAGCTCAACACCGGCAAGGATGCTTCCAAATGTAGGCGGCCCAAAGCACAGTCGACGATTACTCTTATCGCGAGTCGTCAGCTCTGTACTTTTATAAGTGCTACCGGTATGGGCGTTGGCAATGATAATGGGAGAAACTCGCAGACAGCTTCAAGCTACATATCGATTAAGCGTTCTCTGAACATATTGCGCCTACTGAACAACATCTTATGATCCCGGTAGATATTCTAACCGATGAGGCAAGTCGTCTATACGAAAATGAGGAAACAAGTCTAAACAAGCAAAGTGAGCGTTTGCGGTCACTGGCTGCATAGCAAACAGCATGGGACCAGGCGGAGAAAGGCTGGTGGACACACAGGCTTATCCTAGAAATAAGCATGTGGACTATGCGGAACCACGGTGAGACGAGTTACGATCTGACTCAGTTCTTAACCGGACACATTGGACACAGGAATTACCTCTATAGGTTCGGTCTAGATGGATCGCCTGACTGTCCTACGTGTGAAGGTATAGCCGAAAATGCGGAACACGTTTTCTTTGCCTGCCCCAGATTTAAAAACTCAAGGAAAAAGCTTGAAACAGAGCTAAATGCCCGTTTAACGATGGAAAATCTGGTAAGGTGAAACGGATCCACCAGCAACTAAAAGCAGCAAAAGTACAGGGGAGACATAGAAGGGAAGCTACTGCAATTAACGCCACGCAAAGCGGTAGCAACTCGTTTAGAGTGAACAGCTAAGATCTGAATAGCCCCTTAAAAATGATTTTAAAAAACAAAAAAAAAACAAGACTAAACTACAGATAAGCAAAAACTCAACTTTCTAAGAACACAATCTTCAGGTCTATAAATTTGTATCGGAAAATATGCGCAATGAAGATAGAATCTTGGTAAATTGATTTGCATGCATCGCAAGATCTCTTATCGCATATTCTCGCCCCCAACAAGTTCAAAGTACCTCAATCTGTATTGTCTTTAATCATTTCTTACAACTCCTTTCTTTTCGAACGCTGTTCAATATGAAAGTAGTTTATTGTCTTCGTGGTAGAAGTCTAGAGGCGATGTGACACCTTGAAAGCAAAGCAAAGATTGGGTGCAAGTTTAAATACGATCTACCACCCCTTTTCATACTTGGACTCTTCGTTCCACGGTACATACGAAATTATAATTCAATGCAAAACCCACAGAGGTTTTAGTGGAGGCGACGGTAAAAACGAGGTGTATGGATTCGTGGAAGGTATTAACGTGGCCCCGTTCATCTTACGTTCTGTTGTCAGCCGTATGGGATATAATATACAAACCGAGTTGGCTCCACTCTCCTCGTATCTCTCCATAAACGACATGAAGACACCGGGAAGATTCAAGATATGATATCGTGTGTTTTCAGAAGTTCTTTGTGTACAGTGTGCGGTATAATAATGCTGATTATCCCCGATATAAGTGGTTGTTACCATTATGATTATAGTTGGTTGGTGACACTAAGTACACACCTCGGTGCGGTATATGTAGATTGAATAACTATGTTGCCCCAAGAATCTACATTTTAGCAGTAGCTTCCATCCTTTGATTCAAAGGATTTCCCTTCCTTTACGCAAGAAACTCTTAGCACATTGAGCCTTTGCAGTATTCATTTCGCTCCAAAGCCAAATTATTTTTCAAAAAGGATACGCATGATTCCAAACTCTACTTCACTAACATCATTACCCTAATGGTCATACTGGAATGACGTGTAGAATTTAAAAGGCAGCTTTCGCAGTCTCTTTAGCAACATCAAAGGGAATTGCAATGAAGACCTTTTTATGCGAAATCCTTTTCGCAGAATTCCTAACTATCAGAACAACGTAGATATGTCCGTCTGAAATACAACTTCTATTTAGCACCCTTAGCTCCTTCCTATTTAATATGGTCGTTCTCATTTCGCTTTGTGTTTTGAAATTATGCTTAAGTGGATTATAATATGACGAATAGTGAGAAGGAAGAGAGATTTGGCGTGAAATTACTCATTAAATGAGAATCCTTCAGGATCTGGGATTAAAAGTGTGTGATATCGTTATACTGCCAAATTTTGGAAGGAAGTCCCCTACCAAAACGACTTCATTAAATTAACAAGTCTTAGGACTATTTGTTCAAATCATAAGTCCTTCGATAGTTCAAGTCGTTCAAGAGCGCTTTGGGCATCCGTCAGCTTCCCGAATTGACTAAATGTGGCGCAAAATTGACACTGGGGAACTATCTGAAGGTTTACTAAATCTTGCGTTTGGCTCGGCGGCACTGGACCCGCGAATACGAGCTGCAAATTTACTTCATCGAATACATTGAATGACCCTGCGACCTGGAGACAAAAGTCAGGGCTCTAATTGACACTGCTTAGTGTCACCTCATACCAGGAAGACATGCATTGGATCCGAAATCAAAACATACGCGTTGTGTTTTTGACGTCGGAGGCATTCTCCACGAGGGACTAAATGTAGCCGTATGCATAGATGTCCTTACAAAACTGAAAAAGAGGCCCATTTGAACTACATAGTATCGGAAATATACCAAAGGCAAAAAGGTTCATTAAAATTCCTTAGCAATGAGCACGACGTTACTTAATTTCATCATAGCATATATAAGAGATCTTTCTCCGAAGATAAAACTCCCAAATTTCGTTATCATTACAATCCCCCAACTAGTATTCAAATCAAATGCTTAAGAAATATTAGTATGGTAGAATTCGGTACCTTTCTCACCCCATCTTGTCATCCACGTAGTACACAGCTATAGATTTGGTCTTTTTCTCCAACAACCTCCATCGAGCCCTGGTGTCGACCCATGAAAAAAGTTATCGTAGTTTTCTTTAGCATGAGTTGACGGCGTAATACTACATAAACACATTTGTAGTACCCGTGGTTCCACCATGCAGCCAATTTTGTTTCACCTTTCTCTTGCACAAAGCTGACGAAAAGATCCATTTGTTTGTATACAACATTTATCCTTTTTCTCTCATCTCGCGACCTCCAGCGCCCCCGTTATCCTTTTTTAAAACTCCAAAATCCCACCCCGACTTCACAAAACACAAAAACATTAACGACCTTTATGTACACATTTATAAATTACCATTTCAATTCCTCTATGGAACTATTACCCCGAAACCCTCTCGTATTTAAATTCTCTGAAACCCTATTATATTTTCATCTATTATTCAATAAAATAAATTTTCAAATATCAAAATGATCTGTGCTTCCCTAAATTTCATCTTCAAGTCATATACATACCCATGAGAATGTAATAGCAAGTGCATTTTTACCTGGCGGATCGGTTCAGGTAATTGCGAAATATTTATTTTTGATTTGGACATTGCTTCGAAACAACTGAGCGCGTGCATCGTGGGACTGTTGTTCAAATACCAGCAATCACATGACCAACAAAAATACCGCTGATAGCTTCCTTTTTTAGCTTTTTTGTCTTTGGCGTGCAATTTTCAGAGATCAACAGGAGAGGAAAAGAAATATTTTGGGAATTGAAAAGTTAAGTGAGTGTTAAAGAAAGCGCAATTTATTTTTGCGCAGTTTGGTGCAGTTTGTACCAGGGTGTATATATATAAAACCACCCTCCATACATATATGGCCATCGCTATTAATACATAGATGGTTGTAGTAGTCTGTTAGTTTTTCTTATTGTTTTGACACCTATCAAAAATAAATAACATACACTGTCTGTGATTTCATACGGGAACATAGTTTTCCATCGTTTTGAAAATGTCGAATCCACCACCAGAAAATGTGGTTTTGCGGGGACCATCAAGAACCTTCTTTAATTTGTAGAAAAGTGTTGGCAAAGCCACCGTTTGTTGGTGGAGGTGTAAGGTGAACATGCTCTATAGTAAACACAGAACAAAAAATGGTTTCGACGATACAAAAGTGGACTTGAGAAAGGAAGAACGTGAAAGACCACTGTAAAAGTTTGAAGATGCCGAACTGCAAGCATTGACCCTCAAAGTTAAAAAACTCGCAGAACAATTGAATGTGGCTCAAGCGAGCATCTCCTTATATTTGAAAATCAGGGGAAAGGTTCAATAATAGCCAGATCAGGTATTCGATAGAGCCAAATGGCAAAACCGATCACGACGAGCCGACCCCGCTTGTGAACGGAACAAAGGAAGGGGAAAGGTTCAAAAGTGCGGAAAATGGGTCCAGCATTAACTAAACGAAAGACAACAAGAAAAATGAAAAACCACTTGTGAATTTCTTCTCTAAAGGCACGAAAGAAAGCGTTTTCTCCATCGAATCGTGATGCGGGATGAAAAATGGATTTACTTCGAGAATCCTAAACGGAAAAATACATGGGTCGATCCAGGCGAACCATCAAAATCGATTGCAAGGGCAAATTGCTTTGGAAAGAAAACAATGCTCTACGTTTGGTGGAACCACAAGGGTGTGATCTATTATAAACCAAGTGAAGCTGTTGATACGCAACGCTATCGAAAGCAAATTATCAATTTGAATCATGCGTTGTTTGAAAAGCGACCAGAATAGGACACGAGGCACGAAAGAGTGATTTTTCAACACGGCAACGCCCCGGCACAGACATCAAACCCAGTCAGGGACACAATTGCTGCATCTCAGTGGGATGTCTACTCATCAGACTTGGCGGCTTTTGACTTCCACTTGTTTGTATCAATGGGACACGCGCTTGTTGAGCAACACTTCGATTCTTATGAAGAAATCAAAACAAGACTCGCTGCAAAAGACCAACGCTTCCGCAAGGCATCCACAAATTGCTAGAGAGTTAAGTAGAGCAGTCACTCGGTAGAAGGGATGCTCTACTCACAACTCTCACCTTGTGTATACCACAGTGAAAAGCAGGTCAGATTTTGCATTTAAATAAAGGAAACGAATCAACCTCACCTGTTAATCCCCAAAGTAACGACCCCGAGTTCAAAAGGAGAATTGTCGGGTTGAAGATAAGCTAGGAATGCTGCTATCAAGCTCAACTGGTAATCAACAAAGTGGGGACCCCGAGTTCAAAAGGAAAATTACCGGGTTGAAGATAAGCAGCGAAGCAGTGACAACCAGAATGCCGAGAGCACCCAACACGTCTGCTGACAGGAATACTACTCTGATCGCGGTAAACTGCTTTCCAAGATTTCCTCAAGAGCCCGAAATTTCATTCTATATAGTGCAGGCAAGCTTTGTGAGGTGCAACACAACAGCAATATTTTGCAGTCATAGCAGTACTATCACCGCGATATGCCGCCAAAGGCCGGAGAACACAATTTTAGAGTCGGTAACAGATACGCATTACGCGAGCAACTAATAAAACGGTTGAGTGCCAGCCAGGAGTAAAAAACAAGATAGCTGATGTGGAGCATTTCCATTGGGCAACGAGAAACCCTCATAGTTCCTCCACCGCTCGCAATGTCTCGACGATTCCAAAGTTTGTGAGCCGTTAATACGTAGTCTATAGGTAGGACGCCTACCATCTACTCTTCAGCCGATTATGGCGACGGTTGATGACCAGCCATTACAAACCGTAGCTGAAAAGGTTCGACATCATGCCTCGCGGAAGTAACGTCAACTATTCAAACACCATCGCTTTCAGCAGTAGAAATACGTTTGAAGCAGCTAGTTCAGCCATTGTTAAGCCAACTCGCGGAGAGACGCACAGCTAAATAGGTAGATTCACTCCGAGAATTCATCCAGACGGAAATCTCAACGTTCTCGGTCGAGGTCACGTATACAACGCAGCTCCAAAAATCTTCGCACCAAGGGTACCACTGGAGGCTTAATTCCGAAACCATCAAATGCATTGTGAACATGACAATAAGATGCAGGTCAAATTTTGCATTTCAATAAACGAATTAAATACAGAAACACGGCTTTCGTTCAACTTCATCATTATCAGCATCATCTGGAAACTCCCAAAAAAATTAATTTAACCATCCCCAAACAAACCATTTAACCATTTCTTTAAAATATAAGTCGTGTTTTTTCAACGTGAAAAAAGGCGGTTTCATATTTATATACCTGGTATGCTCGCCGATGGCTGTCATAGTGCAGCTTGTATTTTAGAGGGTTCGTAGCATTCCACATCCGCGTCATCTAGCTCTGTTTGTTCAGTGAGATGTTCATTTTTCCGTTTTGCCTACCTAACCCGTCCATTTTCACAATTTTTCCTACAAAACCTTATCCCTTCTTTAACTTCGCACAAAACCCTAAAAATTCATTCAAACATTTCAAGGTTAACATACAAAATTTTTTGACATTCTGAAAAAATGTTCACTAACTTTGTTATTGTTTACCCATAATTTAAAACATGTTGCATAGTGCCAAATGCAATCCTATCGCTTGTTCCTGGCTTAAGCATGTACAAACGCTGAGGTGTAGCGAGACTGTTGTCGAGTGAATGCCGGATCAACTGATGCTGGACAGTTGAGTTACAGCATTAAGGCCAGTTGTTCACACCTCATCTAGCATTTGAGTAGGTTGTCCAAGGCCAGCGCAATAAATGAGCCTTTTTGTGTTTTGGAAAATTGAATTTCTGGTAAAAGTAAGATTAATATAATAATAATTTTTGCGCTGGTAGCTTGGTAGTCGTGATAATAATCATATACATCAGCATGTGGCATCAGTACGGTGGCGGCATATGTAAGCAAAATGCCTTTGATAGTACCAAGAAGCTTCTGGTTAATAATTTTAAATTGTTCAGGTAAAAGTTAGTTAAAGACGGGAGCAGTTGCTTGCAGTCTTTTCTGTTTCACGAGGCGATTGGAAGAGGCTGCCCGTGGTGCACGAATTTTGCTTTGCATTTCCTTTCGACAAAGAATCGGTTGCAGCTACGGTGAGTGGTGCCCAAGACTTTACAGAGGGAGTCTATAGCCAAGGCAAGCTCAAAATGGAAAAAGCGTCGTACGGAGTCCTACCGAGACAGAATTTAATTGTAGAAAAGGAGCAATTCACCACTGTTCGTGTGATCCTTTCCTTTGAGAGCTCGAAAAGGGGATGGCGTTGATTTGTGTACTTTTATTTTTATTCCATTTTTTTTGTACATTCATATTTTGACAATTTTATTTTTGGTCCTACGATAATTAATATTTTTATCTCCCTTTTATTTTTAATTTCATTTTTTTTAGTCACTTTTTTGTTTGTTTATTTCTTTTCTTTGCCTCTTCATATCTCTTTGCTAGATAATAGAGATATGAAGACGTTGTGCTTTGAGAATCCCTTCTCCTCTCAAAAATATAAGGGGCTTCCTCCAATTTCATGATATTATGACCTACGAATGATAAAACAGAGTGGACCCAAATGCTGCGTCTCTTGAACATCTGAGGCAGGGACAGCATCGATTTAGAATGTAATCCGTCGTGGGTTTTCCGTCTCTATCGCGGCACTCGGGTCCATAGGTTGACGGCTCTACGAAGGCAATTGAGCCGTCCAATTTATCCTCCGCGTGTTTATCTTCCATTAGATTCCCGCGATATCCCGATGGTTGTATTTTTCGGACCCAGATATAAGGACACGTGAAGTCTTGTTAAATGGCACGTTAGAAATCGAAATGTTTCAAACACCCACTCTCCGCTCCAATTTCACGAAATTGGCTAGCAAAAAGCGCGTGTCCACAGATTACTTCGGTGAAACTTTAATATTTCACGCCTTCACGGCCAATCTCGTCAAATTTTTAAGTTTTTCGGATAGCTTTCCTCTTTTGGTCGACTCTTGAAGCTTTCTGGCCAACATCATTACAATTTTCGCTTGGTCAAATTTGACCAATTATATCGCATTTAATTTTCGTTTCTTTCTGTGAATTTTCATTTTGTCCTTTTTTGTACTAGACAATTCCTTTTCGATACAAGCTTTGGAATACAAATTTGCTAAAGATTAAGTTTTGGGGAGACAAGTAACGCGGTCTAATGACGAATCATTACAATTACCAGCAGGATTGACAGGACTGGTTAGGACCTTCAATCTCGTCGCTCTGCATTCGATTCCCAGTCGTCGTGGATACCAGCTGCTGATATTTCAGGTCTCGGAGCAGTTCCACAGATCAAATTGAAGGACAGATGAATTCTTTGAAAATGTTGTGAGAAGAACTGGAAGATTCGAAAGGACCACCCTACATCCTCCAGCCTGGCTAGCACAGATGCACACAAATCGATGCGACGGATCACTTCAATGCAGCTGTATTCATTGCAAACGGAGCTAGCCGGTCAATTTAGCCACCTTTTCTGGGCTTTGAGAATAGCTCTGATCTCTTGACTTCAGCGAACTCGGGTTGTCATTTTTAAACAAGTCAGAAAGCGAAAGTTCATTCCTTTGAATATAAAAAACTCGGCTTTATTATTACGTGATACTTGTAAATTTACGCAAGATAACTTTGATCCACTATACCTTTGTTAAAAATAGTATGACTTCAACCAAAACTTCCAGTATTGCGCTATATAATTTTGTTCAAACTGTTCATTTATTAGCATTTATTATGACATATTATAAGCTCTAAAAAAATTAGCAAAATATTCAATCGACCGCATGTAAGGAGTGATTCATCAAGTTTTGCGCTCGAGCATCATATAAATGACCTTTTGGTCAATACAATCAATCAACAATCACAATTTGAAGATTGAGAAAGCAAAAAACATTTCAGTTTTGAATGAAAGGTAACAGCTCAGTTTACCAACCTTTTGGCCATAAATCATTTTCGCGATCAATGCTCTAATGTTAAAGATCCCAATCTGAAATCTTTCTATTGCAACGCAAATAATACAAATGTTACCTTTTATTAATGGAATAAAAGATTAGAAAGACTCAAAAAAGATCAACCTCTGAAAACAAAGAAAAGTACAATGACGTGTTATCCCCAAAAAAATGACCCATACAAATCCAATTGGTACACTAGAAACTATATTGGAGGAAAGTCAGCTCCTAATGCGATATCAATTAACTCTTTGCACTAAGCCGAACTATAAGCAAGAGGAAAGTGCTGATTAACGCAATCCGTCAAAAAAGAGTGTGTTCTATGAAACACTTATTCTCATAACTTCACACTTCGAAAATGACATGTAATGCAACATTGCCCTATTGTGTTAATGATTTAATCGTTATGGGTGCAGGGTAAAGTTGAAATAGAAAGTTCAATGCACTATCATGGGACCTTCAGTATAACGGACGATATACCATGACAAAGGGAGTTTTTAATTATTCTTTTGAAATGAAAATGATTAACGGAACACTCAACTGAATAGTAAAGATATGCGTGGTTGGATACTGATGTATTCAGTCCAGTTCTCTCAACTGGTCGTCACAACTTGCCTCTATTGAAGTTGACGTTTTAAGGAAAAATGTGAAATTTCAGCGAGCAATTGTATTTTATTGAATTTTTTTTTTTTAATTCTGAAATCGTATGCCAGCAAAGAGATAAAAAGATACGCTGAAGTATGAACATATTTGAACGGCAAATCACACATTAGTTAACAGTATATTAGCACCACAGGTCGTCCCTTATTGCTGATGAACAAGCTGCTAGAATCTGACTAAATCAGACCTATTCAACGATTACCTCAATGAAAGACTTAGAGACAAAATTGTCAATAAGGACAAAAAAAAAAAAAGAAAACGGATTGTGTATCCGTTGAATGCTGATTTCTGGGATGAGGCTCATTTAAATTGCGTATGCACGATGATTTTCTCTGGAATTTGCCAAATATAAATTACTTTTTATACACTATCTATGTTCGATGTCGAACAATTTAGCAGAAAGAGATACAAGTGACAATACAAACTAAAAGGAAGGATGAAGAACAATGTGATCTCAAAAGAGACCCCAGCGAATTTGTTGACTGCAATTTGTAAAGTTAAGAAAGAAATAAACTGGGTTACTTGATAAAATTAAACAATCCAAAAAAAACAAGATTGATTTTTCGACCCAAAATATTTAGTGGTTTAAGGTACACCCAAACTTTATGCAGTGCAAAATAACTCTTCATGAGACATATTTTCTACAGAAAATTTGTCCCCTTGAAAGTGGCCTAATTAGGAACCCACTTCCGGCAATAAAGTAATGCTAAAACAGTTAAGATGCGGTTTCAATAAAGTTCGAAAATCTAGTTTCAGACACTGGTATAAGTGCATAATTGCAGGCGACATCTTGAGGATCCAATAACTTACCGTAAAATGCAGGTGCAGTGATATCCTGAAAATAAAAAAAATATATTTACATTTCAACATCAAAAAAAAAAAACATTAAAAATTTGCTCAAAAACTGTTTTCATAAGAGGAGTACAAAATTTAAGACGTCTTTGTAAAGTCGTTTATTTACTAGTGAATAACAGAAGACAATTTCTTAGAAAATGTCAATATTTGAGATTAACTCCCCCATTGCTGTTGGAACGCTTTTATTTGCTGTTATTTTGTACTCCAAAAATTCATACCAAACTGTCCCTTGACCATATGAACTATCGGAATTCAGTTGTATTTCTTATATTCCATTTTAGAACATACGAAGGTGTCCTGAAAAGTTTCCAACCTCACAATGACACAAGAAATTTATTCTTTAAATCTATTTTTATTTTTCTACATTCTCCTTGTAAGTCCTCCACGCTTCTCCCAGCGATGCTCCCATCTCTTTATCCGTCCAAATAGTACTCCGCATCTTTCCCTGCAGAATAATTGTTAACGGTGATGGCCTCCTTATTTGATGAAAATATTTATCCTCCGAGCGCAATTTTTAGATAAGGGAACAAAAAGAAGTCGTTTGGGACTACATGTGATGAATAAGGAACAGCAATAAGCAATTTTCTTGGTAAAACAGAATTTTTCTTCTTCAAATCTGACCATTTTTCACAATGTCGGCCTTTGGCTTGTCGAATAATGATACGTAGTATGCTCCTATAATGATTTCTCCTGTTTGAAGATAATCGATTAAGATAACTCCAGGACTATCCCAAAAAATAGTCGCCATCACTTTTCCAGCCAAACAGTTTTTGCTTTTTTTCGGAGCCGGTTCCCCCGTTGCAGTCCACTATTTTGACTGTATTTTTGTTTCGGGCGTATAAATGGTGTATCTAAGTTTCATCAACAGCCATTACTCTTCGCCAAAATTCTGACTTATTGCACTTAAGTCTCGCCAACAGAGCGTTGGAAATGTTCATTCGATCACGTATTTGGTCTAACGTGAGCAAACGCGGCACCCAACGCGCGGGCAGCTTTTTCATACCTAAATCTTCATTCCATATGTGACAAACACGTTCTTTTGACATATTCATAGCATCTGCTGTATCTCTCACTTTAATTCGACGGTCGTTTGGGACCATTTGGTTATCGTCAGTGGTTCCAGTTTTTGGACGTCCCGAACCTTCATCGTCTCCCAAGCTTGTACGGCCACGTTTAAATTCAGCTGCCCAAAATTTCACGGTGGTAAATGATGATGCTTTGGCCCCGTGTAAAACTGCAACTCACCTTTGATTTGCGTAGGCGTATTGCCTTTCAAAAACAAATATTTAATGACAGCTCGATACTCGATTTTTTCCATTTTCACAAAACACATCAACTCACTCAAACGATTGTCAAACATCAACTGCGCATCCAAAATGGCTGAAATTTTAGTGAGTATTTGTCAAAAGATGCGCAACCACATTCCCTAGCTTTTATTGATGAGTGCTGCCATCTTCATGTTAAGGTCGCAAACTTTCCAAACCACCCTCGTATAGGATAGAATTAAGAGGAGAACTTATTATTATTAGGAGGCTCTAAATATTTTCAATAGAATCGAAATCAAGAGAAGAAGGTACTGGATGAGTTTTAATATGATTAATTCGACATGGCCGTGTCCAGATAGCTGAGTGGTTAGAGCACAAGGCTGTCATACGGAAGGTCGCGGTTCAAATCTCGCTGGTGGCAGTGGGATTTGTATCGTGATTTGACGTCGGATACCAGTCGACTCAGCTGTGAATGAGTACCTGAGTCAAATCGGGGTAAAAATCTCGGGCGAGCGCAATGCTGACCACATTGTCTCCTACAGTATACTGTAGTGTACCGTTACGGTCTTGAATGAAGTGCTCTAATACACTTTAAGGCCCTGATCCAATATGGATTGTTGCGCCAACGATTATTATTATTATTAATTCGACATGGCACTGCACATGTCGTATATAAAGGTTTTGACAAATTCACAGCAACTCAGATGACAAGCCGAAAACCAAAAGGCTTAATATATAAATATTAGGGTGCACGATGGTTCCACTTGTACAAAGCTCGTAGCTCGTGTATGCATCGAGTATATCCGACTGTTTTATGTCTTCAGTTGCAATAATTACTCCCGAGAGAATAATGTTAATAATGGTAGGTTTTCCACCAAACTTTCTCGTATGATGCTCCACATTATTTTGCATTACACTACATAACTTAAGATGAACTGAAAAGAACTTTATAGTAAATTTCTAAAATACATCACATATAGAGATGAAGAGCATTCTGAGGCATAGATGTCATATACAGAATCATCTTGTTTTTTTTATTTAGACTTTTCAGGCGAGTAATTTCCGAGAATATGTAGTATCCGGGGCTCTGCAGCAGATACATTTCTCTCGCATTGTTCTGTGACAAAGTGACGAAAAAACTCATTTGCTAATATGCAACATTATTCCTTTTTCACTATTTAACTCCATTTAACTTCTCCATTGCCTTCCTTTATATTTCCTACTTCCCGATCCACATGTACTTTAAAATATGAATTAAAAGATGATTATTTTTATTTCCTTTTTAGCAATTTTATTCACAACACCTTTTCATTTTTTAAACTACCCGAAACTCTAAAATATTATTTCAATGAATTTTTCTATAGAAATTCCCTAATATTCCAAAGTGATCATTGACGTCTTCCTGTTGTTGCTTTCATCATGCATTGCATGGCTCAGTCAAAGACCTGGTTGTGTTGTATATTGGAAATGCATTTCTAGCGTTTGTTTTCAAATGGAGCGAGATGCATTGCATGCAAATGTAAATGCGAATGACGACAATTTTTATTATTGAACAGAGGTCGGTTCAATGAAGGACAGATCGATACGAAACATTAGAAAAATTCTGTCCGAACACGGCCGTGAAATAGCTTTTGTAATTGTTCCAGCTGATGATGCATTCGAAGGTCTGTAAAATTAGCAGGAAATTAGACAGCTGCTGAAGAAGAACCGAGAAATCATCTGACCCAGCCGTGAGTGCACTTCTGGAGGCGAAGAAAAACGAGGATTCTTTCTTGATCCTTTGGAAGAGCAAGCGAATAAAGTGAAAACGTGTGAGAGAATTAAGTGTGGATCAGAAAATTGGGATCTTAGTTTCTTTTGTTCGCGGTTGCTCTGATCTTTGGATATTTAAAAACAAAAAAAATATCTCTAAAGTTGTGGATTGTGGATTTAGTGACAACTAGAGGCCTGGGACTTCCAAGCGGTGGATCAGGTGGCGACTTCAGAGCAGAGAATGCAGGAACTCCCCACACAGTATGGCCAACACATGATGTCAAATATTTTCGGTGATACTCCAGGTACCCATCCCGATAGACAATAATGAGACGTTTCTGTTGTATCAAATAACTTCTACGTAAACTGGGTGACTTCTTTTGTCAAATTTATCGCATTTCGTGTTCATGTGAATGAATCGTCACAAAAAAAAGGAATTCTATTTAGAACTCATGAAAGGCGTACCTACAATATAATATAAGGCTTACAAATAAGTTCTGTTGGTTTTTTGTTTAAATTTGAAGCTTTATTGTGAAAAATTGGTTATACAGTCATTGTTCAAAGTATTGCCCATCGCTAGCCACAACTTCCTTCCATCTTTCAGGCAATTCATAGATACCATCGCGCCAAAAATTGGCCGGCTTGGCCGCTATCCACTCATCGAGCCATTTTTTGAGTTCGTCGTAATTGGAGAAGTACTAGTCAGCCAGGCCATGCTGCATCGACCGGAACACATAGTAATCAGAAGGAGCAATGTCTGGAGAGTACAGCGGGTGGGGAAGGAGTCCCCATTTCAACGTTTCCAGATATGTGTTAACGGGCTGTGCAACATGTGGACGATCATTGTCATGTTGCAAAATAACTTTATCATGCCTTTGCTGGTATTGCGGCCGTTTTTTCTTGAGTTCGTGGCTCAAACGCATCATTTGACGTCGGTAGAGTTTGCCCGTGACCGTTTCGTTCGGTTTTAGCAGCTCATAGTATACCACACCCAGCTGGTCCCACCATATACACAGCATGATCTTCTCACCATGAATATTCGCTTTGGCCGTCGATGATGAGGCATGGCCGGGTATCCCCACGTTGCCCGACGCTTGGGATTATCGTAAGGGATCCACTTTTCATCGCCAGTAGTCGATGCAGAAAACCCTTCCTTTCTTGTCGTTGAAGCAGTTGTTCGCACGTGAAAAAACGGCGTTCGATATCTCTCGGCTTCAGTTCATACGGAACCCAATTTCCGACCTTTCCGATCATTCCCATTGCTTTTAAACGGTGGGAAATAGCTTGCTGAGTGACTCCAAGTGTTTTTCCAAGTTCTTCTTGCGTTTGCAATGGATCTTGGTCGAGTAATGCCTCTAATTCTTCATCTTCAAAAATTGTTGGCCGTCCGGCGCGCTCTTCGTCTTCCAAGTCACTTTTAAACCGTCCAAACCACCTATGACACGTTCGCTCAGATAGAGCATGGTCACCATACACTTCCACCAAAATGCGATGACTTTCGGTTGCTTTTTTCTTCATATTGAAATAATGAAGTAGAACTCCCCGCAAAAACACATTATTTGGTACAAAATTGGGCATTTTCGTTGATGAAAAAAGTATTGTTGTTTACACTTCAATTAAATAATTTATACTGACGTTTGTGCCTATTGACAGTAGCTTTCCGATGAATGTTTGGAAATGTGGATCAATTGAATAAAAAACAAGCTACACCATCTATTGTGAAAACTGACAGAACTTATTTGTAGGCCTAATATATATACATGAGTATCTAATCATTCGATTCAAGGAAAAGCAAAATATATCTAGTCCCAGTTTAATAAAGCTATCAATTGGTGTAAATCGACCCTAGGAGCTAGGGAGTGTAGAGTTGTTGGTTTTATTTGCTTCTTCCATTTGTAAGGTTCAAGGTATGAACATCTCAGGCAGAAGAAGCCCCATGCGCGTCTTTTAGATCGAATGTTTTCCTCCGATGCTTCTGTAGGAAATTCCGATGGTTGTTAGGGTTTTTCAGGTTCCAGTGCGAACCCACGCATCGATTTCAGGTGAAGTTCTACGATATGACACGTGAAGTCCTGTATAATGCACAGAAACGAGAAAAACTGAGGTGTCCGAGAGCACCTCCTTCCCCTTCCCCAAATTTTCGAGCCTTCATGGATAGTCTTTTGGTCACAACCAAACCCTCTAAGACATTACAAATGAATCTTTGAAATAAGTGACTACTTTCTAACCTACGCACCCCCTCTGTTTTGTAACTAGTATGACAAATAATATTTGCATCGAAAAATATTAATCGAAACTTCTCTTCTCTAAACTATACCACATAACTATTTAGTAGAAACAAGTCGGAATACCGGAAACTGAACGCTTCGGGTGTAAAGGTTTCGTGCGTTCTGAGAACGAGATCTATTACACTTCTCGGGGCACACACTTTCGAAAAGTATTAATCGAGCCCTTTTATTTGATACCCCACATGACCATATTCTATGAAAAAAAAAAGTACACTCCGCTTGTATTGGGAGCCCCTCTTAATTAAACCCAGGGCAAAATGATGCCACTCGTTACATGTAAAGGGATTTACAGACCACACGTTTCCGACTAAATCGAGTGTCACAGACAGACACAGACCCTTTCTGAGGGTACAGTTATTTCCTTTTAAACTAAGCGTAGGACAATGTCATTCACCGCAGTCGTGGGAGTTACAATGCCAACCTTTCCATCAAAGTTCGTGTCAATAGGTTAAACCATTTCTGAAAAAGTGCGTATGAAAAACGAGATATTAAGGGGGTAATCCTCTGTGACGGTTTCCATGAATCGATTTTGAAGGTTTTGTGTGAAACAACATGTCACACCCGATCATTCGAAATGTGATGAGAATATGTGGTCTATGTGCCCCTTTACATGCAGCGAGTGGCGCCATTTTGTAGTTTGAAGGGGGCTCTTCATACATGCGAAAGGGGGGTGTAAATTTTTTTCGCAGAATATGGTCATGTGGGGATCAAATGAGAGTGCTCGAATAGTACTTTGCGAAACTGGTCTTATTTCTGATATTGGGTAAAACATAAGGGAGATAGGGACCAAAATGTGTGCACCAAAGTATACCATGTTGACGTGCATACAAAACGAAAACTTCTAACCCCTTGAAATCTCGTCCACCTTTTCTTAATACTGGGTGTTATTAAAATTTCCATCAACGAAAATACGCTGTTCCAGGTCGACTGACTGAGATGCAAGAAGTATGATATCATTGCGGCTGGTAGATGTATTATGGTTTTTGTGAGGCAATTCTTGTTATGTTTCCCTGATAGTTCTCCTTAAGGGGGAAGTCCCTTTACGTGGGGCGAGCCCCGCTGATGTCGACTCCTGATGCAAGTGGCATAAAGCCGAGGCCACTAATATTTTAAAATATTTCAACCACTCACCACGTCTCATTCCATCCGATATCGAGCATTCCTCCCATCTACAAAGATCTTCCCATATGATGATATGATTTTTTTCAACAAATGTTTGGGTGGAAATACCCAAAACGCCAATGGATCTTTTAATGCCACGATATGGCGCATAGCCCCAAAGCACTTGAATTCTGGTAAGAAAATTGTTGATATAGCCGCCGGACTATTCAATGCAGGCTACATAACATAATATGATGCTGATGGAATCGCTGAACTTAACCATTGGACACTAGGGCAAAGCGATTGCCGATCACATGGACGTCTACGTTCTGTTTCACACAAAACCTTACAAATGCTACTGACAAAGAAGTTGCCTCTTCGTTAGTGCTATTTATGAGATAATATAATGATAAAATTGAAAGAAAGGAGACAAAACCAAGCGCAATAACCCGCGATGAATAATCCTCAGATGGTTCTCGTACAAAATCTTTATCCTGGGAGAAAGGATAAAAAAATGAAAAGTTTGGTGGAAATCCTGCCATTTTTAGCCAAGTTTCAAAAATTCAAATTTAAATTTTCATAAGAATTTAATACACCAAAACGATTTAAAACTGCTGCTCTTCGCTTTTATTTTTGTTGAGTAAAAAAGCAGATGCTCATAGCTATAACGACTGTGAAAAAAACAGCATTTGGAAACCATTCGATTAGATGTGAGAAAATTGCAAGAAATAACCAACATAGAACTCAATGGCCTAATAAGAAGGGAGGATAATTTATCATCTAAGTCGTGAAAATTCTACCCCTAAACGACGCAAAATTCCTAAACACTGACTTCCAATCTATTCGTGTTTAATCTTCAAATAAAAGATATCAATCAAATATCTTGACTGTATCAGGTGTGTTCGTTCTTGTGAATAATATCATTCTATCTTGCTTCGCAATTGCAAAGTAGATAAACAATTTTCGTCAAAGATTAAGATGTAATCTACGCATAAATTTTCGCCAAACCATTATCAATTTAAGTGAAAATTCGTACATAAATAGAACGATGATCTACGCTTCTGTAAAAAACTTAACTCTGAGTCAATACATTACATAAGAAAACATTTTATCATAGACATTACCTGCAACCGCAACATTTCACCACAATCGAGCTTAACTATATCGAATTTACGAAAATAAAACAGAAAACTTATTGTTAGTATTGCGTCGTAGATTGTGAATAAGCGAGAAAAAAACGTGCATCATGTTTGTGACAACTGTACTTTTTTCTCACTTTATCAGCAATTTTGTTACACAAATTATTATGCTTGATTTGATCTCATTTCTAGATATTTGAAAATGTAATTAGATGCTGACTTATTACTAAGCAATTGAGTTATTTGAAACGTGAAATATTCGTAAACTTTGAAATGTTTCCTAATCAAAACTTGAAACTTGTTTATGAGAAAATGGAATGTCAAGAGAGGTAGAAAACATAGTGAAGTTTCCTTTTTCGGTTGGCTAGTCTTTTACCTCCAATGATATCCGATTTTAGAAATAAGTTTCCTTTCTTCTCGGCAAATTCTATTCCATTTCTGCGGAACCTAAAACAGCGTACATGTGCGATGCTTTTCTTCCACCATACAAATTCAAACAATGCCTGCGTCATCGTTAAATGAACAGAAATTCTTGGCTTTGTTTCAGTGTGAGAACAGAGATTCAGAGAAACTTACCAAAAGGGTCAAAAGATTAACTCCTAAGCCTCAACATCTATATTAAAACACCCTTCTGCAGATCAGAAATATTCATGCATAACCCATAATCCTACTTTTTCTAGCTTCACCGATTACACAATTTTTATACAATTATTATTACTCCAATTCCTGAAGGCCTGAAAAACCCGATCTTTACCCGAATACCCCTCCCGCTCCCCCTCAGACACTACCTTGTCGTGGTGGGGCAGCTTGTGGTAGTTTACTACTACATTAAGAGTGTCCAAAAGCACATGAAGATGGAAACAAAGGATTGTAACTCTCAAATTGATAAGAAGTCACAGACTTCGAATCCACCCGCGACTTTGAGAAATCAGGTCGTGGCCGAAGCATGGATTTTGGAGGCCTCACCTAATTCATGTTCCCCCACGGAGAAATCTGTGGAAGGCAACCAGTGGAAAACCTAGACCCGGTGTCTACGGCACGGTCAGCTAAAAAGGATAGTACAACAACTCCCTTAATGACAGAAACTGGAAATCTGACTACGGCTGGCCTGTCGATGACACTGTTACCTAACTCTTCTAAAATACAGAGGAGGAAGGCTCAGCAGAAGGAAACTTCAGCCGCAAAGGAGAAGGGACTACAGACTTGCCTGTCAGAACCTCCTCCTCCGCCTATACCCGGAAAAACGGAAGAAAAGGAAGCTGATAATGTGCACGCAACTGGTCTAACGCCAGTATGTGATGATAGATCCATGTAGCCCGAATTACGTGAACCAAGGAGGGCTTCTAGCCGACGACAACAGAAGGCACTGCAAAATAAGGCGAAGTGTCTTGAGAATGACGACATGGACGTTGCTACACCACCAAGTCTGGCGATATCCTGAGAAATCGGACGCAATAAAGCAGAACTTTCGGTGTCCGGATAGCTGAGTGGTTAGAGCGCAAGGCTGTCGTACGGAAGGTCGCGGTTCAAATCTCACTGGTGGCAGTGGAATTTGTATCGTGATTTGACGTCGGATACCAGTCGACTCAGCTGTGAATGAGTACCTGAGTCAAATCAGGGTAATAATCTCGGGCGAGCGCAATGCTGACCACATTGCCTCCTAGTGTACCGTTACGGTCTTGAATAAAGTGCTCTAAGACACTTGAAGGCCCTGATCCAATATGGATTGTTGCGCCAACGATTATTATTATTATTCGGTGGAAGGTGAGGACAAACTGGTAATCCTGGTGAGATCCGCACTGAACGCAGCAGACTTCTCAGTTAGCGGCGGTTTTCATATTAGACTGCACTTATGGCTACAAACATAAGAGTTAGTCAAATCAACCTGCAGCATGTCAAAGCTTCTTCCTATCTACTGGCGGCAAAGTTTCAGGACTGCCCTTATGTGTTTCTGGTTCAAGAGCCATGGGTTCGTTTTAACAGAATCTGTAGTATTGGATTGGAAGATCCTCGAGACCGAGGGCCTGCGTTCTGATGTCAAAATTATTAGAGCCAACCATGCTGAGACAATTCTGTTCCCAGGACCTCGTTGCGATCAATTTACAATACCAGGTCAATGGTAAGAGGAGAAACGTTATACTTGCCCTATGATTGCCTCCGCCGACGCAAGAATCTGATAGTGTACGCAGAATCAAGTGGCCTTGAACTTTTAATAGGTTGTGATGGGAACACTCAGCATATTTGTTGGGGAAATGCAATCCTAGAGGAGAGAAGCTGTTTGATTTTATCACTTCAGCTGGTCTAATGACCGCAAACGTAGGGTGCGCCCCTACGTTCATAGGACCAAGAAGAAGTGAAGTAATTGACCTAACAATCTGCACTTCAAAGTTGTTAGAGTTGATTAGAAACTGGCGAATACTAGATGAAGTCTCACTTTCAGATCACCGTTACTTAGAATTTAGTGTGATTATTGCAGGCGAACAGCCTGTAATACAAAGACGGAATCCTAGTAAACTGAATTGGACAAAGTTCAATGCATTTCTTGGCGACAAAGTTGAGCTCTCTAGGCGACTAAGGATTCCTTTGGCTATCGAAGATCAATTGAAAACTCTGAATCGCACACTTTTAGAGTGCTTTGAAGAGGTTTGTCCTATTTCCCGAGGCCAAAGTGATAAAATGGGTCCATGGTGGAACTGAGAACTGCAGAAACTCAGGAAATCAACCAAACGACTTCTTAATCGTGCTTGAAAAGCAATAAAGATGAAGACTGGCTAAACTTCCGGAACTCACAGCGTGAATATAAGAGGCTCGAAAAACGTTCAAAACGCGACTCTTTTAGAGCGTATTGTGAGGAACTGGAAGGTGAAAGGGAGACTTCCAGGTTGTGCAGAGTCCTTAATAAGGATGAGTCGGCCTAGTTGGACTCTCTGAGAAAACCGGATGGCACTTTCACGAACTCTAGAGTTGAGTCTATACAGACTCTCTTAGAAGTACACCGCCCGGGGGAACAGATCTCAGAAGTGAGAAGAGAATTGGCGGTTTCTGCAAACCCTTCAACACGAAGATGTTGCAAGGGGAATTGGGACAGTGCGGGAGCGGTTGTTACCAATGAAAAGGCGAGAGCTGCTACACTATCATTTGAACACTTCAAAGTACCTGGTATGGATGGCACCTACCCAGCGATGCTAAAGGAGGGGAAGGAGCACAAAACAGAGAGTCATTGGGAGAACTGAATCCAGTTTTCGCAATGCCTTCCGATTCTCAGATCCCCATACATCTGTTTGGTAGAAGATACGATGTTATCTTGAAACGGAGAGAAAATTGGAACCAACCCACCGATGGCTCAAAGACAGAAAATGGTTCTGAAGCAGGAGTCTACTTCTCCAATAAAAACGAGAAGTTGGCTGATGATACGTGTCCATCCTGTAATGAGGAAGCGGAATCCACGGAACATTTTCTTATGGCATCAGACATCAGATTTTTGGTGCGGATGTGCTCCAACTACAGCGGATAGCATCACATCCAATAACGGAAATCCTGCGATACATAAACGAATCCAGAATATTCCATTAGAAGGGGGCATCGAATACAATGGGGGGGACTAAGGTTTGAGTGCTCAAAGGCTTTGCCTCTCCCCACCTCAAACACACACACACCTCTCTCAATATGATTTTCAATCTGAATTCCAAAGCCACCAAAACAACATCGGCATCCCAAATCCACTCCCTCAGTTCGAGCTTTATCTTGTTACGCTTGTGTCAACACGATTATGACATAAATACTCGTATTCTTCTCCCAAAAAAAGTACACTCTAAGCAACCATAAACTCCTAGAAATTAAGCTGATAAACGCAAAAAAAAAACAAGGCAATCAACTTTTTAATTGAAAATACATATATGACCACCACCAATGACCACATGAAATTGCTTCTCACCGACATTTTACCTGCAAAATAATTTCGCAGATTACCATCTGGATAATGGAATCATAACCTTGCCTATTAAAAGTGACAAGCTGAAGGACATGAGTACCCCATAAATTATTATGACCGGATGATCAAACAACACAAGAATAAAAAGACAATGATCATTCTCTTCTCGGAAATATTTAACTTTAACATCTCATCTTGAAGAGCTCAACACATATTCTTGCGCGAAATTTCGTGATACATCAATATGTCGTTAAAATGGTTCTTGTTGAAATTGATGAGAGCTGTAATAATCGACCAAACACTTATTTCCTTTCTTTTTTTCCTCCTTATAATTTTTTATAAAGCAAAAAAAAAATTTCCCACAACAATTATGCCGATCATTTTGATCATGAGACATGCAATTAAGGCGCGTCAGGGTTAAGCATGAAAAATGTGTGGTGGTCATTTATCTTGGAGCACTATCGTGTCGTGAATGATGCCAAGAGGTTAACATTTTCAGCATCTATCTTCCGAACTAATTGCAATTGCTGCACGAAATTCAAGGACACCTTCAAATGCATTCGCAAAAAAGCTCATTGTACATTCTTAAGTAATTGACCTTAAGACAAATCTAGATCTGCATATTTTGTAAAGATGATCTTTTCTGGTAAGCTGACCCCCCAAAGGGATAGATGCTAAAATCTCCTATGTATGCCCAAAAAGGACGCATTCGATATGTAGTGATTTTAGCAATATTCGATGTTGATATTATTCTCCAAATTTAATAATTATAGCCCTCGAATTCGAACCCTCTCCCCTATTGTATCTTTGGGAAAATCTTTTAGATTTGGAGTAAAGTCCCTCGGAGAACAAGCGAAAATATGTACTGTCTGCCAGTCGACCAGCTTGATTGCTGAAGTTATTTCACCAGGACAAATCAACTTCAAAATTGTAGCTTCCAAAAGTATGTTTTTTGGCGCAAAAAATTCGACCCAGTAGTTCGACCATTACCGTCAGAATGACTGATAAATCCCCCCTTTGATCCTACTCAATATCTTTATCTTTTTTGGGAGGTGGAAATTTTTAAAAGGCACTGGCCTGAACATACCAGTGTGAGATTTTTACCCACTAAAACCACCCCCAATCGCACCATGCCCCGGGGAACCACTATAAGGTATTAATTACATCACAGGATGAAGTCAGCTCACTGTAGATTGGTCATGAACAGTTCTTTCCATAGAAGCGCCTGCTTTATTAAAATGGTCTGATGGTTCTCTGCCCTGTGGCTCCACCTGGTGATCGTTGTGGATGTACTCCTCGCTGACAAAAGTTAGGTTTACGATTGAGACAGACCCTCCTTTCCGAAAAATGTTTACATCACCTCCGTTGACCAGAAATATATCCAACTGTGCAAAAACATCGAATAGACTGTGCCCCATTGCGTTTGCTGCTCTGCTAACCCAACCCACTCAATGCCCAAATCACGGAACAATACTCAAGAATACTTCTCACGAGAGAACTGAAAAGCATTATGGAGGGTTGGAACGAGGTGAAATCAGTACAGGAACACAGTATGAAACCTGACCTTTTGGAAGCACTACGGCTGTCAAAACGGAGATCATTGTTGAAGGTTACGCCCAAGTCAAGCATAGAGTTCAGATAGGTCAAGAGGCAACCTCAAAGAGAATTGGAGAAAGGAGTGGGGGAGATTTTAAGCGAGTAATACATCAAGTGGCATTTAGAACCAACTTATTAACTGTGCACCAATGGACCAAAATATCCAGATAAGCGCAATCCATTGGGGACGAAACAGAAAGACCAATAAGGATAGAGGGGAGGTCGCTAAAGAATAAAAACAAAAGAGGTCCTAGTATGGTCCTTGTGGCAAATCAGAGGGAGAAAAAGGACTAGAGATGCAACCATCAAAGGAAACGCTACAGGATCGGAAGGAGAAGTAGGAGAAGCCATGTAATATGTGATGCAGGATGTTGTTGTTGAGGCAACTTTGGACAATAGTATCTCGCGGTTAACAGAATCGAAAACCTTAGAAGTCTGTGTAAATGACGTGGGCTTGCTGTCGAGAGCTTAGGGGTTTGGCCACAAAGTTGGGTGTAGTCCAGAAAATTGATAACAATGGATCGAAGTTTTATAAAGCCGTGCTGATCTTTAACTATAACGAGTCATTGACGTACCTCTCGAGGATCTTGGAGCAGGATGAGGAAAGCGAAATAGGACGATAATCTCAACAAGGGTATGGTCACCGCCTTTGTGTATGGGAAAAATAAGGGTTTCTTTCTGGGACTGGGGGCGGGCGGGCGTTACGGATGTGGGACCAGAAAGGCTTCAAGTTACCACGCGCCAATTTAATTTCAACCCTGTCCAGATAATCTTTCCTAGACTTAACTATCAGCGACTTAACGGAAGATCGCAGAGCACTGAAATGATCAAAGTCTGCAGGACTCCCGGTGGATAAAAACTTTTCCTCGCAGCTTGCTTCGGACAAAGTTTTTTATGGATTTCAGTGGTGAACCATAATGGGTAGGAGTTCAAGGAATTGCAAGAAGAAGGAGGCAAACAAAATGGAATAAGAGAAGAGAAGGGCTTGGTCGCAGGTTAATGGTGAGAAAATGGGAGCCCAGTTGATTGACGACAGAGCTAAGTTCAAAACCTCAAAGTCGCCCTTACGAAAGTTGAGTTTAGAGGGCTTGCGCATAGTATGGGAGTTGAGTCGTGGTAATTTTAGCTCGAACTCAAGAGGAGGATGTTGGGCATCAGGATCAACATAGGGAAGAGCAGGTGGAGATTGAGAAAGGAGCCGTTCTGCCAAGTTGGAGAGGACTAGGTCGAGGGTACGATTTAGATGATTTGTAGTACGGTTGAACTGAAGAGCGGCAGTGAATTAGGGGAAAGACGGATGAAAGGAACAAATTGGAAGTTATGACGGGCTTCTTAGGGGGGGGGGGGGGGGGGGGGGGGGGGGGAAGAATTCGTCGTTACAGATAGGAGGGGCTGAGGCAAGGAAATATACACAACATATAATAAAGGACCGGCGTAGGGAGGGAAAACAAGTAAGGTGATGCAATCATAGGGGATAGAACCTGAAGAAAAGATGGATTCGGCTCGCAGGGGGGATTTAACCGCGATCAAGGCATGTCCACCAGCTGACTTACCTGAAGCTACGGGATCTCTATCGCAGCGAAAACAGAGAACCCCTCGAGGAGCTCAGACCTTAAAATCCTATCATCCAACCCGTTTCAGGGATACAGATTCGATGGTATTGGAAAGCCAGGGCAGAAAGATTGAGACGCGATAGCTTGGTGCGTAGGCCTCTCACATTTTGATAATAAAGATTTAAGCTATTTGACAAGTGGTTTTTGCTGGTCGGCGAGGCAGGCGGACGACACGGAAATTCGTTCATAATTTATTCCGCTGGTTAAAGCTTAATGAATTACTCCTTGCGGCCAAAAGAAGGGTTGGGCGACGGAATCGAAGTTATGTGGATACGTGACTTTGAAGGATGGAATTACGCGGTTGGAGGAGCCATCCTTCGTCAGTTTCACGCACGAAAATGGCGACGGAAGTAAACCAGCTTTACTTCTAATGTAATTAAGAACTTCATCAGAAGAAGTAGAATGAACAAGTCTGCTAACGAAAAGCTTCTTAAGCGAAGCGACTTACAGCAGAGGGCTACCTGAGTCCGTAGGAGAGGAAGTCGGGATGAAGGCGGTTGATGTCTGGTGCACTGCGGCGAAAGGCATTGACAATCAGGTGGAGAAGGATACCGCGCCCGAAGATGGATTAGCTGCTGCTGGAGAAAGCAATGAAGCCACCCACGTACTCCTACTGGCGGCTGACTTAGGTGAACAGCAAATTCTCCTGATGCAGCACGTTCGATAGGCGAATTTCGGCTAGAGGGTTCGCCGGGAAGGTCGAAGCTATCGGAGCCCCATCAAAACAGGCGAAGCAGTTGGAGTTGCGGGCATGCTAGTCGAGGCGCGTAGCGGGGGATGATCCAGTGGCCGCCAATATATTGACGCCAGATAAGTGCCGGATAGCGGAATTGGCCGTTCCAACTGCTTGCTGGATCGCCGCAACTGCTTGCTCGGTCGCCGGCTAACGCAACTGTTACAGCGGTTAGAACACATTCAAAGCAAACTTTGCATGAATGTCGAGAGAACCGACGGAAATACCCAGACATTTAGTGTGGTAAGATTTACCACATGTACCTATCGCAGTCAACGAATTTCGAGCGGGTTGATTCAGGCTCATTACAAATAGTGCAGCGAATAGCTGAGCTATAAGAACACTTGCGCGTTGGAGGATTAAACGCACATTTAGATAATCGAAAATACTTTTTCTTGGCTTGTAGACCGCACACCCCATATCACTAAATCCATGAGTCGAATCTGCGACATGTAATCAACCAGTCTAGAACGCATTAACGCAACCTGGATGAAGAGGCGTTCCACAACTGATCGACGTATCAACGAACGTCTCAGATCTAAAATTTACCGCAATGTCGTCCGTCCTGTCGCTCTCTATGGTTCCGAGTGTTGGCCGACTATAAAAGACAATGAATGGCCGGCATCTTGCGATAATGGAGACGAAAATGGTACGTTGGACTAGTGGCGTGACACGGTTTGATCACATCCGAAATGAGGATATCCGCGATCGATATGGGTTTGCACCGACCGTGGACCAACTGTGAGAGAGGCGTCTTCGATGGTATGGTCACGCAATTTGCGCTAATGAAATTTACTTGCCAAGATTGGACTGAACATCGAAGTCGATGGTAAGCGACCAAAAGCCGGCCGAAACAACGGTGGCTTGATACCGTAGATGGAGATTTAACAACCACTGTGAACGGGACAAAGGCTAAGAAAAAGGTGTGAGGAGCGACGAGTGCCTGACAGTTCCGTGTCAATTAAAAATTCCATTGCCCTCTATTTTCTAGAAAGCGATTTAAATAAATCATTTGATAGAAAGCACTGTATTGATAATAGTCAACCTCATACGCTAGGGTGAGAACTTAAGAGAGGTGGTTGCCCGTGAAGAACGTCAACGCACCCTTACGGAGTGGCAACTTTCTTAGCAAAATTATCCAAGAGGCAGATGGACTGCGCGGCTCAATCGACAATTAGACCCGTGGTGGAACCGTACGCACGATGAGATTAATTACTTCCTTACCCAACTTCTAAG
The DNA here is from genome assembly GCF_905115235.1 of Hermetia illucens. Lineage (NCBI taxonomy): Eukaryota > Metazoa > Arthropoda > Insecta > Diptera > Stratiomyidae > Hermetia > Hermetia illucens. The sequence continues at coordinate 198,560,721 of NC_051849.1, forward strand.
CGGGCATGGAAGTTTTTCAGTCTTACCTGCACAGGATTGGGAAGTCGCGTTTGTTCTGCAATGGAGTGGCGGACGACGCTGAACACACCTTTTTCTCTTGCGAGAGATAGGACGACTTTCCTCAGCAACTTTATGTAGACACAGGGGAGCTCTCTCCGCACAACATTGTCAGAGAGATGGTGAAGAGCGCTGGCAGCTGGAATCATATTGCGCATTATTTTCGGGCTCTTCTTATTGCGAAAAAGATTGAACTTGATCGATGGAGGGAATCGGATAGTAAGGGGTTACCTGAACTAACAACTCCTTTTCTCCCCTCCCCTCCCGTTGGCGAAAGGAATTCCCTGACCTGAAGGCCTCCCAAGGCGGCAGAGCGGGAGGGCCAGCCTGAAGTAATGTGCAATGGTTCCAGGCTAGCTCTCATATGACAGGGAGGTGTTCAGTCGATAGTCCGAGAGGGTACTGATGCGGGAGTCCAACACTCTGTGCGTAAACGCATTCACCTACCCTACTCCAAAAAATATCTAACTAAAGGAGTTACCAATCTAGAAATCGGTGGAACAATGATTAGATATTTTAAGTTCCCAGAAAGTAGTTGCAGGTTAACTATTTTTATCGATAATTGACTTCCAAGAAACAATGATTTAAAACAGACAACACATACCATACATCTACCGATGAAAATTTCACTATAATTGGATTTGTAAATACATCTAAACATTAATTCAAGATGAGTACAAACTTTCTTATCTAAATTACATGCAGTACAATTGCGAGTATCAGCAAAACTCATTTACACATTACAGTTTCAATATCGCCTTAATATATGTGTACACATATTTCAAAAGCAATCAGCTTTCCGCACATAATTCTTAGTTACTAAATTTACAAAATTTGTTCCAGCATTTTTCTCAGATGACTCATTCTCCTACAGTAGCACTTCGAGGAAAACTTCCTCCCCCACCTGATTTGCCATTCACATGCCTCCATTCCATGCAAGTAATGAAGCATTTTTTCAAAGTTTTCATACATTCTATGTTTACAGTCGCATAAAATGAATAAATTTCCATTTCATTGAGAGGAAATCTCGAACACTCGCGTTCCATTTTAATGGAATTCATTTGAAAATTGAAACAATCGCAATCACGCTTAAGACCCACTACGTACTATCCATGGTATCATCCACCGATATCAATTGATGAGAGCACGTCTAGCAAAAAGTGAACGCATCTTGCAAAAAACTTTGGACCGACTTTTAGGGAAAGCCATAAAACGGCTCAATTTGCCTCCAAAGCAGAATTGATGGAGTCAATGGAGGAGTACATGTCTCATGTGAATTCTGTGAAATTGATAGTGAACAACGTTGCAATTACAATGAAATGTTCTTGGAGAGATAGATGAGTCATTTGTTATTGTGTCGCCGTCGATCAAAAGGAATTGTGCAAAGAACTGAGGTAGAAATGCTAATGACTTCTAATTATTGAAGAACTCCGACTGGTGCGGATAACAGGAAGACCGGAAGGATTGAAATGAATTTCAAATGTTTGTCGTGTTCGTCATGTAGCTGCGGCTTTAGAATACATGATCACTCAATTTTCGATACTAAATTGGAGACAAATTGGATCAGTGAAAGAACTTAAAGAAAGTTGGAAGCTTTGGTTTCATCAATAAGGAATGAAACATTCTGTGGTTCCTTACGTAAAACTCATTCCATTTTTAATTTGTGTACCTTTATTATTCTACTCTTGAGTATACGAACATATTTTACAAACTAACCGAGAAAGCTAAAAAAAATAAATATGTGGTTCCCCATCTGAATACTAATCACTCCCGGCAGCGCTTAACTTTGGCGAATGAAAGAAAATCGACATTTCTTCATTCGTTCTTGCAGTTGCAGATGCATTTTGTGGGTTTGACTATAGATAATGGACTCTGAACTTCTAAATTCCTTTTACCTTAGATTCCCGAGACATCTGCCAAAAGTATTAACTTGATGACGACGAGCGAAAAAATAATTCGCTCGCGTCTATAAATAAAAGAATGTATAGCCTACATTGCTGCAATTACGTGGTGCTAGGATGAACTTTAAGAGGGATTATGCAGCCAATGACTGAAAATTATAGTAATATATTATTACTAACTTATTTGAAGGATATCGGTATGAAAGGTATTTCGAAGCCTAGCCACCATTATAGTGGCAGCCTCTTGATTTTTTCCGATTTTTTTGGTTGGGCAGTTTATGAGAATGGCCCCGTTAATATGAATGATCACTTTCGACCCCCCGAACTCTCCGCCTTTTCATTAAATGTCAAACTAAGACCTGCTTGGGTAAAGTCCTAACCGAGACCTATATTGATGGAAGAAAAATGACAACCCCTTTTGCATGTATGGGGACCTCCCCTTAAAATCAACGTAACAGGATGTAACTCACCGTATACGTGAGCGTTCACTAGTTCCCATTTTTCCACCCTGTTTGGTGTCAATCGCTGCTAGTCTCCGAGAAAAATGTGTGACGGACAGACAGACATAGTATGGTCCTGGCGAGGATGATGCCGAACGTGGGAGGGCCACGGCTTATAGGCAGGGTGATGGCCCTCAATCATGCTCTATGCGACCCCCGTTTGGAGGGAAGCGTTGCTGATGTCAGTTAACACTAACGAACTGAATGCAGTTTACAGGAGGGACAGCCCTGAGGCTATGCTCTGCCCTTCAGGACTGTTTCAGATAACGACAGCATTCGTCATCTCTGGTATGATGCCGATTGACATCTTCGCAGATGAGATGGCGAATATATACAATGCGAAGGGAATTTGTCCAGGAAATTTGCAATTTCTCTTGGATTTTCTGAGGACCTCCCCTGCATCGCAACGCTAAAATTCTTGCATTTCCTGAATCTAGACCGCCTCCACATTCGAACAAGGCATCGCCCGAAGGAATCCGACGATTTTGCATTTTTTGCCTTTTTTCTACCCGGGAGTCGTGGAAATTTGCTATTTTTCTTGGATTTCCTGAGGGCCCTCCCAGGCAAACATTTTTTGCCATATCTGAACACCCCGGCATCATCGCAGTTCTAAAATTCTTGCATTTCCTGAATCTGGGCCCGCCTCCCCGTTCGAACGAGGTGTTTGCCCGAAGAAATCCGACGATTTTTGCATTTTTGGCCATTTTTTCCTACCCGGGGGTCATGGAAATTTGCAATTTGGGATCAGATAACGCCTTGCTCGGACATATGATGGGGAAAGCACAGTCTTGCGACCATAAACAATGTTGGAAGGTTCCCGGATTTCTGCAACTTTCACCAGCTTGTCGTGGTGGCACATTGTTCCAGCACAGAGCCTGAAGGTCAGTTGGATTTCAATTGAGTGAGACCATACGATCGACAAGCAACTGAAGAAATGGAAAGAACACTTCGCCATGACTCTTAACCGTATCATATCCGTTGGGATTTTTCCTCTTGCGATTAGAAGGATATCTGCGTGCCCCCGCTAAACATTGACCAAATCAGCGCTCTACGGACCATTTTGGAACAGTGCAAAGAGTTCAGATCTTCGCTGCATCTGCCGTCATGCATTTCGAGAAAGCTTTCGATACTGTGAGCAGGGAGTGTATCTGGAGTGATCTACACAGGAGGGGCATTATAGAGAAACTAATAGCTATTATCAGAGCGAATATGACAGCGCAAAATGTGACGTTCTGTGTCGAGGTAAAATTTCAAAGGATTTGAGGTCCAAAGCGGAGTCCGCCAGAATTGCATTCCTGCCACCGATATATTTCTTCTTGTTATCGGTCACGTGCTTCATGCTGCCTTCTCCGGAAGAAGTGAAGGAATTCAATGAAATCTTTCCTCAAACACCTCGACTATGTTGGCGACATTTGTTTACTTCCCTCCCCCGATCATGAACCTTATCTAGATGACCCTAGATTTGGAAAGAGGAGACAAATCGAGTTGGACTCAAGATAAACACCAACTAAACCAAGTTTCTCAGGTTGACATTAATGGGCAGAGCATCGAAACTGCCCATCAATTTGTATATCTAGGAAGCGTGGTTTCTGCGGATGGTGGCCAGCGAACTGGATGTTGCCCGACGTATTACAGCGCCTTCGCTGCCCTGTCTAAAATCTGGAATGCAGTTCTGTTGTTTTTGTGCTGTTCTTTCTGTGTTGCTATAGGGAGGTAGCTCATGGAAAGTGAACCCCACTGTTACTCAAAAGCTCCCAGTCTTCCTCAACACTTGTCTGCGTCATATCATCGGAGGACGCTGACCTAACACTATCTCAAACGAGAAATTGGCCGATGCACAAGCCTGACACTCGTGCGCTTGTGATCCGTAGGCAGAGGTGGCATGGGATACACATCAATAAGGGGCAATAATTTTATTTCCGTAGCCTACATAACGATGAAATCTATGAGCGATATGGACCGTCAGATTATGCATAAAATCGGGCTCAATAGGTATGGTTGGTGGGTCACTTAATCCGTATGATGAGGATGATCCAGTCCGGAAAGTCTATAAGGGCAATATCTATGGTAGAAAAAGACGACGAGGCAGACCCTGCTTGAGATGGAGTGATGGCGTAGGTCAGGACGCCAGACAGCTTTTGGGATATTGAATTGGTGGACCTCGGCGCAAAAATGGCGTGCTCAAGCTCCTTACTACGGCAAACCTAGACCGGATACCGATTGTTGTACCATTGATGATGCATGCACTGGATTTCCTCTCTCAAGATGACCGACGAATGGATAGACCGAGGGCGCTTAGCGCAGAACAATTGAGAACCCCAAGATCATAGCGGATGATTTCAATGCGTGGGCCGTGGATTGGGGCAGTCGCACTACCAACACCAGGGGTCGTATCCTGCTCGAGGCTTTCGTGGAGCTAGACTTGGTGCTTGCCAATACGGGAAAGTCGATCGATACATATGTGAGTACAACATTGGCGAAGAGAATGACATGATTTGTCAGTGAGCATTATACTCACAGCGACCCCCAGACAATTTTCCTCCAGATCAAATATGGATCCATACGGCGATGTGCGTTCCCGTGAAGCTGGAAACCGGGGCTGGCCCCTAAAAAAGTTTAAAGAGGATGCATTCATAGAGATGCTATTGGGAGGCCAAAATCTCGGTTGATGCGGCTACATAAAATGGTAGAGCAAATGATGGGACGCATAACGAGAGCATGTGACGCTACTATGCCGAGGCGATGAGTTCTCGCAAAAAGGCGCTCACACGATTGGTGGAATGAAGAGATCGCGGTGTTACGAGATGCATGTTTTCGAGCTAGAAGGATCTGCCAACGATCTAGAGAAAGACCGGACTTCGACGAGAAACGGCAAGTAGATGTGAACCTTCGAGGTAGTGCTTAAGCTACTGACAAGCAAGCGAGAATGCTTCAAGGAACTTTGCGCAGAGGCAGACCAAAGCTCTGGGGAACAGCGTACAGGATGGTTATGAAGAGGATGAGAGGGCGAGCACCACAACTGACCTAGTCGCATCTTCTGCTCGATATCGTGATGGCGCTCTTTCCCCCGGATAAAGGGGAAACGCAAGCAGCACATGCAAGCATTAGACGTCTACACTATACCTGCGGTAACTGAGGAGGAACTTACACAAATTTGCCGGAGAATTGGTGATAACAAAGCCCCGATCTGGATGCTGTTCCCAATAGACCTCTTAAACTCGCTGTTAAGACCAAACCCGACTGATTATCAGCGTTTTTGAAACATGCATGATAGAAGGAGTTTTCCCCGATCGGTGGAGAGGCAAAAATTAGTTTGGTCCCGAAGCCGAATAAGCACCCCGGACACCCATCACCATAGTGACCGATTTTCCTTATCGACACGGCAGGAAAGATGCCTCGAAAGGGTCATCTACAACAGACTGGTCCCTATCCTTGAATATAAGGATGGACTATAGGAGCGAAAATTTGGATTTCGTCAAGCTGTGCCGTGGTGACGTTGGACCATAAAAATGCGTTCAATTCCACACATCGGGAGTGGATAAAAACTCACTGGCTAAAACGGGTGTCCCCAGTTTTTTGACTAAGCTCCTCGACAGTTACCTTTCGGAGAGGACACTTTAGTACGACACGGATGAGGGCCCCAAACAGTACACCGTCACCGCAGGAGTACCACAGGGCTCAGTGTTGGATCCTCTCCTGTGGAACGTCATGTACAATGGATTCCTTGTCCTTCCCGTACCAAAGTAGGCCACGATAGTCGATTTCGCAGATGATCTAGCTATGGTTGTCGCCGCGAAACAACGTGAAGACCTTGAAATGTACCCTAACGAAACCATTAGCGCCATAAAAGCGTGGTTGAAAATGGTTCAGCTTGACCTTGCGTAACAAAAGACGGAGGCGGTCTTGATTACCAATCGTAGGAAGAGGAATATAGTTATATTCGTGTTGGTGGTCACGTCATCATTTCGAAACCGGTTATCAAATAACTCGGGATGACGATTGACGCTAAAATCAATTTCAAGGTGCATCTGGACTATGCTGTGAGGAAAGCGACAAATACCAGCATATCATTCGCACGGATGATGCCTAATATTGGAGGTCCAAGATACAGTCGCAAATTACTTTTGACCGGAGTGAGTCGCTCCACACTATTTCTACGCGGCTCCTATTGGGAGGAACCACTAACGTGTGAGAATAATTGGAGGAGGGTAATATGACTACCGCTTAGTGGCGCTAAGGGGTGTGCAGCGCGTTCAGAATAATAGGCAGGCGAGGCAGCGTGTGTTATTGCGGGAATGCGCTGTCTGTACAAGAATGAATCCTCCTGAAAAGGATGCAAAATACCGAAAGCCAGCAAGGAGAAGGGACAGCAACGGTGGGACAACTCGCAGAAGGGTCGCTGGACCCACCACTTTGATTCCCCGTTTTGAGGAGTGAATCCAGTGATGACACGGCGAGATTAACTACCATTTGACACAATTCCTGTCAGGACATGGTGGTTACTCCCTTTGCCCTGAATGTGGTTGCACACCTGAGACCTGAAGCATGTTATGTTCCACTGTCCCACGATTTTTCTCAGAAAAGAGGAGTCTGGAAGGTTCCCAGAAAACAACCTAAGCCCGCAGAACATCGTCGGCCAAATATTGAAGTCGTAGGGAAACTGTTGTGCGGTGAACTCTGCAATCAAAAGAATACAGGAGGAACTTGGAAGAACGGAAGGTTTGGTCGCTTAAAGTGCAGTCCACCCCGCGAAGTAATGCTTTACGGCGGTTCCGTAGGAAAGGAAGGAGAAAGTGGGGGTGGTTTTAGTGGGTGAGACGCATCTGCTGCAACTTGGCGCGGCTGTGTCTTTGTAAAATTTCCACCTCCATCCATAAAAAAATTTAAAAAAAGACAGACGGACAGACAGACACCGACTCGATTCTAATAGGTTTTGTTTCACACAAAACCTGAGCAGCAAAAAGCTGCCCCAAGGTTGAATCATTTTTGCAAATTATTCTGGCCAATTCATAACATAAAGGACGAAAGTCATAAAAAATGTTTTCAGATCGTTTCAGTCGAGCCCAATCCTCCAGTCCTAAATATAACTTAAAGGAATTGTTTAGAATACATTTATTCCCAGAGGAATTGTTTACCATCTTCTATCTTCCACTTAATGCGGGGAAAATTTATTACAAACTCATCCATTTTCCGAATAATTAAAAGTTTCCCGATGAGTATATGACAGATTACCCACTTGTCACCAAAAATTCACATCCAAGCAATAATTAAGTCTATAAGAACTCTTTCTTAGTAATCGGAATTTTTATCACTTAGTTATTATTTAATTAGCCACTCATATGTATGAACAGCCTCATTCGAATCACTCAGTCGCGTCTGAAATGACGCGTCAAAATGTGTTCCATGATTGTATCTGAATGTATGGTCCTGTTATAACGTATCTCTATGCTCACGCGTCGATTCCATGGCGGCGTTTTAATCTGTTGACTGGTGGCTTCTGTTCGTAGCTTCCATTTGTTTCTTCTTAAGCTTTCTCCAGAAAAAAATGCTCAGCAAATTTGTGGTTGAATTTTACGCATTTTATGTTTTGTTTAAAGAGAACTTTTCGTTACTTTGTAACTTTTCTAAAACTATTCACATGTAGATCTGAGGAGTTGCGGGAGAATGGAGGAACCCTTCTCAGAGTTTTCAGGTAGTCTACCTCCTCGAAGTTAAGCGCATAAAACACTGAAGTTAATAATTTCTTTTATTGCTTCCGAGGTCCATTAGTCCCACCCTTCCTCTATATATTCTCATCATTCCCAAAGAAACAGAAGCAATTCGATAGGCTTTCAATTGTTCTTCTATCGGTTCGCGTTGGTTTCTTGTTTATAGAATTTTAAGTGATATTTGATAGCTGTTTCTTGTAACTCAGTTTGATCTTTATCTTCTAAAACAGAAGTCTTGTTGAGGGATATCGTATATCAGAGGCAAAAAAAATGCTGGAAGTATTTCAAACTCACATTTGAAGTTCATAAAATGGGAAGCATATTGCTTGGGATTAGTTTTAATGTCTTTTAGACAAGTTGTCATTTGTTGCTTTCAAACTTATTAGACATCAAAATATTAGAACGTCTAAGAAAAATGAGTTTTAAAGAAATAGTCGTCGGTGTAAGACAAATCTCTCACATAAACCCAATTAAACGACCCACAAAATCTAACCCCCAAATCAGATAAAGTTGGGAGTAAATAGCAATTTTTCCATGAAGGAGAGTAACGAAAAACGGTTATGACATGACTTTCAAATACAATAATTGACTTACAGTTATTGTGCTAATGACACTGTTTTAGTGGTAAATATTCCTCAATCTAATGTTAATGACGGTAATGTTGATTGTGCCGGTAATGTCTGAAAATGTTTTCTTGCTTTTTCTCTACCTTCAGAAATCCAAACCAAGGTACAGGCTATTAGCCCCCCTCACCAGGTTGTTCGCTGGTCCAATCAAACTTTCTGCAAATGGGAAGCTGTTAGTAGTTGCAACATTATAATGGTGATTAGTGAATAGTGAATGCTATTTCAAGCCGTATGGATCTGATGTTCGTGTTTACCCGGGTTGATCTAGAAGTCTATGTCGAAAACGCATGTGACTTGAATCGTAAATAGCTTCTTTGTGGATTAACTTTAATATTGGAGACGTTAGATATAAATTCGGCAGATACTTAGATATGTCAAAACTTTCTGTGTGAGGCATCACTCTGTGATCTATATTTTCATGGTCCCCTGTTACGTAAATGGTTCTACAGTTAACTCCAAAACCTGAGCGTTGCGCAAACGCAAAATCCACATTAGGAATTTTATGGAAATTTGGCTTTTTTTTTAGCAAAAAACCGTTTCACCTACATACTCTTGTTGCTTTAGAACAAAATTTCTAAGCCGCGACCGATATGAATCAATTACCTGCAAGGAGAAAAAAAAAATACATTCGTTAGAGCGTCCGTAAAATATCAAACTCGATATATAAATAAAACTTAACCAGACCCACAAGAATATGATTGAAAAACTGACAGATTAATAGGTAAATCATTATGAAGAGTATCCTTAATGAATTTCACCAAGATCACGAAGATCTTGGAACCGCCAGCCGAATCCTCATTGGGCAAACCTGGGGTACTTCTTAAAATATGCAAGGACTTCAATCAGGAATATTATCAGTCCTAAGCACCCCCACCCCACAAAATTTCATAATTAGCCCCTGAAGCAAGCCGAAGTACTAAACGTCAAAAAACTTTTTAGTAGACCGAAATGTCCAAAACATATGAGACGACAAAATAAAGAGTATGAGCGTGGCAGTCGGGCCTGCTGATTGGTCAAAAAAGCCGGACAAAAGTTCCTAATACGTCAACTGCGAGGCAAGCGATCACCCCACCTACTATCACAAGTGCCATGACTTTGCCCAATTATGGCTGGGAGGGAACGCCAAATACGACCCCCTCATCATGAAACAACCGTATCCAATCCAACAAACCCCGCGTCAGTTCACCGAACAATCCCAGCAATTTATGGTGTTTGATCCGAATTCGAATTGTTTCTCGGTGAGCACAACCCGGGGGTCGAAGGGTAGTATAGCTCCCAGGGCGCAAAAACGAATTGGTATACACAATGGATCATAAAACCTCTCAAAAAAAAACACGCTGAACAAACCCCAACAGCTCTACTAACAAACCCCATCCACGCGGTGATCGCTGGGAGTTCTTTCTTTCTTAATAAAAAACTACAGACCGAGAAGAATGAAGGTGAGTCTCCCACGACTAAAAACAAGACAAATTCTACCAACTGGTCCTCCAGGTTGGGGGTTGGATAGGGCTGGTTTCCTGGGGAAAAGCCTGCCACTCCTGTAGCTTTGCAGGGTCAAACTCCGTAGTTATCACTTCGCCAGGATTCAGGAAAGGAATAGTGAATGGCGCCTTCAGAAATCCACCAAACAGTCACCATGACCTTAGGATGCAGTCCGCCTCTTGCTTGGTGCCTGGGAGCTTCTCCGCGATCCAACCACTGTCTTGAATGTCTCCTATTGTCGCACAGAATCCATTTTTCATCACAAGTCACAATTCTCTTCAAAAGCAATTCCTTATTATGTCACATCAGCAATGAAGAGGCCACCTCAAATTTGCGCAATTTGTTTCTTTTAATTCATGTCGATTGAATTTTTTCACTTTTTCAATTTTGAAGCCGCGACTTATGGTTGGTTTTTATACATTACAGGTCTCAGCAAGGCATTGTAAAGTTGTCGACGTATTCCGTTCAGCCTTTGCTCGTAGAAATCGGCATCAGCACTGCTACTTTGTTGACCACGTGGTTCATTCATCATCATCATCAACGGCGCAACAACCGGTATCCGGCCTAGGTCTATCTTAATAAGGAACTCCAGACATCCCAGTTTTGCGTCGAAGTCCACCAATTCGATATCTCTAAAAGCTGTCTGGCGTCCTGACCTACGCCATCGCCCTATCTCAGGCAGGGTCTGCCTTGTCTTCTTTTTCTACCATAGATATTGCCCTAACAGACTTTGTCGCCTGGATCATCCCCATCCATACGGATTAAGTGACCCCGCCCATCGTAACCTATTGAGACGGATTTTATCCGCAACCTGACGGTCGTGGTATCGCTCATAGATTTCGTCGTTATGTAGGCTGCGGAATCGTCCATCCTCATGTAGGGGGCCAACAATTATTCGGAGGATTCTTCTCTTGAACCCGGCCAAGAATTCCAATTTTTCTTGCTAAGAAACCAAGTTTCCGAGGAATACATGAGGACTGGCAAGATCATGGCCTTGTACAGTAAGAGCTTTGACCCTATGGTGAGGACGTTTCGAGCAGAAGTTTTTGGAAGCTGAAATAGGTTCTCTTCGTTGCCAACAACCGTGCGCGGATTTCATCGTCGTAGCTGTTGCCACACTTGCAAACTTGTTTGCACTGATGAATGGAACAAGTGGTTCCCGAAATATCGGTATTTGCAAGAATAAAATACCCACACCAACGGAAAAGAAACAACAAGTTTTTATTACTTCAATGTTATCGGTTGTAACTTTCGACAATAGGTAGGAGAATTACCAACGGTCTCAAAGTTGTATTCTCCTATCCCGTTGTTGTCTTGAGAGTGATCCTGCTGCATTTATCTGGCCTCGCATATTTTCCGTCCCCACGTACTCGAGGAGGGCGATAAGACCCGAGTCTGCAAGGGATTCATCTGAAGTGGCTTGTGCCACGAAGCCTCACCGGAGGTTATCTGGTACCATGGGAACGGGACGGCCTTCTGAAAGCATATGCTCCAGGAGAATTCCTGGAGGATGTGTTCTCGGCCCGGTTATTTGCGGTTGGCCCCCTAGTGGGAGTTTCATGGTGGTTGTGGTTATGCCTACATCGCGGGCAGAGCTCCTCGGAGCTCAAGCGCTGTACAACTCGGGTGCCGTACCCCTTAGTTGCGGCAGAGGTGTTAGATGAGCCTCGCATCCACTGGTATGAATGCTGAACCTGCACTCAGTATAAACCAGAACCGCTGTGCTTGCATGGCGGGGCTCTAATTGTGATCCCAAAATCAATCCGTGTCCGAAGAGGACCGTGGGATTATGCCTACATGGCAGGTACTCACGTTAAACCCCCAGGCCTTTCATGGCCTTGCATATTGGTCAGGATCATCCTAGCCAGTCTTAGCAATTTCGTCGGGATACCGAATTCTCTCATGGCCGTGTACAGTTTTACCCATCGCTTTACCATCCAACAGTTTTTCCATCGCTTGCCACACAGAGAAAATCTGATCTGTTGCTGATTTGCGTAGAGTGAAGCCTCTTTGGTATGGGTCAATGATGTTCTGGGCGTATGGGGCTATCCGGCCTAGCAAGACAGTGGAGAATATCTTATAGATAGTACTCAGCAACGTGATACCTCTATAATTGCTGCACTGTGTCATATCTCCCTTTTTATGTATGAAACAGATAATGCCTCTTTTCCAATCGTGAGGCATTGATTCGCTGTCCCATACCTTGAGAAAAGTTGATGAACGACTTGATGTAATTGTTCGTCTCCATACTTAAACCAATTCGTCTGTAATTCCTTCGGCTCCTGATGACTTATGATTTTTAAGCCGATGAATTGCACGGACTGTTTCTCCTATACGTGGTGGTAGCAGTATTTGTCCGTTGTATTCAGTTGACGGGACCTCCAACTCGCCGATGTTCTGGTTGTTCAGTAGTTCATCAAAGTACTCAACCCATCGCTCCAATAAGCCCATTCTGTCGGAAATCAGATTTCCCTCTTTATCTCGGCAAGATAAGCATCGAGGTGTGTAAGGCTTCATCCTGCCTGGTGCTGTTGCTCCCTGTACTTTTCTAGTTCACAGACTTGTTGGTTCTCCCAGGCTTCCTTTTTTCGTCTGTGAAGTCGTTTCTCCGCTAGACGGAGTTCGTGATAAGTCTCTGCGCGTGCCTGCGTTCTTTGAGAATGTAACATTACTCAGTATGCGGCATTCTTCCATTCCGTAGCTAGCTTACATTCATCGTCAAACCAGCCGTTCCGACGCTTTTTGCGGCTGGGGCCAAGTATCTTTGTGTCCGTATCAATGATAACATTCTTCAAGTGATTGTGAAAATCATTTGTTGATGCTTCATCTCCAGGATCTCTGTTGACTGCGGTTATTGCGGCATCCATTCCGCCCTTATAGATGTTGCGGATGTCCGTGTTGTGAATGGCTTCAGTATTCACTCTCATCTGATTGCCAGAGGGGATTGTATGTGGTGTCGTAATTCCAGCTCGGAGCACTATGCCAACGAGTGGTCCGAGTCTATGTTGGCCCCCTATATGTTCTGGACATTCATTCATCGAGGCTAAGAGATGGCGGCGTTCTATCAGCACGTGGTCAGTTTGATTGAAAGTGGTGCCGTCTGGAGAGGCCCACGTATGTTTGTGGACCGCTTTCCAAGCAAACCAGGTACTTCCAACAACCATTTCGTGCGATACTACTAATTGAATAATCCGGAGTCCGTTATCATTGGCATCCCTATGTAAGATATGGGAGCCGACGTATCTCCTAAATACGGACTCCGTCCCTACTTGACTGTTGAAATCTCCAAGTATGATTTTGATATCATATTTGGGACAGGCTTCGAGAGTCCGCTGAACTGCCTCGTAGAAGGTATCCTTCTCCGACTCTGCAGTCTCCTCCGTAGGGGCGTGAACGTTTATGAGGCTTATATTTCTAAACTTGCCTCGCAAGCGCAGAGTTCGCCTATGTTTTCAAAGCCGATAACAACAGGTTTCATTTTTTAGCTGACTAAGAAACCTACTCCGAGCACATGGTTTACTGGATGGCCGCTATAATATATGGTGTAGTGGCTCTTCTCCAGGAAACCTAAAAATGATACCAAGGAATAAAATGACTATGAGAAAAATTTTGTTTAAGAATTGAGGATTCCGGACCAGTTGGAAAGCAACATGCTTTCGCGGTTGTAGTCCACGGAACCCTCGTTTTTTGGCAAGCACCCAAGATGCAAAATTTAAGACTTGCGGTTTCGTCCAGAGCAGAGGCAACTCATCAGAGGCTGCCTTACCTCTACCCGGGGAGCAGCGTGACCGAAGTGGATACAAGGTGGTACGGCCGAGGCTAAAACAAAATTCTTAATTCTCAAACAAAATTTTATTTTAGCCTCGCCGGCTTAGGCCTAAACATTTTACAAGGCCAATTTATGTTCGTTATAATTCATACAAATGACGTGTTTTTGAATTAATAAAAGGGAGCAAATACCACCTTGTAACCACTTCGCTCCCAGGGCAGAGGTGAGGCAGCGTCTGATGAACCGCAAGTCTTAAAATGACTATGAGGTTTCACTATAATTAGAAGTTTGAAACACATTGGAATAATAAGACAGCGTGGTAGGTTTCGGAATGCCTTAACAGATTGAACACACTCGACTCGCTAATAAGGTCTGGATTACAAATATACTCAAATATTCTTAAATAAAAAATCAACAAAGACTTTTATGCCTGAAGCGCCGAGCTTCCAGTTTCTAACTTGTTTACGTTTGGAATCCGATATGTTTTACAAGAATGTCTCATTTTTTACAACATTTGATAGACAGCTCCTGTACCTTTTTATGAAGAGGTCCTGTCCTATTCGACTGCTTTGGCTTCACTTCAAATTCCACGCTGTCTTTCCTAGTAGTCTTTAAAGTTGTTGAATGTTTTGTTGGACGATCTGAACTAAGAGCTACATCGTATTTTTCTAATCTGCCACTGGCGGACTTATCTGTTCTGGTCTTCCATTTCTTTAATAAAAAGATGTGTCGTGACACATCAATCAGTTGGTTTAAGAATGATTTCGGCCTCTGTGAAATTGGCAGTTTTGATGGAGTTGGCCTAGCGTCAGAATTTACCAGGTAATTTCAGTCCTACGTTACTCTCTTGACTAGAGTTAATATCCGACGATGCATATTTTCGAACCAAAGGTTCATTGAGCTAATAATTCGTTAAGGATATCGTTTCATTTAGAATATCGATCTAACCAAAGCTCTTTCAAATATAATGGAGTATCTAGCTGTTCTGTTTGATTTATTTCCTAAAAACCAGTCTAGCCAGATTGATAAATGAAGTGTGAATAGAGATAGTGGCGATAGTCAATTTCAGATCGGGATTAATCACTAATTCACACAAAAGAACTTCTTATCATACATTGCCTTCTTAAACAACTGCATTCACTATTAATTTCCAGCCCGTCACAATCTCTGAACTCAGATACTTTCAAGGTCTCTTTATCAGAAGAATCACAATGACCCTTTTGATTATTCTTGCGGCGAATCGCATTTCGATGAAAACAAAAGTCCAAATGAAATAAATATTTATATTATTTACATTCCAAGCCGCTACACCACCATTCGCTTGTTAGCATTACTCTATGGAATATTTCGTTGTCAGCAAGTCACATTATCGCGAAAAAATAGTCAGACAAAAATCTATTGACTCGAGAGTGTATTTATAAATAGCAAAAAGATGCGCGACTCAAGAATACAAACTAGCGATAAAAGAATGAATAATTGTTGTGGGTAAATGAGTTGGGAGACCAAAAACTGAGCACAAATGATGCCTGGAATGTTTTGAATTATTCTGAAATGAAAAATTGAAGTTTTGATTTTGTCGATACTTATCGATGGCCAATAGATTTTTGTGATTTATATGGGAAGTTTGGGCAATTATTGTTTGTTTTATTTGTAGAGGAAAGTGGGAGATGTTTTCTTAATGATAATAAAGATCGGCAAGTTCGTCTGAGGCTTTCTTGGGGCCTGTTTTTCATGCATGCACACTACACATGACAAATATGCAATGTAATGTGAGAAGGTTTCCATATTGAATTGCTTGATTTTACAGTGTCATTTGTCAAGTCAAAGTTTTTAGTGAAAGTAAACAAATGACAGGTAAGAACCTTTTCTACTAACTTTTTAACCCAAAGTATCAAAAAAGAAATAGACAACCCATTGCAGTTTCTGTAGAGTCCATAACTGTATCCTTTGGTTTCATTTCTCTCTACTGCCAGGATAAGGTCGTCCACCGACGCAGTTGGAAAACTAACGCCGACATTGTCAAAAGCGGCAGTCATCCATACTACGGATCCGTTTTTGATTTACGTGACGCATCAACGGGACGTAAGTCGCGCTCTCTCTTGACTGGGAACCAATTTCTGACAGACTGCTCAGTTAGGGAGCATCACAATTGTGCAATGCTATGCACAACGAAAACTTTAGAATAATAAAGGATGCTTTTCTACGAGCAATTACACTCAGTTGAGGGGAGGCTCCTAAATATGACATTGTGAGCGTGATGGGTTATCTGAATGCCAAGAAGCGATTTGACATCACCTTGCTCGGACATGTGATAGGGAAACACGGTCTTACCGACCGTAAAGATAATGCTGGGACCGTATTGGGGTGTATCGGCATGTTCCTTGCCGTCGCAAAGATCAAAACTAAAATACTCGTGGAACGCATCGATGACGTTTTTCATGCTGCTTTGTGTGCAGGACGTGGAGGAACTCAATGGACGATGACATCTTTCCTAGAACACCTCGATTACGCTAATGACATCTGCTTACTCTATCATTCGGTCATGGACCTTGTCCATAAGCATTAAGGGAGTCTTCTATCGTCGTTTTTTCAACAAATCGCACACTCAAAACAGCCACGAATCCGTCAAAAGCTGTATTTAGATTTCAGCTCCAAAGCACTTGCACTCGGGCAAACGGGTGGTTCAAATTGCACTTAGCAGCAATGATCTTAAACGAAGGACTTTTGTCCATTTTCAAAGTCATGGGCGTGTTGGGGATTACTTTGGTAGACGAGAAACGCACCGACCGTTCCGAGCGTAGGGTCAGTCCATGCTGCAAAAAGGGGCCGGATTCAACGGAGAGAAAAAATGCGGCCAACCGAGAACATTTTCTGATGAAGAAGAACTCTACTGCCCTGGCATTGAAGATTGAATCCTAAGTTTCAATCATGTTTTTTACTATAATAATCATTGGCGCAACAATCCATATTGGATCAGGGCCTTGAAGTATGTTAGAGCACTTCATTCAAGACCGTAACGAAACACTACAGGATTGCAGTTCCCTATAGGAGGCAATGTGGTCAACATTGCGCTCGCCCGAGATTATTACCCTGATTCGACTCAGGTACTCATTCACAGCTGAGTCGACTGGTATCCGACGTCAATAATAAACATTCCGCTCGGAAAAGCAGAGCCAACGGAACACTTATTATAAATAAATTTAATTTTTTTTGATTTCGGATAGATAAAATCCCCCCCCCCCCCCGTTCAGGTGCCACAAAGTCGCCCATGTCATTTTGGCAAGGACTATAATAAGGACGTTTCAACGACATAAGAGAAACGATGGGTATTTTTCAAAAATATTTTTTGAAAAGTCAAAACATAAAAATTTATTAAACAAGTCGGGAAACCGGAAGTTTGACGCTTCAGGTATAAAAGATTTTGTGTTTCCCTATGTGAGGAGCATAACGTAGTTCTCTATTGGCTGATAGCATTGACCCGAGATATTGAAATCGTTCAATTCTGAGCAGGTTACTGCCATTGCCAGAACTGAGCGATTTAAGTATCTCGAAGGGCAGGTTACTGCCATTGCCAGAACTCAGCGATTTAAATATCTCGAGTCAATGCTATCAGCCAATGGGGAACTGCGTAATGAAATTGTTTCACGCATTAATGCAACCTGGATGAAGTGGCATTCCCCAACTGGTGTTCTTTGTGATCGACGTGTCAGCGCACGCCCCAAATCTACAATTTACTCCAATGTCATCCGTCTGCCACTCTCTATAGTTCTGAGTGTTGGCCGACTATAAAGGACAATGAACGGCGTCTTGCGGTAATGGGGACGAAGATGTTGCATTGCACTGGTGGCGTGACACGTTTTGATTACGTCTGAAATGAGAATATCCGCGATCGATATGGGTTTGCATCGATCGTGGAAAAACTGCAAGAGAGACGTTTTCCATGGTGTGGTCACGTAATTCACGCTAACGAGAATTCAACAACCAATATTGATCAGAACATCGAAAGCAATGGTAAGCAACCAAAAAGCCGGCCATAACAATGGTGGCTTGATACGCTGGATCAGGATTTGAAGGTCTCGCGATTACATCCTGATCAGGCATTTGATAAAATAAAATGACGAAACCGATCATCACGAGCCGACCCCGCTTGTGAACTGAAGGCTGAAGAAAAAGATATGAGGAGCGACGAGTGCAGGACAGCTCCGTGTAATATAGCTAAAAATTCCATTGCCCTCCATTTTCTAGAAAGCGATTTAAATAAATCATTTGATGGAAGGAGCCCTGTGTTGATAATGGTCAACCTCATACGCTTCACGCTCTGAGTTTAATGTTATTAGCCAATGACAACAATTTAACCAACATCAAATATAAAAAAGGCCTAGGGAGAATTAGATTCTTCTTGAATGGAATTTTAATATTTCACTGGAATTTCAATTATTCTCGTTAATTATGACGTCAGCATCTTATTTGTATGTCTTAGGATGCTGTTAATTAGCACGAAATTGATAAGTTTGAACCGCTATAACTTTCCCGCTAATAGTTGAATTTTCATGAAACCTGGCATGTGTATGCACCAGGCTGTCCTCTATGTCTAGTACACTTAGGATGAACTTGAGGCGAGTTTTTTAGTCTATTTCTAAAAGTTGATAATATACTATTAGTAAATTTTTTCAGCAGATACCGGAATGGGACATCTCTCGAAGATTAGATTTCACATAAGTGTTCTACACAAAACCTTAAAAAGGGCTGCAGATAAATAGATTCTTCATAAATGTGACTTTAATATTCCACGCGAATGTCAATTATTCCGGGTAATTATGACGTCAGCATCTAATTTGCATGGCTTTGGAAGCAGTAAACTCGCGCGAAATTGCTAAGTTTGAACTGCTATAACTTTGGCGTTAATTGCCTGATTTCCATGAAATTTAGCACATGTATACAATATTGTCCCCTATGCTGGTACAAAACTCGGAATTCCGAGGATGAACTTAAGGGGGGTTTTTCAGTAAATTTCTAAAAAGTAGTAATATACTATTAGCAAGTTTATTTGAGCAGATATACATATTTTGAGGCCTAGATTATATTTAGGCGCACCACCGTGATTTTTTTCTGATTTTTAGGTTGGGTAGTTTCCGAAAATGGGTCCTGTCTCACTTCAAGTGCGTACATTTTGACTCCTTACTCACGCACTTTGCAATTTATGCCAGTCTCGGAAAGTGCAAATCGAGACCTTTCATTCGATACCCTACACAACTATATCCGGTGAAAAAAAATTTTGAATCTCCCCTTTAAACTCCACCTAAATTTATGCCACTCGCTGTATGCATGGGATTTCATAGTTCCCATCTGTCCACCAAATTTCGTTCGAATCGGTTTAGCCGTTTTGGAGAAAAATGCGTGTGACAGACAGACAGACGTTGAATCGATTTTAATAAGGTTTTGTTTTACACAAAACCTTAAAAAAGAATTCATTAGATTATTTTCATTGGTTGCTTTGCAATTAATTCGCAAAAAATATGCATAAAAATTACGTTCGACCGTAGAAGACCGTCTTAACGGGCAGAACATCGAAGGTACCTACCTATCAATTTGTATATTTAGGAAGCGTAGCTCGACACATTGACAGCGCTAAATCCGCTTTCGTTGCCCTGTCTAAAATTTGAAAATCCAGCCATGATCAAGATGAGACTGTTCTCTACTAGTGTTCTTTCTGTGTTGATATATGCGAGTAGCACATGGAAAGTGAAAGTGAAATTAAGAGCTTGATCAGCGCATAGTCATGGAACTCGTATGCACTGTGCTCGGAAGACGGAAGTGGCAGTGAATAGGTCATGCATTAAGGAGAAGCGACAATTGCATGCTGACTATGCCGTTAAATGGAATCCGTTCTACCAAGACGGCCGACGGATAGGTCGCTCCAAGGGCACAACGTAGAACAGTAGAAAGTGCAGGGATCTCAGAAAATCGTGTCCGGAGCTGAAACGCATCTCAGGTAACCGCCAACGTTGTCGCGTAGGTGTGTTTGACGCGCTATACCCCACCAATTGATACAGTTTTGCGTACGCTGGACATTAGCTGGTCATTAGAGCGAAGGTGCCTTACGGTTTCGGTGCGCTAGTTTCGGCCTAAACGAAACCAATGCATTATTATCTCGTCGATAAAAGCGCTTTAGGAACAGACATTTTTCAAATTTTTCGGTTAATTTCTAAGAATGGGTCGTTAAAGAAATGATCATTTTCAACCCCCCGCACTCTCCACCTTTCCAACAAATATCAAAACTAAGATCGGCTTCGAAAAGTACTAACCGAGACCTTTAATTTGATACCCCACATGACTATATTTGATGAACAAAAAATTTACACCCCTCTTTCGTATGTATGGGGACCCCCCCTTAAATTCGACGTAAAAGGATGTAACTCACTATATGCGTGAGCGTTCAGTTCCCACCTTTCTACCAAATTTGGTGTCAATTGCTATAACCGTCTCCGAGAAAAATGCGTGTGACGGATAGACAGACAGACACTAAACCGATTTTAATAAGGTTTTGTGTTTACTCAAGGAAAAGTTTATCTGTTTCAAAAATATTTTAAAAGATAGACAGCGGTACATTTATATGAACATGTATTTAGGTATCAGTGGCCGCTCCGAGGATATCTGCCTATAAGCATGTAGTCAATTTTATGCAGAATTTTGCATCTGATTGCCAACTTGTTTATCAAAGCAATGATAGCGACGCAGTTACGGCCGCCAAAAAAAGCGCTCTGCATGTTCGGATTAGAGAAGCTCTCCCGAATCGCCATTAGATTTTGTTCTGTCGGAAAGAAAGAAATTTTGCTTCCCTTCGTTTTCAACCCATGCGACACCACTGGACCTGATATACGTAAGCGCAAGTTTAGTCAGAAAAGTTGCTCTCCGAGTTAGTGAAGGTTATACTGACAGTGACCAACAGGCAATCTACATGAAGATTAAGGGCGAATCAAGCTCCAAAAAGAATTTTTCGATATGTTCACGCCAGACATATCACTGAATGTTATGGTCACAAAATATGCCAAAGATGACCCAATCGACTACTCTCCAATAGTAAATCCAACTACTGGCGGGACAACACAATGGCAACTTTGCGGAGTCGCATGTTTTCAGGCAAGGAGATTTAACCAGAAGCAGAGAGGCAACCACAGATCGGGTTAAAAGAGGCCATTCGAAAAAAAATAAACTGCTTCAAGAAATTATGCGGAGATGCCGGCCCTCGGGTAGGGCTTACAGAGTGGTAATGCAAAGGCTGTAAGATCAAATTAGATTACCTGTCCACAACTTCTAAAAAAATTGATAATACTGTTTCCTCATCACCAAAACAGTAGAAAACAAACTGTGGTCTATCTCAACGAGTGCGTGGTACCTACAATTTCCGAAGAGGAACTGTGAAAAAAGTGGTAGGATCAAATTGAGATAGCATCTAGTTTTGAAGCGGGCAATGGAGACTAGAGCTGACTTTTCGCCAACACCTTCGGGAGATCCAGCATAATGTTTCCAGAGACGCCTGCGGGATACAATGAGGAAGATGATGGAGAAAGTCATCTACAACAGAATTTCACTCTTCATCGAAAGCGGTAATAAGCACGGTGGCGAGCCTGGAAAAAGACAGGCTGAATTCTATCGGTTGTTGTGCGATGTTAGCACTGGATGTCAAAATTGCATTCAACTGCTCCATAATAATGATTCGGTCAATTGTCACTCCTAAATTATAAGAACATCTACTTTCTTTAATGGAAACTAGTTTTACTTCACTGTAGAGATAATGCTGGTGCCAAAAACAACTCCACATTCCACAAAAGTTTATCACCCACAGTAATTCTACTCAACTGAATTTCTCCACTTCTCAATATTAAAACAGTTCTAGACAAATTGCAAATAATCCCCCTGACTCGCAATCAGTCTCATTCGCCAATTAATTTTCCACCAAATAACACGTTATTATGAAGAATTGTAAAATACAAATCGATCAATGATTCAGGAAAAAAGCAAGCCCATCATTTAAAATAGCAATCATCCAAGCGACGAAAAAATGGAATTCCTCCCAAAATAATGATCAAGCGAAAATGAAAACAAATCTCATCAATAAAAGATAAATATTAAATCAAACACGATTACTTTTGCTGCAAGATATTATGAGAATCATGAGATAAATCCAAATGCAGATCTCGAAAGCGATTTAACGATTATAAATCTTGTAGGGTAATAAAGCTGAACGGTTTGTTGATAGTCTGATGGAAGAAAAACGAAAAACCATGCGTAAAAGTTTCTCCAATTTCATGAGTGAGAAAACTTGAGCTGGTCTACTTTTCAAGAAAAACTCGATGAATAAATTACTATGGATGGTGGGTATCAATTAACCACTCTCAACAATTGGAAATTATGAATTTCAAAGGTTAAATGTTACGATACTAAGGAAACAGTGAAATTTGGGTAATTACAACAAAGTGCAATTTGGATAATAATAATATAGGGTTGGGGGAAAAGAAATATCGTATTTTGTCAATAGATGGCGACATTTGTGTTGTACTTATCGCATCGGGTCATATTATACGGCGATTTGAAGATGACAATCTGTGCTACAAGTGTCTCTTTGACAGTGTTGTGATCGTACGTTTCAGTCTTACGTTATAGCGCGTCAAAGATGGAGTCCACCAAACAAGAAATTCGTCATATGTTACGTTTTTACTACCTGAGAGGTAAAAATGTAACGAAGGCGGCCGAAAAAATTTGTGAAGTTTATGGGCTCGATACTGTAACGATTCGCTCAGCACAGCGTTGGTTCGATCGATTTCGTTCTGGTGTAGTGGATGTCGAAGATACACCCCGTACTGGTAGGTCAATCGTCGTAGAAACCGATAAAATCGTCGAAATCATCCAAGTAGACTGGCATGTGAGCATTCGCTCAATTGGCCAGGAACTGGGTATAGACCATAAAACCGTTTGGAACCATTTGCAGAAGATTGGGATTCCAAAAAATGATGGATGTTTGGGTGCCACAAGAGCTGACGCAAAAAAACTCTTGGACCGAATCAACGCCTGCGATGCGCTGCTGAAACGGAATGAATTCGACCCACTTTTGAAGCGGATGGTGACTGGTGATGAAAATTAGATCACGTACGACAATCTCAAGCGAAAAAGATCGTGGTCGAAGCGTCACCAAGCCCGGATTGACGGCCAGGAAAGTTTTGCTGTGTGTTTGGTGGGATTAGAAGGCAATCATCCACTATGAGCTGCTCAACTATGGCCAGACCCTCAATTCGGTCCTCTAATGTGAGCAACTCGACCGTTTGAAGCAGGCGATTGACCAGAAGCGGCCAGAATTGGTCAATCGGAATGGTGTTGTGTTCCACCAGGACAACACTCGGCCTCACACATTTTTTGATGACCCGCCAGAAGCTACGGGAGCTCAGATGGGATGTCATATCGCACACACCGTATAGTCCGGACCTGTCACCAAGTTGTTACCATCTCTTCCGGTCCATGCAAAACGCTTTTGGTACTATTAAGTTGGCCTCAAAAGAGGCTTGCGAAAACTGGCTGTCTGAGTTTTTGTAAATGAGGAGGGGGGATAATGAAGTTGCCTTCTAAATGGCAACAAGTTTGTGAACAAAACGGCGCATATTTGACTTAAATCGGATAATTCTAAGCATGTTACCAGGTGTACTCCTAACTAATTTCCGTTTTTTTCCGATAGAAGGCGTTCTATGTTTTGTGTCGCTGTTGGTCGCACATAGCTGTCATTTTCTTTAGTTGTTGTCGAGTGTCTAAACTGCATTGACGTTTCCCCAAAAAGTTCCTCCAGCAAGTTTTTATTGCGCGTCAAATATATCGGCGTATGTACCGAATTTCGAGCATATGCGCCATGCATTGCTTTTCATATTCAATCAAGGAAAAAGTGTCCGAGAGCCACTGTTCACTTGTGGAAGTTTATGGCGATCGTGCATTAACCCTTGATTTCGACATTTCAAAAATGGAGAATTCGACCTGAACGACGCCTCACGCTCCGTCAAGCCAAAATCGTTTGATGATGCCGAATTGCAAGCATTATTGGATGAAGACAGCGCGCAAACGCAACGACAACTTGCAGATACGTTGGGAATTCAACAACAAGCAATTTTGAAACGTCTGCGTGCCATGGGAAAAATTCAGAAGTGTGGAAAGTGGGTGCCGCATGAACTGACCGAGAGACAAATGGAGAACCGCAAAGTGACGTGTGAAATGCTGCTTCAACGGTACAAAAGAAAGTCTTTTTCTCCATCGTTACGGGCAACGAAAAGTGGATTGTCTTGAGGAACCTTAAACGAAACAAATCGTGAGTCCCGGGGAAGCATCGACATCGACGGCACGACCAAATCGTTATGGGCGAAAGGTATATGGTGTATGTGAGGTGGGACCAGACCAGTGTAACCTACTTTGAACTGCTGAAATCTAGTGAAATTTTAAACGCCGTGCGCTACAAACAACAAATGAAAGATTTAGAACCGACCAGAACATCGAGGAAGACAGAAGAAAGTGATTTTGCTCCACGACAATGCACCATCGTAAAGGTCGAAAGTCGTTCGCGACACGCTGGAAAAACTCAAGTGGGAGGTGCTTAACCATGCGGCTTACTCACCAGACCTGGCCCCATCGGATTACCACCTTTTTGCCTTATTGAGCCACGCACTTTCTGAGAAGCACTTCGACTCCTCCGAAAATTAGCGGAAATGGCTCACCGAATGGTTCAACTCCAAAGGCAGTCAATTCTACTGGCGTGGTATTCACAAATTACCAGAAAGGTGGGAGAAATGTGTAGAAAGCGATGGAAAATATTTCGAATAAAATAACTATTACGGTTCCCTTGGAATTATGTGTTTTATTCACAAAAATATCGGAAATTAATTAGGAGTTCACCTGGTAAATAAGCGTCAAATTTCAATCACAAATACGACATTTCTTTTTCCCCAACTCAATATCATAAAGATTGTAGCTTTTTGATCGAAAAGTTCTCATTATCTGAATCTGAGACGTCTTACACTTGGATACTATTCTCCAACGTGCCAGTCCTGAAGTATAATATTCAGCAAATTTAAAGTCCTCAACCGTCCCAACTACAGAGAAAGATGTCAGTTGCTACTCACACAAAATGGCCTCAAATTATAATTCAATTATCCTTATTACCATTAAAAGGAAACATAAACCGAGAGCACTGAAATTAGTTTTATAATTACAACGTGCATTTCTCTTTGGCTTCCTACCACTCAACTACACCTCAGCAAGGTAGCATAAGCCAAATTTTACAGTCATAATTATTATCTTAATCCGAAAGTACTCTTACTTGGGCTATAAATGGAGCCACAAACATTTTGTCGGCGTATCTTTTTTTTCGCTGCTTTAGGGGAGTGGAGTTTTATGGACTCAACCCAAAGATAAGAACGACAATTTTAAATGTACTCCAAGAAGAACAAACAGAGAATGATATAGGAACGATACGGGGCGAGAAAATCTTGAGGACGTGTGAGTGAAGTAATGATACACGTAAATTGACTCTAATTGAAGGGCAATAAAAAAAATACGTACATGTAAATATGGTCACTGTTGCCATACTTGAATTTTGCTTATACATATGCAGAAAAATAATCTAATGAAATGATCACTGATTAAGCTGCTTATTCAAGAGCAGGATTCCTGAGAAATTGGGGCCGCAATTACACGTCAAACCGGCTAGTGAATCAAGCACTAGAAACTAGTTGCAATAACACCTGAAAGGAATGACAGAATGTATTGCTCCGAAAATATATCTGCAAAGTATCTGTTTATTTAAAACGATCAATACAAATTACGTATTGTCCTTTGGGGGTGGGGTAAATTAAAAAACTTATTCTTCGCATCAAACAAATCTAGGAAGAAAGACAGAGTCAGAGGGACCATAACTGCAAAGTCTAGTAACACCGGCATAACCTTGGGATTGCTGAGTGAGTAGGCTTCGAGCTCCGCAGTGAACCTTAAAATTGTTCACGGTACATCTGTTATGAACGGAAAGCAGCAGATAATTTCCAAGAAGACAGAGCTCTCGTCCATATGGGAAACGTTCTTTTTAAAAAAGGGGAATCAGCACTTGTGCAAAAGTAGGTCAAGGCACCTAGGAGAATACTTAATACCGGATGCCAAGTTGAAAGACTTGAAAGCTGGGAATAGACTTAAATTCCTAACGGTTATAGGCTTGCTTGACACTATAGTTAATAGGTGTACTATAACCAGTTGGTGGACGGCAGAAATGGCCGACCTACGGAGGGAGTGGCATAAGCTCCGCCGTTTGGCACAACGTTTGCACGCCAACGAGGAGGCATGTGCCCCCTTTTTCACAATGAGAGAGCTCGAAGAAGCGGTTCTCACTATGAAAAACAAGAAGGCACCGGGCCCTGATGACATCCCGGCGGAAGTTTACAAACTGGTGTTCCGCCAACGGCCAGAATTGCTGCTTGAAATGTTCAACGCTTGCTTGAAGGAGGGCATTTTTCCTTGTCGCTGGAAAGTGGCCAGTAAGGTAAAGGAAACCCGGAGGTCCCGTCTGCATACCGACCGCTGTGTAGGGAAAGTGTTCGAGAAGTTCGTCAGGAGTAGACTCGCTGAAGCGATCCGCGCTGCCGGGATTTCGGATTCCGAACAGGGAGATCTACAGTGGATGCTCTTAGGTCGTAGATGCGGTTCATCAAGCCGAGGCAGACAGCCGCCGATCTCGACGGATAGTGCTTCTCAAAACGCTTGATGTCAGAAATGCCTTCAATTCCGTAAGATGGACAAATATGCTAGGCACACTAGAAAACTCATTTCACGTGCCAAGCTATCTCTTGCGGATATTGAGGGATTATCTGAAAGACAGACTGCTCCCTGCTCTGAGACGCTAGAGGGTAAAAGGAGGATGGAAATCACGTCGGGAGGAGCACAGGGATCCATCCTAGGGCCGGACCTCTGGAATGCTTCTTATGAAGAGTTGCGCCTGGTCGGTGATGCTGACGACGTTGCGGCATTTGTTGCCGGACGCACTGTTGAACAGGCGCAAAGCAGACTTGGCATATTGATGCGACCGGTAAGCGGATGGATGACTGCTCACGGTTTCAGCCTTGCGCTGGAAAAAAACCGAAGTAGTCATCTTGACCCATATCGATCGGCGGTTTGACTATAGAGTCAAAACCAGCGGTTAAATACCTTGGTTTAATGCTCGACTCGAAGATGAGCAGCAGTTGGAGTCGCGGCCCTATATGAACTAGGAGACGTCTCCTTATGGGAGCAGCGCGGTCAGTTCCGCTCTATGGCGCGGAGGTATGGCCTGATGCCCTTGACAAAAGGTGCATCGAAAACGCCTTGCTCAAGTGCAGAGTTGGGGAGCTTTGCGAGTGGCGTCTGCTTATCGCACCGTCTCCAAACCGGCTGTGATGGTGATCGCGGGAGTGACCCCGTTGCCCTCCTTGCCAAGGAGCCCAAAGCTATCTACCGCCGTAAGAGCGAAAACTTAAGAGAGATGGTTGCCCGTGAAGAACGTCAACGCACCCTTACCGAAATTCACAAAAGGCAAGGCAAAGTTTCACCCCCATAACTTTGTTAATAATATTTGGATTTTCTTCAAACTTAACCAAATTGAATAGAATTGACATAAGGTGGGTTGCCAGGTAAATTTCTAAAATGTGGAAATATTTTAAGTTTATTTGTGCAGATATCGGAACCGGATGTATTCTGAGGCCTAGATTTCGTGAAGATGCACCACTGCGATTTTTTTCAGATTTTTCGGTTGGATCGGTTCTGAGAACGAGACCTGTTACACTTTTTGATGGTCATATTTTGAGCCCTCACTCCCCTATGTTTCACCCGATATCAAATATGAAACCAATTCCGAAAAATACTAATCGAGCCCTTTAATTTGATATCCCACATAACCACATTCTGTGAAAAACAAATTTGCACCCTCCATTCACATGTATGGGGAGCCCCCCGTAAACTTAACACTAAATGGCGTCATTTGCTGCATGTAAAGGGAACAACAGATCACATGCTCCTACCAATTTTCGTGACAATCGGTTTAGCCGTTTCCGAATAAAACGGGTGTGACAGACAGACTGACAGAGATGCAATTGGGAGGCGAAAATCCCGGCCGTGTGGCTACAGAAAAGGTAGAACAAATGATGGGATGCATAACGAGAGCATGCGACACCACAATGCCAAGGCGACGAATTCTCGCAAAAGGGCGCTCAAACTATTAGTGGAATGAAAAGATCGCGGTGTTACGGGATACATGTTTTCGTGCTAAAAGGATCTGCCAACGATCTAGAGGAAGACCAGACTTCGACGAGAAACGCCAAGTATATGGGAACCTTCGAGATAGGCTTGAAACTATACGGACCAGCAAGCGAGAATGCTTCAAGGAACTTTGCACAGAGGCAGACCAAAGCTGCTGGGAGACAGCGTACAGGATGGTCATGAAGATGACACAGGGTGATGACAGATGACAGGGTGAACACAACTGACCTGCTCGCATCTTCTGCTCGATATCGTGATGGCACGCTTCCCCCGGATACCTTTCGGAGAGGACACTTTGGTATGACACGGATGAGGGATCCAAGCAGTACACCATCACCGCAGAAATACCACAGGGCTCAGTGTTAGGTACTCTCTTGTGGAACCTGATATACAATGGGGTCCTCATCCTTCCCGTGCGAAAGGAGGCCACGATAGTCGATTTCGCAGATCATCTAGCTGTGGTCGTCGCGAAACTACCTGAAGACGTTGAAATGTACGCTAACCATTAGCGCCATATCGTGGCTGGAAATGGTTCAGCTTGACCTTGCGGAACAAAAGACGGAGGCGGTCTTGACTACCAATCGTGGGAAGAGGAATACAGTTAATATTCGTGTTGGTGGTCACGTCATCATTTCGAAACCGGTTATCAAAGAGCTAGGGGTGATGATCGACGCTAAAATCAATTTCAAGAGACATCTGGACTATGCCTGTGAGAAAGCGGCAAATGCCAGCGTATCATTAGCGCGGATGATGCCTAACATTGGAGGCCCAAGATACAATCGCAGATTACTTGTGGCCGGAGTGGTTCGCTCCACACTATTATAAACGACACCAGTTTGGGGGGAAGCACTAGCGTATGAGAGTAATCGGAGGAGGGTAAACATGACTTATCGCTTAGTGGCGCTGTTATTGCGGGAATGATTCCGTCGACACTCTGGAAAGTGAGACACGCTGCCTGTACGAGAAAAGGAAAATGAATCCTGCTGAAAAGAATGCAGAATACCGAAAGGCGGCAAAGCGAGAGTCACTGGAGAAGTGGCAACAACGGTGGGATGACTCGCAGAGGGGTCGCTGGACCCACACCTTGATTCCCCGTATTGAGGAGTGGATCCAGCAACGACACGGCGAGATTAACTACCATCTGACGCAATTCCTGTCAGGACATGGTAATTGCAGGAAGTACCTGCAGCAATTCAGGCCGGATGATTCTCCCTTTTGTCCTGAATGTGATTGCACATCTGAGGACCCGGGGCATGTTATGTTCCACTGTCCTCGATTTTTCTCAGAAAGGAGGAATCTGGAAGACTCCCTGAAAACCAACCTAAGCCCCCAGAACATCATCGGGGAAATGTTGAAGTCGGAGGAAAACTGGTGTGCGGTGAACTCCACAAGCAAAAGAATGCAGGAGGAACTTGGAAGAGCGAAGTGTGCAAGGAGGACGCAAAGAACAGAAGGCTTGGTCGCTCAAAGCACAGTCCACCCCGCGAAGTAATGCTTTGCGGCGGTTCCGCGGGGAAGGAAGAAGGAGAAAGCGGGAATGGTTTCAATTAGTGAGAATCCCACACGCTGCTGCAACCTGGTGCGGCAGTGGCTTTGTAAGATTTCCACCTCCATCCATAAAAAAAAGACGGACAGACATCGACTCGATTCTAATAAGGTTTTGTTTCACACAAAAGCTTAAAAAATACTATACCCAGTAAAAAGGCACGATTATTCTTTAAAGGCGCAGTGCGACTTCCCGTTAATAGAATAATAATAATAATAATCGCGGGTTATGGGATATAATTAAATCCACAATCTGGAGACAGCCGACGAATAAGTCGCTCTAGTGCTGCATGGCCCAGAACGATGGAGGAAGAGTGCAAGCTTCTCGGAAAGTCAAGAGGTAAACTGAAACACATTGCTAGCAGTCGAGAGGTTTATAGCTTACGATCTAATCACCTCATTAGTAATCATGAACGCAATGTAATTGTCGATACTGGAACATATGCGATTCAATGAAGTCTGAAATGTCGCCCTCTTTGCTTGAGAAGTTCGCAAATTCCACATAACTTGGATATGCAACTGTCAGCTGACTTTTTTATAAATTCAATCGAAAACAAGACCAAGAAAGTGTATTCCATGTGGCATGCATTCATAGTTTTAGTGAACAATCTGAGATTGCTTCCACCTTCTACTTTCTAAGACCAAAATAAGCATAATTTTCGCATTCAAAACCGCCAGCTTTACAGACAACAATCTAATGCAAACCAAATTATTCAATTAACCCGGAAAATTCGCGTGTTTTGGATAAAAATTTCAATTTTATTTATCAGGTGAAGAACAAATAAGACTAATACCATGGCTAGCGGCGGAAAAAGTAAATTTTCGCTGCTTCAGTATGACTGACTATGCAAATGAACCGGCATTCATTCGTTTTGGCCGCCGTCACTGCACAAATTAGTATAAAGAATTTCGCTATTGGTTACATTATTTATGACACCATTGCCGCTATCGCATTTGATGTCTGAGTAACTGTTTGCCCACCCAAATTTGTTGATGTGCTTCGTTATCACTTGAAATTTTATACCATGAACAGTGGAAAATTCGCCATTAAATGAATCATTTGAGAATATCAGGAAAGTGCGTAGTATTTCGATAGATTACATTCGGGGAAAAGCTGCTACGCTGGTCTGAAGGCTGAAGCATGGCTCCTTCCATGTCGGAAGCGACTCCTAACCATGCAAATGTAAATAAATCGCTCCTGGGCGAGGGTAAGGGAAGCACATCCTGAAAATTTATGAAGTTGATGAATCTTGGAACAGTCGGATCCCTCCTATTTCCTGCAAATTTATTCAAACATTAAAAGCAGATTCATTTTTGTGTTCTTTGCACGTTCGATTTTTTCTAGCCTAGAGCATCCTTCATTTGTGGGCACAGTTCTCACCCTCTAAGGTGTATCGAGAGCTCCCTTGTACATGGTCCAGCCCCAGGTCATGTCAGGGAAATAGTGAGTGTCACACCAGACTAGATATCAAATCAAATAAATCCTGGAACAAACTATGCCGGTCACCTCCGAATATTCAGAAAACAACCTGAACTTCCTGACAATGCCACCTGTCATGGTAACCATTTATCTAACAGAACTTCAGCCAGGAACAGAGGCAACATCGTCACCCCAGGAATGGCAAGGGTTCGCACGCTGAGTCAACATGCAAATATTCCTCCCGTGGGAGGGAGCACAATCATCATGCAAAGTTGGGAATCGATTTATTCGGGACGACTCGAATCAGGCCCAAGTCAGAATTGAAGCCGGGACGAGTCAAATGACTTGCAAAGCAGTAAATGCCGCTTCCAGGCGAGGCGATTTCGGTACCCCAAAAGAAGGGCAAGGCGCCCTCGTCTATTTGCAGTTTCGTGCAAAATCTTATAGAGATAACCTGCAGATAGCCACGGGGCCTGAGGCGTTCACGAGGCCAGGGTGCATCGTACGGGGGAGGGCGATAGCGGCAGCGCCAGTCGTTGGAAGCCATACGGAACAGGACATGCTGCGCGACAGTCACAGAAGTGCAACTCGGCGATGGGCGCGCTGCTGCCCACACCCCGTCGAACTCGAACTCTGGTGAGGCAGGCAAAGGTTCGTCGTCGGCTGCTCACTGTGGCGCGACAGCAACGTCGTAGCCGCGCAGATTTCCACAAATTTCCTTCCCCAACTGTCTGTCTGCCTGTCTGCCATCCGACCGCTGACTTCTGGCCCTGTCCACTGTGCAAAACAACTCGTTTCGCTCGCGCCATGCACGCAAAGACAAAGGCGAGTTATTTTCGCAACAATTGTAATTCCAGGCGGCGAACATACGCCACCGGCAACCGGATAACCGGGAGCGGAGCCCCGAAGTTGTCTGCGCAATTGATCACAGCTTTTTCGGGTTCTTTCTTTGTTCTCGGCCCAGGGATGGTCTGGGCCGGGAAGCGCCTCCCCCGAATCCGTCGTCCAGATCCTCGAGCCTTACTCCGCGCGTAGGACCGCACAGACCCTCCCTTTGTCTGGCGTCCACGTTCCTGTCCTGCAACTACAACGAACGCCGTCCCAACTCCTCGTCCTTGCACTTACCTTTTCTGAATTCACGCTGCGGAGCAAATCGAACGATCTTTCACTAGTCGGGCGGTTTCCAACTTAGACGCGGAGCAAAGTCTAGGGTCCTTCCGCAGGTTTTTCGCTTCTCAAAAAAACAGGGAGGAAACGCAACAACGACGAGCACACGGGGACACTCGAAACCAACGTCAAACTCGGAATTTGTCTTGAAACACTCAACAGACAGTCGAGACGCAGAATCCGTGTCTGGATTTCTTTGCTTTCCACACCGGCACCGTCACACAAACGAGTTTTCCTCGATTCAAAAACGAATTTTTTTCAAATTTCGCTCGAAAACGCTAAACGACAAAACGTTCACACACGGACTCGCTGCACAGTTCACAATTCGGAGATTATCGCCCCTCGGACATGCTAACGGCAGAAGACAGCGAATAGAACAGAAGCGGCAAACACAAGCGCACAAATGAGGTGCGACTCGCGCTTCGGATAAGTGCATGGAAAATGAAAGGAAAACGGCAGCATGCCAGAGCGAGACAACCGGTCATTCCGCGGCCAGGGGCATTGCACACACTCGCGCGGGCTGTGGACTGACATGCACTGGAAGCGCGGAATTGCCCAAGACAGGGAAATTTCTGGTGACGTCTCGCGACCGTTACGAGGAGCCCAAATCCCTTAGCAAACGTTTAACTGACTTTGGAAGTTGTCACGCTGGCGAGCACATATGAGGGACGGGTTTGGATTTAATTTGTCTAATTAGATTTTGGGGGTGAAATGTCTCAATTCTCGCTGTTCCGGCTGTTGCTCGTCTTATTTATTTCAAATAACACGCCATTAGATAATAGGGGAATTTCCAACCGTTGACAAACGGGGGGATTCGAATAGTCGTTATTAACCTTTTGGCACTAACGTAAATTGATTGCTGTGTAGAGTTTATGTGCCGGAAATGGAACAATAAACCTGCTGATGCAAAGTGTGTATCGCTTAGTACGGGGCGCTGGCCGTGCCATATGTAACTGTTGTTAACTTAAAATGTTTAATCGGTTCGGATGGATGACTTCCCTACAGGATTCGTTGATAGTCCTGATCCTGAGGGTGTATACTTATCTGTCGGTACTTCTTTTCGATGTCACTGCTATCACGTATCGATGCGTTCTCCATCTCATCAATACACGATTGATGCCATGTGGCCTAGCTCAAGGTGCTCCTCCATGAATGCTACATATTGGTTCCTTAAGTCATCGTCGAGAAGCGAATATGCTGCTGGATCTGCACACGGTTTTTCCGGGATCCGCATTTTGCTTAAACGGGAGCCGAACAATGTATCTGCCAGACTCGTCCCTTCTGGTGGTCTGCTGATACCATTCCATAGCTGCCTGCTCGTCCCTTGTTACCGGCTGTTCGCTCGGTATCTCGTTGATTTACCAAAACCTCTTGACCAGCTTTTTCGTGCTGTCTTCACTAGCGATAAATGTCAATATACCCTCTTAACTGTTTCGAGCAAAAGTCGGACCGAGTAAAATCCAGCCAAATCTGGGATTCACTACACAAAGAGATCCCTTTTTGAACCCTGCAAACCCGATCTCGTTATAGTTGTCTGCTCCAAGCAGATTGTCGATTCGTCCTGGAGTTCCGTATTGGGGATCAGCTAATTTTTTGATTGATAGTCCCGCTGGCAGTTTGACTGCGGTTTTGGTTGACGGTTGCAAGTTCGTTATGTTCGGTAGTACTAAAGTTGACCCGTTGGTTGTGAAGTCTCCATACTATGGCTTGATCACTAACTCCACACTGCCTTTACTCTGCATTCTTATACCCGCTTCCACTCTGCATATATGGATCTTTGAGAACCGCCTTCGTAGACCAAGCAATTGA
Organism: Hermetia illucens; assembly: GCF_905115235.1. Lineage (NCBI taxonomy): Eukaryota > Metazoa > Arthropoda > Insecta > Diptera > Stratiomyidae > Hermetia > Hermetia illucens. The sequence goes on from NC_051849.1 coordinate 198,595,012, forward strand.
ACCGCGGATTCCGTGATGAAACTCCTTTACGACCTAAAGTCTATTTCAATGTTATGTAGTAACGAATGGTGCTTCTTCGAACAAGTCCGGCACCTGCCACTCGAGAGGCATTGGTTGACGCCATGTCCCTTCCTCAAGCAGTTAAAATACAAGTTTTGTTTCCTTGCTTCATTTTTTCGTTGTTGCTCGTCCATCTCTCTGCATGCCTTTGTCGTTGCAGTCGTCAGTGAGTCAACTTTAGAAGTTTTTCGAGGAATGTTCAACGCCTCGAGTGTCCTGAACCGACTCGTCAGGAACTCCAAAAACGATTTCAAGGTGGGTAACTCTGCGTCAGCACCCAGTGATGCTTTCCATAATCATGGAGATTGTTGGTCCAATTTCTGAGTTGTTTCGAAAATGACCAATAAGTCCCAATATTCAGTGTTGACGTCGATACGATCAAGCCTAATACCTTTGCATGCAACAGCTCAGGGATCGTCCTCTCTGCACTGGAAAAAGTGCTAATAGGACTCCAGGCTAAGGTGGACCAGCATACACCGAGAGCTGCGTAGCCAGTGGGGAACTTACTCTTTATTATTCTAACTCTGAATACCTTGGGCACCTTCAGTTTCAAATAAGACCCTTACCTTGGTGGTCGGGCTAGCCCTCATTGTTAATGATTTTCTGATCAAGACCAATCCTTCTCCTCCTACAACAAAAAAAAAACACCAAGGCCTTGAAGTTGAAGTTTGAGAATACACTCAGTGTTTCCTACTTTTCGTAACAGGCAACTAAAAAAGCTGAAAGTTTGTGGACAACCTTCATATTTCGAAACTACCGAGGCTTAAAAAACTCCTCGGATAGAATCCGACCTCATTGCTATGATCTGTGGCTATCGAAAACAGTTGATGATTTGTTTCATTAATATTTGCACGCGCCTCGATGGCAATAACGAGCGCCTCCGGAATGCTCGCTCTCTCTAACTAACTAACATTCCAGCGATATAAACTGTGCATCCCTGTTGCCATAGCTGCCACTTTGGTTTTGTACTTAGGAAAGCTTAGTGATGGCAGACGCGAATTTGGTGTTGGACTGTTGCTGACGACTACCATTAGGGACAGCCTCATGACAATGACACCGATTTCTGACAGGATCTTCACTGTACACTTCTTCTCATCAAATTAAAGAGCATTATAATTGGACACCAACCGAAATCTTCGATATATTGAATAAGGATGTTTTCTATAAGAAATTAATCGCAGCTCAGGAGATGCTTCCTAAATCGATTATTGTGATCATGATGGCAACAGCTTACTCGGACATGTGATGAGAGGCATGATTTTGGTGACCGTAACAACAACACCTTGTCATCGGCGAGATATTATTCGAGCGCAGGACCTGTGACAAGATCACTTGAATTTCGACTGACCCGTAAAAAACATTTAATCAGTTCCGACTATATTGCGATCAGCAGTAGATTTGGAATTGTCTTCTGAATGTGCATAACAAAAGCGGTTCAGGAAAAGAACGCCTTTATCTGTTGGTCGCTTACCTTCGCTACTACGTCTGTTCGCAAGGGAACAGAGTTTCAGCCTGCAAATTCGATATGAGCCGTCTCCGCAATCTGAAAGTCATCCCGCTGTGGGAAAAATGTCCTACTGCGCAAACAACATGGACTCTAAACAATCCGCACGAGAATATTGATGAGTATTCATCCCCTATGCCTGGGTGATCTTTGCGTGCAAGAGAACCTTTGCAAAGAAATGGGGTCTCCGGCCGAGGATGGTTCTCTGGATGTACATCGCTGTAGTACGTCCAATCCTAACGTACGGCTCTATTGTATGGTGGTAGGCTTTGAAGAAAAAATACAATAGGATGAAGCTTAATAGGATTCAAAGATGCGCGTGTACAGGTACTACTCCTCAATGTTCTCCTGCATTTCCTCCCCCTAGACTTCCACATCAAATATGTTTCAACGTGCCAGGTTTCGCTAGTGTATTCCAGGCGGAAGTACTGGCAATATTGGAAGTCTGTCGATGGCTAGAGCGAGATTCGAGCCCCAAGCGTAACATAGTCATTGTGACCGAAAGCCAAGCGGGCATCAAGGCCTTGTACTCAGCGACGACGATCTTCTAGGCTGGTATGGCAGTGCAGAAACGCGCTGAACCGTCTGGGCGGCACGTTCAAGGTCACTCTCCTCTGGGTTCTCTGGAATTAGCCAGGCGAGGCTCTGCTCTTGGCAGTCCTTCGGCGAATACAATCGATGTTCCGGAGGCAGAGTCTACTCGCACTGCTTAGCAGCCTTCGCCATCTTAGGCGCACGCTTACGAGCTGTGCCAAGTCACGGAGAATTTGGCCTCCTTATAACACGAACACGGGAGCACCTGTGCCAGACGCATGCAAACGCATTCAAGATTACGGCGGTCTGCACGGGGCACTGGCCCATAGGGGACCACGCCGCTAGGCTCGGCATACTCTACAATTCGCATTGCTGAAGCTGCGGAGAAGGTAGGGAAACCCTCATGCACTTTCTCTGCGATTGCCCAGCTCTGGCTAGAGTCAGGTTACGGACACTGGGTAAACCATCCTTTGGGGACCTCAGAGAGAGTTCTAGCTGCAATATGCGAGAGCTGCTTTCCCTCGTGAATGCTATGGTCTGACTCTGAAGATCCGAGCCGGATGGACTCTACCTCCCTGCTCCCATAACAACAGTCACGGTCTTAGGAGTTTGCGGCATCAAAACGGCGCACCAAAGCGCTAATTGGGCCCCTCGTGATATCGAAGGTAGAGGCGTGGTTGATTTGACGGCACATGCCGCCAGGTCGACTAGCTGCGCGCTTATTTTTACAGCAAAGAGCAGGCGAGTCCTTTGCATGCGACTGTCTGTATGGCAGACTCCACTTAACTAGAAGGATTGATCTTTCAATGCTCTGAGAGCGGATCGATGAATGGACGTCGAAAGCAATGCACGGTGAACACGTGAATTCCCTTTGGCAGCCATTTGCCGAACAGATTGTACTACTAATGCTTTCCCAGCTCATGGTTACCATAAACCCTCATTTGAACATTTGTGCGTTAACCATCGTTAGCAGTCATGGGATTCACCTCTCCCTACAATTTTTTAGGAAACTTACTCTCTTCCGCTACTGTTCTGTGCCAAAAACAACCGCAGAGATTCGAGTTATTTGTGGCAAAAAGCAAGTGCTCGAGAATTAAATCATCGCGCCCTCCTCCAAGGCAAATTCCACAGCACATCTGTCAACCCCTAATCTTGCAACACCTTGCCGCAGGTGCCCGAGCTAAAATAACAGGAAAAAGGATATTTGTGCATTCTGTCAGAAGAATGGTCCAGTGCCATCACTGGAAGGCAACCGTCCACCGACCCCGACGGAATAAGATGGCGCTACAGCAAACTGGAAGCCTTTTCACAAGAGCCACCAACCGCACCCTTTCGCACAAAGCACCGGAGAGCAAGTGGGACATCCTTGCCTCTTTCCTGTTCCTATTCCGGGGTAATTTCCTTTTCAACCGAGGTCCATATTTACCCCTTCGCAGACTCGAAACTGGAAAGGCGAAACCATTGTATTGGTGGGCGATTGAGATTACGAAGTTGCGACTCATGAGGAAAAGAGAAAGAACGATTTTGTGCCGGAAAATTGCCGACTAGTGAGTTGAAGACGCTTCAAGTGCAACAACTTTGCACAAAAAGCCGGCACTAAACGGTACGGATGTGTCGAATGGCGCGAAGATTTTAAATTTTTTCTGTTGGAGAATAGTTTTGTCGAATTTAATATGAAAAGCATAGTCTGAGTATGAAGTAAAATGTTTTTCATAATTCCCAAGAAATAACGTAATGTTTGAATATGTCTGAAGAGAAAAGTATGCAAGAAAATTTTCCCGCTATCACACACGAACCGTTTTGCGAGAAACGTCACTTATCAGCGAATGTATCCAAACAAGAATTGTCAGTGTCAAATTTGGCGAGTTGCGGTGTGGTGTGTGATTGTTCGTGGAGTTTTTATTTTCGGCCTTGAACTGGGTTATCGTCGAAATTCAATTGAAAATGAATTGAGAGTACTTGCGGCGTCTACGCGAAAACCAACCGTCGAAATGTCAGCCACAATAGAGTATTTGAAGAGCCCCGAGCTCGTGGTGAGAATTCAACAGTTTTTCGGTGTCGAGTATTTGAATCCGCCGTTTGGCTCGCCTCGCAAAGGTGTCCCTGCAAGCCCCAATAAAATCCAGAATGGGCACAGATCCACCGCCAAATCCACTCAAGGACCGAAGGAGAAGGCCCCGGAACAGGCGAGCTACCGAATCCGGAACAAGTGGTGGTACTACTTGTTCCTGATTGGGACCGAGCTCGGCGACGAGATCTTCTACGCGAGCTTTATCCCGTTCTGGTTTTGGAATATTGATAGTGCCGTCGGGCGGCGCGTTATCTTCTTATGGTCGATCGTGATGTACATAGGTAAGATGAAGCGGGCCTTGAACTCTCGCGTCCGAGAGTTGGCTGCCGCAAATGGGGTGGTCAGTGATTAACCCGTGTGCGTTGATGTGTACAGGTCAGAGCTGCAAAGATATCGTCAGGTGGCAGCGACCTGGACCGCCGGTCATCCGCTTGCAGAATAAGTGGGCTCTCGAGTATGGAATGCCTTCGACTCACGCCATGGTCGCTGTCTCGATTCCGTTTTCGGTGCTGATTTTTACATTGCAAAGGTACGTGACTCGCTTGTTAACTCTTCATTCTGCTAAATGTTATGCAATAAACAAAATAAAATTGGAGGCTGTTCGATCTGAACTCTAATAAGGAAGATATTTTAGGCCCGGATCAACGAGTATTGTGGCGTTTACTATCATTAAATTATTTAATCTTTCTGTTCCATCAAAGTCGCTTAACAGATAGTCAACATTTATCACCGAAAAGCATACTTTCATTCGCACAGTTTCCCGTTTTTTCCCATTTAGCAACTAACGAGACTCCTATAGAGCATAGAGAGCAAGGATGAGTCGATCAAGTTGGACTCTCTTAGAAAACCGGATGGAACTTTCACAAACTCCAAAGTTGAGTCTATACAGCCTCTCTTGGAAGTACACCACTCGGGAGAACAGGTCTCAGAAGTAGGAGAGAGAGAATTGACGGTTTCTGCAAACCTTTCAACACGAAGGGGATTCGGACACTACGAGGGCCGTTTTTACCAATGAAAAGGCGAGAGCTACTATATTTTGAATGCTTCCAAGCACCTGGCATGGATGGCATCCACCCAGCGATGCTTAAGAAGGGTGTAGAGCACTTAGAGCAACTTCTAAGAAATATTTTTCGATGCTGCCTTGCTCTAGGCTACGTGCCTTCCTCTTTGCAGAAGGGAAGCAGTCAACGACGCTCTGGAGGTGGAAAGGCTAAGGCGGTTGGCTGGTCTATCGGAGCTTTCGACGAGGAGACATTCCTGGCCGCATTGGAGGGAGCCCATGATCCGGATGGAACAGCGGTGGAAAGGGTCACACAGCTGTCTCAGCGTGTAACCGAAGCATGCGACGCTACGATGCCACGACGACGTTTGCACCACGGCAAGAGGCCAAACTACTGGTGGAACTCGGAGATCGCTGCCTTGAGATCCTCTTGTCTCCGAGCGAGGAGACTTTCCCACAGGACAAGAGGAAGGCCGGAGCACCAGGAGCGTGAGGAGGAATACAGGGATCTGCGAAGCAACCTTAAGAAGGCCATTCGGAGAAGCAAGCGGGAATGCTACCAGAAGCTCTGCATGGAGGCTAATAAGAATCCGTGGGGTACAGCCTACCAAGTTGTAATGAAGAAGATCCGCGGGCGAAAATCACCTCAGGTGACATGCCCACGGCTCTTGTTGCAAATAATTACAACTCTTTTCCCGCAGCAGGAGCAGGACGAAAGAGAACCCCAACTGGCAGCTCAGCAGGACGTCTTCTCGATCCCTGATGTTACTGAAGAGGAACTTTGGGAAATCTGCAGACGTATTGGGGACAGCAAGGCTCCGGGATTGGACGGAATTCCGAACAGGGCTCTGAAGGTGGCAGTCAAGGCCAGACCAAGGTGGTTCGCAAGCACATTCGAATCGTGCATGGCGGAAGGAGTGTTTCCCGCCCAGTGGAAGAGGCAGAAACTGGTCTTGCTACCGAAGCCTCGAAAACCACCCGGCGTGCCCTCTTCATATCGCCCTATTTGTCTCTTAGACACCATGGGGAAGATGTTGGAGAGGGTGATATACAACAGGCTGCTCCCGTTCATCGAGCTTGCGGGTGGTCTTTCAGAGCGGCAATATGGGTTTCGGCGAGCCCGTTCTACGGTCGATGCAGTAGCAAAGGTCGTGGAATTGGCTCGAAATGCGATGGCCATGGGCAAATGCTGTGCTCTGGTGACGCTGGACGTCAAAAATGCTTTTAACTCAGCCAACTGGGGCTGGATTAAGGGCGTTTTGGCCAAACTGGGTGTTCCTAGCTACTTGGCTCGGCTCATCGAGAGTTACTTTTCGGATAGACTTCTCTGGTACGAGACGGACGACGGGCCGAAGGAGTACATTGTGACAGCAGGTGTGCCTCAAGGTTCTGTATTGGGACCGCTGCTGTGGAACATAATGTACGACGGAGTGCTTGGCCTTCGCGTGCCGAAGGAGACAACGCTGATTGGTTTTGCGGACGACTTGGCGGTAATTGCAATTGCAAAGCATCCCGAGGACGTGGAGCTTTATGCAAATGAAGCCATTCATACCATCAAGTCATGGTTACGAATGGCCAAGCTGGACCTGGCGGACGAAAAGACGGAGGCGGTCCTCATTACCAACCGTAGGAAGAACAACACGGTTACCATCCGGGTTGGTAATCGTGAGGTCGTCTCAAAATCGGTTGTCAAATACCTGGGGGTGATGATCGATGCCAAGCTGAGTTTCAAGGGACACTTGGATTATGCGCGAGAAAAGGCAGCAAATGCCAGCTCATCCCTTGCAAGGATGATGCCTAACGTGGGAGGGCCGAAGTATAGTCGCAGGCTACTCATCGCGGGAGTGGTGAGGTCGATCCTGCTATACGCGGCCCCTGTCTGGGCGGGAGCGTTGAACCACGCGGTCAACCGAAGGAAGATATGTTCGGCATACCGGCCAATTGCGCTAAGAGTGTGCAGCGCATTTAGGACGGCGTCGACGGAGGCAGTGTGTGTTATCGCAGGAATGATCCCTATAGATCTTCTAGCGAGCGAGGGACACTGGCTCTACGAAAAACGGAAGGCAAATCCAGCCGAGGTGAATGCGGATTTCCGAAAAGCCATCAGGAGAGAGTTGTGTGGCAAGTGGCAACAACGATGGGATAACTCCGACAAGGGCAGCTGGACCCATACATTGATCCCGTGCATCGAGAAATGGGTCAACCGAAAGCACGGAGAATTGAATTACCACCTGACACAGTTCCTTACGGGACACGGTGGCTATAGGAAGTACTTGCATCGCTTCGAGTTGGACGAGTCTCCCAACTGTCCTGAATGCGGTGCTACACTCGAGGACCCGGAGCACGTTATGTTCTATTGTCCCAGATTTCTACAGCAGAAAAGGAGGTTGAACAGCATCTTAGGGGCGGACATCGAGCCCTCCAACCTGGTGGAAGAGATGTTGAAGTCGGAGGAAAACTGGATGGCGTCTTTCTAAAAAAAAAAAAAAAAAAAAAAAAAAAGGTGGTCTTTATACCTAAGCCTGGGAAAGGTGACTATTCAAATCCAAAGAACTTCCGGCAAATCAGCTTAACAAATCATTCTCTGGAGAGTCTGGAGAGACTGGTTGAGCGTCACATTCGCGAGAAGGCCTTAAGGTCGCACTCAGTTAATGAAAACCAGCATGCTTACCAACGTAGAAAGTCCTGTGAATCTCCTCTTCACTCTTTGGTTTCAAAGATTGAGGACGCAACTCTGAAAGACGGGTACGTGATGGAGGGTGATCGTGGATATTGGAGGGGCGTTTGACTGTGTGCCCTTCCAAAGGCTCTGTGATGTCGCCAGAGAGTACGGTGTTGATGAAACTTTAATTCATCATCATTATCAACGGCGCAACAACCGGTATTCGGTCTAGGCCTGCCTTAATAAGGAACTCCAGACATCCCGGTTTTGCGTCGAAGTCCATCAATTCGATATCTCTAAAAGCTGCCTGGCGTCCTGGCCTAAGTTATCGTTCCATCTCAGTCAGGGTCTGCCTCGTCTTCTTTCCCTACCATAGATATTGCCCTTATAGATTTTCTGGGCTTGATCATCCTCATCCATACGGATTAAGTGAACCGCCCACCGTAACCTGTTGAGCCGCATTTTATCCACAACCAGACGGTCGTGGTATCGATCATAGATTTCGTCGTTATGTAGGCTACGGAATCGTCCATCCTCATGTAGGGGGCCAAAAATTCTTCGGAGGATTCTTCTCTCGAACGCGGCCAAGAGTTCGCAGTTTTTCTTGCTAAGAACCCAGATCTCCGAGGAATACATGAAGACTGGCAAAATAATTGTCTTGTACAGTAAAAGTTTTGACCCTATGGTGAGACGTTTCGAGCGGAATAATTTTTGTAAGCTGAAATAGGCTCTGTTGGCTGACAACAACCGTGCGCGGATTTCATCATTATAGCTGTTATCGGTTGTGATTTTCGACCCTAGATAGGAGAAATTGTCAACGGTCTCAAAGTTGTATTCTCCTATCTTTATTCTTCCCGTTTGACTAGTGCGGTTTGATGTTGCTGATTGGTTGGTTTTCGGTGCTGACGTTGCCACCATATACTTTGTCTTGCCTTCATTGATGTACAGCCCAAGATCTCGCGCCAATCAGCACCTGCTCGATCTGGATGAAGGCAGCTTGTACGTCTCGGGTCGTTCCTCCCATGATGTTGATATCGTCAGCATAGGTAAGTACTTTGGACTTAAAGAGGATCGTACCCCTTATCCATGGCCAGGTTAAAGAGGACGCATGATAGGGCATCCCCTTGTCGTAGACCGTTGTTGATGTCGAAAGGTCTTGAGAGTCATCCTGTTGCTTTTATCTGGCCTCGCGCATTGGTCAGGGTCAGCCTAGTCAGTCTTATCAATTTCGTCGTCTCATGGCCGTGTAGAGTTTTCCCCTGGCTATGCTATCATAAGCGGCTGTAAAGTCGATGAAAAGATGGTGCAACTGATGTCCATATTCAAACACTTTTTCCATCACTTGCCGAACAGAGAAAATCTGATCTGTTGCTGATTTGCCTGGAGTGAAGCCTCTTTGGTATAGGCCAATGATGTTCTGAACGTATGAGGCTATCCGGTCTAGCAAGATAGCAGAGAATATCTTATAGATGGTGCTCAGCAACGTGATACCTCTATAATTGCTGCACTGCGTGATATCTCCCTTTTTATGTATGAGGCAGATAATGCCTCTTTGCCAGTCGTCAGGCATTGATTCGCTGTCCCACACCTTGAGCACAAGTTGACGAACCACTTGGTGTAATTGGTCGCCTCCATATTTAACCAATTCAGCTGTAATTCCATCGGTTCCTGGCGACTTATGATTTTTTAGCCGATGAATTGCACGGACTGTTTCTCCTAAACTTGGTGGTGGCAGTATTTGTCCGTCGTCTTCAGTTGGCGGAACCTCCAACTCGCCGATGTTCTGGTTGTTCAGTAGTTCATCAAAGTACTCAACCCATCGCTCCAATATGCCCATTCTGTCGGAAATCAGATTTCACTCTTTGTCTGGGCAGAATGAACATCGAGGTGTGTAAGGCTTCATCCTGCTGACTTGTTGGTAAAACTTGCGCCTCTGGTGCGGTTCCTCCCTGTACTTTTCGAGCTCACAGCCCTGTTGGTTCTCACAGGTCTACGTTTTCCGTCTGTGAAGTCGCTTCTTCGCTCCCCGGAATTCGTGATAAGTCTCTGCGAGTGCCCGTGTTCTTTGAGAATGCAACATTACTCGATATGTAACATTCTTTTGTTCCGGTGCTAGCTTACATTCATCGTCAAACCAGCGATTCGGACTCTTTGCGGCTGAGGCCAAGTGTATTTGTGGCCGTATTTATGATAACGTTCTTCAGGTGGTTGTGAAGATCATTTGTTGATGCTTCATCTCCAGGATCTCTGTTGACTGCGGTTATTGTGGCATCCATTTCTCTCTTATATATGTTGCGGAGGTCTGTGTTGTGGGTGGTATCAATGTTAACTCTCACCTGATTGTCAGAGGGGATTCTGGGTGCTGTTGTTATTCGAGCTCGGAGCACCATGTCGACGAGATAGTGATCCGACTCTATATTGGCCCCCTATATGTTCTGACAATCATCAAGGCTGAGAGGTGGCGGAGTTCGATCAACACGTGGTCAATTTGGTTGAAAGTGGTCCCGTCTGGAGAGGCCCACGTTTGTTTGTGGACCGCTTTCCGCGCAAATCAAGTACTTCCAACAACCCATTTCGTGTGATACTGCTAATTGAACAATCCGCATCCCATTATCATTTGTATTTTGGTGTAAGCTATGGGAGCCAACGTATCGCCTGAATACGGGCTTCTTCCCTACTTGGCTGTTAAAATTCCCAAGTATGATTTCAAATCATATCTGGGACAGGCTTCGAGGGTTCGTTCTGCTGCCTCGTAGAAGGTATCCTTCTCCGACTCTGCAGTCTTCTCTGTAGGGGCGTGAACGATAATGAGGCTTATATTTCTAAATTTGCCTCGCAAACGCAGAGTGCTTAGCCGTTCGCTTATGTTTTCAAAGCCGATCACAGCAGGTTTCATTTTTTGGCTGATTAAGAAACCTACTCCGAGCACATGGTTTACTGGATGGCCACTATAATATATGGTGTAGCGACTCTTCTCCAGGAAACTGTGTCCAACACGCTGAATTGAGTGTTGATCGCTACCTAACAACGGAAGCGAAGAAAGGCTGCCCCCAACGAGGAGTGCTATCGCCACTTCTGTGGAGTATGTTGATAGACCCACTACTATGCGAACTGCAAAATCTGCCAATACATGTTCAAGCTTATGCGCATGACGTAGCTGTGCTGCTGGTCGAGCTCTCGGAATGGTGTGTAGAAATACACGACGCGCCGTTGATTTGATTGACAATTGGTGTCTCAGGCATGGACTTTCAGTAAAACCGAATAAAACCACAATGATCTTCTTCTTTTTCTTCAGCTTTTACAAGTGGGGTCCGCTCGTCATGATCGGTTTTGTTATTTTATTTTATCAAATGCCTGATCTGGATGCAATCGCGAGGTTTTTAAATACCCATTCAGCGTATCAAGCCACAGTTGTTTCGGCCTGCCTTTTTTTGGATGTTCAGGCCAATCTTGGCAAGTGAATTCTCGTTAGCACGAATTGCGTGATCATACCATCGAAGACGCCTCTCTCGCAATTTTTCCACGATCGGTGCAACCCCATAATGATCGCGGAAATCCTCATTTCGGATGTGATCAAAACGTGTCACGCTGCTAGTCCAATGCAACATCTTCGTCTCCATTACCGCAAGACGCCGTTCATTGGCTTTTATAGTCGGCCAACACTCAGAACCATAGAGAGCAACTGGACGGACGATATTGCGGTAAATTTTAGATTTGAAACGTTCGTTGCTACGTCGATCACAAAGAACACCAGTTATGGAACGCCACTTCATCCAGGTTGCGTTAATGCGTGAAGCAATTTCATAACACAGTTCTCCATTGACTGATAGCGTTGACCCGAAGTATTTAAATCGCTCAGTTCTGGGCAGATTACTGCCGCTGACAGTGATAGTGTCTGTTCAAAAATTCAGTTTTGTGTAGACTCAATCTGAGAATGTGTTGCATGAAGCGATCATTCCATTTTTCGACAAATTACTCGAGATCGTTTTTGCAATTAGACTCTAGGAAAACCTCATCTACATAAAGAAGTGTCCATAACAAGAACAAAGAGGAGTGGTGAGAGGCGCTTCTTTGATGAACGCTAACAAAATCAGGAAGCGATTTTGATACACCCACAATACTGCGAACTTTACTTTGCGGATCATGGTAGAGCAATTTAATCCAGCGCACGAGTTCTTCTGGTACTAAGTGTTGTCTTAAAGCATACCAGATGAGTTCGTGTGGCACACTGTCAAACGCTTTCGTTAAATCCAGAAATGCAATGTAAAGAGGGCGATGCTTCTCACGGTGTTTCTCCATGAGTAACTGCGCAGCGTGTATTGCATCAGTAGTTCCGCAGTTCTTGACAAATCCAGCTTGATTCGCGGTTTGAAATAATTTCGCGAATACGGTTGTCAAGAATGCGTTCAAAAATCTTCATAGTATGGGAAAGTAACCGGATCGGACGGATCGTGGATACAAGACCTACTTAAATCTCTACCGAACTAAGGAGTACGGCTTCCGTGTTGAAACGCAACACCACGACGAGGTCCGAGGGCCTCTGTTCGCTTGAAAGTAACCAACAGCCCCCATGAAGCTCCCACTAGGGGGCCAATCGCAACAACCGAACTGAACGCACATACAACAGGAATTCTCCTGAAGTATGTGAATTCAAGGGCTTTCCCGGTTCCCATGGTACCAGTATATCCCTGGTAAGGATTTCGTGATCTATTGCCACTTCAGATGAGCCGTTGTGCAGGCTCGGGTCTGATCGCCCTAATTAGGCCTTTGGAGCATTTGCCTACTGCATCAGGGCCGGCAAACCAATGTGATACAGCGTCGCCCGGTGCCACCACTATGAAGGTTCTCCTCGGCCACTTGGTTCTGGTACAGCCGGTAGGGTTGCCGCCCCGTCTTCTTCATCGCCACCTCTGAGCACAAGTTGCGCTGCCAAGTGGAACTACTTGTAATGAAGCTAAGGAAATAAATGGCGCCCAACGTGAGGCCCAACATTTCCTGGATTCAGACCTAATTTCTTGCAGGGTTTCTGAATCAAGTGGAAGATAGCTTATTCCGGCTCACAACTTCGTTTGGTGATGTCGGATAGAGAATCAATAGATTCTCAACAGTGTGCCCGGCTAGCTCAGTCGGTAGAGCATGAAACTCTTAATCTCAGGGTCGTGGGTTCGGGCCTCATGTTGGGCGCCATTTGTAATGAAGATCAGACGATCATCCTAAGTGAAAAACGACCTAGAGGGAAGAGCTATCCCGCAAAATCTTGAATAGGGTCATCCTCTGAAATACTGGCCTGAGGATGTCAAGGAAGGCAGGGAATCTCAGGGGCAGCGCCTCAATCACGATATAAGGCAGAAGAAACCATGATCGGGATTGCGATCCGTCGTGGATTTTCCTCCCGGCACTCGGGTTCGGAGACTTACGGCTCCACGCGCGGGTTCTGGTTTTTATTCGTTAGACCGTCGCGAATTCCTTCGTTTATTGTCTATTTTGAAACCCGGTGCAGACTCACGCATCGATATAGACACGTTGATTTTGTATTAATGCCACGTACGTTACGGCTTTTGGCAAGTCGATACAGATCTTTCTCGCCATCCCGAGTGTCCGGTTTATCGTAAAGATTTTTTTTTGTAATGAACCGCTCGGGATACACCGATCGCTTCCTTTGCTTCGCAGTTGGCATTCTTATAAATTTGCCAATTGGTGAGCGTTTTATCGTTGAGAAACTTGTGGTAATGGCGTTTCTTTCGGCGGGACCTGTCACCAAGAGAGATCAAGTAGGATTTAGCATAGTGGAACAACTTCAATTATACTTTATTCATCTCTTTCCCTGATCTCATCATTTTATTTTTGTTTGACTGAGGACAGTACAAAGTACGTTGCCTCAAACCCTCCTCCTTTACCTGTGCTAAGGGATTAGCAAATTATATATGTTAATAGCATGGCGGAGTTGTGGAGTAACTCCAAGTACACTTTTACTGAGGATTGCGATTATGTAAGCTCCGTACATTGCCACACAACGATCAGAAGGATTTTAATTTGGTCGGCATATGGCGATTCACAACCAAAACCCGCTCATGCGTTTCCACTGCTGGAAGACAGTTGGATGGCGGATGCGGCCCATATTGAATTTGGTGGGGTAACGTTCTGCTCCCCTGCTGACGGATGCAGTAGTGGCGATATGTTAGCGATGGTAAGCGACCGTCAAATGATAGTTGCTTTTGATACCGATCTCAGCATCTCTTTTGTTGTGCATATTCAGAAGGCAACTCCTAAATCTACTGGTAATCGCGATATGGTCGATTTGATTAAATGTTCGTAGCCGTTCAGTCGAAACCTAATTGACCTTGTTACAGGCCATGTGCTCGAAAAGGATGCCGCTGATGACTAAACCAGCATGTAATTAGAAGAAAGAAAGTATCCTTCCCCACTATATTGGAAAGCTCCTTTGCACAATGGTGATGCACCTTAATCTGGTCCGGAATATTGCCGTCAAGATCCTGCTAGAAAGCAAGTCCCAGGTCAAGACAGCGCGTCTTGCGGTAACCGTGAGTAACACTCCGGCATCAGATTTACATTTCTTATCATTTGCTTTCCCCGAGTATAAAAGCATATTGCCTCAGAATTCTGCCATCTTACTTCGCATGGGCCCAAAATTTTAAAGTTCTATCGTTCGGAATTCTCATTCGAGTTGGTGAAAGTGAGCATTCTGGGGACCTTCGATACCGTTGTTGTGGATCGTGCCTACAGTCTACGAACTGCTAGGCGCTCTCTGTAGCCAAAGGCCATAGCTGCGTGGTCCCTTTCTAGCAGAGGCGGCGTAGGCATTTCGGTAGCAAGGAATTTTCAAAATTTACAGTTGGTAGCTCACAAATTTCTATCGACTTCTATCTAATATTCTAATTTCTATCTCGATAAGCAGAGAATACTTTTAGTAAGTTATCAGAGAGCGCAAGTGATGTATGCAAAATTAAGAGGCTACCAATTTATAAATAATGCTTTGAAACAGTTCATACCCTTTTAATTTAACTCCAATTAAAAATAATCGTATTCAGCATTGTCTTACAACTAATGGTCGTAAATTGTATGCGAATCTTATTCATATGTTGAATTCCGAGCAATTTTATTATTCTTCCTTCATCATAATTAGTTTAGTTATAAACAACCCTAATTGCCAGAAAGCTTGTTTCATAACCAAATCTTTTCATATTCTCCTAGATACCAATATCCCGCTTTAATAGGATTGATAGCAGCGACAACGTGGTGTTCAGTAATTTGTGTGAGCCGCCTTTATCTGGGAATGCACAGCGTATTGGTAAGCGAGACAGCATTTTTAACCTTTGATTCTATCCACACTAAAATAGCTCCTAAATGTTACTGTAATTATTTATTACTTTTACGTGTTTGTAGACGTAATCGCTCATCTACATTTTATGAGAGATAATGAGAAAATTACTGATAAACTTTCATTGGTGAAACGGACGCGCGCGTTATATCTTTGTAGATAGCCTTATCAATTGCGGACTGATAATGTAGAAATTAACGCTTGAATGAG
This sequence comes from Hermetia illucens, assembly GCF_905115235.1. Classification (NCBI taxonomy): domain Eukaryota; kingdom Metazoa; phylum Arthropoda; class Insecta; order Diptera; family Stratiomyidae; genus Hermetia; species Hermetia illucens. The sequence goes on from NC_051849.1 coordinate 198,610,392, forward strand.
TAACTCTTACGGTCATGGTTAAGACTTCGCAGGGGGTCAGATAACTACAGGCTGTTGATAATCAGTACTGTTTGGAGAGTTCTTGATAATAGCACTCGATCTTTAGTGGCAATTGTAATAGGTTTTTACTGAACGGTAGATATAATTTGGATATAGGCCAATAAAATAGTGTAAGTCATAATCTGTGATTCACCATTTACCCCGGAACTGACAATATTTTGATAATGAAGGACCACCATAAAATAAATGATGAGGCAACTGGAAGTTGGATTTTCATGATTCATGGCTATTTTGTCAAAGTAGCCAAATAAAAGCAAATTGAATATGATCATGATGATCATCAGTTGTATTTCTTTTTAATTTTTCAGTAAGCAAGTGTGATTAATTCAAAAAAGGATTTTTGATGAGTCCAAGAATAATTCTTCGTGTCCTAATGCGTTGGACGTTGGTGCAGCTACATTGCGTCTCTGGGACATTGTTTGATGAAATGTTCTGACAATGAAACAATTTCTGGAGTAAGATTAAAAACTCTGAACTGGACTTTGATTATCGCCGGACATTGATCAGCATTAAGTTGATACGTTTATCATGACTTAGGCATCGAAATATTTTATATTCCGGATCTTGCTTTTTTGTTAGGAATAACTCCAGTCAGTTTCAATATTTTAATTGAAGTAGGAAATAATGCTCTCTCTGCTTTAAGTATATGAATCAGCAAAACCATTCATGTTTTTCATTGTATATTCTGAACAACGAAGTATAAACACCAGATATTCGAGGCATTGTTTTATCTGGATTACCGTCCTAATATTTTTATTATGTTCGTTTGCTCCTGGCAAGGTAAGTTTTTTTGTGACTAATGGCATCTAGCCTCTACCACTTGTCCCTAGGGGAATTCTTTTCCCAGTTTCTGATAGCAGCATTTCAAAATCCTACTGACACTCTAATTGTTGGTTCCGATTCCGGTATGGGAGAAATTTAACTCTCTTTCGCTGGATTATGTGAAATTTCATTTTCTTTTGCACCACAGGTGTGCAGGCGCTACTAGCGATATATGCCCTCAATGCACTCCTGTATATCCTCCTCTCCCCTCCGGCGTACAGTGCTGTCAGGGTACGTGAGTCCCGATGTTTGACAGCGAAGCTCTAGGGCAACAGTAACATAGCCGACTAACGGCAACTTTGGGTATTTTTGTTGTGGACTTTTCAACCAGGGCGGAATGGAATAGCGGCTATGTGCAGTAAAGTTATGACATAGTATTCTTTACCGATGGATCAAAAATGGACGGTGGAGTCCGTGCAGGATTTTTCTCATATACGCACAGTTCAGCCGAGTCGTATGGTCTTCCGGAAATCGCCCAGTGTATTCCAAACAGGGGTATTGGCGATACCGTAAGCCTGTCGATTGTTGGGGCATGATCCGAGCTCCGTAGATAACATAGTCATTATGATCGGCAGAAATTAAAGCTTTGCACGCAATGGCGACATCCTTCAAGTTGGTGGGCTATGCAGGACGTGTTGAATGAACAGCCCGGCAGACTGGCCAGACACGCATCTGCTTTTGACGGTCCCTCGGTGGGCACAGTCGGCGTGCCACTGGCAACTGTGAGGAGTGGAATCTACTCGCACTGCTTAGCAGCCACTGGCTTCAGATGGAAAAGGCCCACCGGTTGCACTGAGTGGAGTAGCATTTTGCTTTCTTATAATAAGATCTGATCGCGAGAGTTTTTCTCCCAGACGCGTGCAAATGCGTACACAATTATAACGGTTTGCGCGAGGCACTAGCCTATGGGGCATCATGTGGCCAGACTCGACATACGACAACCCAGTCGAAGTTGCGGAGAGCAGTGACCAACCCTCAATCATTTACTTTGATCTAGTTGGGACCAGGCTGGGGACACTAGGAAAGCAATTCTTTGGGACCTTAAGATCTCGGATTGTTGGGTCGGGTGGCTAATATCTTTCGTAAGGCTACCAGCTGCCTCTGCCGACTAAAACGAATAGATTCTGCTAGCCTTACCCTTTTCATGGCAGTCAAGGTTTTAGGAGTCTATAGCATCAAAACGATACACCTGCGGTTGACTCCTCGGAGCGCTACTGATGCCAACCTACCTACCCTTCGCCACAGTGACTAGCTATTCAAAGTTTTTCCTCAGCCAATTGACTCAGTCTTGGGCAAGAACAACTCATTAGATGTTGCCTCTCACCTACCTTGGGAGCAGCGTGACCGAAGTGATTACAACTTGGTATTTGCTTTCTTATATAAATCTATTAAGACGAATTATACTCAGGGCAAAAATTGCCTAGTGGAATTCAAGCCTAAGGCGGGCGAAGCTAATCTACACTTTGTTTAAGAATTGAGGGAATCCTGAGCACGCCGTTCAATTGGTAGTGAACCGGACCAGTTGGGAAGGAACTTCCTTACACTGTTTGTTTAGCTTCGGCCGACTTATGGATGAATTATACTAGGCGGTTTTCGTCCTGAATATAATTCCTGCCCACGTCGTGTTTATGGGTTTAAATAAAACGGCAAACACCAACTTGTAGCCACTTTCGTCACGGTGTGAAGGAATGTCCGATGAATTGCCTCTGCCCTGGGCGAAATCGTAAGTTGTATATTTTGCAAAACGGGTAATAACTCCCGACTGAAAGCTCCGTGGACTACAAACAATGGAAGTAAGTTGGTTCCCAACTGGTCCAGTTTGCCATCCCTCAAATCTTGAACAAAATGCTCTTTTAACTGTTTTCCTCCAATTCCGCCTTTATATAACAATCTATATTCCCTGGCTGGCCTGAAAATGAGACTTTGTCAATATGTATCTTTGAACTGCAATTATTTAGTTCTCCTTGGTTCGGCGATCGTTGGGACATACTTTATGTTCACCGTCTTGAGACCAACTGAAGTGAGGAAATCCAACAGCGTCTCTCCTCTAGGATCATCTATTTCCCCAATAAATATGCTCAGTGGTCGCATCACGACCAATTAAAGAATTCAAGACCACCTGATTCCGGGTGTTTTACCAGTTTCGTTAGTCATTGCGTTGGCGGAGGGCATATGGAAACAACCAGGTGCGTCCACGTCATCATCTTCTCTCCGCATTCTTCCTGGTACAATCAGAAGAGCACATTCTAATTGGCAAAAGTTAGCCTGAAGTTCCTCCGTTTTCTGGGAGATTTAGGCGTTAATACCGCGGACTGGTCGGCTATAATCGGGTGTCCAGGTTTTCCCATTATGGGAGTTGCAGTACTCTGCTTTCTAGTTGATTGCGCCGTACGCAATATGTGCACACTTTCCATTGAAATGGAAAGGATACCTCCCACAGAGTTCTTCGTGAAAGGAAATCAATTTGGTAAGGCCTTCAAGATCAGCTGTAACTTAATTGCTCAAAGTTGTAGGTGTCGCACTTTCTTACACTGTTACTGATGACAACACGATGAATGCGAAATTGCCCGAAGCTGGTTATCAAAAATTTGCTATGGGAATTAAGCTTAAGAGAAGGCAGCAGGAATTATATTATGTTTGACAAGGATAATAAACATCGGGAACCGCACTGCAATTACAGGTTGCTCATAACTATCACGGTTTGATAATTTAATTTAATTGTTGTTTAATAATTGTTGGCGCAATAATCCAATTAGATCAGGGCCTTGAAGTGTGTTAGAGCACTTCATTCAAGATCGAAACGGTGCACTACAGTACACTATTGTCAGTATTCCGCTCGCCTAGGATTATTATCTTCATTCGGTTCGGTCAAATCAGTGTGTCATGATATAAATCGCTCTGGCCCCTGTGAGATTTGAACCGTGACCATCCGCTACGAAAACCCAGCGCTCCAACCACTGAGCCATCTGGACATATGGGGGCATCTGGCAGGCCGTAAACTAAAGAAGAGTCGATTTGGAATATCGTTTGATTAAACTGAGAGGGATAATCCTTTAAGTGCTGAAAAAGTACAAAAAAATTGTAACCGGCGAGGTAGTTCTGAAAAAAAACGCTGGACCTATGCGGAAGTATTCAGACTCAGACGGGTGAGGGTGATTATAGGAATGCTTGGGTCTACCGACTGTTCTGAATGCATCACATTCCATTGTTCACGATGATGGAGGAACTCAAAGAGGTTGCAGAAAGACATGAATGTGGACATGCAATCCAACAATCCGATTAAAGAGATGTTAAAGTCGAACGAAAACTGGGTGCCTTAAATATAATGATACCCTACCCCCTACCTACCCCCCAATACAAGAAAGCTTTCAAGGAGAAGATTCTACGCGAGAAAGAAGCGAAGGATTACCATGAACGTGCTGGTCTAAAGCAGTGTTCTCCCTGTGAAGCTATCCTTTACGGTTTGATTCCGCGTTCACGGAGATGGCGGCAAGAAGAACCTGGAGGCGGACTAGCCGATGTAAATAACAAACGCTATTTTAACGTGGCCAAGTAATGTCTTTCTAAAATTTTGATCTTTGTAGAAATAAATCCAATGCCAGGTCATCAAATGGTATAAAAAAAGAACAAATGTATGTGAAGAACTTCCCCCTCTTTGAAACTCTCATAATAAAATAAAAAAATATATTAATAAATTTTCCCTTCTTTTTTTCAGGATATAATAGCTGGCATATTACTGACGATCTTTCTTATGATTTTCCTGATTCCTCTAGTCGACTTTTTGGACTACTACATTGTAACCCACTTATATTCTCCGCTTTTCGTCCTATTTATATCGATTATGTTAATCGTATGTCATCCCAAATCTGACAAGTGGACCCCTACAAGGTAATTTTATCATTTTAGAGCTCGATCCACCTACATCATGCTTTCTTCGCAGGGGTGACTCCACGATGATGGTTTCCGTCACAGTTGGCCTTCAAATTGGTGCCTGGTTAAATTATCAAGTTGGTGACATGGTTCCAACCAGCCTTAAGCCACCCTATCAAATAATCTGGCCGACATATCAAATGTTTGGTATGCTTTTGCTTCGGACTGTACTGGGATTGTGTTGTATAGTGGCGACACGAGCAGTAGCGAAATCCATATCGTATGCCTTCGTATGTGCAATTTTAGGAAAACGTCCAAGCGAAATTCGAAAGTCAGAAAGTAGCTTAGAGAATCGCAATAAAAATGTCGTTGACTTGTGTTATAAGTATTTTACCTATGGAATGATTGGCTTTAATACGCAATATCTTTTACCAAATGCCTTTAAATTAGTTAGTTTAGGGCGACCCGACTTTTATACCGAAATTTAAATGAAAGTGAAAATGTTTTGGAATGCTGAGTCAAGCAACAACAACTAAACTAGTCAAATGAGACAAGGATATTCGCTTCTAGTGCTCGAATTTATCAAAAATATTCCACTATGTATTGTTTCTTTGAAACACGAAGGTTCATCTCTAGTGAAAATTTTAAAGTTAATACATTTTTATGCTGCTTGATATACAGAATATGTCAATCAATGCCTGCTAGAGATGCTGTTGTCAGTATACAGATATGCTTTATGCCTAGGTTTTAAGCTCGCAATACGCTTTCGTGGAAGCGAAAGACAAAGCTAGTTTTGATATCGTACAAATTGTTACCCATCCACACACACTTTTGTCGTGCAAACATCATTTATGAATGATAAACACGAGATATGCAACGGCTCTTTGCACACGGGAAATTGGTCAACTAAAACATTTGTGAATTGTTTCTTTGACTTTCATACATATCAGTATATTGTAAATAATATTTGTGTTCAATATATACGCTTTGCATAACAATTGTTGTGAAACAGAGAAGAAAAAAAGTAGATGTTGCCCATTCCATTCATTGTTTACAAATGTAAGTTACAAAGCAATAGGTGCCTCTATTGCAGTTATATCAAAGGTTGTTATTTAGTTTATTGTCTCTTATGTATAAGTAATTATTATATACTTTCGATTGTGGTGTTATTGACTAGCACAAATTGAAGTTTTTTTCAATAACGTAGGAGAAAGTTCGATTTCAGGTTACATATCCGAATGCTAATGTTAACTCAATGTTTATTGAATTTGTCACAAAGTGCACACCATATGAGTCTTCAGATTTGTAGAATTCATAATAATAGGAATAAAAATTATTAATTAAATGAAATGAAGGTATTTCTATTTATATTTTAATATGGGAGCCGAGGGCAGGCAAACATGAATATCCAATTGCCCACCCCATAGAACTGCCGCTAGATTTTACCTCGCGGGTCGGTTAGCAATTATACTGATATTTTTATATGATTATCTTTCGCTTTTCCTTTACGCTATACGGAGTTTTTTTAGAAGTTTATTACAAATGCTACCACTTTCTACGCCCATTTTCCGAAATGTTGGTCCTCATGCTCCGCGTCTTCTTCCGAGTCTCGCCAAGTTGAACATGAAATGAATCGACGTACTCGAAACTTGGTAGGTATTTACCACAGTTTAGTGGCCAGATAGTAACTGAGCTAACTGGTGATGGCAATCCAAAATTAGTTTCTGTCTCCATTCAGAATTAACTTGTATGCTTATCGGTCTTTCGTTGAATAACCGCATCGAGTCGAGTCATTTAACAATTGATGTTGCCTTTTCCTCGTTCTCGATTATTTGCACGACCTAGAAACCTAAAACCTAAAAAAGTTGGCAAAATTGACCGTGAAGGTCCACCCGTAAAGATTGATGATGATGATGATGATGATGGAACCGGCGACGGCACCTATTAACTGGCCACAGGAGCACGCGCTCCAAAATACAGTTATTCGTTAACGTGACGGGTTTGCTCTAATTCTTAGAAAGTTAAGCATTGCATGAAAGTGGCACTGGCGGATTTGGCGACAAGTAGCTGGAGTCGAATCAATATTTACCGCGAATTTCTTCACAGTTGGTGGAATTATTTCACGAGTACTCAAGAGATCGCACTAATTCGGACTGCGCGCTGTTCCCGTCTTTGTTTCCTCTTCCAACTCCGCTTTCTTCGTATTTTTTATAAACGCATAGCGAAACATTAAAACACACAGTTGCCTGCGATTACAGGATCAGCATTTCCAACGGTAGGTGTGTATGATTCCCGGCATGCAGCGTATATCGCACAACATAGCTAATGAAAAGGATCATCTAAAAAATATCCTCTCGTCGAATTCACCTACGCTAAGACAATGTTGTTCGTATGAGTTATTCAATGACTTCAAATTTGGTTCGAAGTATGTATTAGAGATAATATCCCATGGTGAATTGCACAGCAATGTCTTATAAGTAGTCAATTTCGCGTGTACAGATTTCCAAATTGTCCGGTTCAAATTAGCAACTTTTAAATAATCAACCGAAACTATCTCACAAAGCTGTCGTATTATATAAAGGTCTTTAAGGGCCGCCAATCCCACTGTTCTTGTCCACGCTCCGACTTTGTAACTTTTCTAATACTTTTCGTATTTTGCTTCGAAAAGGAATGGAACTGTGTCGTTGCGAATTTACGTCATTCGCTGCCACACAAACAAGGCCTTCTCGTTTCCAACTTGTCTCCAACTATCCACCAAATGCACGCGCCAAGGAAACGTCTCAACCGAAGTAACTTTGTTAAAGTGGGAGAATTCGGCTTTGAATTTTTATCACCGATTTACGCAGGCCAAATAAAAGATTAATACTCACCGATGAGATGAGCGACGTGTTGTGCATTAAATTGAATTCGAAACGCGGCTTTCTAACTACAATATTCACCCGATCCTCTTTACTTTCCACCGTCCTAAAAGACACTCTCAACTCGACTCATCAGTCCAGCCGTTCTTTCCTTGTCACCGTCCAGCTGTTCTTCCCGAGAACCGTTCTGCATGACGCTACTTTCGCCTTGAACTCTCTTAAGTTCATGTTGCAGCAACATGCGCCGCGGTCACTACTTATTGCAGAAAAGACAATCTGAACAATATATTGAACCCACAGGCGAATGTTGCATTTTACAACGATTTACATTTTCAAAACTGTAAAAAATTTTAAAACTTTTTCTTTGAAGTATCAAAATGAGCAGGGAGGGCCTACTTCTCACGATTACTCTGTGCGAAGTATTCCCGCTGTTTTTAATCATCTTCATGGCCCGGTATCCCTCCGCCACAGCACTCCGCCCCCAGCTGAATCCTAAAGGTTTCGGTGAGCGAACCTGGGACGAGGCTATTCGGTTGCGGCCAACTGGCGGACGTCAAAACGAACGCGGCACTCTCGTTACCTTCCATTGCCGTCGAATTCCTGGAAGACAGGTTTCAGCCTGTTCAAGGAGATCCTTTCGCGTTTGTTACCGACGCACGTCCAGACTAAAAGAATGCTCCACATGCTTAAGAACCTTATAGAGCCCCTCGTACGGCTGCTTCCGGAGGGCATCAGTCCTCTTGAATGAAATGGTAACACATTTCAAGGCCCTGATCCAATATGGATTGTTATGCCTACAATTATTATTATTATCGGTCCTCACCAGAACATGGATACAAACTTCAAGCTCCCCAGAGGTGTGGACTGCGTGTGACAAGATGGAAGAGGTGGCTTTAATTTGTGAACGGCCTTTCGCAATAGATGCAACAATCCGGTCTCTCCAAGGCCGTCTCTCCTGTCGAGGATCAGGTTGTCAGCAAATCGAAGGTTCTCCCCGTATACCGACTCAAATTAAGCCAGAGCTGGCAATAAAGAACAGGAGACCAAGAAGAAGGAAAGGCAATACCTGCGAGCGGGACCGCTCGTCGCAAGCCATAATGGCTGCCTTCAGCGTTTCATGCCAACTTTCTAGTATCTGCTTGGACTGCGGGTGGTATGCAGTTGTCCGCTGACTTTTGAATCCCAGGAGTTTTTCGAGCTCCGAGAAGAGAGTAGATTTGAATTGCATTTCCTGGTCTGTGATGATTGCGGCGGGAACACCAAAGCGCGAAATCTCTTCTCGGCAGAAGGCATTAGCCTTGCCCCAGGTCATCGCGTACACCGATCAATGATCGTGAGGCAATATTTGTAGTCGTGCTAGTCTCCCAAAGGAACTATAATGTCGAGATGTATGGTGTGGAAGCGCCTTGTTGACGTTTAGTGATTATATTTTTCGCATGCGATACACTCTCTGGCCTCCGTCCTTGTTATATGGCCTAGGTCTCCTATTAGAGATCTCGCAGTAGATAAAGGAAAGCGAGCCGAAGAAAGGAAACTCCTTGAACTTGTGTTGGGAGTCCGATTGCAGTCTTGGAAGAACTGCGTCCCCCTTCTGGGCCTCAGATACTGCCGAAAAAGCGACTGCAACGAACGGCCTGCATTCAAGGGAATATCGGAAGTGCTTAATACTCAGATACGCAGCTAGTAATTCCCGATTATAGGCGCTGTAATTCCGTTGAGTTGAATTCAACTGTTTTGAAAAGAAACCGGTCAGCTTTGATTCATTCTTTGGTGAAAAGCAGCGCCTACTGCCGGTGCCTCAGGCATCGATAAACACGGCGACAGATGCATCTGCTGAGGGAATGCCGAAAGAGTAGCGTCTACCAGATGTCGTTTTGTGGTTTCAAACGCTTGGACGGTTTCTTTAGACCACAACCTCCCGCGAATCTTTGATCTTAGGACCAGGCAGGAAGGCGTTAAGTAATGCCTGGTGGCGAGGGGCTTTGGGTGGGAAACGACGGGAGAAGTTGATCATGCCCCAGAACCCTGCAAAGCCTTTGATCTTGTTTGGCAGCGGAAACTTCGCTTACATTTTGTATGGTTCGGATTGAATTCTGCCAGAGATGATGGAATGGCCTAGAAATTTCAGCTGGTGCTGGAGAAATTTTCATTTGTCAACATTGAAAATTAGGCCATTTCGAAGAAGGGGTTGAAAAATGCATTCTAGACGAAGCAGAAGTCCCAGTTTCGTAGCACAGAGTGAATGAAACTCTGGAAGATTTGCGCCACATTACACAGGCCATAAGTCATCCATGTAAACTTGAAGAGTCCGAAAGGTATTCAAATTGCTGTCTTTAGAATATCTTCGGGAGCTACAGGGATTTTAGGGTAGGCCTTGGCGAGATCCAAGATCGAGATAACATGATAGTTTTCCAAACAATGCGCAGTCTTGGATGAGTGCCGCCGTTCGTCATTGAGTCGGGGACCAAATGGAGTGGAGATGACCAACTGAGGTCTGCATATACCCTACTTAAGTAGCTGCTTAAACTTTTTCCGCGCAACAGTGAACTTATGTAGTGATTGAGGACCCACCTTTGAGAAGATTAGGGAACCAGTAGTGTTGGAGTTGTGTTGCTGGACATCATACGTAATTGGCTGAGGTAGAGTACAATCACTAGTAATATTGCGATATTTTTGTTGAAATGCGTGGATTGACAACGTCCTCAGAAATGATAGAAAGAGTGTTTTTGTTAGAGCTGGTTGAAATGTTCCCTGACGGCCGAAGAGAGGTTGTGGGATCCATCCGGGACCTATCTGCATATCTACATACAGCCCATAGTGACACAGGAAGTCTGCGCACAAACCTACGGTGGTATCAGCACAAGCCGGAGTTCGATGCGGACGGTGTTTCTCCATAAGTAACCGCGCAGCCTGTATTGCGTCAGTAGTTTCACAGTGTTTGACAAATCCAGCTTGATTCACGGTTATTTCAACGATTTCGCGAATACGGTTGTCAAGAATGCGTTTAGCCTCAAGTAAAGTAGTGATATCATGAATGTGATCCCCCATTGATGATTTCGAAGCTACCTCGCGAGAAGAAGAAATGCATGAAGTCTATGATTTGGTCATTCGTGGCATACACAGGTTGGAGAGTACGTAATGAGACCTTCTCTTCGATAAAACATGGCATCCAACTCTGGCTTGCCACGTTTCAGCCAAGCTTCCGTGCATCGAAGCTTGCTAGCATCAAAGCCCCTGAACACACACACAACACGCCCCTGAACAAGCATGAATCAAGGGGATCAAGCAGTGTAAAAAGTGCCAATGAATTGACCATGCTGCCGTCAATTGTAATTTGTCCTCCAGGGGTGCAAAGCTTGTCCTTTGCGAGCACCCTGCAAACCCAGGAGGAAAAAACACACGCTTCCAATAATTGTGGTTCGTCTGACCTTTCAGCTAACTGTAACTCCATAATTACAACAGGCTACGGCCTTAATAATAATTGGATCTTCATTGAATGGAAACGTCAATATCGCTACTATCTTCCAGATAAATATGGGATGAAATCCTGCCATTTGTCGTTTGGTTTCTCTTTTTCCAACAAGGAGTGTTCGATGCACGAGTGCTTAACTTATTCAAATCAAACCAGTTTAAGTAAAAACAATTGCAAAATTTTTATTCCATTTAAAAGGCAAAATTAATTGAATTCCCGTTTTACATTTATAAAATACATTTCAATATACATTATAATATAGTTTTATTTCGAAAATGCTGACTAATTATATACAAATACTCCTGAGAGTATAAAGTGCTAATCTCTTCGATCCCTGCATTTGCTTTGTTCCTTTTTTTGCGCACTGTAGTTTCTAATTTCAATTTAATTTATTTTTGCAATAATTTTCTGTCTTCAAGGACATACCGATATATCATACAACATTATACTCATTTCACAATTTACAACACTTGATAATGATACATACATTAGGTTGACGATGTGTGAAGTGACAGTGAAATGGTTTTCATTGTTACAACACAATAGAATCTCTTCAAGTTTGAATGCGTATTATGCTGAGGTCGGTATAATATATAAGGCAGATTCATTAGAATTAGGATTCGATTTATTTTTTTATTTTCTACATCGAAATGTAGACAATTGAAATTATGTTACCTAACACAGAAGTTGAGAATGATATTAAGTTATATTGTAAAGTACACACGTTTCTGGTTCACATATTCATGTGTTAAGTGCGAGCATTATCAACAAAAAAGTGAAAAAATCAACTTAAGTATTTTTCCAGGTAAGTATCCTTGTTATGTTTATACAAAAAGATTTTATAAAATAAGATTGATCTACAACAGTTAACCAGCAACAAATTATTCTATTTAATTCATCATTTTGACAATGATCATAAAACTAAATCAACTTTGATGGAAGTTATTCCGTTTCTGCTTGCTGAAAGCGACACTTGTGACTCCTACTTTGCTTAAAATAAGACATTGCTATATCCTCCAGACAACAGAATGAAAAGAACGAAATTTAACAATACTGATCTACACTTACAGAGAAAAAAAATCATAGAAAGAACTAAAAATAGAAAAGATGAAACAAAGAAAAGTTTTGAACACATATAAACTTAACTTTCAGAATCTGGCCATAAAGAAAAGGAAAAATAATTGTTATTCCTACATTTATAGATACATTTTCACGAAATATAAGTAAAAGAATTTACTTAAAAACTTAGATAATTACGCCAACCCTGCATCTTTAGCCATACTGTAGAAGGCTGATCGTTTGTTCTGCAAAAGAAGTGTTGGTGCATCGAACTCAGCAATTTCACCTTTGTCCAACACCAGCACTTTGTCCGAATCCATGATTGTATTCAAACGATGGGCTATTGTAAGTACCGTACAGTCTTTGAATTCGGTTCGGATGGTTTTCTGTAATCAAAAGAAGTTATTGGTTAGTCATGATTGTTTTTGTGTGGGAATGAGTTGTCCTGAGCCCATCATCCACTTACAAACCAAAATTTTCATTTCATTAGCTTTAACCAGTTTAGGTTCAAATCAGGCGATTTGGGTCGATATAATTCATGCCCCTGTCGGGTTTTGAATTTAATAAAAAGGGCTAAATGCCACCTGTTGCCGCTTTCGGTTACGCTGCTCCGCAGGCTAGAGGCGCTGAGGTAGCGTCTGATGAGATCGCCTCTGCCCTGTGATCGAAACCGTCAAAGCCAAATACATAATTTTTTGATAGTCATGATTGATGGTTCTTACTTTGAGAACCATATTAAGGAAAAACTGTATAATTCACCGAAATACCGACCGTTGTTACAAGGATACGTAAAGATCTAAAGCTATATTTTAGTAGGCCCTCTATTCTCTTTAGACATTTCCAGACGACTTCAGACATTCACGACCATAGCCGGAAAGCCGTTGACAAAATTTACAGAACGAAAAAACTCAAACATATAAAAGAACATTTGGTTTCCAGATTGCAATCCCAAACTAGTAGTTTAAGATACGATCACAACTTGAAAAACCAACACAACAGAATTCCAACCAAGAACAACACTATGTAAAATCGCGGCAGCTGAGCTGATAGAAAACGCAAAATTAATATCCTATCACCCACCCGCTAAGAAATCAAGCATGCCGTAAAAACACTCGGAATAACAAAGCATCAGCTGAGTCATTAAAGAAGCTCCATTAATTTTTGTACAAAATCTGGATCATTGACCTTAGAAGAAATATAGCCGGCCAATACTAGTGGAGAAAATCAACAATTCCCCAATTCACGGCAGATATCCTAACGACCTAGGGAGGAAGGACAGCGGGCGGCAGTTGAGACAACAATGATTTGTACCTATTATATGACGATCCAGAAGCCGCCGTACATATTAATATTCGAAAGCTCGAGTGAGTAGGTCATGTCAACCTGCAAGATTTTCGAAATTGTGCGATTCCTCAGCCGAAAAAACTGGGGACAGAACGTTTGGAGGCCGAGATCGATACCGGAGCGTAGCGCCACAAGAAATTTAAAAGTCTGATTGTTTTCAACCACCCTTTTGATATTTTGTAGAGCCTTTCTAAAAAATATACTCTAGAGGTTAATCGCAATACTCAGCTTGAAGCAGTTGATCAAGTAGGGTATTTCCCAATCGCCCCCTCAAATCTCCAATCTTCGAATTCCTTTGTACTCTTGTTGGGAAGTCTGCTTTCTGCCAACAATAGAATGAGTGACTCCTAAGAGTCCTGAAAATTTTGGGACTAATATTCTCGAGCAGCTGTCACGACATTCAGTAGCTTGACGCAACGCCCCACCAACACCCTCCGATCCAATCATCTACTATAGTTCAAACGAGGCACATCGAAAACTTCCCAAAGTAGGATGATGGAAGAGTAGACTGTCCCAGCAGCGGAGACTCCGCTATCTACGAGACATATCATGGAGCTCACTCAGGAAAGAAAACAAGCAGCTGTTGAGTTTGAATTTCAGTGGGAACAAATTGCGATATTGACGAACATAGTCAAATCCTTAGAATCGAAGTTAAGAGATACCTGTACACCAACCGATCAGCAGCGCCAGCAGCATCTCCCAGCTGTGTCTCTGTCACAAATCTTGGCCGATTAAGTTGCCTCTTACGTAACAGTTGGTAGAATTGGTTAAATATTAGTTGATCCTTTGAAATTAAACTTTTACCGTGCCTCGGAGAGGCGCTTCCATGACTCCGCAGTCAGCAACATCTTATGTTACCGCTTCGGGACGTGGCCGGCGACCTGTGTAGCACCCGACAAATGAACATGTTGAGCGACAGCTGGGTCGCACAAGCGATCGATGTTGAACTTAGGGGTTCACAGCTCCCCAACTCTGCGAGTAGTGGCGGACGCAACAGGCAAGCGAACATAAGCGACTATCAGATGGTGATCCCTTTCGAGACCGAGGTCAGCATCTATCTTGTTGCGCACATCCAGAAGACAACTCCTAAATCTACTGCTGATCGTGAAGCGGTCGATCTGATTGCTCGTATGGCGTTGGTCAGTTTCTGTGCTCGAACAATGTGCGAACAGTGATGAGGCGGTGGAAGTTGCAGAAATTGACGAACCTTCCACCATTACCGTTACGGTCGCTAAGACTGTGCGTCCCCATTACATGAACGAGTAAGGTGTTATCAGATCCCACTCTGGCATTCAGATCACCCATTAGGATCCCAATGTCACCTTTAGGAAGCTTCCCCCGAACTGCGTTTGATTGCTCGCAGAAAACACCTTTCTTCAGTACGTCGGAGATCTCGTTTGGTACGTAGCATTGTACAATTGCGATGCTCCTTAACCTGGACCGAAATCTTGCAGTTAGAAGTCTGTCAGAAACTGGGTGTCAGATCAAGAGAGCGCGCCTTGCGGTAGCCGTCATAAGCAAACCGACACCGGATTTACGTCTGCTACCACTTGAACCCTCGCTACCGTTACCGAGGAGTGTGCGCACATTCCAGAAACCAATCATAGTCCGTGTTTGATAGCCAAAGGTCATTGTCGTTAGGTCAGTCCCCATGCCAGGCGTTGTTGACGCTTCGGTAGCTATAAAGTTTCAAAATTTGCAGTTTGCTAGCCCACAAATTTCAATTTCTTTTAGTCGCCTATTACGATAAGCAGGGAAGCCTTTGTGTGTATTCTTAACACCCAACTCACAGGGCAACCCAGATGATAGTCATCTTTAATTTGTCCCAATTAGTGTGGTGAGGGATTGTATTGTTGTTAATGAATACTTGTTTTTAAAGTTGTGAGGAAAAGGAGAATTTTGGGTTGAACTGCCAAATAATCGAATACGCATGTCATTGATCTGCATAACAGAACCTGCAGGCAATGACTGGTTCCCTCAAAGAATAGACAAGAGCTGAAGTAGGTGTATCGGGTAAGACCATTTCAATCTGTTTTTAAATTGATGTTGTTCGTAGATGTACTTGAATGGGGTAATCTTGCCTGAAAACGAGGTATTAGGATTTTAACTGGAGATTACCCAAGACCTTTAAGCCATGTTTCAGTTTCTCAGGTGGGAGTTGCATTTAATATAGACAGAGACTACCAGTATCGACAGTTTTAGTTTATGCTACACCAGAAGAGATTAGCAGTCTTTTGACCAGTAGGGCAATGGGGCTGTTGTTATCATTCCGGATAAAATTATATCGGGTGAAATTGATATTATGTCAAAGAGTAGTCAAAAGTTTGTCTCCGAGGATCGATGAATGGAAGGGGTAGAAGGCTTTACTGATTGCTGCGATGCGATGGCGGGCGTGACGCGCTCGAACTCCGATGTCGAGCAAAATCCCGAGAAGTTCAGCGCGTACGCCGTGAAAAGAAAGAATTCGCTATTGAGCTGGTCAGGGAAGCGGAAGATGCCGCAAATCGCATTCCTCCAAGCAGAACAGAAACCAACTTGGCCATTAATGCACTCAAACGGAGTAAAGCCGCTGCGCTTGCAGCTACCGCAAATCTGTTACTTCCACTTGTACGGAACTGTTCGGAATCCGAGACCTTTCCCAGAGAGTTAAAGAAGGGGATGATCGTCAAGACTCCCAAAAAAGGTATACGTTTTGAGTGTCACAAATGGAGGAGAATTTGTTGCAAAGATAATAGCGAAAATAATTGTGGAACGCATCAAAGAACATCTCGAAAGTTTGATTGGCAGAGAGCAGGCGGGCTTTCGCTCTGGATCCTGCTGCATTGACCACATCAACATCTTACGGATCATTTTGGAACAGTGGAGGAATTCAATGGACTATAAGCACGAGGCTGTCATACGGAAAGTCCCGGTTCAAATCTCGTTAGTGACAGTGGGATTTGTACCGTGAATTGACGTCGGATACCAGTCGACTCAGCTGTGAATGAGTACCTGAGTCAAATCCGGATAATAATCTCGGGCGAGCGCAATGCTGACCACATTGCCTCCTACAGTGTACTGTAGTGTACCGTTGCGGTCTTAAATGAAGTGCTCTAACACTCTTCAAGGCCCTGATCCAATATGGATTGGTGCGCCAACGATTATTATATTATGACATCTTTCCTCAAACACCTCGACTAAGTTGATGACATATGTTTGCTCTCTCATCGGGTAATGGACTTTGGGCAAAAGCTCTGAATTTGGAAAGAGAGGCAAGTAGAGTTGGACTGAAGATAATAACCAACAACACCAAGGTCCTCAGTCTGACGGGTCATCGCATTCTCCCTATCTGCATCAAAGGGAAGAGCATTGAAGGCGTCAATGAATTTGTATATCTAGGATGCATGGTTTCTGCTGACGGTGGCACGGCTTTCGCTGCCCTGTCTAAAATCTGGAAATACAGTTATCTCAACACCAAAATCAAGCCGAGACTGTTCTTTCTGTATTGCTATATGGGAGTAGTACATGGAAAGTGAAGCTCCAAGTTTTCGTCAATATCTGTCTGCGTCGTATCATCGCAGCATGCGTCGGCGTAAAGGTTTGGCACTCGTACACACGATGATCGGAAAGCGGAGTGGCAGTGGATAGGTCACACATTAAAGAGGAGTGACAATTGCATTGTTGGCTACGCCATGCAATGGAATCCACTCTCCCAAGCTGACCGACGTGTGCGTCGCCCCAAGAGCACTTAGTGCAGAACAGTAGAGGGCGAGTGCGAGCGTCTCTGGAAGTCGTAGGGGGGAGCTGAAGCACATTCCCGGGAAACGCGAACGATGGTGCATAGGTGTGTTTGACGCGCTATACCCCACTAAGGGGTGAAAGGCAACCATATATATATCATCTGGGCTACTGATGACAACAAAACTGCTACACGCAGAAACACTAAACTAATAGGTGAACAAATTTGACGCAGTAACCTTAAAGGCAAATTTCATAAATATGGAACAAAGTCAATGCTGGATACAAAGCATTACAATTCCGAATTAATTGCCTGATGGCACTAATTCGGAAAATGATTTCAAAATTCGGCGACAAAGAATTTACCTGAAAATTAACAACAAACAAACTCGGGCCAAATATGTTAGCGCACAAAAATAGAATTGGGATTGGGACGCATCTGCTGAGCGCTTTCCATACTACCGGGAGAGGCAGGCATAACGCCAATAATGAACCCAGGTTAACCATATGCAGTCGATTTACGAGTCAGTATAGGAAAACGGTTTGAGATATACAACCATGAATTCACAATCCCACTGGTTAGACTGTTTCAAAGCTTTTTCAAAGATAGGCTTTTCTATGTAAGTATGGAAAATGAATATTACTCTGATCTCCTGCTGATCAAGTGAGGACTACTGCGGGGATCCATTTTCCGATCAACTTCTTAAAAGATCGTGACAACTGACAGTCTGATCTCTATGAGCGGCATAAACTTGATCCGAATTTTCCAACGACACGCTTATCTTTTCCCCGAGTCTACGCCCTCGTAGCTGAACTATAAAAATGGATGAGGTCAAAACTCAAGTTTGTACTTTTCAAGGCAATCGAGATATAGGGGATCTAGATCGAAGGTGAGGATTAGATCTAAGGAGTTCATGAAATAAATTTCCTAAGTATTTTATTGGTCGTGAACTGCTCGTGGTTGTGCCCCGATGTAAAGTTTCAAGTATGTGCCCTGAAAGTTTCAACTTATTTGGCGAAATTCGACCTCCGAAAGAGATTCAATTTAGTATTGACACTAATCCATGTAGAAAGCGTTGTCGTTCCAATCAATGTTTCCTAATCAATACCCATCGTTCCTTTTCGCTTCTATCAAGCCATCATTTACTCTAGCTATGTTTTGTTAGGACATTGTTACATATCAATTTTGGAGTATGAACTTTTATCTGGTTGTCTGAATTCATTGGGCGCTGTTCTCAGCGTCGCCTTCACATCGTGTTTCCTTATCGCGTAGATTGATTATTCACATTCTCCACCTGAACCTTATTTAGCCAATTCTGTCAAAAATACGGTCAATAATGATTTATTCCTACTACTCCTTTCAAGAGAATTTGTAGGATGTTAACACTGAGCTATTCTGAATTGATTGTTTGAGGACATGCTAATCCGTTCTCTATTCATTAACAGATGATTTTAGCATTCTATCCTACACAATCTACACTTCTACCATCTACGAAGTTAGCTCAAAAGCAAAAAAATGCAATTTGTTCCTATGATCAATGATGGAATTTCTTATCGATAACGTTTTTGAAACTTTAGCAACTTACAGTGCTTTAGCAGCCCCTTATTCAATATCACATAAGTCTAAACTTAATCTACTTTAAACTCACCTGAATAAGATCATCGGTTTCTAAATCTACAGCGGCAGTTGCTTCATCTAATATAAGTACTTGAGTTTTTCGCAATAACGCTCGAGCCAAGCACACAAGCTGGCGTTGTCCAACTGAAAGATTCTCTCCACCTTCGGTGATTTCATGATTCAGACCTGCTGTCAATCCTTTGACGAAAGATTTCAAGTGGGCATGTTCAAGGGCACGCCATAATTCTTCATCAGAACACGTATTGAATGGATCCAAATTGATACGCAATGATCCTGAGAATAACACTGGATCCTGGGGAATGATTGTCAAACGAGACCGTAGAGCATGTAGACCAAGTGCAGAGATATCGACACCATCAATGAGGATTTGACCTTCAGCTGCTTCAATAATTCTATTGTGATATAGAAAATGGAGAAAATATAAGGTTGTATTTAGTAACATTCATTTCAAGGACACAATCAGATAATTTTCATTTTGAAATTCAGGGGGGCACTAAACTACTGAATGAAATTAACTTACCTGAACAGGGATAGTGTTAAGCTCGACTTTCCTGCGCCCGTTCGTCCTACAATACCAACTTTTTCACCACCAGTAACAGTGAAGGTTATTCCTTTCAATACTAAGTCTAATCCTTCCCTGTAGCGTACTTTGAAACCGCGGAATTCGACGGTGCCATTTTCTGGCCAATTAGGACCGACCTTTGAATTTTCCAATTCCCAAGCTGCCTCCTGTTTGGTTTCACTGTACTCTTTAATACGTTCAACCGCAACAATGTTCGTCTCAATATCGGATGTCATACGAACGAGCCAATTGAGTGTTTGGGTCACTTGTAATGCATAAGATACAGACAATCCGACTAAACCAGGATTGGTTTGACCACCTAGAACGGCGAAGAGTGCTGCGAAGAGAATGATGCAATTACCGACCATTTCAAGACGAACAGCAAGCCAACGATTGGCAATGATGCTCGGATATTTGCAAACTTGATTGGCATCAACCTTTGCATCAGATTCATCGATAAATCTGTAATGATAAAGAGGAGTTTGATTATTTTTTCAAATCAAGATTTTTGAGAGGATTACTTTGTATGATCTAAACATCCCATCAGCTATCTTACCTTTCTTGCACTCCATATGCTCGAATAGATGGTGTACCCGTTACTGTTTCACCGAAATGTGAATAAATAGGTGACCTGGAAACTGACTCCAGTCGCATCAACTGTCGAGATGTAGCCACATAAAATCTTTGAGCAAAGTAATAGAATATAGCGATAGGAACGACGACTGCGATAAATATTGGTGTTGATATGCTAATCACGACAATCGTTGCCAATACCTAAATTTTGGAAAGATTTTGTAGCATCATTTTGAAAGGGATAAAAGCCCAAAAATAACTCCAACTACTCTGGATGGTGTTTATTACTTGATTCATGTTAAACTACATAATAATGTAGAAAAATCCTTGTTCAGTTTAGATATAAAAGCAGTGATAGTGTACTATATCGGAACTGTGATGAAATGCATTTATTCCACATTGAATACTTTGATACATGCAATTTCCCAATTAAAATATTTAAAAAATAGAAATAATTCTAATAAATTGTTGGTGTGATCTCGGCGGGACCGATTCTAATTCTGATATTTTAAAAATGTTCTTCTAAGTTAAGATCGAATATGGTTTTGGGGGAGGCATATTTAGCTCTGCGTCCTAAAAATGTCATTGATGTATATTGTCTTTAATGGGAAGTGTGTGGAAGGATAATCCGAGGTAAGGTAATATGCATAGTTTGTGCGCATGGGTTGGACTAGCCGGAGGGTCGTAGCAACATGTCATGAACAATTGTAGTGGATCCTATTTCGAGCAATGATTATATAAGTGACCCCGGAAGAATTGCCGTGCTACAATGTTCTCATGAAAATAAAGACACTTGTTTATTACTATTAAATTCTCGATTAATAACTGAATAGAAAAACAAAAATTGCATTAAGCAAGCATTACAAGGGCGAGGGGCTAATAACTTGGAGATCATGCATGAAGCAGACACTTATTTGTACTGCATATACAATAAAGCAACTATGAAATGCATGAACTTAGTGACAAATATTTATTATTACAAGAAAAACATAAAAATACTTATCCTCGTAACACATAGTATCGACAGGGTTTTTTTTTTAAAGGAAAAAAAAAACCAAGTTACAAACCTTGGCCATGTGAGTGAACCCCCCAATTCACTCAAAGTATTTCCAGCTTATCGTAAAAGGCGACTGACAGAATAGAGACTCATGGGCCAGTAACCTGTAATTCTCAAAATGTCTTATGCTTCGGTAACGGCTATCATGCCTCGGAATCGGGCTGATCTTTCGACTACGACATTTTGCTTTTCCCAACGATATCGAGGTTTCTAAGAATGCTCGCATTCTCCAACTTTAGAGATACAATCTGTATATTCTGGGTTTAAATGAAGTGAAATGATGGGACTCTTCACAGTGCTTTTCTCTCTCTTGCGGAACTTCGCTATTGTACTCTGGCAAGCATCTCAGAAATAGGCGTAAGTCCGGTGCCGGATAAATGCTTACCGTATTCAGTAGGAGAGAGGTTTCACTCCAGGCAAATCAGTAACTGATCAGATTTTCTCTCTGCGGCAAGCGATGGATAAACTGTTGGAATATGGACATCAGTTGCACCATCTTTTCATCGACTTTAAAGCCGTCTATGATAGCATAGCCAGGTTAAAACTACACGGCCATGAGACAATTCGGTATCCTGACGAAATTGATAAGATTGACTAGGCTGACCCTGACCAATGTGCGAGGCCAGATAAAAGCAGCAGGATCAATCTCAAGACCATTCGACATCAACAACGGTCTGCGACAAGGGGATGATCTATCATGCGTCCTCTTTAACCTGCCCCTCGGGAAAGTGATCCGTAATGCTGGGGTAAATGCAAAAAGTACAATCCTCTTTAAGCCCACCCAACTACTGGCCTATGTTGACGATATCGACGTCATGGGAAGAACCACCCGAGACGTACAAACTGCCTTCATCCAGCCATCATCGAGCAGGTGGCGATTGAGACGAGATCTTGGGCTGTACATCAATGAAGGCAAGACAAAGTATATGGTGGCAACGTCAGCACCGAAAACCAACCAACCAACAACATCAAATGGTCAAGAATAAAGATATGAGAATACAACTTTGAGACCGTTGATAATTTCTCCTATCTAGGGTCGAAAATCACAACCGATAACAGCTACGATGACGAAATCCGCGCACGGTTGTTGTCAGCCAACAGAGCCTATTTCAGCTTACAAAAACTGTTCCACTCGAAACGTTTCACCATAGGGTCAAAGTTCTTACTGCGCAAGACAATGATCTTGCCAGTCCTCATGTATTCTTCGGAGACTTGGGTTCTTAGTAAAAAGAATTGCGAACTCTTGGCCGCGTTCGAGAGAAGAATCCTCCGAAGAATTTTGGGCTCCTACATGAGGATGGATGATTCCATAACCTACATAACGACGAAATCTATGAGCAATACCATGACCGTCAGGTTGTGGTTAAAATCCGGCTCAATAGGTTACAGTGGGCGGGTCACTTAATCCGTATGGATGAACATGATCCAGCCCGGAAAGTCTATGATGGCAATATCTATGGTAGAAAGAGAAAACGAGGCAGACCATGCGTGAGATGGAGCGATGGCGTAGGTCAAGACGTCAGACAGCTTTTAGGGATATAGGATTTGTGTACCTCGATGCAAAGCCGGGATGTCTGGGGTTCCTTGTTAAGGCAGTTGTTGCGCCGTTGATGATGATGATGAACATTCGATCCCAAGCTGAGCTTTAAACCCCACTTAAAGCTTACTGGGCAGAAAGCAGCGACTACCAGCTCAACACTGACAAGGATGCTTCCAAATGTAGGCGGTCCGAAACCCAGTCGACAATTATTTTTGTTGCGAGTCGTCAGTTCTGTCCTTCTATACGAGGTACCAATGTGGGCGTCGGCGATAAAAATCGCAGACAGCTTCAAGCTGCATATCGGTTAAGCGCGAACATGTTGGGCCTACTGAACAAAATCTAATGAGGCAGCACGCGTGATTACGGATCCCGGTGGATATTCTAACCGATGAGGCAAGTCGTCTGTACGAGGATCAGAAAGCGAGCCTAAACAAGCAAAGTGAGCGTATCAGGTCATTGGCTGCATGGCAAACAGCATGGGACCAAGCGGAGAATGGCCGGACGACACACAGGCTTATCCTAGACATAAGTATGTCGACTATGGAGAACCATGATGAGACGAGTTATGATCTGACTCTTAACCGGACACGCTGGATACAGGAATTACCTCTACAGGTTCGGTCTAGATGAATCGCCCGATTGTCCTACGTGTGAAGGTGCAGCCGAAAGAACACGTTTCTTCGCCTGCCCAAGAAACTCAAGGAAAAAGCTTGAAACAGAGCAAAATACCCGTTTAATGGTGAAAAATCTGATAAGATACAATGTGCAATCAAATACAGCATGGGACGCGGTAGTGGAACGAATCTACCAGCAGCGAAAGGCAACAGAAGCGTAGCGGTGACATAGAAGGGAAGCTACTGAAACTAACGCCACGCAAAGTAGTAGCAGCTCGTTTAGAGTGAATAGCTAAGATCTGAACAGCCCCGTGAAACAATACCAGAACGGGGGTCCTGCGGGGAGAGTGTGGAGAAAATATGGGAGCTTTTAGTCGGTAAAAGTCTGGCATGTGTATCCTAGATTCCGGATGGGTATCCATGATGTATTTCCCCCAGTCAAAAACAAAAAAAGACAGACAGACATTGAACGGATTTTAATAAAAATACAACGTCAAATACAAAGCACCGACGATCAAACATGGCGGATCCCTGATAGTATGGTCTCAAGCTAAACCAAATGTGTACTCTTGGAAATTATCTTGCCTCATGGCCACAATAAATTTTTATGGACGACAATGATCCGAAGCTTTCGGTTCGAATAATGAATAGTTCACTGGCCGGTTCAATGACCTACACAAAATCATGACAAGAAACCTATCGAACATTTTTGAGAAATTGTCGGCAAAAAGATCTGGAAGCGTCATTTTATGAGAATGACCGACCTGTACACCGCCACTGAGGAAGCGTGGGCGGGACTTCTAATGAATCTGATTATTCAGCTTATTGACCCCATACATTATCGTATTATTACTTATTGCTGTGATATACGACTTGTTAATTTTTTCTTTTTTTTTTTCCGGCACTGTATACCCTTTCTCGTGTGAATGTTCGATTTTATGAGGTAGGGAGCAGAAGGTAGGAACTATCTATTTATACGCGAGACCTATATTAATTGAGAAAAACGACATAAATGAAATGCCGAGTCAGAAGAATCAAAGGTGACAAAGCCCCAGATCCAGACAGAATCCTAAAAAAAAAAAATGAATCTGGTGGTAGGAACTAGGGACCGAATTTGATAAACAATTCGAAGCATACCTAAAAGAATCTGCCCACCTTAAGATTGTGGTCGTATTACATTATTTGCCTGTCGGATATATAGCGAAGCGATACTGGGTGCACTGAGAGAGAGCGCAACCAGCCACAAGGCCGGTTAGAGGGAGCCGGGTGTTGTAGGAGTAGTTGGGATGAAATTGACGGATTATCTTATTTCTTGATCAAATCCAATCACGAACGGCAAAATGACCCAACACAGTGGAATTCCTGAAGACAATCGTTTGTCGAAATTCTCGATGCTCAGCAATGTTGAAAGCTTTCAGTTTCGATTGGAAGCCAATTGATCAGCGGAAAATGACAGACAAACAGGAGAAGAACGCGTCCTATCCGTCAGCAGTGAAAGCAGGGGGCATGTGAATTGTCCAACATAAAACTCCTCAAATGGAACGACCACCGAAAGGTGTAGAAGACTGTACAGGACTGATTCCTCCTGTCAATATAACTCGAAATGCTATGAGCATTATCGGTGCACCAGCAGGAAGTAATTCCTATTATTCGCCAATAATAAGTACAATTTGTCGCTTCCCCGAGAATGGAGCAAACGTTGAGGTTCGCTTCGGTGGTCTTGCCGGAGGACATCGAAGAATAAACAGGAGCTAGTTATGCAACAACCACAACCAACTGCCTCATCTCTGTCCTGGGTGATGTAAAATAATTTTGGTTTTGGCCTAAGTTGGCACCTATTTGTTGGTGATCCGGACCAATTGAAAAAAAATGTTTCTCACTTTTTTGTGCTACATCTTCCTCCTTTTTTGAAAAAAGTGTGACTTATGCTCGATTTCATTCGAACCCACTTTGGTGAATAAACAGGAGCACCTGGCTACCATTTTGATTACACTGTTACCAGGATAGAGATGAGTCTGACATTTAGCCGGATTAGCCAGGATCATCCACTAGGGCTAAGTTATCCCAAAACCTAAAGAAAAATGACAAAATTAACTGTGAAGTTTTCGTCACTCTCACCGGACAGCTCACAGATTGTTCCCCACTTCACTAAACGTCAGCTCCGTCTTTTGGACGTAGTGGAGATTTCAAATGTTCAGATCCCCTGAATTATTGTGCAGCAGGTGTTCGATGACCGCTGTCTACACGGTCATCCCAATACCCAGCATTGATTTTCCACACAAAACTTATTAATTCGTAAACAATGAAGACTTCTCGCCGTCGTTAGGATTTGACATTAAATTATAGTGAGAAATTCGGTGGAAAGTCTTTACAGCGAACACCATGGCTGAAAACCTTCACGTCCCAAAAGTTTCTACTTTCTTTTACCATCGGTCAAGTAATCACACCCTTCTCTAAATTAACGTTATTTTCCTGGCCGTATTGGCGAAACAAATTTCATGTGTGTCCGAAATTTCACAAAACTGCAATGATGCCTCTGCTTGAAGGGAAATACGCTAGGAGTTAATGTGGTCCACACAGCGCTTTATCGCGATTATTACTCTGATTTGACACAGATCCAGGCTGCCATACAAATACCTTTGCCACCAGTGAGACCTCCTCTTGCGAAGTACTTTAACCAGCAATCAATCCAAACAATTCACCTATTCCCTTCTCGTCCGAAACCGAACCTAACCTACACAGCGAGCAATCCTCATCCATTATCTCAAATGGAATCTTTAAGGTACCTAATATTATTTAGTAATCAAAGTCTCTGTCTGAGGCAGAAAATACCCCCTGTAGTCTTCAAAATATTTTATCAGAATTTTCAAATTTTAGCGTCAGGTATAAGATAGAATAGGTGTGAGAATAAATGGATATTCAAAATATCAAATAGTAGAAGCTTCAATTTTATTTGAAAATTTCTAATAGGACCCAATTTCAATTTTGCCATGTATGAATAAAAGCAATTCCCACAGAATCATCTAAAATGTTTATTTTTACCTCACAAAGGCATTCGAAAGATGCTAGTAAATCATCCGGCAAATCATTGTCCAGGATTTCAACATCTACAGAAAAACGCGATAGAATCCGACCAGTTGGATTTCGATCTAGAAATGACAAAGGGACATGCAAAATTGTCCGGAGAAGTGCTTTGTGGATATTAGTAGCTGCATATAAACCACCAAGCGTTGGCAGCAAATCACTGAAGTATGAAACGAAAGCTGAAAGTATAACATTTCTCTCGTAATCAATATTTGAATATGCATTTGTCAGTGGAGCAAATAGGGTGAGTACAACAGTTCTTGGGTCTAGTTTATTGAGAAGGAATATCGAAATCATCATAATTTTGAGGATGCCAGGAACAATTTCCATAGTTTCCAATTGTTTCAAATTTTTCTCCATACATTTCTGCAGGTATTTCCTACGCTACTACTCGTCAAAATACTACGAATTAATGCCAACCCTTAATATTATATTATTATCCGTAAAAAGTAATTTATATATATACATATTATATGTTATTTTGCTGTTCCCTTATGTAATAATTTTATCACGTTAATGGTATTGCTAATAGGTTAGTTATTCGCATAATACGTCCCTTAGGCACCTCAACAAAATGCCGATTCATATGCACATGGTTTGAATGGTGTACAGCTTTGACAAATAATTTTTTTGTTGGAGATATGCCGAAAGGAAAGCAGAGTTATAATATTGTACAATTACTTTTAAACACAAAGATAGCGCGACAACAATACTTGCATGTTATTAGTTTCTATTCTCAACTACATACTATATTTGCTATGTCTCGTCTAAATACTTTTCGAAAAGGATGAATGTGCCGGGGTCTTATGAGAATATAGTCGATTTGCGTTTTACTATTCCCAGTATAGAATGTAGGAAAATGAGGCAGCCGTTTGGTAAACCATGTATTCGCAATTATAAGGTCATGACATGCTCACAATGTCATTAAACGGTGTATTACTAAATTTGGTCCGTTAGCAAAGGGTGCACAAGTTAAAAATTGGACGCTGAAATAAAGTGAAAAAAAATTAAAGCATTCAGGGGACAACGACTACTAAGGAACCGTCTAGAACGAGGTTAAGAGGGGCACAGCCTAGGAGTAGGGTGTCAAAAAAGGTCATGTTCATTTTATTATAGTAATCGTTTTTGTGTATTTGGTCCCGTCGAAAACTAACTACATCGTTAAATACTCTTAAGGAAGGATCGATAGTTTTTCGAACAACAAAATCCTAAGCGATTTAAGCAAAGCTGATCAAGTATGATAGAACATATCCACCACGTGCATGCCTGTCGGCGGTTTTGTCTCGATGTTGTACAATTTGGCCACGGTGGCACCTAATACTACACGTGATTTGAATTCGGAGAAACCGGTGTTCAAACGTAGTACTATTTTACCGAGAACACCAGTAATAAAATCAAAGAAGGGTGAGCTAAGCAAATGGCTGGACCACAAAACGATAACAACACCCACCGAGTTTGCCCAAGAGGGGCGAAAACAGTAGGTGCTCCAGGACCACGAAAAAGACCTATTATATCTTGGCGCCAGGAGTTAGATTGTGTTTCATTAGATCAAATTAGGTCTTGACTTACCCTTGAATTCGAGAGTGTTAATATTTTGTTTTCATCATTTGATCTTCTTAAGTTCTTTAGTTGCGGTTAGATGATCGATTTACAACAACAATGGAACATTGTACTTAATGTAGCAAAGTGTTTGTTCTTTTTTCAAGTGTGTTGTACAATCTTGTTTTTAAAGTCCATAATATTTCTAGTCTGGATTCTCTAGGTGGAGAATAGGCAACATGAGCACTTAACATAAATCAGTTCTTCGTTGCCCTTTCTATTGTTTGGCCCGATGAAGTTAGTACTTTGGTAGGAATACTCCTAAAAAGCATCTTCAATTCTGTCGCTTTCGCCTAAAAATCATCCCACCCTCAACAATCTAGAAGATTTCCGTATTGAAGTTTGGATTTTTGGATAAATGTCAATTGCTTCTAATGCGCTGCTTCGATAACAAAGAGAATTTTGATGCGAAACAACGTCAATTTGCCGCTCGTATTCAATTAACTGCTCTTACGCAATTTGAACCAAATATGTTTACCCTACAGTCAGTAAAAATAGAAAGGAATCTCAATACAAATAGGAAAAGTGTGATGAGACCTCAAACTAGGAATCTTGCGTTTAATATATATTATTGTGTTCCGTTCAACTTTCCTTGTGACTTTTCTCCTAAATCCTAGCCAGGTCCGTAAATAAATCCCTCACACGGGAAAATAGTATCGACAACGGAATACAATACATATGCTTTCAGATATCATTATGGATCTCCAATTTTCACTAAACAAGAAATTTGAGAAAAATGATGTAGAGGTACTACATAAAATCTAGAAATCAAATAATTTTACTGATTATTTAAATATTTAATTTTTTTCACATATATGAGGCGTTGACCCAAGATTTTACGAGATAGTCAATTTTGGTGCTCGTCGCTCGTCGCCTCATATATGCGAAGATATGTCAACCGAGGATAGCAAACTGCATAGTTATAATGCAACTTACTTCAAAATACTTCTGTAAATTTAGAACCTAAGGAATTGCTATAATACATGCGGTCAATTGTTTAGGAAATAAAATAAAACAAGCTGCGTTGAGTAGTCTCCACTCATTCAATATGAATTAATAGGAAGTCCGCCCCGAGGCCTGAAGTGAAATTGTTCTGATTTGTTGGTGTTCCACAAATATAATGAAAATATAAGTATAATTTACGCTAAAGTAAAAAATACTTAAATAGTCTAGACAGTAAAGAAGAGCAATAAAAAATTAGAAAGTGAAGGTGGAAAATGTGTGTGTCTATAGGGAAGTAAGCAAATAAGAAACAGAGGGTCAACAAATAGTTATTAAATTATCAAAAACTTTTAATTATTGTTAGGTTTTTTTCTGATAGGAATTAATCTGTCAAGTGTAAATAAAGCCGGTTAGCACATAACTACCTAAATCATTAATTTTTTACCTCATATAGACAGTAGCTAAATACTGATAAAACTTCCGGCAAAACACTGTCGACGACTTCGATATCTTTTGAAAAGCGAGCTAAAATTCGACCCGTCGGATTCTTATCGAAGAATGACAAAGGAACGCGCATGATCCCTTGAAGAAATACTTTGTGAATAACAGTAGCTGCATATAAGCAACCAAGTTTTGGCAACAAACTACTGCTGAATGAAATTATAGCTGAAAGTATAATATTTATCTTGCAATTATTATTTTAAAATACGATTGTCAGTGGATTGAGTGATGTGAAAAAAGATAATTTATTGAAGAAAAGACACTCTTTTTAATATATTTGAGACTACTGCAGCTAATACACAGTAAGGTTTCTGGACCGATTGTTTCATCTTAAATTTTCAATTGAAGTGGCGCAATAAATAGTCTAGTCTCTCCATATGTTATGTTTTTGGCATTTTGGCAAGAAAATATAGTCACCGCACCGATTTTATTGAGAATTATATTATTATATTCAAATAACATGCATTAGGACTGAAAGGGCAAATTATTTACAATTAAAACTATGAAAGTTTAGAGTATGTAGCTTTCGCTATCAATATTGTCGCTGGAAACTCCAGAATATTATTTTATTTACTAAATATGATACAGAGTATCTGTTCCCCATCTACCGAATAGGTTAGCGTTTTTTCTTGATCCTAATAACCACAATAGTAACCCTATTGCAATATAGATTTATAACCACAATAGTCGCCTTATCATCGTAATGTCTTCACTAATTGAAATCTGAATA